>NC_137151.1:119937463-120537463 GCF_951394435.1 Stenella coeruleoalba
GGGTCTAGGGCGAGCCAGTCTCAAAGGGGACAGGCACTGGGAGACACTGCCAGAATCCCCTGGGAACCTGGTGAAAGGGCCATTGCCTAGAGCACTCTTGCAGGTGCCCCACCAGCAAGTGAATTATTCATTCACTGCAGCAACTACAATAATATTACTCATGGGGCAGGGGCTGAATTTCTAGTGAGTGAAGTCTGGGAGATGACTTGGGGGTCACCGTAAGCAGTTGTCCCCTCCAAGGGAATCCTGGGCTCACTTGGTGAAGAGACCCTTGAAAGGGCAAATGATCCAGGAGCCTCTGACAGCAAGCAGCTTGTCGAAAACAGAAGGCATCACTGCCGTCATGCACGCTGTCTAACACTCCCCAGACCATACTGCCCAAGAGATGTATCTCTCCCCACATTCGGGCACCAGTGCTGTGGGGCCGACCCCAACTGGATGGCCAAGATTCCAGTTCAGTTCTGACGCTAACCAGAGTCAACACTGACCCCATGTGTTAGGGGCTCAATCCTGCGAGATCCCCATTTCAGGCACCAGCTGCCAATGGGGTCCCCAGACGACTGCACTTCTGCCAGGCCCACCTCAGGTTCAACAGAACGACTCACAGAACTAAGGAAGACGTTGCGCTTAGGACGAGATTTATTACAAAAAACACAAAGGAACAGCCAGATGAAGGTGCATAGGGTGAGGTCAGGAAGGCACCCGAGTGTGGGAGCTCCTGTCCCTGTGGAGTCAGGATGCTCACACTCGCTGCGCACGGATGTGTTCACCAAACCAGGACCTTCCTTGGTCTTGTTGTTTTGGTTTTTTTTTTTTTTGCGGTACGTGGGCCTCTCACTGTTGTGGCTTCTCCCGTTGCGGAGCACAGGCTCCGGACGCGCAGGCCCAGCAGCCATGGCTCACGGGCCCAGCCGCTCCGCGGCATGTGGGATCTTCCCAGACCGGGCCACGAACCCGCGTGCCCTGCATCAGCAGGCAGATTCTTAACCACTGCGCCACCAGGGAAGCCCCATCTTGTTGTTTTTTATCAAAGTTTCATTATGGGGACTTCCCTGGTGGCTCAGTGGTTAAGAATCCACTTGCCAATGCAGGGGTCACAGGTTCGATCCCTGGTCTGGGAAGATCCCACATGCCACGGAGCAACTAAGGCTGTGTGCCACAACTACTGAGCCTGCGCTCTAGAGCCCGCGTGCCACAACTACTGAGCCCGCGTGTTGCAACTACTGAAGCCCGCGTGCCTAGAGCCCGTGCTCCGCAACCAAAAGCCACTGCCGTGAGAAGCCCGCACACCACAACAAAGAGTAGCCCCCGCTCAATGCAACTAGAGAAAGCCCACGCGCAGCAACAAAGACCCAGCGCAGCCAAAAATAAATAAATTTTTTTAAAGTTTCATTATGTAGGTAGGATTGAATCAATCATTGATGATTAATTCACTCCACCTCCAGCCCCTCTCCCTGCTCAGAATTGTGGGGATGGGGCTGAAAGTTCCAACCCTGTAACTACATGACTGGCTCCTCTGGTGACCAGATCCCATCCTGAAGCTCCCTAGTCACCTCATTAGCATAAACTCAGGTATGGTCAAAAGTTATGAATAACACAAGACACTCCTATCGGGATATTCCAAAGGTTTTAGGAGCTCTGTGCCAGAAACCTAGGACAAGGAGCAAGTATATATTTTTCATTATACCACAGGTAAGGACTCTTATTATCCCCATTTCCCAGATGGGGGAACTGAGGAACAGGTGTGAAGTAACTTGCCGTAGGTTACACAGCTAGGTATAGCAACAGCAGGATTTAAACCCGGGCAGCTCAGCTCCAGCTCCACACCAGTTGCCTTGCTGTGTGGGACTCTGGGGAATCATGGAGCGTGGCCTTGAAAGGAACCCTAAATGTAGCTCCCATGAGAAGGCAGGGCAGACAGCCTCCCTGTCGGAGAAACAGAGCGTAATCAGGTACAGTGGGGATGAGGGTAAACAACCAATTTACTGCAGAGAAACAAAGCCCGGATTTGTGGCCATTTTCTGTGGTGTAAATAATCCCACCCAGGAAAGTAATGGATTGGGAGATTGAGATTAACATATATACACTATATATAAAATACATGTAAAGTATGTATAAAATAGATAACTAACAGAGACCTACTGTATAGGACAGGGAACTCTACTCAATATTCTGTAATAACCTATATGGGAAAAGAATCTGAAAAAGAATGAAGATATATATATAATTGATTCACTTTGCCGTACACCTGAAACTAACACAACACTGTAAATCAACTATACTCCAATAAAAAAATTTTTAAAAATCCCACCCGGGCAGATGTTAAGCTACCAATCTGCCATCACTGAGTGTGGAGTTGGGAAGAGATGAGCTGGGTTGGCCTGTCCTGCACTGACTGCGACGCCCGGACACCGCGTCAGGTAGAAGCTTCCTCCTATGGTGTGAGTTTAACGCCCACTCAGAGCTGGGCTGAGCAGGCAGCCTTGATTGTCTCTGGCTCATAGGCAGAGCTTTGTAGGAGCCCTCCCCACTGATGGGGAGGCCTGCCCAGGGCCACAGCAGCCGTCCTGACAAGGACATTAGAAAGTCCTCGACCCCTGACCTCACCCTACATCCAGCCCAGTCCTTCTATCCTTTCTGGAGCCTGGGAACCTCCCATGTTCTGTAGCTTAGCTATCCACTTAACCCACTGTGGGCTGTGTTATTACCCAGCATTTCCATGTGTTAGAAGCATGGGAGTGTATATGAATGTGTGTGTGAGTGTGTGTGAGTGTGTGTGTGTGTATAAATGTGAGTGTGCTGGGGTAACAGGCTTCCCACTCATTCGGTCCACCGTATTGCTTAGGGTGATTTTTATTTTTACCGTTATTTACATTTTTTCTTTAATATTCTTTTGGCCACACGTTATGTGGGATATTAGTTCCCCGACAAGGGATCGAACCCACACCCCCTGCAGTGGAAGCATGGAGTCTTAACCACTGGACTACCAGGGAACTCCATTATTTACTTATTTTTGCTTATATGTATTTTCTGATTTGTTACAATAATCAGAATCTCTTCTGGGCTTTATTTCCTGCCATGCTTTTCCCCAATAAATAGATTTTCTTTAAATATCTGTAATCATCATAGAGCAGGTTTTGTCTGTGTTTCCTGCCCAGCATCCATTTTGCCTTCTTTTGGTAACAGCACCCCAATTTCCTTTGGGGACCAACTTGACTACATGTTGCAATATTTTTGTCCCCAAATTTTAATAATCCTCTCTGCTTTCTGACATGAATCCCTCTTTATTCTCCTCTGTCTTTCCTCAGCACAGATTTTTAAGACATGTGAAACTTAACAAGGGTAAGTGTAAAGTGCAACATGTAGAATCAAAAACCGAATTCCAAATGGAAGGTGAGGACAAGGAGTTTGACTTAAGTGCCTATGAAGAGTGCCCGATGGGGCTTCGCTGGTGGCGCAGTGGTTGAGGGTCCGCCTGTCGATGCAGGGGACGCGGGTTCGTGCCCCGGTCCGGGAAGATCCCACATGCCGCAGAGCGGCTAGGCCCATGAGCCATGGCCGCTGAGCCTGCGCGTCCGGAGCCTGTGCTCCGCAACGGGAGAGGCCACAACAGTGAGAGGCCCGCGTACCGCCAAAAAAAAAAAAAAGAGTGCCTGATGGTTGTAGCGGGTCACAGGCTGTCCATTAGGTGACATCAAGAACTTGCTGTGTACTTAGTTTCTCTAAGTCTCAGTTTCCTCACCTGAAAAGTGGGAGAATAACACCTGTACAGTGCCAGGTACTCAATGGAATATGCTGACCTTGATTTTTAGGACAAGAAGATATCCAAAAAAACACTGAACAACCACCTGACAGGAATCTCATAACTGGGAACTGGATAAGGATTAACTTTAGCTGCATATAATAGAAGACCCAAAAGAACAATAGTTTGAGCATATATGTGATTATTTTCCCTCATGTAAAGGAATTCTGGAGGACAGCAACAGTCTGGTGGCTGGTGTGGCATCTCTAACCACGGGGCCCAGATCCCTTCTATCTTTGTGCTCCACAAATTGTGTGCACTTCGTGTGTCCCTGAAACCTCAAGGTTACCTCATGTATCGAGATGGCTGCTGGTGCTCCAGCCTTCACATTCTTGATAACAGGATGACAAAGGGGAAAGAGCAAAAAGGTGTTCTGATCTTTGAAGGACCCTTTCTAAAGTTCCTCTCAATACTTTCTGCTTACATCTCATTGGCCAGAAGATCTTACCTAGCTGCAAGAGAGACTGGGAAGTATATTCTTTGTCAAAGCACATAACCACCCTGAATAAAACTGGGTTTCTGATCCTAAAGAAGAAGGGCTACTCAAATGAGCAACGAGCAGTCTTCTCCATGATTCTTTCACAAAGTACAGGGTTGTCCCACCCCAACAAAATTGGGTTTGCCCTGTGACCTCTGAGATGGCCACAGAGCATACATGGGGAGAAGAAATCCTTATTGAGCATCGAGCCTGGTGCTGGGAGAAGCGACAGCAACTGTTACCTACTGATGTGGCGGGATTATGGCAGGCCTCTCTCTGCATTAGCCAGTATCCTTAGCACGCCAGTCATTCAATATTTTAATATCCCTTCTGGGTGTAAAATAGTGCTGGAGAGCTTGACTTCTGAAGCCAGACAACGTTCAAATCCCAGATTCAGTGCTTATTAATAGTGTGCCTTTGAATAAGTCACTTATTCCCTCCGAGGCTAAGCGTCCCCGTGTATAAAGTGGATATAATAGTGGATCCGCACCTACCTAGAGACGACGGGGTAGCTGGAAGGATTAGATGTTTAGCTCCTTCTCCAGCCCATGATAAGCAGGCACGAAATGTTAGCTGATAACCCCCAAGGGAAGCACAGACACAACAGACTAGAAACTTCACTCCAACCACCTTCTTAACGAGGAGCGCAAGTAGGTTTATCTGGGTCTACGGGTTTCCAAAGAATACTCGAGGGTTTACAGATCTTTTGTTGTTCTCTGCCCTCCCAGCCTAGTTAAACAGGGAGAAGATGGAGACTGTTTATCCTGAGTCACAGGGTAAAACTCTGTCTTAGCTCATTTGGGCTGCAGAGTCAGTGTCCAGTGAGGACCTGCTTCCTGGTTAATAGATAGCAGTCTTCTCGCTGCATTTCACATGGAGGAGGGGGCCGGGGAGCTCTGTGCTGTCCCTTTTATAAGGGTGTTAATCCCATTCATGAGGGCTCTACCCTCATGACTTAATCACTTCCCAAAGGCCCCACCTCCAAATACTATTTCGTTGCGGATTAGCTTTCAACACATAAATTTTGGGGTGGGACACAAACATTCAGTCTGTAACTCCCCACAACCAAAGACAGTCAGGGCTGGGAGCTGCCCAGGCCCTTAGCCTTCACTTGTTCCTACTCACCACGGCTGCGAAACTGTCTCTGCAGAAAGACTGGCCAAATCAGTCACCAGCGTGGACAGAGAGGTGCTGGGAGTGGTCCCTTATAACAGTTATTATAAATCAACACCCGCAGCCCATTCTCTTTCATCAGAGTCACAGCCATCCGGATTCCTTGTGGGCCCTGCACCTGTATATAACCTCCATGCTTTTCCAAGACGTTTGCCTCTCTCTCCTTAGATACCCGCAGACTTGGCTACGAATGGTCCCATAGACTCAGCCTGCTAGGGCAGCCTCTCCGGAGGCTCAGGACCCTTGCTCTGCAGGTGCCTGTGACATCGCCAGCTTCAACAGCCCCCTGTAACCTCACCACCTGGACAACTCAGCCCAGTGGGGCCATGGCCACTCCCTCAACCAGCACAAGTGACAGAGGGCCTAGATGACCACCACGCCCTCGGGAGAGGCCAGAGCCTCCAGCATCCCCACACATGGTGACAGCAGGTGTACAGACATCCCAACAGTGCGGTCCCCAAGCCAGGTCCCCCTCCTTGCAGATGTCCCAACGGCTCACGACACTGCAGCATCCGCTGAACAGCAGGATGTAGGTCAGGCTTCCAAGCCAGCCACCTTGGGGCCACGTCAGCGTCTGGGGACAAGGACAAGCGTGAGGCTGCCGCGGGGCATGCCCAGGAGCCCAGGAGCCCACAGCCCTGCTTGCCTCCCTGGCCCCAGGTGCCCTGAGAAGGTCCACGGGCTTCCAGAACCTCGTGCAGAAAGAGCTGGTGCAAGAGTCGAGTACGGCTCAGAATCCTCAGATTTTCCAACTTTACTCCCTGATTAAGGAAGAGACACCACAAGCGGCAGGCGTCCCAGACAGGGAACAGGAACTAGCTCCATCTACCCCAAGCGCTGCGGTACAGTCCCCGCCAAATGCGGAGGCTCAGCCCGTCATGAGCACAGCAGATGCCAATGACCAGCTTGACGCTCGGGCTGCTGACACTGCTGAAGCTGTTGAGGAGAAACCTGAGGGTCAGGAGGCCTTGAACCCTGGCACCGATGCTTTGCCATCAGCCCCTGCCTCGCCGGGCCCCGGAGTGGCAGCCGTGGAGAGGAGGCCCCTGGACTCCACGGCCAGTGAGAACAACTACATGCGCTCCATGACCAGCTTGCTGGGCGGGGGTGAGGGGGTCCATCAGCTCCCTGGCAGACATCCTGGCGTGGTCTGAAACTGCCATGGGCATGGCCACGGGCACCCTGGCCTCCGGCCACGGCTCCGTGACAGGCCTGCTGCACAACACGGGGCCCAGCCTGCACTCCATCTCCAGCATCCTGGGAGTGCCAGCTCTGCCTCACCCTCCGGGCGGGCAGTGGGGACCAGTCGGCCCTGCACTCCGTCACCCACATGCTGGAACCGGTGGAGCGGAGGACCGTAGAGGTCATCCTCTCGGCCATGCACCACCTGACCAGCCACCTCGCCCCACGCCAGGCCCATGCCAGCCCCAACTTGGACAAGGCCCCACGCTCGGCAGCCTCCCGAGACCCCGGGAGCACACATGCCCTACTCTCTCACGCATCCCTACCCTGGACGGCTCTCCCCAGACCGGGCAATAACTCACCGGCGAGCGTTTATTTTCCAAGCGCCAGCCTCATACCTTGTCTGTGCAGCAGACACAGGGTGGAGGGACAGGAGGGGGCTAGGGTGTTCTGGAAACAGAAAGGTGTCCCCTGAGGGCTTCTCGGGTTGTCCCATTCATGGGCTGGGGGCCAAAGTGCAGAAAGAGAAGGGCCTGGGCAGGCCTGGGAGGCCAGGCATTGCAGGGCTCAGACCTGAAAACATTGATCTTGGCTGGACCTCTAACCAGGTAAGTGCATTTCTGAGGAAGTAAGATCTGGTCCTTCCCCAGGGCCTACTGGCTTAGCAGGCTCAGGACACCCAGCCAGGCTTTCTGATCGTGGGACTGAGAGTGTGGGGTTGAGAGCCGGGAATGAGACCAGTGTGGGCTCAGACCTCAGCGTGGCAACTGGCCACGGGCCAATCCCTTCACCCTCTGAACCTGCAACTCTCCTCTGTAGAACAAATAACGAGCCCACACCATGAAGACGTTATGGGATGTAAGGGAAACAACACAGGTCCTAAGGCATGATGTCTGGCACTTAGGAAGCTCACATACTTCAGCTGCCATGATTATTATCCTCCAGCAGGCTGGGGACACAGGGGGATTCAGGGATCTATGTAGGGTGACCAACCACCCCGGTTTGCCTGGGGTTCCTGGGATATGGGACTTTCAGATTTAAAACCAAGAAAACCCCAGGCAAAAACCAGGATAAGTTGGTCACCCTAGACCCGGGTCTCTTTCCGTGGTTTTTTTTTTTTTTTTTGGCTGTGTTGGGTCTTTGTTGCTGTGCATGGCTTCCTCTAGTTGTGACGAGCAGGGGTTACTCTTCGTTGCGGTGTGCGAGCTTCTCATTGCGGTGGCTTCTCTTGTTTCGGAGCACGGGCTCTAGACACATGGGCTTCCGTAGTTGCAGCGCATGGGTTCAGTAGTTGTGGCACAGGGGCTCTAGGGCATGCGGGCTTCAGGAGTTGTGGAAAGCCAGCAGCCCACCCTCTGGCTGGACACAGTGCCATGCCGGCCACATGACTTGGTGAGTAAAGATCTGGCTGGACATCAGCCCCGACCCCTGCCCTTGGCTGGGTGCCTTATACAGATCACAACCCACACACCTTCATGCTGCAGCCCTGGCTGTGGATTCCTTCATTCATCCATCCCTCATTCCCAGCAGCGTCTCCAAATGGGAGACCTTGGCTGAAGCCAGCCCACTGATGGATTTGCCCTACACAGTGTTTCTTTTCTTTTTAATATTTATTGATATATTTATTTGGCTGCGCCGGGTCTTAGTTGCGGCACGCAGGATCTTTGTCGCCGCTTGCGGGATCTTCGTTGCGGCATGTGGGCTCTTTAGTTGCAGCATGCGGGATCTAGTTCCCTGACCACGGATCGAACCTGGGCCCCCTGCATTGGGAGCGCAGAGTCTTAACCACTGGACCTCCAGGGAAGTCCCCCTACACAGTGTTTCTTAAATTGGGAATTAGTTGCTAATGTTTAAAAGCCAGGAGATTTCAAATAAAAACATGGATTTCTGCTTCTCTTGAGAAACGTAGGGGCCTTATTTCTTCTGGGCAACCGGCAGCTGAGCTGCCTACTCTAGAGGGAACTACCTGGCCTGTGTCAGTACTGAGTCGCCTGCCTGATCCCCAGAGGCATGCGTCTACTACCCTACCACCCCTACCCGGCAGATGGCTCCTGTGAGGAGGTCTGATGCCGGGCCCCAAGGGGATGAGAAGACAACCAGGTGTGTCTATCCCCTTCCCTCAAGGAGCTGCCACTTTCTGTAGATGAGACGTGAACTGTCCCCATGTAGTGAAAGCAAAGAATTCAGAGGAGGGAGATGGTCAGTTCAGATCCCAGTATCAGGGCCTCCTTGACTCAGACCTAAAAAGAGAGGAGAGATGGTGTCCCCGACAGAGGCATGGACAGCAAAAGTCGAGGCAGGCGTGATGGGGGCTTGGTGGGGGAGGGCGGCTGAGCAGCTCAACCTGCCTGGAGCCCAGAGCAGCGCGTGGGAGACAGAGCTGCCAGGGTGGACCTCAAATGCTTTCAACAAATATTTTCTGAACCAGGTAAGTGCCACTATACGCCAGGCACTGCTAGATACTGAGACTGCAAAGGTGAATGAAAGATTGAAACCAGGCTCAACCCAGGTCAGGGGAAGGGCTGAGCCAACTAGCACAACTGCCAAGTGCGGGCGTGTCTGGACCCAGGGCTCAGCCGTGTCCTCAGGGCTCTGTTTTTCCAGTTCAGCCCCTCTGTGCTGGCTCCATTTCCAGGCACTCAGCCACCTTCCTGGAAAGAGAGAGGCCCTTGTTTCCACTGGATCTGGCAGGAGAGTCCCAGGTGAGGACACTGCCAGGCCTGGCTTGGCTCCCATGCTCTCTGCTGAACCAGTCACTGAGGCTGTGGGACTGAAATACCTCGTTACCTGGCCTGGGCCTCATGTCCACCTCTGAGGCCAGGGTCAGTCCAGAAATGGGGGTTCCCCACAGGAGGGGCTGCTGGACCAACAACATTTTGTGTGTGAAAGCCAGTAGAGTTGTGAAGAGCATGGCTTTGGGGGTCAGGCTACCTTGAATCCTGGCTCTACCTCCTTCTAGCTGTGTTACTTTCATCCCCCCGTGTTTCAGTTTCCTCATCTGTCAAATGACAATACACCTACGGTGTCAGGCTGCCGTGAGGATTCAATGAGTCAGGGGTTTGGAAAGGTGCCTGGCACACAGTTGAGTGCAATATAAGTGTCAGCGATCATTGTGATTATTAGGACAGAAGGGTTCCATGGAGCTGTGTACTAAGAACGGAATTTCCCTGCTTGTTCCTGGCCTTCCTCTTTGCGGTGGGATTAACAATTGTGTTGTCAAATATGCCTGACAACGCATCTTCTCTGCAGGTGGGACCTGCAGGTAGCCAGGTGCTACTGTACCTGGGCCAAAGGTCAGGGCCGTGCACTCAGGGCTGAGGAATCCAACTTGGAGAGAAGTGGGTGCACCTCAGCTCTGGCCAGAGCGAGAAAGCAAAGGCCCAGAGGCAGGAGCTTGGAGAAATGCCCCGTTTTATAGGCAAGAGGAAGCAATTCATGAGACACAGGAGCAATCAGCAAGTGGGGGTGACCCAGCCCATCACGACCCTGTGAGCCCACCGTGTTGGATGAATAAAAACTGAACAACTATTGAAGCATTGGGGAGAGGCAGCCAGTAGAGACAGAGGTGGTGTGTAAGGGGAAAAAGAATGAGCGGTCGTCAGAATAACAGGGTGGCTGTGTGTAGGGTACTCTTTGGTGTTGAGAATTGAGGCACACCCAAGTTATAAATTCACCCCAGCAAAGCTGGTGCCTCCGCACCCCTTCTGGTTTATATGTTGGGGTTAACACCTGACAGCCACCAGCATTTCTCTAGGCTCAACAACAGTCGTTTTGGTTGTATGTTCTGCCACTGAGAGATTGGCCAGTAAGCAGAGGTTCTGCTTAAAGAAACATTTAGGCTGACCTAAGAGCCATGGGACGGGCACAACATCCTCACCTCTGAGCCCGGCTGGGGCATGGCTAACAGAAGGAAACCGACAAGTCCTGGGAGATAGCAGAGGAACACTGTGGCTTCAAGGGTAGGGCTTGGCCGAGGAGTCTCTGGGTGGGCAGTATCCACTGAACTTGCACTGGCCCTCCCTGTGGAGTCCTCAAGTGCGCACTGCAGTCCTAGAAGATGGACCATTTCCTCATCTACAAAATGCCTCACAGGGATGCTCTGGTCAAGAATGCATATAAAAAAACAAAAAATAGCATTTAACAGTAGGCATGCGACACGTTAGTGTTCTTCCTTCCTTGTGGTTTTCTGCATTGTCTGTATATTGGGCAGGAGTCTCTTAACGGAAAGTGACAAAAACCCACGGATTTGGTGGACTGGGCAGAGAAGGGCTGAGAAGGAACCGGCTTTCAAGATGCCTGGTGTCAGGGACTCAAAGCTGTCAGGACACCTCCATTGTCTATATATTAGGCAGGAGTCTCTTAACGGAAAGTGACAAAAACCCATGGATTTGGTGGGCTGGGCAGAGAAGGGCTGAGAAGAAACCGGCTTTCAAGATGCCTGGTGTCAGGGACTCAAAGCTAGCAGGACGCCTCCATTGTTATGTCCTCTGCCTCCATGGCAACTCTGCCCCTCCCCCAAGCTTCTGCTTCTCGTGGGGAATGAGGTTCCTGGAGGCTCTGGGCCCACAGCCTTGCGCTTTCCAGACCAAGAGGAAAGGTCTGGTTCCCTGCTCCAGTCTGATATTTCCCAAGGGGAAGGACTCTGGTTGGCCCAGGCTGGATCACATGTTGGAAAGGCTTTCCTCAGCCAGTGCCCGTGGTACCTCTCTAAGCAGGCAGTTCTGGGCACCCTGAGCCACACCCCTCCCAGAGACAAAACGAGGGAGCCAGGCAACGTGTCCTCTCCTGGCCCGCCTGGGTTCCCCACAGCAGATGGCACAGCCCTGACCTCCCTCCGCACCTGCATCTGAAAGCCCTCCCGGTAAATAATAGTCACTTTTCCCACAAAACGAGGCTGGCACTCCGGATGAGACCAGCTCTTTGCACAAGACCACACAGAGCCCAGTCTCAGGTTCTAAGCCCTGCAGTGCCCACCGCTACATGTGAGCTTGCCTGTGAACGTTCTGCCCACAATCAGAACTTTCCCTTAACCATGTGCTTTGGAAAGATCCGAGGCATTGTGAAGTGTTCTCCCTCCAGCTCCATGGATTGAAAATTATTCCTTTGGAGCTCTGAATTGTAAATATCAATCAATGAGAAAATAGGATTCACCTAAAGCACGTGGTTTTGTTTCTGACCACCTGTATTTTATGAGTGCTTGTCAAATGCAGTTTTTGATGGTCCCTGAACGATTCTGGGCCTCATCTCCCAGTCTGCACTTGGGGATTCAGCACTTTATAATCTGCTACGGTGTGAAATGGAGATGGGCAGGGAGACGCAGCAGCCTCGGAACGGCACCCATGCCAGGACACCCATGCCAGAAACTCCGCGAAGTGCTCAGGTAGGTCCCTCCCTCCCCACTCCCCCCACCCAGGGGTGGCCTGGCCAAACCGCACCCAGCACAGCAGGCACGGAAGTGAATGCCTCAGCACAGACGCCAGGGGAAGGCGCAGGAGTGGAGGAGGGAACCAAGGATGGGAGCAGAGTGGCGTGAGCAGGGCCCAGTGTGTCCTCCGCCAAGGCAGATGGCCTAGCGCGGCTGAGATAGATGTCCTAGGCGGCTGGAGGGGAGGGGAATGGAAACGCCCCGTGCTGCCACTTGCTCCTTGTTTCCAGAGCAGGAACCCAGGTTGGCGCCTGGTGAGAAACACGAAGCAAAAAGGGGTCAATCAGATGGGCGACGGCGAACAAAGGCCCTTCTCTGGGGGAGAAACCCCGGCTGGCCGCGGGGCTCACTCAGGCCGCCACGGGGCCCTCGCCGGCCGGCCCGAGGCCAGGCGGCGTTGTTTCCTCGTCTGGGGCTGGTCCCCTTCCGTCGCGGGGAGGAGCAGCACCGGATCGGAACGGAGGGTGCGGCCAGGAGGGCGAGGGGCGACGAGGGGCGGGGTCATCCACCGCCCTGCCCAGCCCCGCCGTCTCCATGGCGACGGCTACCTCACCGCGGAGACTGGGAGAGCTGCAGAGAGAGTCTTTGCCGGTTGCTGCGCAACGGCCCAGTGACGTCAGGCGATTGAGTTTGGTTCCCAAGGTAACTGACCAGGCAGCTGGGCCCGGAACTATTTGTGTCTGTCCCCAGAGGGTCTGTGGAGCCTCCGGGGTCTGGCGCAGCTGAGGAAATGCGCTCCTGGCCCGCGGGCAGGCGGGAGACGGAACACAGAGGCCCTTTCAGCTCTCGGAGACTGGCGACCCAGGCGGGGCGGGGTGTGCGCCCAAAGCCGGACGCCCCAACTCCGCTCCCTGCCGCTCGGGTTTTTTCCCCCCGCTCCTGCCCGGGTGGCCCCTGGACCGCCAGGCTTTGTCCTACTTATAAACGCCCTGCTGGGTAAACTCCTTGAAGTAAAGCGCTTCTGTTTGTAGCATCCCGGCCCGCACTGTCACCCTCACTGGCACACAGCGGGCTCTCAGCGCGGCCTCTCCATGGGACTGTGGACGTTCGCTCCCCTTTCAGAGCTGCGAGACGCTTCCAGCACTCAGAACCCCTTGTCAGGTTCTGATCTCGAGCCCTGGTGAGCCGATCAGCAGACCGGCTCCATAATTTGGGGGCCACAATGCAAAAATAAAATGAGGGGCGGTGGGACAAGGTAGGGAACGGGCCCCAGTGCTGCCCACTGAGAGTAAACTGCAAGAGAGTGAAAGTGACAAGCACATGGGTAAACTGAGGCAGGTGGCGTCAGTCACAGAGGAGAGAGGATAAGGTTCAAACTTGGAGCGGCAGAAGGTGAGGGACAAGGCACGACAGGAGCAGAAAGAGTAGCAGGTGTGTAAAGATAAAGCAGTGACCTAAATTTGGGCCTGAGAGCTGGCCCAGGCCCGCCTGGGGGACCCCTCAGAACTCAGCACTGTAACTGGGTCTTGGGACTTAAGTGACACAGTCTATCCAGGCCTCTCAGGCTCCTCCTTCGTTAGGCACCCGTCAAAACAGGGTAACACCCAAGCCTCTCACAATCTGTCTCCAGGGAGACACTACCACCTCCGCCTGTCCAATGGGCCAAGCCAGGCTGCACTCAGGGCCATGGGTTTATGAACCCAGGCCACAGAGAACAGGCCAAGCATCAACATCCAGACCAGCTGTTGACCCAGAAGCCAGGGCACACTCTGCCCGTCCCAGCAAGCGAGGCATCTGCTCCTTCCCTGTGAATCTTCACGTCTCTTGTCAACAGTCTGACAGCTGACTGGGGGCTCAGAGGGCAGGAGGCATCTGGCATCTCTGAAAGAGCAGCCGCAGGGCTGGCTTTCGCGGGCAGTGAACCTCCACAGCCTGATTCTCAGTTGAGAAAGCCTGCAGCCCTCATCCGCTCCTCCCCTCTGGGTGAAGCAGGCTCCATGATCCCAGATTCACACATAGGACCTGTTCAAGGGTTCACCCAGGCCCACCTCCCCACCGCCCAGGTTCCCTGGTCTGTCCCAGATGACCCCTCGGGAATGGGCCCTGGGCCTAGGAACCAAAGCTGTGGAGCAGAACCAGCTACATAATTTATGGGGCCCAAGTGCAAAATGAAAATGCAAGGCCCCTTCTTCAAAAAGTATTAAGAATGTCAGGACAGGGACAGCAAAGCATAAAACCAAGCAGGGAGCCCTGTGGGACTGCACAGATTGCAGGCTCACAAAACCAGGCCAGCTGGTGTGTCCTAGACACCAAGCAAGCCTCCTTCCCGGGCACAGCCCATCTCTTCCCTCTCTCATGGTCCATCTGTTGGCCTCTCCCCACACTGCCGCCGGCTGCTTCCAGCACCACTGTCCTAACCATCCATTCAACACAATGTGGGCATCTAGAGGGTCCTCAAAGAGGCCCACAAGATATTACATGGGGTGGGGGTGGGGAGATGTACCCAGCGCTTTCTTTTTTTTAAAATAAATTTATTTATTTACTTATTTATTTTTGGCTGCATTGGGTCTTCACTGCACGTGCAGGTTTTCTCTAGTTGCAGCGAGCGGGGGCTACTCTTCGTTGTGGTGCGGAGGCTTCTCATTGCAGCGGCTTCTCTTGTTGTGGAGCACGGGCTCTAAGCACGTGGGCTTCAGTAGTTGTGGCTCGCGGGCTCTAGAGCGCAGGCTCAGTAGTTGTGGCACACAGGCTTAGTTGCTCCGCGGCATGTGGGATCTTCCCGGACCAGGGCTCAAACCCGTATCCCCTGCATTGGCGGGGGGATTCTTAACCACTGCGCCACCAGGGAAGTCCCCCAGTGCTTTCTTATCAAAGGACCAAAACCACAGAACAGTTCCAGAAATGCTTGTTTCTGCAAATGCTGGATGTCTGATTCTCTATTTTCAGCTGAAGAACACTTGCTCTTGAAAAGAGCAAGATGATGATGAAGTATGAAGTGTAGCAGCTGATTGATGGTAATTTGGCACTGGTAAACACTAAAACAGTAGACAAGGACAAAAGTCAAGGATGTGTTTGTGGCCTCCTGAGGTCTACATCACACCCATGATTCATCCCACGCTGTCCTCAGGGAACCAAGGGAGAGAACTTCTGCCTCAGCCCCTCTGCTTCATCTCCACCCTGGGATCAGGGCCTGCAAATGCCCCTGCTGGACTCCCCGCTCCCTCTGCCAGCCTCTCTGAATCCTACCCTCCTGCCAAAGTGAGTCCCCCCATGTGGGCACTGTGCTGCACCATCCAGGTCCCCTGCAGCCCTGAAGGAGTAGGGTGCCCCCGTGCTGGGAGTACAGGCTGCAGACACAAGGACCCTCAGCTGTCAGCCCTCTCTGGAGATCCCCTCTACTGAAGAAAAGAAAATGCCTTGGCCGAAGCCAAGATCTTCACCTGTTTAAAGCATCCCTCTGGCTACAGTGAAGAGAATGAATTCACCACATGCATCGCCTGCTGTTGGGCACATGTTAACCCTTCGGCCTGATAGTTTTAACCTGTAGTTGTGCGAGATAACGTGTCTGCTGCTTGAGGTTGGAACCCAGCCCTTGGACTGTTTGGATCCTTGCATGGCCTTGCACTGAGTAGGTGCTCAATAAATATTTACAGATAGCAATCAGCTGACACTTCTGTTTCTGCAGTGATCTCTGGGAGTCTTGCTTCTCAGACCAGCATCAGTAGCACTTGGGAGCTAGTAGGAAATACGCAATCCCAGACCCCACGCACACCTCCTCAATCATAATCTGTAATTTAGCAAGATATCCCAGAAATTCAGATACATGGTAAAGTTTGAGAAGCACTTCTGGCGAGTAGAATAACTAGAGGGCTAGACGAGGAGGTGTGGGAAGTCGGAAGGGAGGCAGGAGGCGAGCTCGGGTGCATATAGAGGGCTCACCTGGGGAGTCTCCCTTAAGAGTGGCGATCACCCTGAGTCACTGAGTCTGAGACGGGACCAGTAATAAAGCTAACTCTCGCGTGCCTTCTATGTGCCAGACACTGGTTTCTCAACCCTTTACAGCCAATAACTACTTTAGTCTCCACAACAGCCCTATAACGTGGTATTATTAGGATCATTGTGTCCATACTGCAGATAGAGAAACCGAGGCCCCGTGCGGTTGAGATTATTCCAGAATCTTCAGCAGGTACACACATTTGGCTGTACCTGGTGTTTAGGGCAGGGTCTGTTCTGATTGGTCGCTGACTGTCCCACTGGTTATTCAAGGTTTTGAACGTCACCCTGGTTACACAGCTGGACGGAAGAGGCAGGATCCAAATCGGCCGCTATGCTGGAGCCACGCTCCAAACCAACATCCTCTATCCATCTAGTGCCGTCACCACCCAGAAACGGCACACCTCAGGGACGAGTAATGTGTGTCAAAGTGCTGTGTAAGCTGTAAAGCACAGTATAAATGCCAAATGGATTCCTCCGGGGCAGAAGTGAGAGAAGCCTGTTAAAGATGGAGAAGCTGGACTGTGAGAGGGGAGATGATGTGGGGAAGCAGAATTCTCTCTGCTTGCTCAAGGGGGTAACTGAGGCAAGAAGGAAAAGCCTCCCTAAGTGGAGCCCCAGGATCAGCCCACGAAGGCTCTAACTTGCCAGAGACCGTCAGGCACTAAGCAGGTTAGCCCGGATGTGTCCTCACGGAATAACCGAGCGCTCCTGATATCGACCACCAGGGGGCGCTGCTCCCCAACCTTCGTCCCACTGGACCCCACCTGCTCTGTGGAAACTAGGACTTGGAAGGAGTCCTAGTGAACAAGCACCAGGACTTTGAGAACTGGGAAAGGAGGGAAGGCAGATGGAAGGGGTACTTATACCACTTTCAATCCCAATACACCCCTATGGAGAAGCTCTTGTCCCCACTTTACAGATGAGGAATTTGAGGCCCAAAGATGTTAGATAAGATCCCCCAAACCAGGAAGTTAGGTAGAGGTCGAGCTGGGTCATTTGCCTCCAACCTCAGTTCCCAAGGGGACCACAGGTAGATGCCAGCTCATTTGACCCTGTCCTGTCGTTGGTGTACCTGCTTCTATTGACCTTGTATTCTGAGAGGTGACTAGAAATCCTACCACAACTGTATTCCCACAATTACAACAGCCAGGCCTCATAAAGGCAGCCTTCTTGAACTTGAACTTTTTGAGGTGGTGGGCTCCTGCTTCATTGCCCTCTGGCCTTCAAGAACCCTCAACTGCCACCCCAGCCGAGCAGCCTCCCCATTCAGGCAGAACCTGAGGTCTCTTCTGCTCCAGAATCTGGCTCTGGGCCCCCAGAAGTATGTCCTATTTTACATCCCCTCTCCACGCCAGGGACCCAATGGGCTCAGCTTTTGCCCCCTGGCACCCCACAGCAGGCAGAAGCACAAATAAACAAGTGGACATTTGGGCCTGTGGCTGGGGCCAAACCAGGCACCAAGGTTTTTTCTCAGCTCCCACCAACTCCTTTTATGGCCTCTGGGTCCAGTTCCTTCTTCATAATAAGTCATAACTGGAAAAGGCCTCAGGAGTCACTGAGTCCAACTTGCGCCAACACTTTCCTTTTCTAAAGAGGAAAAAAAAGTATGCCTCCCGGTCTCCAGGCGGGTTCCTAAGACCAGGATAGGGCGGGAAGCGTCCTGAACGGGAAGGAAACTCCAGCCCTGAGACGGGACCTGGGCACGCACCTCTAATGTATGGGGAAGGGGGGACCCTAACATCGGCTTCTTCTACGGTCCTCTTCCCCAGCTCCTGAGGTTCTGTCACCTGCCCTGGAGACCGCCTAACGAGCATCTAATCCGCCCCCCCTTCGGTAGGACGCTTTCCTTCCCTCTGTCCTGGGAGCTGGGGAAGCTCGCGTGTCTGGCAGCACGGGCGTGTAAGTGATCATATGTGTACAGAGCGTGTGAGCCGCCACACACGCGTCTGCGCCATTGCCGGGTGGGGGGGGGGTGGTCTGTGAGCGCCCCCTAGAGGCCGGCCATCAGCCGCTGCCGCAGCTGCGAAGTGGCCGTGCGCGGCGCCGCGTGTACCCGGCGCGCACCAGCCTCGCCACCCTCCCGTCCCGGCCGAGAGCACGGGGTGTGTTGGCTGGCAGGCTGGCGCGCAGCACCCGGAGCCAGGGCGCTTCTGGTTCTCGGTCCCCGGGCCTCCCCTTCCCGCCTGGCATTTTCTGTTTTCCCGGGCCTCCCCTCCGCCCGCGAGGAGCGCTCCGGGGCGGGGTCCGAGAGCAGCCCCGCCCGGGCCGGCCGGCAAAGGTGGCAGGGCTGCTGGGCGCGCGCCGCCCCTCCCTGCCGCCCCCGCTCCCGCCCCCGCCTCGGCGCCCCGATGGGTTTTTCCATGACTGCATCCGGCCCCGGGCCGTCTTTGTTCCCGCCATCCCCAGCCGTGCCTGCGAGCTGGTCCGCCTCTCTCGCGCGCGCCGGGGTTTTTCCAAGGCTCAACTGGAGCACTGTGGAGCCGCCTCCCCGCCCCCGGCCTCCTGCGCCCCGGCCGAGCTGCGGCCCCCGCGCGACCCCGAGATCCCCTGCAGGGAGCCGAGCTCTCTCCAGACCCACCGCTCCGTCCGTCCTGTCCCCGCCTCCAAGGCCCGCAGCCCATGAGCCCCGTATGTGGGCTCAAAGTTGACCGTCAGCCCTGGCGCTGCCGCGCTTCTTGAGGCGCTCCTGGCGCCCCGAGTCCCTCCCCGGCTTCACGTTGGGGGGCGAGGGTCATGTGTCTGCAGAGCCGGGCCGCCTCTGCCTCCAGCTTGTGTTAGGGCCTCACATTTCTCCCAAGGGGCAGGCGGCGCAGAGGGGCACCCAGGGGCGCCCACACGGTCCGTCACAGCCTGAGGTCGCCATGTGTGATCGCCGTCCCACCGCGCGCCGGTCGCTCCCGGGCAGAGACGCGCCCGCCTCCGCGGGAAAATGGGCACACTCGCGGGCAGTACGCGCTCCAGAGCGCGGGGGACTCCTCTGTGCTCCTGGAGTCCCCTCCCCGCCCCCCGGAAGGAAGGGGAGATAGGCAGAAAAGGGGAGGTGGGAGATGGGGGAGGGTTCGAGGGAGTGAGGACAGGCACACAGTCTCCATGTGCCCTGTGGGGACTGTGTGTCTGCAGCCCGATCCTGCACTGAGCTGCGTTCATTTCGTATGTGTCTGCGAACCAGCGGAGCCTCCCAGCTATTACCCTGACATGTTGGCGGGAAAAGTGTAAGAAACACGGTGTTTGCTTCCGAGTGAGGCTTGCTAAATCCTGCCAGAGAAGCCAGACTCCCAGCGTGGCCTCCAGGCTGGGGTACAGGGGTGAGGGGGCGTCTGGGCAGCGGAAGGGGTCCTGGATTAAGAGGGTGTCTGGCTCTGTGGGGTTTTTGGCCTCCCTGGCTGGTCCCCTCCCCACATCCCCGCAGAAGGCAGCCTCACATGGCTAAAGATCAGGGGATGAGGGCGGCAGAAGGGTGCAGGGTAAGGGACCCCCAGATCCATGGAGGCCCAAAGCCAGAGGGAGCGTCCCCAGAGTCCTTTGAGTGCCAACTCCTTTCCCCCCTCCCTGGTGCATTTTCTTGTTTCCTAAGCAAGGGGGAGCCCAGCTGTTCTGCAAGGGCGCCTTCTCCAGGTTTGTCTTTGTCAGCGGTGCCCGCTCTTTCCCTCTGTCCAGCCCCTTCCCCTCTTCTCTACTGTCAGAGGCTGAATTTTGCCCACCCCTACCCACTAGTCATCCTGGTACCAGGAAGCCTTGGTCCCTGGGCTCCCTCCTGCTCAGGGGTTAACTCAGACGCCCTTGCCCTTGTGGAGTTGGCAGAAAGTTCCAGAAGCTGAGGCAGAGCCCCTTGCCCTGCACCACAGGGTTTCTGCCTGTCCTTGGTGGGGGTCGGCAGTGGGGACAGCAGGTTAGAAAGAGAATCCTGTAGCACTAGCATTCTGTTTGCTTTTCCCT
Organism: Stenella coeruleoalba; assembly: GCF_951394435.1. NCBI lineage: Eukaryota > Metazoa > Chordata > Mammalia > Artiodactyla > Delphinidae > Stenella > Stenella coeruleoalba. Next base: position 119,957,396 of record NC_137151.1, read on the forward strand.
TGTCCTCAGTTGTCTTGTCCACCACTGACCCTTCAGTCTCCATGTTCTTGCTTAGGTTGAGAATCTTAGGCCCTGGTTTTAACCATTATCCCTCAGTTTTCCCATCTATAATCTGGGGTTAATAATGGTGCCTACCCCCCAGAATGGTTATATGGGTTAAATGAATTTATATTAATTTCATGTATGTAAAGAGCCTGGCATATAGCAGATACTAAACAAACATTTGCTATTGTTATTGGATGTTGAGCGACTTGTCCAAGGTCACACAGTCAGTGGCTAAACTTGATGCCAACCCAGGTCACCTGACCTCAGAGCCTAGGCTCTCATACTGTGCTAGTGAAATTTTGCCCTAACAGAATCGGGAAACAGTATTAATATACGTAGCTCATCTGTAACGTAGGGGAAAACAATAGTTGCTGGGGGTTAGGAGACATTTTTTCAGGGAAGGGCCACATTCATAACAGTAATGTCTGACCTAGTTCCCACTTTATGGCTGTTAAATTTGTTTTATGCGTTTTTTTAGTTATGTGTGTCAACTGAGAAATTTATGACAATCAGACAATCACCTTGCTGGGGGAAAAGTCTAGGTCTTTCCAGCAGTAATGTGAATCCTATAATGTTTCGTCATTTCATATTTATCAACTTGTCTGTGCCCAACATTGTAGGAGCTGCCGTGGAGGCAGGGGGAGCATTCTTAGCAGAACGAACGCTCACTTCACTGTCTTCTTGGGAAAACAGTATGTATGTCTGTGTGACATGACACCCTTAATTGCCAAAAGGTGTAGTTCAATTAACGAATGGTTACTATCTGATGAGGACTTGTGGTGGACAGATCGGAGGTAGCTCCGTAATCCTTCCTCCTGGTTCATGCCCTGAATGTGGGAGGGCGGCATGTACGTGTGGGACTTGTTCTAACCAATAAAATAGGGCGAAGGTGATGAGAGGTGTGATTGTGTGCATGTGATTATGTTACACAAGATTGTAACAACCGTCTTGCTAGGATACCTTCTTCCTTGCTGGCTTTGAAGAAGTGAGCTGCCATGTTGTGGACTGCCTATAGAGAGGGTAAGATACTGAGATACCAGCTGACACCAAGCAAGAACTGACACCTGTAAAGAACTGAATTCTGCCAACAACCACGTGAGCTTGCAAGCAGATTCTTCCCATCAAGCCTCAGATGAGACCTCAGCCCTGGCCAACACCTTCACAGAAGCCCTGCAGAGGAGCTCAGACTCCTGTGAGAAACTGAATAGTAAATATGTACTGTCTTAAGATGCTATGTTTGTGTTTATGTTGTTATACAGCAACAGAGAACTAACACATGATCTACTGGGTGAAGAGTCCTCCATGGGACTGTTAAGGGGCACGAAAAAGTATAAGGAACCCAGCACTTCAGGAGCTTCCCGGTAGTCAAGGTGATAAAGGAAACCCAGCATGATTCCACCACTGGACAAAAGGAAAGTAATGTTTCTGAAGAGGCAACGTGGCTCCTGATTCTAAGCAGAATTTGTCTTATGGAACAGTAGAATCTATGACCAGAGCATAGAGTCTGTAGGGTCTGGACCTACCTTTAGTTCAAGATCCTTCTTCATCCTGCCTGACCTCCTGGGACACCACGCCCTCCCATTCACTACCCTCTTCCTGGACTGCCCTTCTCCCTTTTCTGCCTGTTGACTCCTACACTCAAGGACCAGCTTGGTCCTGTGGCCTCTACTGTGAAGCCTTCTTCAGTTCCCTAGCAGAATTAACTGCTTCCTCCTGATTTCCCAAATGTTTGTTGTCAGAGGCATTATGTCATATTATTCATTTCTAATTATGTATTGAGCACCTACTAAGTGTTAGGCCTCCTGTTAGGTGCAAGAGATACAGTCACAAATACAGCACAGGGCTGTCCTTGGGGCCCACAGCCTGGTGGTGGCATGGCTGTCATGGGCCCATCCGCTCGTCCACTTAGGGCCAGGCCCTCTCTGCATCCTTAGAGCTCAGCACAACACACAGCAGCCCCAAGTCTCAATGTTGGTTAAGTGAGTGACGAAGGCTAGGCAGGTCTTCCTCTGATTATCTCCTGACGAATTGCCAGCCTCCCCTCTTGACAGGCTTTGGGGGATGAGTTAACTATGAAATATGCCCCCAGAGAGCTGAAGCTGTTGGATATTATGATTTAGTGATGTCCATGGGAACTCAACATTCAGCATGTTGACAGAGAATGTCAGCAGAAACTGACTTAGTTTACCTGTAATTGATGTGGGGCTTTTGGGGCTGATGGTAATTAATCAGTAGGTTCAGCAGCATTTTAAGGTTGCTCAGTTCTCAGCAGTATGGAAGGAGGTGGGGAACATCCTGTGCCAGTGATAAGAGATTTATGCATCTAATTTATCTAAAAAAATGAAGGTCTTGGGAATTCCCTGGCGGTCCAGTGGTTAGGACTCCGTGCTCTCACTGCCGAGGGCCTGGGTCGAGTCCCTAGTCGGAGAACTAAGATCCCATGAGCCTCACGGCGCAGCCAAAAAAATAAATTAATTAAAAATAAATTTAAGGGACTTCCCTGGTGACGCAGTGGTTGAGAATCCTCTCAATGCAGGGGACATGGGTTCGAGCCCTGGTCCAGGAAGATCCCACATGCCGTGGAGCAACTAAGCCCGTGCGCCACAACTACTGGGCCTGCGCTCTAAAGCCCGTGAGACACAACTACTGAGCTCGTGTGCCACAACTACTGAAGCCTGAGCGCTCTAGGGCCCGCATGCTGCAACTACTGAGCCCAGGTGCAGCAACTACTGAAGCCCGTGCTCCACAACAAGAGAAGCCACCGCAGTGAGAAGCCCGCACACTGCAACAAAGAGTAGCCCCTGCTCGCCGCAACTAGAGAAAGCCCGCACACAGCAACGATGACCCAACACAGTCAAAAATTAAATAAATTAATTTTAAAAATAAAAAATGAAGGTCTTTAGCAGCAAGTTAAAAAGAAAGGGGGCCAGGGACTTCCCTGGTGGCGCAGTGGTTGAGAGTCCGCCTGCCGATGCAGGGGACACGGGTTCGTGCCCCGGTCCGGGAAGATCCCACATGCCGCGGAGCAGCTGAGCCCATGAGCCATGGCCGCTGAGCCTGTGTGTCCGGAGCCTGTGCTCCGCAACGGGAAGAGGCCACAGCAGTGAGAGGCCCGCATACCGCAAAAAAAAATAAAAATAAAGAATCCGCCTGCCAATGCAGGGGACATGGGTTCAAGCGCTGGTCTGGGAAGATCCCACATGCCACGGAGCACTAAGCCCGTGCGCCACGAATACTGAGGCTGCTCTCTGGAGCCCGCAGCCACAACTACCGAAGCCTGCATGCCTAGAGCCTTTGCTCCACAACAAGAGAAGCCACTGCAATGAGAAGCCTGCGCACCGCAACGAAGAGTAGCCCCCTCTCGCCACAACTAGAGAAAGCCCGTGGGCAGCAACGAAGACCCAACGCAGCCAAAAATAAATTAATTAAATAAAATAAAGTAAATAAAATAGAAAAAGAAAGGGGGCCAAGTAGTGGCCCTGTTAGTCCTTGTTGCTTGTTACCACACTTAGGTGTTTATAAGGTGGGATATTCAATTCCCTTGTAACTAGTGGCAGCCCTACTTGACAAGATTTCAAATGGGGCTGCCTGCCCACACTCTCAGGTGGAGTTTGGAAATGTCTCAGGAACATGGAGGGCACAGACGGTGGCATTTGGGTGTTGCCACGGGGAGCAGCCCACTCCATCCACCCACTGCCCCTCCCCTAATTTCCTGGCCATCGCAGTCAATGTATGGCCCCCTTGTGCTCAGTTTCCTGAGAGCCTCCTTTCCCAAGTATCCGGCCCTCAGGGAAGGATGGGATGCTGCCTCAAGTTCCCCCATCAGCAGGGTCCTGCCAGCCTTTTCTAGGGCTGCCCACCAGGTCCTGCCTCTTGCTGCATCTCGGATGGATTTTCCTGCCTGTGGCCCATCCTTGCACCTGGGGCCTCCATTATCTCTGCTCAGAATTTCCAAGCCACTGCAAAATCCTGCAGTGGGAACGTCCACTCCCCCACCCCGCCTCCTGACACTGACCAGGGCCTCTAGGGGCCTTTTTGCAGTGTGACGAGGTTCCTGGAATCCGCCTGGAGCTGTGCTTCGTTCCCTGGAACTTGTTTACCGCAGCTTCCCCCAGGGAGCCGTGGGAGCCTCTTCCCCGGTGTCGAGGAACCTGTCTCTACTTGTTTCCTCACTGCCCCAGTTTGCCTTCCTTCCCTCCTGGGCAGAGCTGATGTCCCCTTTTAACTTAAGCTGCAGGAGAAGTGGTCTTGGGAATGACCTAAAAAGTTGCCCCTCAGCCCCATAATCTAAAAGCTCCTCCTGTGAACCTTGTATCCTTTTTTACCAGGTCTCCGCCTCCCCCATCCTCCCTGGAGCTGCACCATCTGGGGTGTCCTATCTTCACACCCATTTTCCTGATCCTTGGGATTTGATGACCCGAATTTTGGCCTGACATCTTGGCTGTGGGCCTGTCATTACTTTGGGTCCCCTCTCAGACTTGGCATGAAGTTCTAGAAGGACTGCGCACTCCACACTGTCCATCCTCAGGGCCCTGCCTCTCCTCCATTCCCCAGGACGTTGCTCCACGGAGGCCACTGTGGTGACACATCTCCAGGCTCTGATCTCTTCCTCAGCCAGACAGCTCAGCCCAGACAGTTTCCAGCTGATGGTATGGGATTAATAAACACTGTAGGAAGTCTTTATTGTTAAAAAAGAAAGAAAATTCTCTTTTAAAAAAATAGTGATGCACATGATAAAAAATTCGAAAAGCAAAAAAGAAACTCTCTCTGCTACCCTTGCTCTCCAATCCCACCCTGCACAGGTAACTATTTTGGGTTTCTTGTTTCTTCCAAACATTTTTTAAGCACTACTCTCCCCACCGCCCAGGTCACCCCACAGAAGGGCCTGATTTGCCAATTTTCCTGGTATAAATACTCCCACCATCGCTGACGTCAAGCTGTGTGATGTCAGTGAATGTGGAGTTGAGAAGAAGTGCACACGATTGGTGAGGGATGAGAACCACCTCCAGCTCGCCACTGTAAAGTTATGTGCACATCCTCAAACACACAGCCAGACGCACACAAAGATGTCTTACGTTACCTTACATTACACCTTGCTTCTTAGGTTGTATTGTACCTAACCAACTTCTCAGTAAGATGAAGCCACGTATAACAAGCACCGCAGTGGAATGGGTGTCTCCGACCCACCTGCTCCCCATATAAGACTAAAGGCTGGGAAGGTCTGTCCTAGAGTCATTGAGAAGTGCGTGTGGCAGAAAACTATGTAGGGTCATGGGGTAAATTAGGGGGTAAGTGATTTTAAGAAGCTAATTAGTGGAATGTCATTTCTGAAGAATAAAAACTTTGTTTTGAAGAAACAATATCTTAATTTCTAATCGAGTAATTAGGAGTTAATTCAAGACAGGATTTAGACTGCTCTGCCAGGAAAAAAAAAAAAATCTTCACCTAACTCCTTTTAAAACTTCAAATGATCAAATTTCTCAGCCAGAGAGAATTCAGGAATCTACAAAACCTGGAGAGCGGAGCCTAATGAGGGAGATCACAGGCAGGTATGTGACCGTGAACTTCCCGGGTCCTCTTCAGAAGCCATGGACAGCCCAGGCCGACATCCTCAAATGATCCATCTTGGTGGCTGCCCAGGACCCCCTCCGAGCTCCACTAGGAAACATTTGTTTCCGTTGTGGCCTCTCCCGTTGCGGAGCACAGGCTCCGGACGCGCAGGCTCAGCAGCTATGGCTCACGGGCCCAGCCGCTCCACAGCATGTGGGATCTTCCCGGACTGGGGCACGAACCCGTGTCCCCTGCATCGGCGGGCGGACTCTCAACCCCTGCGCCACCAGGGAAGCCCTTGTTTTTTTTTTTAAACAAGCTCTCGAGAAGAGGATTTCGACTCTGGGTTTCTGGTGGCTTCCTCTGTGGTTGGCCTGTCACACTGCCTCCTGGCACCTCTGTCAGGCATTTTGCGTTCCCAGCAGTCTTTGTCATTAGGACTGGTGTCCACCTGGGCTCTTGGTCTGGGTTATTCTCCGAAAGGCTGCTTCTCATAGACAGCTGAAACGGTTTTGTGTACCCTTCAGGTGACAGAAGGTGACTCATGGGACGCCTGCCATGCTGGCCTCTGTGAACCCCTCCTCTCCCGTCTTAATCCCGGGAGTGGTCGGACGAGGGGGCACAGGGTTGAGCATTAGAAGCGCAAACTCTTAGTTTATAGGAAAGGGATAGTTTCTCGTGCCGTCTCATGCTTAGAACTGAGCAAGGGACTCATTCCGAATGCTAAAATGTGCAGGCATCAGAGTCCCTAGCCTCGTCCCACCGGCCGTTGTTCTGTAGCAGGAGGTTGTGGGTGACTCTGCTGACAGTACTCTGGGTTCCCTGTGAAGCAGGTGATGAGCCCCCTTGGGAAGCAATCCTCTGGGCCCCATCTTTTCCAGGGATACATCTCAGGCAAAGCCATCGCCAACGGGCATAGGGGAATATACAGAGTGGGCATATACAGCTAACAGGTATACACAAAGTTCAAAAGACTGTCAGCTTGGAACCAGGTAGCTAAGAAATCTCTTTGGCTTAAGATAGCTCCCTGAGGACAATGGCATTTCAGTCTGTTTAGGGAGCGGCAGGAGGAAAGATGGGTCATTATGAGGGCCAGGTAATCAGAGATGACCTCCCTTCGGTGAGCGGTGAGCGAGCCCGCTAGTTTCACTGGATCTTAAAAGCGGGGGCGGGGGGGGCGGGGTTAAAAACCTAGAAGGGAGGGAGATTTGGTATCTAAAAGCCACAGGCTGATAAAGAAATGAGGCTTGTCCTGGGAAGAAATGTCAGCCATTGGATTTATCCCTCCATCCTGCCGCTTTCCAGGATACAGTTTTCATTCATTGGCAGGTATGTGTTTCAGAATACCCTTGGGGACATGCCTCATTCATTTAGGCTGAAGGGTAGTAATGCAGAAGACTTCACTCCTCCCAGCAGGAGCCTCGCTGCACATCCACGGCCTTGCCTCGGTGGGGAGAGCAGAGCTTCAGGACCGTACCTGGGAAAGGCTCTTCCAGGGCTGGCGCAGATGAAACTCCGCAGAGAGGGAATCTGGGAAGGGGTGGGGGTGGAGCAGAGCACAGAAGGCCCTGGGTGGGTGGTCCTTCAGTCAAGACGGAGGAAAGGTCCCAGCTGCGTAACATTCAACAGCAGACTGGGAGCAAAAGAGAGCAACTGGAAATATGGAAGGAAAAATCATTTTTTAAAAAAGAGTAAATCTGAAAAAAAACAGATGCTGCTGAGGAAGAGGGGAAATGGGTTCTTTTAAACAGTTGCCAGGAGGTACTGGGGACTGCATAGCAGTCCTAGTAAACTGAGGGTGTGTATAGCACATGCCATCCGCCCCCTCCGCAGGTCTCCCACCAAGGTCTTTGGCACAGGTGCTCCAGAAAACAAGTACGAAGATATTACTCTTGGTGGTAGATACAGATGTTTATCCACATTACGTTTTTGTAGCTGTGGTGGGCTGAATAATGGCCCCCAGAGATGTCCGTCCATGTCCTAGTCCCCAGAACCTATGAATATGTTGCCCTATAGGGTGAAAGGGACTTTGTATATGTGATTAAGTTGAGGATCTTGCAATAAGGAGATTGTCCTGAATTACCCGAGTGGGCCCAACGTAACCACAGGGGTCCTTATAAGATGGAGGCAGGAGAGTCATCAGAGCCAGCAAGAAGGGACAGGACAGTGGAAGACGAGGGTGGTGGGATGTGCTCTGAAGATGGAAGAAGGGCCCAGGGCTGAGGAATGAAGAAGGTCCCTAGAAGCTGAAAAAAGCAAGAAAACAGATTCTCCCCTGAAGTCTCCAGAAGAACACAGCACTGCCAGCACCTTAATTTTAGGCTCCTGAACCTCTGGAGCTGTAAGAGAACAAATCTGTGTTGTTTTAAGTCACTGAATTCATGGTAACTTGGTATGGCAGCAATAGGAAACTAGTCCAGCACTTCTGGGGGGATGTTCTGTAATTCAAAATTTTGTTTGTTTTCATTTTATGATGCTAAGTTAGGAGACTGGTGATAAGACCTAAGCCCTGTCTTCCTGGCCCTCCCCCTTCACAGGAGATAGAGCTATTTGGGAACTTTGTCAGGTGAGGCCGAGCTGTATGCCCATCTCAAGTGGGCCCTGGGGTTTCTGGAAGGCCTGGTTGTCAGAACGTGTGCAGGGAGTTGGGGGGAGATGCACCCCAAGAGAATGTCCGGAGCTGCTCTCTCCCTCCCCAAAAGCTGCTGGAAGCTCACAGAAGTGTGAGGGTGACCGCTGAGGTGAACTGAGGCTCTGCACAAGGAGCTCCCCAAGACACTCCCGGCCCCTTCATCCACCTCCTGAAGAGGCCATGGAAGGTTTGAGGTCCAGCCCATGTCGCAGGGCTTTGCCTGGGAGTGGAGAGTCCAGATGTTGGATGGCCAGGCCCTCTTCCAAGGCCAAAGCACTTCTGCCCCTATGGGGGAGGGGAATGAACAGCACTGTGCTGACAGGAGCCTCCACCCGCTTGACCTGGGTCAGTGCCTCCCCGGGAGGATGCGGCAGGAGGGATGCAGCCTGGGGTCAGCCTGTTGCAGGTGTGATGTACAGTATTCAGGCAGGGAGCCCATCGGGTGAAGCAGTTGGGCTCCAGAGGGAGGAGACTGAAAGGAGAGAGGGTTTAAAGGCATGTAAGGATCCAGAAAGAGTTGATGATTTTCAGGAAGAGGAACACCTGTGTGCATTTGTGTGCGTGTGTGTGCACAGATGCACACACAGAGGCCCAGAGTGAGGGGCTGTGGAGGCGAGAGCAGCTGGGAAGAGACAGGGGTGGTCGAGGCCGCAGGCTGCCGGGGAGGCTACAGGATCCAGATCTGAGCACAGGCAGAAGAGCGGCCTTGGTGGGAGTAAAGATGGTTCTTCTCTCTCCAGATCTTGGAACTAGGTAGCAAATCCATGGACAAGGGTCTGGAAGGACACCCCACCTGCCCGGAGTTACCCTGGGGTGGGACTGGGGAATGGGGAGGGTGAAGGAGCGTCACTCCCTCTGGGTCACCTGAATTGCTTTACAATAACGATGTGCTCCTACATTACTTGTGAAATTAAAAAATAAGCTTAGGGCTTCCCTGGTGGCGCAGTGGTTGAGAGTCCGCCTGCCGATGCAGGGGACACAGGTTCGTGCCCCGGTCCGGGAAGATCCCACATGCCGCGGAGCGGCTGGTCCCGTAAGCCATGGCCGCTGAGCCTGCGCGTCCGGAGCCTGTGCTCTGCAACGGGAGAGGCCACAACAGTGAGAGGCCCGCGTACCGCAAAAAAAAAAAAAAAAACTTAAATATATTAGACCCTCCGAGCAGCACGGACAGTAAGCGCCAGTTGTTGGTCAGGCAGGTGTAGGACTCACCCAGGGGGTGAGCTGAGGGGTGGGATTTGACCAGGTGAAGGGGCACCTGGGGGGAGAGCTGACGAGTAAAGGGAAGGTGTGCCGGGTCATGAAGGCGTCAAGACCCCCATGGCCTGAGAGGGGTCCCTGTTGGAGAGGAACTGGCCACTGAGGTGATGCAGGCCACTGAGCAGCTGCTTCAGAGTCTCTGGGAGGCTTGTTTACAAGCAGAGACACCAGGGAGTTCCCTGGCGGTCCAATGGTTAAGACTCGGTGCTTTCACTGCCAAGGGCCCGGGTTCAATTCCTAGTCGGGAAACTAAGATCCCACAAGCCACGGGACGCAGAGACAACACACACACACACACACACACACACACACACACACACACACACACAAGAGGCCTGGCAGGGGCTCAGAATTCCTGTTGGTTTAGTTCCTCCAACGATTCTGATGGTAATGGTAATGGGTCCACCTCTGTAAGGATTCTGCTGGGGGTGGGCGCAGGGGTCCAGGTCTCACCCCCCACCCCAGACCAGGGCAGCTCAGCATTTTTGTTTTGCATGGGGGGCAGCCAACACCTGGGTCTACAGCTAAAAATAAAGTGTGGACACCGCTAGGCTAGAATAAGGGGATGGAAGCCGTTGTGTCACTTTGAAGTAAGCTGGACTGTACTGGGCACGAGCACATTTCTGAGCTGCCAGGCAACACTGGAGATAGCGTGGGCCCTAGGGAAGGAGGGCCAGGATGCGGGGGATGAGGGGGAAAGAAGTGGCCAGGCCAAGAGGCGTTTTAGGAGGAGAATCAGAGGAAATGATGGACCGCTGGGGATGCACAAAGGGCGGTGACAAAGATGAGCCCCGGGCCTGCGCCTCAGAGCTGGCCTTTGTCAGGCAGAGCCGTCCGGAGGCAGCCATATTTGGGGGAAGATTCCAAGTTAGGGGAAGACAGGGAACTGGCAGTTCAAACCCTAGGCCAGGGTAAATCTGCTCTCACGGCCACCTTAAGGATGCAGCTGTGCCGATGGAGAGAAGGTCGCTGGAGAGTCCTGGCCGTATTAGGGAGCGCCAGGAGGACAGTGGGAGGAGCGAACGCAGGGAACTCACAGAGGAAAGTTCGGGTGATGGGACAGTTTTCCATAAAAGGGTTTCTCTGTGTTCCCTTTCCTTTCCAAGAGACCTTCACCGTGCGAAGGCCTGGGACAGCCCAGCACCACGGTGACAGCAGGGTGGGTGATAGGAGAGGCAGAGGGTGTGAGACCCTAATGCAGCCTATTAGCCCCTCCCCTCCTGTAAAGGACTTCTCACCCCAGCAGAGGGCTCAGCATCACGGCTTCAGTTACTGGTAATCCAACCGCCAAGCTTCTTCCCAAGAGCCTGCCTCCTGCTCTCTGGCAACTTCCCTCCACACAGCCTCCTTGCCCATCTCATGGGCTTCATTCAACCCAAGGTCCCACACACCTCAGAGCAGGAACTGAAGAGGAAGAGCCTTTCCACAGACGACAGGACCAGGGAGGGGCCGCGTTAGCCCTCAGGTTCACCCCGGCTCAGAATATTGATCAACTGAATTTTTCATTAAGATAGTGAAATACAGTATCATGTTCTGGCACACGTGTTCAGAATTTAAATAAATGTAACATAAAACAGGCCCAGGAGCATTGGGTGTACAGTCGAGAAAGTGAGGACAAAATTATAAATGCATTTTTTTCTTTTTGTTTTAACAACAGTACTGCAACAAGCACTTTTGTACGTGCATTTTGGACACCTTAACGATTCCTTCCAGATAACCTCCAGAAGTAGAATTGACAGGTCAAAGGGTACCGGTTAATTTTAAGGCTTAATTTTCCCTCAAAAAAAGCTCTTCCAATTATTGGGCATTCCTAGAAGTAATTAATAAGGAAGCCCCTACCCAACAGTGGGGATCCACTTTTTAGTCTGATACATAACAAAGGGAAATGTTATCTCGAAGGGTTTTATTTAGCCTTGCTTCGAGTATTAAGGAAGGTGAAATTTTTCTTCTCTTATTAACCATTTGTTTCATTCTTTTGATGAATCTGCCTGCTCACACCTCCCATCTTTTCTTTGGTGCCCTATACTTTGTAAAAGCCTTTGGTATATTAAGGATATTTGCCTCTGTTGCCACATTTATCTGGAAAATATATTTTTCAAGTTTGTCTTTTCAATTTGTTTTGTTTTGTTTTTTTGAGGTACGCGGGCCTCTCACTGTTGTGGCCTCTCCCGTTGCGGAACACAGGCTCCGGACGCGCAGGCTCAGCGGACATGGCTCACGGGCCCAGCCGCTCCGCGGCATGTGGGATCTTCCCGGACCGGGGCACGAACCCGTGTCCCCTGCATCGGCAGGCGGACTCTCAACCACTGCGCCACCAGGGAAGCCCTGTTTGTGATTTTTGACTTACAGAAAATTTTCATTAAAAACGTTGAATCTAATAGGGGTTTTTTTTGCTTTAGTTCAGTCTTGGGTGCGGCACTGAGGTATAAGCAGTAAGGACAGAAAGGAATTTTGAGGGAGGTGTGACACTGTCTGGGAGGAGAGACTGAGTGTGGTTCACTAAAGGTAGCTGTTCCACGCCCACCCAGGACTTCCTCCCCGAGGTGAGGGAAGGGAGGGAGGGAAAAGGGGGGAAAGGACAGAGGGAGGAAGGTTCTCGATGGCAGGGCAGGGCCTGGCCAGACCCAGTGTGTAGATCCGTCTCTAGGTTGGTCCCGCCTAGCGATGGGACTGGAGAGAAGCCTTCCTGCCGAGGCCTCTCTCAAAAAACAACACAAAAACAAACACAGTGTCTGAAACGTCCCGGGAAGGGGACAGAATCTACACAAGGGGGTAGTTTTTGGACCCAACTGAGGGCACTGCTGTCCCCTAGACAGGCAGTCTAAACACCACACCGGAAGTTCTGCCTAATCACAAATGAGGCCAGACTGTGAAAACCAGAAGAAGGTCAAATCCTCATTTCAGTTCCTAATTAGTGACCGGTGCTGTCCAGAAGGAATCTTTTCCTGTTGTTCACTCTACACTTTCAAAGACTCCAAAGTTGTTACTGTTTTCCTGTTTACCTGGGTGGAATTTTAAGAATCATTTAAAAGTTGGTAAACTTGCCTTTCTCCTACATCCAAAAGCTGAAAAACATCTCCAGCACAGTTTGTGAATTTTAAATTTAAAACTGTCCTCTAAGTTTTCACACTGTGTGTTTTGTGTTTGCATAGTTGAATTTGAAAACTAAGGTCAGAGGCATTCTTTGCAACTTACTATAGGCACTTCAAAAGAACAATCTCTAGCTAATGGTACAGAAATAGACCATTTGGTCACTGGCTGATTAAAATGGAAAAGCCAAAGCTTTTCCGAGAGGAAACAAAAGGATGTGACTCTTCTAGACTCTAGAAGAGTGTGTGTGTCACGGAGGTGTGACCAGAAGTTTTGGGGGGCTCGCCTCAGCACTGTCTCAATCTGGGCGAGCGTTTTGGGGGGTGAGTGAGGAGCAGGATCTTCAGTCACACAGCTGTTTCTGACTTGAAGGCTTTCCCTGGGGACATATTCGTGTGGCAAGAGGGTGTGCATGGGGCAGCCTGCTTCAATGCATTCTTCCTGTGCAGAAACAGTTTGCGTGTGTCATCCTAGGGCTGGTGTGTTTCCCTGGGTCTGTTATTCCGTGTTGCCGGGCAACCCAGTGTGTCTGGGTGTGTCCCCTTAGCACGCCGCGCTCTCTCCTGCAAAAGTCTTTGGGTACAACCTGCGCGTGAGCATCTGGGCTGTGACCATCCCCACGTGAATTGGGTCTGTGACAGCTCCCGTCCTCTGGTCTCAGTGAATAAATGCCCAAAAGCACAAGTGGTGCGTGGCTGGGGTTCTCCCAAACTGCCGACCCTGGAGGTTGGGACTAAAACTGGACGTTTCCATTTGGCCGTAAGTGTGCAGACCCCTCTGTTTGAGTTTTGACTGTTTAAGACCCTAGCAGGACTCTGCTTGTGGCTGAGAGTCTGCAGAGTGGACTGGCCACTCCAGACACTTCTCACCATCCTCCCGGGAAACTTTTGAATTGGATATCTGGAATGAGCCCAAAGTCTCTCTGTACCATGGGCAGTGATCCCTCCAGGCAAAAATGAAATGTCTGGAAATGTAACCAGGCAGACTTGTGAGTGCCTGAAACTGGTTCTAAAGGAATTTTTTAGGGAAAAAAAAAAAAGACTTTAAAAATATTTTGCACAATGAAAGCAACATATTTGGAATAGAGAACTTTCTGGGGTGATTCCTTTAGAATTCTGTTCTATTTTGATCTTCAAGAGATCTATTTTCATACTGTAGAGGTGGAAAAATGGGTTCAGGAAAGGAGCTGATTTGCTCAGGCCACACAGGGAGTGGAGACAGCTGGAACTAGAATGGGGCCCCTGAGGGTCCCGGAGGGTTTGCCCAGCCTGTTTGTTTCTGTTTACATCTGTGTGTCTCTGGGCGTGGCCCCCTGGGGGTGGTGCACAAGCAGGCTCTAGGTGTGTCCCATCTCGGAGCAGCTCTGCCAGCCTGGTGATTCTCCACTGCAGGGAAATTCCAGGGGGCAGATCCTGCCTCAGCTGCAGTGAGACATTATTTCCTTGGGAGGAAACCAGCTCTCAGCAGCCAGAAAGGAAACAGTTTCCACTCAGGGAGGGAGGGAGGAGGCAGGAGGGAGGAGGCAGGAGGGAGGAGGGAGGAAGCAGGAGGGCAGGAGGGAGGAGGGAGGAAGCAGGAGGGAGGAGGCAGGAGGGAGGAGGCAGGAGGGAGGAGGGCAGGAGGGAGGAGGCAGGAGGGAGGAAGCAGGAGGGAGGAGGGAGGAGGGCAGGAGGGAGGAGGGAGGAGGGCAGGAGGGAGGAGGCAGGAGGGAGGAGGTAGGAGGGAGGAAGCAGGAGGGCAGGAGGGAGGAGGGAGGAAGCAGGAGGGAGGAGGCAGGAGGGAGGAGGGCAGGAGGGAGGAGGCAGGAGGGAGGAGGCAGGAGGGAGGAAGCAGGAGAGCAGGAGGGAGGAGGGCAGGAGGCCGGCTGGGAAGGGAGCCGCCCCAGGGCCCACAGGCCCCTGGCTCCTGAAGCCTCCAGACACAGTTTAAATTTAGACCTTCTATTCTGGTCCTTGCAGCCCAGGCCTCACCCTCTAGCTGTAGAACCAGCCAGTTTCCCTAAGCACAACTGCCCCTCTCAGGCAGTGTGTAGTAAGCTCCTCTCCTGGAGGAGTGTCCTAAGAATTGTTTCGTGGCGCTGTGGAATCGTGAGGCAGAGAGGAATGGAAGCAAGATCAAAGGCAGATTAATCCACCACCCTCACTCGCATCGTGGAACCTGGGAGCCCTATGTCCACATCGTGGTCCCCGTTCACCCTCAGACGAGAAGAGGGCTGACCGAGTGCAGCACTATGGGAACGTGCAGGAGGGATGTCAGCATAACGCCACCACGGTTCCTATGGTTGTTACCACTTCATCCGGTCTCTGCTGCGCGGATGTCCCCTCCCTGACCAGCCGAATCGGCGCGCCTCTCCCTCTCTGCCCCTCTCCTGCTTCCTTTTCTCCTAGTATGCACTGTCCCCTGATAACGGCCTGTGTTCCCCTGTCTAGCAGGTTCCTCTCCAGAGTGGAAGGCCCAGGAGAGCAGGGGCTCGGTTTTGCTCAGCGCTGTACCCCCAGCACCCAGAGAAGTGAGCTGTAGTAACAGAGCCCGTGCTCGGTGCCAGGCACTGTATGAGGTGCTTTCAATGCATTATCCAATCTTATCCTCAGGACAATCCTATGAGGGTTTTTACCCAAGTAGGAGAAGGAAGCCCAGAGAAGTTGAGAATCCTGCCCAAGAACACACAGTTTGACCTTGGCAGTCAGTGTTCCTGCGCGTGCCCTTAACCGCTACACCGACTTGGCCACAGGAACGCGGCCTTGCACATCCTCTGCTGAGGAGACCACCGCTCTCACTCAGCTTTTGCTCGCTGAGCTCCCAGAGCCAGCCTCAGCGATGCTGAGTCAAAACCCTGGCTCTCGCCAGCTCACCGCAGACAGCCTGGCCTTTGAGGGAGAGAAGAGGTGCATTCATGCGGAGGGATCCAGAATATCCCACTGTGAAGAGTTTTCTTTTCTGGTTTTTGCTTTTTTTCCCTTATCTAAAAGCAGTGCCTCCTCAAAGCACACAACTGTCATAACTCCCCTCCCCAAAAGTTTTGCAACCAGGGAAGACTGACTCTTATCACTGGAGAGACGTCTACACTGGGTTAAGAAATCACAGAAATAGGGAGGGGGAAGGGGAAGCTGGGACGACGTGAGAGAGTGGCAAGGACTTATATACACTATCAAACGTAAAATAGCTAGCTAGTGGGAAGCAGCCACACAGCACAGGGAGATCAGCTCGGTGCTTTGTGACCACCTAGAGGGGTGGGATAGGGAGAGTGGGAGGGAGATGCAAGAGGGAAGAGATATGGGGACATATGTATATGTATAACTGATTCACTTTGTTATAAAGCAGAAACTAACACACGATTGTAAAGAAATTAGACTCCGATAAAGATGTTAAAAAAAAAAATCACAGAAATAAATAGTCACAAAACTATCAAATCTCTCATCTATTCTCCCAAGGGCTCTTTCCTAAACGTCATTTATTTTCTCATAAATGCCGCTTTCCCTCTCCCCTTCCCCTCCTAAGATGATATATAAGCCCCCAATTCTAACCACCTCCTTGAGTCATGTTTTTCTGTGAACTCCCATGCACACATGTGAATTAGACATCTGTCTTTTCTCTTGCTAATCTGTATTTTGCCAGTTAAATTTGCAGGTTCCCAAGTACTGAACCTAAGAAGGTGGAGAAAAAGGTTTATCTCCCAGATAATGCTGAGTTAGATCTGCAGGGAGAAACACTGATGGTGCTGTCCTCCAGATGGGAGGGGGCCTGTTGGCCCCTGGCTGGTTGTGTTTGTTGTTGTTGTTATTGTTTGTTTGTTTTACTTTTTGGCCGAGCCACAAGGCATGCAGGATCTTAGTTCCCCAAGCAGGGATGGAACCCGTGCCCCTGCAGTGGAAGCACGGAGTCTTAACCACCTGACGGCCAGGGAAGTCCCAACCCCTGGCTGGTTGTTGATTGTCAGAATGGATTTGTGCTCCTTTTTCTTCTGCCTGGTCCCCGTGCATCAGAGGACACTATAATCTCTGCAGCTGAGTTTCTTTCACACAAAGGTAATATATACTCGAACCTGCTCCCTCAGCCTCATTAACATGCTTCTAGCTGAAAGAAAGGCCCCACCAGGAAGGGCCACTGCCCCAATCAGAGGGCCAGCTGGTCTCAGAGGGTAAATGGGCGTTACTGTGGGGAATTCCCCACAGTCTGCAGTGCAGCCCTTAGCTCTATGGGCCAGAGGGGATCTGTTTCAGCAGGACTGATTCACACTAATCAAACTCACCAAGCACTGATGTAAAAACCAGAATGCTATCTTCCTATTTTTCAGGTAAGTCTGGCCAACAAGATGCTCACATGGGCAGGTCTGGACAGTCTCTCTCTCTCCCAGTGTATGAATCTGAGAGGAAACTACACCCTGGCAAGAGGGTTGCTGGTGGGCCTGGGATCTGGAAGGAAAGAGAAGCTGGTAAAGTTTGAGGCTGAGGGACAGGGAAGGAGAGAAACTTACCACATTCTATTTTCAGCTTTTGACTGTTTTCCCATGTGCTCCTGTATCAACTCAAGAAACAGTTTGGGTTTTTTTACATTTATTTATTTATGGCTGCGTTGGGTCTTCGCTGCTGCACATGGGCTTTCTCTAGTTGCATCAAGCGGGGGCTACTCTTCGTTGCAGTGCGCAGGCTTCTCATTGCTGTGGCTTCTCTTGTCGCTGAGCACGGGCTCTAGGCGAGCCAGCTCAGTAGCTGTGGCTCGCGGGCTCTAGAGCACAGGCTCAGTAGTTGTGGCTCACGGGCTTAGTTGCTCCGCGGCATGTGGGACCTTCCCGGACCACGGATCGAACCTGTGTCCCCTGCATTGGAAGGCGGATTCTTAACCACTGAGCCACCAGGGAAGCCCAACAATTTGTTTTTAAATTTTCATTTGGCCTGCTATTAAACTGCAGAGGCTTCTGCCTCTAGCTCTCAGACCCAGTTCTGTGCTCTGCTGCTAACCTGACTCCCAGGTCCTCATCATGGGTCAGGCAGCACTGCACATCTGTGCCAGGGAACCCGGGACCCTGGCAAGGGAGCAGGTGCGGGCAGCAGCACACGGGGTCCTCCGGAGCGAGTTTGGGGCCCGCATCTTCATGGTCTTCCTCACCATGCCCAGAAGGGACAGGAGGACCCCAAGCCCCTCACCAAAGCCACAAGCGTGCTGTGCGGGCCAACCCCAGCAGATGGCGGTGTGTGGCCAGGCGGCCAAGGAAGGGTGCCAGCCACACACAGCGCACCGGATGCCGGGAGAGAGGCTGGCAGGGTGACTGTGAGGGTGGGCGGTGCCCTGGGCAGGCTGGGCGCGCTTAGTCATCTCTGTGCCACAGGCCCCTCTGGAGTCTGGTGAGGCCTCTGGACCCCTCTCAGAGTGAGATTTTTTTTTTTAAGCCAGATCCTTTATTTTAACAAAAATTGTACATGTATGTGTATATTTCATAAAACATGACAATTTAAATTAAATGTATGTATGATTAAGACCACCAAACATAATTACAGACTCTTGAGAGGTTAATGTTTATTTCAAAAAGATAGCAAAGGGACTTCCCTGGTGGCACAGTGGTAAAGAATCCGCCTGCCAATGCAGGGGACACAGGTTCAATCCCTGGTCTGGGAATATCCCACATGCCGCGGAGCAACAAAGCCCGTGCGCCACAACTACTGAGCCTGCGCTCTAGAGCCCACAAGCTATAGCTGCTGAGCCCACGTGCCACAACTACTGAAATCTGCACACCTAGAGCCCGTGCTCAGCAACAAGAGAAGCCACCACAATGAGAAGCCCACGCACTGCAACGAAGAGTAGCCCCTGCTCGCTGCAACTAGAGAAAGCCCACACACAGCAACGAAGACCCAACACAGCCAAAAATAAATAAATAAATTTATTTTTAAAAGACAGCAAACATTCTGAAGTATTAAAGTCTATCTTATTAGTGAGAACATTTACTAGGAGATTTTTTTTTTTTTACCATCTTTATTGGAGTATAATTGCTTTACAATGGTGTGTTAGTTTCTGCTGTATAACAAAATGAATCAGCCATATATCCGCATATCCCCTCCCTCTTGCGCCTCCCTCCCACCCACCCTATCCCACCTCAGAGTGAGATTTTTAAACGCATAGAGTAAAATACCTAGGGTTACCAAGGAAGCAAAATATACTGAAATACAATGACCACGTGTGATTGGTAATTCTTTATTAATGTATTAAATCAGGACCAGATCTGGTGGTGGGCCTGATAACGACTGTGATTTTTTAAGTCACGATGAAGGTAGACGATATTCAAATTATCTGCACCAACTGCGCTGTGATATGAAAATAGCTGTGACTTCTACTGTGACAAGGTCCCAGGAACCGCCTATACTATTGTGGTGAGATGCTTACAGGCACAATAGAAGGAAATGCTAGATTTCAATTAAAGATTATTGAACATAGACATGGAAATTTTTCCTGTCCAAGTTCACCAACTCCTAGAACTTTAACCACAGGCTAAGAATCTGAGTGAAGATTTGAAGGGGTACCAAATGGGGAAGAAAGGATGGATTTCTAGACCACCTCCCCAAACCAATGTTCATTTTTGCCATTCAAATCAAGTGTCAGAGACCGGAAGGCACAGGAAGGGCAGGGGAGATGAGGAATCCTGGGGGCTGGTCTAGCTGCTGCCAGGACACTTTGCCCCAGCTGGAAACGGGTGTGGAGTTTGCCCCAGCCTCCAGGCCCTCGGTGACAAAAGGAAATCAGGGCTCCCATCCCTCTCATTCCTCTCTCTCCCCTCCAAGGCCACCCCAGTTCACTTCACTGCAGGGGAGACAAAAAAAGAGCCCAGAGCCTCTCTTCCTCCCCTCAGAAGGTGGTTCACTTCCCCTCAATAATGGGCCAACAACAAGGAAGTGGGGTAAGTTCTTCCCCTCTGCTGTGCCTCCACCTGAGCAGGTGCTGAGAGTCTGAATCTATAAACAGGGAGGCCAGACATTTACATCTGTGGATCTGTGGGCTTGGCATATATATATATGCCTATATATATATATATATTTGTAGTTTGTTTATTTTTCTTTTCCACTTTGTGTTTCAAAAATTTTAAACATACATATAAGTAGCTAAAATGGACTCCCATATTGTACAACTATCGTTCTTTTGCAATACTGGCTTTATTTGTCCCTTTCCAGCATAATAATTATCACTCCCAAAAGTCCTAGCTTGGACAACTACACGGAATATCTGATCCTAGACTGGATTCTACACTGGAGGGGAAAAAAATGCTATTAAGGACATCTTTGGGTCCATTGATAAAACTGGGATATAAACAGTAGAGCAGATAGAAATATTTTGTCAAAGTTATGTTTACTCAAGTTGATTTTTTAAATTGTGGTTATGTAAGACAGTTTCCTTACACTTAGGAAATAAATAGGAGTAAGGGGCCATGATGTATGCAACCAACTTTCAAATGTTTCAGGAAAAAAGTGTGTGTACACATATGTACATGTAAACATATGTACGTATATGTGAGTATACACATGTTGTATATGTGTATATATATATGGAGAGAGAAAGAGAAAGATTGAAAATAGGGAAAATGTTAAAATAGGTGAATGTGAGTAAGAGACGTAGGAGTGTTCTTGCACTATTTGTATTCTTGCAACTTTCTTTAGGTTTGGAATTATTTTCAGAAAAACTTACCAAAAAACATATTAGCAAACCAATGAGAAGCACTACTATGGACAATAAATTTTACAACCATCCTACCTAGAACTCATCTAAAGTCTAAAGTGGCCAATACAGCTTGACTGGGAGGTGGGTCCTGGGATTCAGGGGTTTAAGGAGTTCTGCTTCCACAGTTCCGTGTTTATTCTCTGCCCCACAAACGTTTGCAACTGTATGCGAGCCTACAGAAAATACCCATAAAACCGGCGCTGTTACTGAGCAAGGGCCCTGGGCCCAGGGCAGCAGGGTCCTGAGACTGGATGTGGCCCTTGGGCAGATGGACAGCTTTGGGGGCCATCCTGATAGGATAGAGCTCTTTGGTCCCAGGTTCGTCCCCACCAGTACCAGTCCTGGAGGCCCTCAAGTGCTGGGGTTCCACAGCCCGATTCCCCCAGTCCCTGTTACGGGGCTGGGGGGACAGCAGGGCCCTGGCGCCTGTGCTATGGCCTGCAGCACTTCCTGCTGGGCAGCATCCCAGCACCTCACTGACAGAACGCTGATGCCCACCAGAACAAGAGCCGACTGTCCACGCCCTCACCATCGCCTCGGCTTTCCATAAAGGGGTCTAGGGTCCTTGAGAATTCCAAGGTCCACGAAAAGATCTCCTGGGCAGAAGCATTCTGCTTCATCACGCATTTTTCCGTATCCATCGCTGGGCTGGAATTTAACATATTAACTCTAATCTCCCAGATGTCTTTATGTCAATTCATGTGCCCCCTCCCCCTGCACTCTTCTCCCACCCTTAAAACACATATGCATAATAAAATCAATAGCTACCAAAAAAAAAACAAAAACACAATAGCTACCATTTACTGACACTTTATGTGCATTTGATCATTTAATCGTCCCAAGGAGGTAAGTACTATTATTCCATTCTACACAGTTTAGTAATCATTAACTAAATTCCTCCAGCTAGAGAGTTATGGAGCAGATCTGCCAGCACAGGCAGGCCTGGAAGGGGCGGGGCAGGTAGGCTGCACGTGGAAGGGGTCCCCCACCCCAGGACCTGGGAACCCAGAGGTTGAAAAGTCCTCTCTGGAAAGGACACACTGGTGAAGCACGGTCCAGGACTTATGAATCTCCATGACTACAGCTGGGTATCCTGAGTACACACTTGGGAACTGGCTGCTTGGCTTCAAACCTCAGCTTAGCTGATTACTAGCTGGGTGACTTTGGGCAAGTGTCTTAACCTTTTTGGACCTCAGTTTCCTCCTCTGTAAAATGGGGATAATAATTGTACCTCATGGGGTGGCTGTGAGGATTAATGAGTTACACACACACAGATTTTAGGACAGAATTAGTTCTTTTTACAAAATGCTGCCTTCTGTGCATCCCTCCCTTAAAGCTGTTAGATCCAAAGGACTCACCCACTTTTTGAAAATCAGTTAATGAGTTTAGCTGATTTTGTTAAAATTTGTTACAATGCCGATTCTGTAGGTCTGGGGTGGGGCCCGAGACTCTGCATTCCTAACCAGCTCCCAGGCCCACGGCCTCACTTGAGTAGGGAGGGTCTGGAGTACCTGACCTAGAGGGCCCCTACCCTCCGGATCTTGCTCCTTTGCATTTCCACAGCCTGTCAATATCTATTAAAATGTGGCTGCTAGACAGTCCCTGGCGCAATCAGTATGAGCTGGACCACCACATCCCTTACTCCTGATGGACTGGCAGAGTTTGGGGACAACTTCATCCTGCTGCTAGTGCCAGCTCCCCAGAGGGAGCCTCCTCATCCCACGCCTGGTTCCACGGAGTGGTCTGGGCTGTATGGAGACTGCAGCCCTCTTCTCCATCCCTACCATCCATGAAGTGCCTCAGCGCCTAGGCAAGCATACATTTCTCAACCTGCCCTTCAAACCAGTTTCCCCAGGTCCTTGCAAGATGGCTCCTACCTATTGGGTGTGTCTCCCCCATTCAGTTGTGGAACAAAAGTCATTAGTCAAGTATTGAAAAATGGGAATAAATGTTGTTGAAGGTACATGGGGAATCATACTCTTCTACTTTTTCATTTGTTGAAAATTTATATAAATATTTTACAATTTAAAGCAGTTTGTTCTCAAGGCAGATGACCTTAAAAGTACATATAAAGAAAAAGTCTCTTGGTTCATCATCACTCATAACAAATTTGAAAGTCTGAAGAACTACAAAATCCTAGATGCCTAAGGAAGGCATAGAAACTGCTATCTTCAATTCATTCCCTCTTATATCAGACCTAGCTGTAATTTCCAGTTTTATAAAGTAGCCCTGTAGCCATTTGGAAGATTCTGGAATAAAGGGCAACGTGCTAAGTAGTCATTAGGGAGCTCTGCACCTGCCAGCCTTTTTTTCCGCATAGGAACCACTGGACTTTCACAGCAGGTACTTTTCGAAGCCCTTTAAATGCATTAACTCATTTATTCATCAACCCTACAAGAGTTACTACTATTATTCACATTTACGAGAGGGAAATGAAGCTCAAAGAAAGTGACTTGCCGAGGTCACAGAGCCAGT
Organism: Stenella coeruleoalba; assembly: GCF_951394435.1. Classification (NCBI taxonomy): domain Eukaryota; kingdom Metazoa; phylum Chordata; class Mammalia; order Artiodactyla; family Delphinidae; genus Stenella; species Stenella coeruleoalba. The sequence continues at coordinate 119,980,146 of NC_137151.1, forward strand.
TGGAGGAGAGCCTGGGCAGTCCACTGCTGTTTTAAGAACAGTGTTTTTCATACTGGACCCCAGGGCACTTGTCCCAACGCGGATATGAAAGCCTAACCCTCTAAAGTCTTCTAAGGCATATCCACACGCCAGAGTATTATTCAGCCATAAAAGGGAATGGAGTACTGATACCTGCTACAGCCCTGATGAACTTAAAAACATTACGCTAAGAGAAAGAAGCCAGACACAAAGAGCACACATTGTGGATTCCATTTATATGAAATATCTAGAATAGGCAACTCCACGGAGGCAGGAAGCAGATTCCTGGTGGGGTTGAGGGGAGGGCAGATGATGGATGAACGCTAAGCAGCGCTGGGTTTCTTTTTGGGGTGATGGCTGCTCAACTTTGTGAATGTATTAGAAACAACTGAGTTACATATACTTTTAAAGGGGTAAATTTAATGGTATGTAAGTTATATCTCAAAAAAAAAAAAGTCTTTTGGGGATTCTCAAGAATCGGATCCAATGAGGAGAATATTTAACAATTCAGCAAACCAAAGCTGGTGAAGGGTGGCGAAATATGCCACCCCCAAATATGCCACTTGGGCATAAGGATTATTTTGAGCTAAAGGCAACTGAGAAGAAGCAGATACAAGAAAAGCTCTCTGCCCTCCTCCTGTCTGGACATAAATTTGCAGAGATGGAAGGACAGAAGTTAATTGATGGAGACAGCTCTGGACACTTACCAGTCTGGAGATGGCAACAGAGGAAGCTACATGACAAACCTTGTTAAAACCAGCCCTTATCTACTATTAGTTCCCCCGTATCTTTACCTTCCTACAATTTGATCCCCTAGAAACTCAAAAGTCCTTTTCCTTTTTCTCGCCACTTCTCTAAAATTTTATTGGTCTTGTGTTAGGTGCTATATAATAAGCCCAAGTTCTAAGCGCCCCGTTCGAGTTACTCCTCCCTGGGTGCTCCCATGCACATTTTAATAGACTTCTGTTTATTTTTCCCTTGGTAATCTGTCTTTTGTTAGTTTAGTGTACAGGGCTCCCGTCAGAGAACCTAGGATGGGTAGAAGAAAAAGACATTTTTTCTTCTCCTACTCCTGCAGAAACCTATACTGACTGGCTCCTATCTGTCTGTCTCAATTCCTGTCACTGCCCCCCCACCGCCCCACCACAATCCACCCCCATGCCACCTCCCATGCCCAGCCTTTCTGCACTCCTTCAGTTCCTCAACTTTGATCTGCCCTTTCCCTCTTCAGAGTCTAAGGGAATCACTGCTTCCAGGGAGCCTCCCTGGCCTACTGCCTAAGTCAGGGCCGCCGCCACCTTGTGGACAGCCTCATCATCCTACACTTACCACCCTGGTCATTTGCTCAGGGTCTGGCTTCCTTGTTCAACTCTAGGCTCCATGAGGGCAGGGATGGGCTGTCTTGTTCACGATTCTACCCCCTGCCACCAGCACCCAACCAGAGGAGGCACTTACAAATCTGCTGAACAGAGACCGCAGGGCCCCGTCACAGAGAGAGCTCTGTGGCTTTCAGAGGGCCCTGCTGCTTTGAGAGGGCAGGGGGCCTTCCCTCTCAGGGCTGCAATTCACCTTGAGCCCCATCCTTACATGGCTCCATTTCACATAGCCCTTTTGTTATTTACTCCAGATAACACACATGCCTGATTCATCAAGCAAGCAACTGACTTGTTTCTCAAGTGAATTTTAAAACTTCTCTTTCCTTGTCTTGATGTTGTTTGGGGTAGAGCTGGGTACACAGCCGTGATCTGCAGGGAGCTATGGTAATGTTTTCTCAACGGCAACCAGCTAGTTGACCCTGCTTTTTTTTTTTTTTAATATTTATTTATTTGGCCGCTCCAGGTCTTTTTATTTATTTATTTGACTGTGCGGGATCTTAGTTGTGCCCATGGGATCTAGTTCCCTGACCAGGGATCAAACCCGGGTCCCCTGCATTGGGGGCACAGAGTCTTAACCACTGGACCACCAGGGAAGTCCTGCTACTTTCTTAAGAGAGAAGAGCCATCTGCCTTCCCCTCAACTGTTAAGAATAGACAATCTTGGGCTTCCCTGGTGGCGCAGTGGTTGAGAATCTGCCTGCTAATGCAGGGGACACAGGTTCGTAGCCCTGGTCTGGGAGGATCCCACATGCCGCGGAGCAACTAGGCCCGTGAGCCACAACTACTGAGCCTGCGCGTCTGGAGCCTGTGCTCTGCAAAAAGAGAGGCCGCGACAGTGAGAGGCCCGCGCACCGCGATGAAGCGTGGCCCCCGCTTGCCACAACTAGAGAAAGCCCTCACACAGAAACGAAGACCCAACACAGCAAAAATGAATAAATTAATTAATAAACTCCTACCGCCAACATCTTCTTAAAAAAAAAGAATAGACAATCTTTCACTAAGCAAGAGAAGCACCTACCATTGATCAGTAATGCTGGGTGTTGGGATCCCCGCCTTGTGAAAGTTTAGACAAATAAGCATGGACTTAATTATAGATCCTATGGACGTGGCGGACCTGGAGGCTGAGGCTGCAAAGCAGATGCCTCAAGTTGGATGAAGCATCTCTGCTCCACTGTCCATCAGCTGATGAACTTGGGCGAGACTCATAAGCCTCAATCTCAGCTGCTTCATCTGTAAGTGAGGAATCATTCCTGCCCTGCCCTCTCTACCCTGAAAGGACTCTATTCTGATCTGCAAAACATTCCTCACAGGAGCAAACGAGCTTGGGAAACTCAAGTAAGGCAGTTATGACCTGAGAACGTGCTATAGCAGAGAAAGAAAGGACAGAGGAATAAGGAGGTTTTTCCTCCCAAGCCCCAGAAATGATCACGAGTCACGAGAATTCTCTGGGATCACCGGATGCCAACATTCTAGAGCTGGGGGTCTCCTCAGACATCACTTAGTGCAGACACTTCCCTGGCGGTCCCGTGGCTGGAGTTAAGACTCTGCGCTCCCGACGCAGGGGGCATGGCCCGGATCCCTGGCCGGGGAACTAAGATGCCGCATGCCACAAGTTGTGGCCAAAAAAAAAAAACCCACCTACTGCTGTCTCCGAATTTCACAGGACCAAGAAGCCCCAGACACCGAGCAACAGGGGCAACAGGAACTTCCGCGGCCCCTCCGGGCCTCGGAGCCTTTTCCATTTGCCCACCTACAGCTCTCCCAGTTAATCAAAAACTGGGCATGTATAACATGAACCAAACTTCTTAAGGCAAAAAAAACAACACTGGCGGGAGCCATGCCAGCTTATTAAAGAGTGGCTGTCTTGTAAGGTGGGTTCACTACTTTTCCTGCTTTCCTGTACTTTAAGTACTTTTGTGTACTTAACCTCTCTGTGCTGCACTTTTTCCATCTGTACCTGGTTATGAAAATCAAAGCACTTAAAAACAGGACCTGGCATATAAGTAGTCGGTGAATGCCGGCTATTATTTCTTTCGAAATATTCTACGAAGAACATGTATTCCTTGTATGACGAAAAATGGTTTTTAAAATGTTTTATTGCTCTTAACAAACCTCTCTTTAATGGAAAAAAATTTACTTTTTGTTTATCAGTGTCCTCACCCTTCCCCCAAATCCACAGTCCCAATCTGAAGTAACAAGTTAAAAACTATAGTAATTTGCGGAAGGTGCTTTTCTTTTACGAAAAACTATGCGAGTCACATCTCAAAAACTTTCCGAAGAGCTACATCGCCCCGCTTTAGCGCGGACAGAAGAAACAATTTTTGGAGAAGGCCTCGGGCGTTCCCGGAGGCGAGCCCTTGTTCCGCTCTTGGGGAAAGGTGGCTAGCTCCCGCCATTAGGACGCGCGAGGGAAAATGGAGGCTCCCGGCCCGCCCCGCGGCGGCGGCAGCCACGAGCACGGCGCCTGCGCCCTGCGCGCCCACCCCGGCCCGCGAGGCCCTTACGGCTGTTGAGGGCGGGCGAGGGGAGGGGCAGGAGCGCCGCACCACGCCCCACCCCGCGCCCGAGCGCGCGGTTCCGGCGAGTCCGGCCCCGGCCTTGCGGTCCGCTCCAGGCCGCTCCGGCCCGCCAGCCGCTCCGTAGGCGCTATCGCGCTCCGTGCTTTCCCTCCGGCCCTTTGTGTCCTGGCGCGCGTCGGAGGAAACGCGGGAACGCGCGCCGCGCTGTGCGCCTGCGCCGGGGGGCGGATGGCGCGCCCTGCCGAGAGTCGGGAATGGGTACCGCTCCCGGACGCCCCGCCCTCTCCCCGCCCCCTAGCCGCCATTTCGTGCTCCGGCGCGCGCGGACACCGCGTGATGGATGCCCGGAAACCAGGACAACAAAGGCCCGAGCGCCAGGGCTACGCGGGCTGCAGGTCCTTCCGCTGCCCGCCGGGCGAAGATGGCGCTCGGAGACTGCAGCTGTGCCCGAGCAGGGGGGGAAATGGATGCTTCTACCTCTTTCGGTTGGCGTCAGGGCCACGCACGGCCTCGTGTGTGCACCATCGGTAGTGTGCACCTTTCCGTGTTTGCTCAACCTCTGGAGCTTGCACAGCCGTAGTATACCCGAACTCGTGTTTGCACCCTCTGGCATGCACGAACCCGTGGGTTTCCACGCATTATTGTGTGTACGACTTCGAGAATGTGCTCGCACCTGAGTAGGCGCTCGCACCTGAGTATGCGCACTCTTGCATTTGAACTGCCTGCCTGCTTACACAGGTCCGGGTGTGCACGGACTCGTGTTTGCACCAACCCGGTATATGTATAGATGCGTGGACTCTTGAATCTGTGTATTCACCAACCTGTTTGCATGGCCCAGGATGTTTCCAGACCCAGGAGTGCAATCCCAGCCTCCCGCGATCTGGGGCACCCGGGAAAACTATCCTGTTTATGGCCTGTTTTAGATTATTTTCTCTTGCTGAGTTTATACGCAACACATAACCACCTGTCCGCTACCCTATGCTGTTCTTAACCTTTTCTCTGTTGTTTCCGCCCCGTCTATCGGGCTCCTGCTGTGGACCTGACTTTGCACTGGGGGCATGTGGTGACAATGATGCAGGGCTAGTGAGGGAAACAGAAATGGGCAGTTAAGGGCATCATGCTGCAGCTTTGAAGGAGGCGCCTGGTCCAAAAAGGTCAAGAAAAGCTTCCTGGAGGAAGCCATGAACCAAGGCCAGCCTAGCCGGTCAGGCCTTAGCTGAAGAGGGTATCAGGGGTCAAGCCCCAAGTTCGGGCTCAGGACTGAAAACTTTATTCTAGGAGGCATTTCGACCGGAGATACCATCAAATTCGCACTTGAGAGAGCACAGGGGGTTGAAGTAAAGTGGGTAGGTGATGGAGAGGAGAGTGTGTGGGAAAAGGAGGCCTCTTTGTGGAGCCCAGGAGGCGAAAGACCTGGGGACCCAGCTCAGCAGGGAAGTGGCCTCCCCAGGGAGGAGATGGGAAGGGAAAGCAGGATGGGGAACTGTGGTCTCTGGTTTACACCTCCTGCTGCTTCTGTGTTGCACACACTCTTCTCCCCAGGGGAGGGGCACAGACTCAAGCCCCAGCACTGCCCTTTACCAGCTGGGCCCCTGCTCAAGCATCTTTGTCAGTGGGGATGGAGGGAGCTACTGCTTGCAAGGGGACAGTGCAGGCACAGAGGAAGTGTTCAGTGAACGTGGGGTGCTAGCACTTGAACTGGACCGACTTTGCAAGTCCCCTTGTCAGGTTCTCCTTTCCCTTCCATCAGAGAACCACCTCATTTGTGTATCTTTCCTATGGTTAGGGATATTCTCCTTTTGTGCTCAGTATTCTTAGGTACATTTTTAATATATTTATTTATTTGTTTTTATTTTTGGCAGTGTTGGGTCTTCGTTGCTGTGCGCGGGCTTTCTCTAGTTGCAGCAAGCAGTGCGTGGGCTTCTCGTTGTCGTGGCTTCTCTTGTTGCAGAGCACGGGCTCTAGAGCACGGGCTCAGTGGTTGTGGTGCAGGGGCTCAGTAGTTGCTCCGCGGCACGTGGGATCTTCCCGGGCCAGGGATCGAACGGGTGTCCCCTGCACTGGCAGGCGGATTCCCAACCACTGCGCCACCAGGGAAGCCCCCTAGGTACATTTTAAGGGTATAAAAGTCCATCTCTTCTAACATTCCCATTGAGAATCCCGCTAAAACATGGAGCGCCCACACACATACCCACCCCCCACTCCCCCATTGAATGTCTCATGACGGAGAAAGGGCCACTTCACAGGATAGTCTTTTTAGTGAGACCCAGATCTTTGCAATCTGAAATGGCTTTTATTCCCCATCACCCAAAAGGTACTTTCTGAGCACATGCTGTGTGTTAGGGCTAGGAATATAGCAACCAAACAGTTCCTCCCTCCAGGCGCTTATAGACCCAAATTGCAGGATACCGGGCTCCGAGAGCAGACAGATAGCTCCTTTTTTTTTTTTTAATATAAATTTATTTATTTTTGGCTGCATTGGGTCTTGGTTGCTGTGTGCGGGCTTTTTCTAGTTGCAGAGAGCAGGGGCTACCCTTCGCTGCACAGCATGGGCTTCTCATTGCAGTGGCTTCTCTTGTGAAGCACGGGCTCCAAGCATGTGGGCCTCAGCAGTTGTGGCATGCAGGCTCAGTAGTTGTGGCTCACGGGCTCAGTAGTTGTGGCCCACGGGCTCTAGAGTGCAGACTCAGTAGTTGTGGCACACGGGCTTAGTTGCTCCGTGGCATGTGGGATCTTCCCAGACCAGGGCTCGAACCCATGTCCCCTGCATCATACTTGATATGTTCATGCTGGAAGTCCATGCAGTGTGTACTACCGCACACTGGGCTGCCCGATGCACCTTGAATTAAAACTGTAGGGGGCTGTGCGGGTGGGGATTGGATGGGCACACGCACCCCGCCCACCCCACCCCCCACCCCCCCCACACACACACACATACACACACACAAGGGGAGTGACCTTGTAAAGCACAGCCTCCCTCTCCCCCACCCTGTTCAGGGCATGGTCCATAGTCCATGCTACTGGGGGTCAGGGGAGCTGACGCATGCTCGGAAGCACCAAACACTTTATGCAGAAAAAACCGGCAGGGGCCCTCCTCAGACGGGGACTGTGGGCACGGAGAACACCCCCGGCTGTCCTGACGGGTGGGATGGGCTGCCTCTGCCGAGCGCTCTCAGCAGCCACTTCTGGGCAGCCCCGCTTGCCTGGGAGCTGGGGCCTGCGGATCAGCAGCCATTTGTTGTTCCTGTGTCACTCAGGCTTGGGGCAAGTTCTGCCACCATTTTAATCTACCAGCAGGGCCACAGGCTGGAGCTTCCAAGCCCGAGATCTGATCTCAGTAAACTCTGTGTAACCTGGAAGTAGGTAAGGTAGCCCCACCTCTTCTGCTGAACGGGCAAGCTGTACTGGATCACTGCTCTACATTTCACTCTTCCCAAAGGCCCAAGGATCTGGGTGATGTCACCCTCCCTCAATGGCCCTTTCCTGGAGCATGGGCTCCAGAAGTGGTCTCCCAGCCCCCCTGCCCCTGACCAGGGGCCAGAGCTGCCCCCTCAGAATTCTGTGATGGGCATTGAGTCTGTGCCCAAGAAACACCTGGTGAGGAATTTCTCTAGTTTTCCAAGAATAAACCACAAGGACCTAGAAGGTTCCACCCTTGGGCAGCTTCTTTCCTCCAAAGGGTCACATCTGAGAGAGGAGGGATCCCTCGGAAAAATGAGACTGTTTTCAGAATGAATGCCACCTTGTGTCTGCCAACTTCCTGCAGAGGCTTGTGGGCTTGTTCTGTGTAAATAACTTAATGGAAAACTCCAGAAGGGGACGCAGCCCATATGAGCCTGACCTTGCCAGCCAGCAGACAGGTTATAAAATGTTTCCTCTCTAAGCTGTGGCTGGGAGTCAGGATGCCTCAGTCACAACCCACAGAAATAAAACAGAACTCTGGGCTCTTGGGGAGGGACAGCTTGCGGGGGGGTTGTGTGGATTTCTTCAGGGAGACCATCGGTCCTCGCTGCCCGCGGCGGGTCTGGGTGGAGACTCCAGGGTGTGGCGCCTCTCAGATTGCAAAGCCAGGTCCTGGTGGTCCCAGTGGTGTCCGGCCCTCTCCCCGCCCCCAACCAAGGCAGCCTCGGGCTCTAGGCAGTTGGCTGGGGGTAGGGGGCGGAGGCTAAGGCTTCCGGCGGCTCTCTTCCCAGCCGGGCGTGGTGTCCCCTTCGGGCAGCCAGGCACGGAGACCGCCGATCACGGCCCCTGCCCGCCCACTTCCCCGCCCTCTGCCGAGGCCAGTCGGGGGCTGGGCGGGTCCCCCTGGGCGGGTCCCCCCGCCCCCCTCAGGGCGGTTCTTCCGGGAGTTAGACCGCCCCAGCCCGGCCCGTCCGGGAGGCAGGCGGGCGGCCGGCCGGGGCGGGGCGGAAGGAGAGGGCGAGCCGAGCCACTGCCCAGAGGCCGCGCCGCCCAGGCACAAACATTGCCTTATGTGGTGGCTCCGAGGGCCAGGGCGGCGCCCGGGGGGCTGCCGAGGACGGCCGGACACGCCCCGGGTGATCGCAGCTCTCGGGATCTCGGCCTCGTCCGGTGGACTAGACAGAGAGGAAAGGCCTCCTGCCTTGTTCTTTTTTCCGCTGGAGCACGTCCCACGTTCCCCTAGGAGGAAGTGGTCACTGCTACTCGGCCGGACCCTCTCTCTCCCCAGCTTCCCCTGCGTTTGTGGGAAAGTGTCCCTGAGGGCTGAGGTTCAGGCAGAGACCTCGGGCCTGGGCGCTGGTGGTGTGGACTGCCTGCCCCCCTGGAGCAGGGACCACCTTGGCGCCTCCCAGGTCCGTCCGCACAATGCCTACGATGCAGCACCCTCCGTTGCCTTGGGAGCTGTATTTGGCCATGGGGGGATAACAGGGTGACTCATGGGAGGGACGGCCCGGGGGTGGGAAGTAGATGAGCTGCGTCCCTGGAAACGCCGTTGGTTTCTGTTCCTCGTTTCTGTTCCAGGTGGGCTTCAGGCTCTCGCCCTCCAGGAGGGCTTGGCACCAAAACATGGAGAAGGAGCTGCCTTCCCACTGCAAGGGCAGGACTCCAGGGTCCCCGCACTGGGGGCACAGGGACAGTGACCTGTGCAAGCACCCCAGCTTCCCAGAGCCTGATGAGTGCACCCTTGTCTCTGACACCTCCCAGGCCAGATTCTGGGACGTCTGCTCTGACTCCCTGAATGATCCTGGATTCTGGGGCCAGTATCTCACTTCTCCGGTACTGCAGCCTTTGATATCTGACAAGGCAAGTTCCCTATGGGATATTTTTCAAATGGGGCTTTTAGTGGGACGTTCACTTCAGTGAATCTCTAATAGGCCTAATTTCAGGGAGTGTAATTTTTTTTTTTTTTCAGGGAGTGTAATTTGAGGCTGCATTTGAGAGAGAATCCTCATCCAGCCAGGGAGGCATTTGCCTGCTCTGCGCCCTTCCCACCAGGCTGCGCGGGCACCAGCTTCCTGTGACTCCCATCCCTCCTCCGACAGCCCCTTGATCCCTGGCTCCCTGGGCTCTGTTCAGGAGTCTCGGGGCACTCATGCCCAAGCTGCCTTCCCCAGCTATTGTCCTAACTACCCAACACTGGGAAAATCATCTCCAGCCCTGTGCTGGCTCAGTGGGACCGGGCAGGATCCAAGCGCCCCAGTTAGAGGAACATTCTTCTGTGGGACATTAGGTTCCAGGAGCTAAAGAATCCTGTCAGTAGGATGGCAATGGCTGTCCTTTCCCAAGGCACTGAAACAGTACATCAGTGGATAGACTGTCCAGTTTTAAGACTCTCCTTTCACACCGGGGAGAGATCCCTATGGAATCTGAAGAAGGGAGATGGGGAAATGGATACTCAAAAGCACGAGACACTCTGTAATCCGTATGCGGATGAAAAGGCCAAGTCTTAGATTAGAAGGGATTTTAGTAGTCTCCTCATTCACCCCAAATACCTGAAGCAGAAATCTCTTCTACTGAATTCCTGGATTGCTTCCAGTGGCAGGAAACTCACTACTTCAGTGTGTTTTGGTTTTTTAAAAATTAATTAATTAATTAATTTTGGCTGTGCTGTGTCTTCGTTGCTGCATGCGGGCTTTCTCTAGTTGCAGAGAGCGGGGGCTACTTTTTGTTGTGGTGCGTGGGCTTCTCATTGCGGTGGCTTCTCTTCTTGTGGAGCACGGGCTCTAAGCGTGCAGGCTCAGTAGTTGTGGCTCGCGGGCTCTAGAGCACAGGCTCGGTAGTTGTGGCGCACAGGCTTAGTTGCTCCATGGCATGTGGGATCCTCCCGGACCAGGGTTTGAACCCATGTCCCCTGCATTGGCAGGCGGATTCTTAACCACTGCGCCACCAGGGAGGTCCCTAGCGTGTTCTATCTTATACAGAGTTGAAATATGCCTTCTTTAACATCCATCTTCAGAACTGTGTGTTCTGTGAAGGCAGGGTCCCTGTGAGCCTTGCTGCCACCCACAGTGCTGGAGCACAGTGGTGTTCAGTGAACGTGTTGTCAGAATGAATGATGAAGCAATATTGAATGTTTGCCCAAGTGCCACCTTGAAACCCCACTCTGGGCTAAACCACACCAGCTTTTCCCCCATCCCATATGTCATGCGGGTTCCAGAACATTCTTCATCCTTCCCACCAAGCTGCTACACCCAGGTGGCAGTGTTTCTTCTCGGCTGTGCGCCCCCCGAAGCGAGCAGCGCAGCAGTGGAGTGGGGCGTGTCTCTCTCCCTGTGCGCTCCGTGCTGTCATCCACACAAACTGCCCCTGGAAGGCCTTATTTTCAGCATCCTGCCGTGGTCGCTTCTCTCTGAGCCCGAGACTTGCCCTTTGTGCGGCGCGGCTGTGACTTTAACTTTCACAGTTTTAACGAAGAGGAGGGCTGCTTGCTGCACGTGGCAATGGTGCCGCGCCCCGGGAAGGGCCCGTTGTCCCAGCTGGCATCTCAGGGGGCAGGGCTGGGGACCGGCAGCCCCCGTGCCCCTGTGCGGGACCTGTTCGTGAGGCTGACACTCTGGTCGTGGGCAGAGAAGATGCCAGAACGTGACTTTGGCTCAGCAAGCTTTGGGACTCTCCCCAAGACCCCAAGCTAAGACCCATAATCAGGTGATGAGCAGATCCCTGAGCATGATTGGTGGAGTTCCCCAGGGCCCCAGGGCTTCTGGACACCGTGGCTCAGCTTTGCCCTCCCACAAAGCCGAACAGGTGCAGGGGAGCTGTCAACACACAGCTAGGGGTTAATATGTGTTTGTTGACTGACTCCTGGATAGCTAGGAAGTGGGGAGCAGTCCTGGGTCAGTGTCCACACCTTGGACACCTGCTCCTTCCCACCCCCCGTCACCCCTGCAGTTTGGGGCCAGGCCAAAAGCACACCTCCTGCCTCAGTTTGTGGATCTGATGAAGGGTGGAGAGGGGAGGCTCTGGCCCTGAGGCTGCCTCGGGTGGACTGGGAGTCCTCCTGGGACCAGGCCTGGCCTGAACTTGCGACGGAAGGCAGGTGAAGGTCTACAAAGCCCCCGCAGGAAGGACTCGGGGGGGGGGGCGTGGGTGTGGGCAGGCTCTGCGCAGAGAGGTTTTCCTCCCCTGAAGCGGCTTTATGGCACCCAGAGTGCCCACCCTCTAGAATGACTGTCAGCCGGGTGGGGGGGGGGCATTCCAGATCACCAGGAGCCTGATGGTGGCCTGGCCAGCGGGAGAGGGCACAAGGGCAGGGGGCAGATCACTTCTCCTGCGGACACCCACTGCAGGACCATTGTGACAGAGAGGAAACCCCGGAAACCAACAAGGTCAGTGCAGGGCAACGGAAAGGAAGATAAAATTCACCGGAGTCTGAGAAAGGAAGGCTTGGGGGAGGCCCCTCACAGGTCAGCAGAATCCAGCTCTGTCCTGGCAGAGGGCAGGGAGGTCACTGGGGCCACGGGCCCAGCTTAGCTCCAGGAAGACAACGGCTCAGCCCATCCCCCCCCCCAGGGCTCGGTGGGGGGCCAGATGTGCCAGGGCGGGCAGGAGCTCACCCAGAAGCCTCCTCTCATCCCCTGCCCGCCACCCAGCTCCCTCTCGATGACACTCTGTTAACCTTTCTCCACTGGGCTGACTCTGAGTGCACGTAGGTGCCTCCCTCCCTGCCTGCTGACAGCGGTATGGATTTGCAGACAGGCTCAGGCCCAGACCTCTGGTCCTGCCCCAGGCCTTAGAGAGCCTGAGAGAGCACCCTGGGACCTTTGGTGGTCCATCTAAGGCAGGCTGTGGGGCAGCGGTGGGGAAGAACCCTGGATGGGCTTTCAGGGCCAGGGTTGAGGTCCAGCTCTGACCCTAACTGGCTGGATGACCTCGGGCAGGTCACTCTGCTCATTGACCCTCAGTCCCTGGATCCCAGCTCTGCTGGCCAATGTGTAATTGCTCTGATTCTCAGAGGGTGGGCCGTATGAGCCTTGCCCCGTTGGGAAGGAGCAGGGTGGAGAAGGTCAAGATCAGAGCCTGGGTGAAAAGCAAATGGGAGCCCAATATGTAAATCAGTCAGTGTTTGTTCCTTCTCTTCTGACAAGACCCAGGGAGACCCAGATGCCTCAAAGAGTGCCTGTGACCTCGCACCTGGGTGTCCTCGCAGAGAGAAGTGGGCTGGGCACCTGGGGTCATGGTGGCATTGACCATCCCTCCGCTGCCTGAGCCCACGGCCCTTGGTCCCCAGCCCAAGCATTCTGCCCCTTCTGCAGTCACTTGTGTCCTGTGTCATCCCACAGACTGTGGGTGGCATCTGTCCTCACCCCAGGCTCAGAGTGGAATGTCTTTCAGGCTGGGGCTGAGTTGGCCCTGTGGGTCTGGGGGCTCATATGGCAACGAACTTTGAGGAGCTGGCTGGTCACCCACTAAAGCAGGGACAGCTGTGGCTTTGGGCAGCGGTCTCCCTGGGGCCAAGCTTGAGACCCTGCCTCAAAGGATGCCAGACAGTCACATGAGACTAGGCAGGGTGACACCGGCACTGGGAGAGGGGGTGGTAATGCTGAGGCTGCTGGCCGGTCAGACAGCTGGGCCCCTGGGGCCGCGGGGAGACCCAGATGTTGTCTGTTTTCAGCTCGTTGCTTCCCGAAGTGGGAGGAGGAGACTGGGTAGGCCACAAGGAGGAACCAAAGGACCCCCCAGGGTTTACTAAGAGTCGGGGAGGGGGAGCAGGGGCCATCTGTTCCCCAGGCTGCAGGCTTCAGGGAGCAGAATGGGCTACAGGGAGGGCCTTCCAAGCACCAGCATGCAGGGCTGCCCCTCAGGCCTCATTCCTCTGGGAATGGGCTCCAGGGGGTCATGGTTGGGGGCTCAGTGGATTGAGGGGCTGAGAGATATGTTCCAAGACCTGCACAGAGCAAGCCCCTGGGAATTTGGGGGAGGGAGGGAACGAGGCCAGGAAAGGAGGGTCAGTCCCCATGGGAAGATGGGGGGGTCCACCCCAGCTCCTTCCCTCCCCCTGCCTAATAGAGGGCACCAAAAACACCTTGGACCTAGACCACCTGGCATTTTCAAAGCCCCTTCAGGCCCTGGACAAGGACAGGGGTCCCCATTTTACTGAAACTCTTATTTTCCACCCAAATCAATGAGCCTTAGTTCTTGAGGGTCTCTGGAGAGCCTCAGAGGAAGGAGGCACAGGGGGTGGGAGGCTGTCTCTGGGCACGGCCCCTCAGGGCTCTCACCTCTGACCGCCCCACAGCCCTGCCCCAGCTAGAAAGCCCCACCCCGCCCCGTCCCCTGTCCCCACCATCCAGGACCCAGAGAAGAGAACCCCTCCCCACAGGGCATCCCACTTCCTGCCTCTGTCACCTGCACACAGCTCAGATCCCTGTCCCCAAGGAGGAAGCTGAGCTGGCCCTGCTACTGCGCTGGCTCCCCTCCCCCACCCCTTTCCGGCACCGACTCCACATTCGATCTCAATGGCGGCTCCTTCCCGTCGACACTGAAGCCACCAAGTCCCTGCATGTTAACGGGAGTGCCCCGAGCCTGCCCCTTGGCTCCCCTTCCTCTCAGCCACCCTCCTGAAAGAGCTGTCCATGCCTGCCTCTACTTCCTTCCGGCCTCCTCATTCCTCAGCCCGAGGCCGCCCTGGGACCACTCAGAGGTTTGTCTCTGCAGGGCCATGTCCCGCTCGCCGTGCTCCCCTTCCCTCCTCTCCCCTGCTTCCCCGGCCCTTCCTGTCCTCCTTGCGGCTCCCTCTGTCTGCCTGGGTCTCGGTGCTAGAGTGGCAGAAGGTGTGTGTGTTGGGGGGCGGACGAGGGCACTGGCGTCAGACACCCTGGGTTCCACGAGGCCTCGCTGCCTACCAGCTGGGTGGCCGTGGGCAAGTTCCTTCACCCTCTGCGCCTCGGTCTCCTCAGCTGTAAAGTGGGAGGACAACATGGAGGTGACCTGCCAGGTCCCATGAGGGTCTAGAAGCACTTGCCCTCCCTCATTTTGGGCGGGCCCCGGACAGCTGCCTCTCCGAGGAGCTGGAGGGAGTACCAGCTCTGAGCTCTGCCTGCAGGACCCCGACGAAGTTTCACTGAGGCTGTCCCAGGGCGGCAGACAGTTTGGCTGACCTGGGAATCACACACACACACACACACACGCACGCACACACACACACACACACACACACACACCCATGCTTTACTCTCCCTGAGCCACCACGGGAGTGGGTGCAACTGCGGGGCTCAGTCGTTGGCACAGTATACCAGGTTCTCCCCTCTGCTGCCACTGCTCCCAAGGAGGTCAACCCCCCCCCAGCCCACCCCACCATGAAGCCGGAGGCCCCTGGAGCATAAGGGGTGGAGGCTGGCAGCAGATGGGTTAACTCCTGGCTGGGGTCCTGGAAGGGATGCTTCTTAGGGCACACAGCTCCGCCCCTCCACTCCTGGCCTTTCCTTGGTCCCCAAAGCAGCTGGCACCCCTCCCCTCTTCACACATCCCCCCTCCACTCCCTCTGACCGAAGGGGGCACAGGGCTCCCCCAGGTGGCCAAATGTGCCAGGGCCTGAATCTGGGGAGTGTGCAAGGACTCGCTTCAGACATCTTGCCCCTTCAGCCGTATAAATACATCCGCATGGTCAGACCAGGTGTTCCAGTTTGGGGTTCAGAAAATCAGGTCACCTGGATGTGTATTCACGGCTGTAAGAAAAAAGCAATGAGTGCAGTCCAGGTGTAAAGTACTTTTAGCCGGGCTATAGGCAACTGCTGGCAGCCATTCTGAACACCAGTAGAGGATTGTCTGCAAGACCTGTCCTAACACTCTTCTTTGTGTCATGGGTGACAGGACGCAGACATGGGGACAGGAAGCAGAGAATAGAGGCCCAGCTAAGAAGCCAAAAGCACACCAGCACCAGTAATCACTACCATTTATCACGAGCCTTTGGTGTGCCTGTCACCATGCCCCAGGCTTTCCATCCTTCAACTCTTTACTTCTCACAACGACCTAGGAAGTGGCATTATTAATATCCCCATTTAGCAGACGAGGACACTGAGGCTCGGTGAAGTTGTTTAAATCCCTTGTTTAAAATCACACAGCTAGGTGAAGTCTGAATTTGAACTCAAACATGTCTGACTCCAAATTCCTTGCTCTTACGCAAGCCTGCCTATTCATAGGAAGATAATCTGGCAAAATAACTAGGAGAGACATGAGTATACTCATGAGATGCTCATGAATGAGGGTAGACAACTCCTTCCCACCCCAGGAGCACACACAGCAGGTGCTCGGCAGAAGCAAGTGGAACTACAACAGGCCAGTCATACAAGCACAGTGAATACACATATATGAGAGAAAGGGGGCGTTAAATCATCTTCCCTCCTAGGTGCACAGACAGGCCCAGGGTGACCCAATATTGGGTACTGTGTCACCTGGACACCATGCCGTACACTAAGATCCAGAAAGTTCCAGGGATGGGCTGCAGCCTTCCCTCGGCTCAGTGGTGGCTGAGGCCCAGCATTCTCAACCCAGACAGGTTTTGGTGATAGACACACACAAGCAGGGGACACACACATGAACACAGGCTCGGTCACACATGCCCCACCAACACATATATCTTCTGAAGACAGAACCTGCTGCCGCCATCTGTTCTGTGTAGACACAGCTGAACTCTTGGCCTCTTGGGCACACAGTCCAGCTCACACTGACAAGCGCGCACACACACACACACACACACACACCCCTCTCAGAGAAGGGGAAGAAAGGTCAAGCTGGCTAGGGGCTGCGAATCTTTGCAGCCACAGACATTTGTGCCTAAGCCCTGGGATCAACCCCCCAGGTTGCAGTCTGTTCTCAGGCATGGCCTCCCACCTTCCCGGGTTTGAGACTGTTTTCTGCCTTCCCATTTATTTTAAAGAATGGGCCAGGGCTTCCCTGGTGGCGCAGTGGTTGAGAGTCCGCCTGCCGATGCAGGGGACACGGGTTCGTGCCCCGGTCCGGGAAGATCCCACACGCCGCGGAGCGGTTAGGCCCGTGAGCCATGGCCGCTGAGCCTGCGCGTCCGGAGCCTGTGCTCCGCAACGGGAGAGGTCACAACAGTGAGAGGCCCGCGTACCGCAAAAAAAAAAAAAAAAAAAAAAAAAAAAAAAGAATGGGCCAAGGCCCGGAATGCCCAGGATGGCCACCAGGGGGCGCACGAGCATTGACTAATCCTTTTCAGCACAGCCTCTTTCCAAAACCTCTTTCATTCATTCCTAAATATGTATTAAGTACGTATTCTGTGCCAGGTGAAAGGACCCAGAGAAGAAAGGGCGGGGTGGGGGGGAGTGGTTAGGGCAAGGGACCAGGCATGTACCTATGCTTCAGTAGGACTGGAGGTTAGATGGGGAAGGTGTTGGCAGAAGAGGCTGGGTCAAGAATAACAGCTAGATTGTACTGAGCACCAGCTGTGTTCCGAGGTCTTGGAAATTCTGATATGCATTAACTCATTTAATCCATAACTGTATGAAATAGGTACTACGTTATTCTACTTTTATTGTGGGTGCTGTAAAGCAGGCATAATGATAGTTACTTACTTCATAAAGTTGCTATAAGGAGTAAATGGACCGATATGATTATGTGCAAAGCACTTGGAACGCTGCCCAGTTCTTCATATCATCATATCCATTTTACAGATGGGGAAAATAAGGCCCAGTTAACAAGGAGGCAATCGTAAGCAGGCTGGTTCCAGAGTGTGGACTTACCCAGTTACCAGAACTCCCTGGTAGGTCCAATCAGGGGTTCCTGGGGAGAGAGAATTTTAGCAGGGAAGGGACAAGACCTAATTTGCATTTCATGCTGGCCATAGGGTGGGCAGCCTGGTGGGAGGGGGACTGGTCAGGTGGAGGTTGTTAGCAAGGTCCCAGATATGACTAGGATGGCAGTGGAGGGGAGAAAGGAGAAGACAGATTTTGAGAGACGTTAAGGAAGCAGCCTGGAGGGTCTTGGTGCCCAATTTCATGCCCGAGTTGGGGGAAGGAGGAGGCAGAAAGCAGTGGATGGGGAAGCAGAGTGGGGAGAGGATAGGGGCATGTGGGTCCCCCACCTGCCTGCTGGCCTTGACCTAGGAGAGGGCGCCATACCTTTGGGGCTGAAGATAAAGGAAAAGCAGATCCCAGATCCTTCTGCCCCATCTTTCCCAGAGAGCCTGGGAATGGTGTGAGGGCCAGGAACCCTCAACTCCGGTTCCCTTTCTGGTTAGGGCCCATGGGGCTCTGGGCTCCACGGGGGTGGCACTGCACTGGTCTCTCCCATGCTACCTGGCACCCTGGCCCTTGCCCACAGGGCAGGACCCAGAAGTCCCACCCACCCTGTCTGGCTACTTGTTCCCCAGCACCGGGACAGAGTGCTAACATCCCTTTCCCCTCCTAAACGTTGAGGCTTCCGGCACACAAAGCCCCCTCCTTCCCAGGCTCTCATTTAATCCTCACAACAACCTGGAATCAGGCCCTTATCATCTTGGTGGCTGAAGAAGCCACCTTGGAGGTAAGGGGCCTGCCCTGGGTCCCACAGCTTGTGCCTGAACCAGCCCTCTGCCAGAACTCTTGCTGCAAATCATGGGGTTTGACCCTCTCCACTCCCAGCACCATTGGACCCTTGGTGGCCATCTTGGGGAGATGGAGGCAGCTGTGCCCTGTAGCTTAAGACGCTGTGCAGAGCTGAGAATGGGGCTGGGAGAGGGGCATGGTTTGGAGTCACTCAGGTCCTTGGACAGAAGCAGGGTCCAGCTTCAGTCCCAGATAGGCGAACCAGATGGGTGGGGCACAGGGCCTCCCAAAGGGTGGGTGGTGGAGTGGGACATGCCTGGGCAGGCAAGCGGGGACACAGAGGGCGGCAGCACACCTGGCGCCCGGCAGCCCGAGCCCGCCAGGCCAGATTCAAAGAGGAGCCGAGGCTGTGATTGGTGGCCTGCTTCCCTCGCTCCACCCCTTCTCTCTCACCTCCCAGGCAGCTGGGAAAGAGGGCTGGAGTAGAGAAGTCCCCTCATCCTAAAACTTTAAGCACCAAGCGGTGGACTGGCTGGCAGTGAGCTCAGTTAACTCCCTCCCCTGCTCCCAGCCCTGCCGGGACTCTACCTGGCGTTGGGGCGGCGCTATCAGCCCCAGCGACTCCCCAAGCTGCCAGGCTTTGGTGCCCGGGCCTCAGGTCATCCAAACACCCTCCTCTGAGCCTCCTTCAGCTCATGGCCGCCTCTACTCGTTTTAACCCCAGCTTGTCCTCAGTGTTCTCTCTTCTCTGACCCCTCTCCCAGTCCAGCCTCTCGTAAGGTGCAGCTTCCTGGGCCCTAGCCCCTTTCCACTTGGGCACCCCGGCCCTCCGGTGCTGGGGACCCTGCCCTTCGGGCGTCCCCACGGGGCGGTGGCCCAGGGCCTCCCGGCCTGGGTCCCGAGAGACCCCGCGCCTGGGTCCCGAGAGACCCCGCGCGCAGCTGGGCGCGAGGTGGGGTGAGGGTGGGGTTGCGTGCACAGGTTGCGAGGCTCTGAGAAGGGCCAGCCGAGGGGGGGGTTGGGCAGGAACCCGACCCCCGCCTGCGCCCCACCCCCGGCGCAGATGGAGGGGTACAAGCTGTCCCGGGCCACAGTTCGGTGCTCGGGGTTTTGGCCACGAGGGGCCCGCTGAGGCCGCGGCCAATCACCGCCCGACCCGGCCCCCCCACGACCCCAGCAGCCAATCACGGCCCGGCCCGGCCGCCCCCCCCCCACCCCCACCCCACGGGGTCCTTTGTTCCCGCTAGCCCCGGCGCCCCCGGCGCGGCCCCTGCGGCCGGGCTCCCGGCCTCCGGCCCTGCAACTTCCGCCCAGCTCGGACCAGGCTGCATGCAAGTGTCCGTGTATGCGGTGTGTGCACGCGCGTGTGTGCCGGGTCCGCCCTGCCTGCCCCAGGAGCGCTCGGGGCCCGGTCGCCAAGCGCAGGCCTTGCACACTCGTGTGCCCACAGCTGCCCCTAGTTGGCCTGGCCAAAGCCCCAGAAAAGCTCCTTGGAGAGGCTGGAGTTTGATCACGGGCTGGGGGCTACGAGTGAGCACCAGGACTGGGCAGTGGTCCAGCTCAGGCCGCACCTTTCCTTCCTGGGCCGCGGTTTTCCTCGCTCTCTCCCGCTTCCTTGCCTTTGCTCAGGCTGCTTCCTTGACTGCTGCCTTTCAGATCCCTGCACCTAATGAACTCAGAGCCTTCCTTCCAGACCTACCTTGGCGGTTGCATCCTCTGTGACGCCTGTGGGGTGGCACATGCCTCCCTCCCGTGTCCCCCTCACTCACCCGTCACGTGTCCCCTCTAGTCTGGGTCTGCGGCATCTGCATCAATCACTGAGGGACTGAGACTCGGCAGCAGCAAGCCCTCATTCCAGATACTCGGGGGTCACACAGCACCTTCAGGCCTAATCTTGGTTCCACCTGAGGCTGAGGCTTGTTACCCAGGTCTGCTGTAAGGATTAAAAGAGCTAAAATCTGTGCAGAACAGAGTGAGTGCCTGGTCGCCACACAGGCTGCAGCCCCAGCCATGCCATGGACTTGTCCTCCCAGAGTCCCTGCCACTTCCAAATTCCCAAACAGTGGACATTCCTCTTGCTCTTCCTCCCCCTCCTTTCAGTCCCCTCCCGTGAACTCCACCCTCAGTCCCCTTCGCCCCTCATTTCCTCCACCTTCCGAGAGCTCATCCACTCCCAGAACTCCACCTGCCCTGCCCGCACCTGTCTCCTGGGTCCCCTGGAGACCTCCACCTGGACATCACTCAAGCAGCTCAAACCCAGTTTGTCGCAAACCCAAGGTTTGCGACACCTGCCACACCTGCCCCTATATCTGTAAAGGACTCACATCCTTGCCATTTTCCAGCCCAGAGACCCAGGTGCCATCCCCTCCCCACCCCCTTGCTCACCATCCACTGTGACCACGTCTGTGGCCCCAGGTCTGGCTGCCCCACTCTCTCAGGGCCAGTGCCTTGGCCCACGCTCTTCTCCTTTCGCCATTTCTCCTAACTGGCCTCTTGCTCTCTGCCTCCACAGTCTGCAGGGCCCACTGCTTGCAAGATTCCTCCTCCCATTGCCCTCAGCATCCAGTCTCAAATCCTGGGTGTAACTGACGGGGCCCTGCCTTCCTGGGACAGCCCCAGGCACACAGTACTTCAGTTGAAGCCCTTGACACAGCCAGGAGGTTGGGAGTGGGTCCACCTTGCCAGGGCCCCTAAAAGGAGTGATGCCAGGCACTGGGGCGACCAGAGGAACAGCTAAGGCTGGGGAGTAGACTGGCTCAGCAAACAGGCTCTGCAAACAGGCACACCTGGGTCTGGGTTCTGGCTCTGCACTTGCCCACTCTGTGACTTTGGCTTTGTTACCTTCTCTGGCTCTCATGTCCCAGATGGGTTTAATATCGTGTCTTTGAAGGGCTAGAGGAGAACTTAGGGCCCAGGGCCAAGGATGGGCAGAGGCTGCCTCGCCTCCCAGGTACTCCTCAGAGCCTAAGCTTCTAAATCACCTGGGGGCTGGGCAGGGCCTGGGAGGGCAGAGCCAGTCGGGAGGCCTGGGGGAGGAGCAAAGGGGCAGGGGAGAGAGGGGGGAGGAGGGGAGGCTGACAAAAGAGACCAGCTGCTGTTTGCACACAAACCCCAAGTTGATAATGAGTGGAGGGGCGGGGGAGGGGCGGGGCAATGTCTTGGCAGGAGCCTCTGCCAGCTGAGGAGTCTGCCCAGCACCATCGTGCCCCTCCCTCCACCGCCCCCCACTCTGGGCCCTCGCTGCTCGCACCCAGCTGTACATCTGCTCCTAGGACTGCAGCAGGGGAGGGAGGAAGGGCCCAATGTGGGTGATCTGGGCGCCTCAGCCCAAGGCTCAAATCCTCCCCGTTAGGCCACACACATCCTGAGAGCAACCCTGGGGAAGCCCACAGGAAGGGCTGGAGCTCAGGGGAGCCCAAGGGCGCCCAAGGACTCAGAGTGGGCCCAGACCCCCAGTCTCTGAGCTCCTGGTCAGAATGAAGGCCCTTAGAGGAGCTCTGAGAGCCTGGAGCTTGGAGAGGAGAGGAGGCTCCCAGCCGTGAGACCTGGAAGAGTTCTCTGGCCCTGGGGCCTCCCCACAGGGGCAAATGGTAGACCAGGGCTGGGGGGAAGGCTGGGAGGCTCCTGGCAGCTCCTTGGCCCCCAGTAATGCCAGGAGGGCCCCTGGGTGGCCCATCAGACAGGGTGCAGACAAGCAAGGCCCGAGGAAGACCAGCTGGGACCCTGGGTGTCAGGAGTGGGAACGCCTACCGGTGACGCACGCCTGAAGGGTCACGGAAGGTCCCTGCTCCATCGGCACCCAGGGTCTGGCTGGCCTGTTGGCCTCTCCCCAGGGGGAAGAGCTGCCCCCTCCCCACAGCCAGCTCGTGCTATGCGGGCTGTGGGTGCAGCTGACGTGCTGTGCCTGTGCAGGAGTGTGTGCCAGCGTAGCAACAGCTCCCAGGGGCTGGAAAGGCAGCGCCAGGAGGGGATGGCAGCTCCTGTGCACTCGCCTCCACTCACCACTCCTCTGTCCCCTGATGCTTGAGCTCCCTGTCGACACCTGCTCCAAAAGAGGGTCAGCCTGGCGCCAGGCTCCAAAGACAGAGGCAGGACCTGGCAAACTGCACGCCTTGGGGCCTTGGGCTTCTGCGGCCGGTCCCTAAGGAGCGGGGGGCCAAGCTTCGCGGGCAGCAGCCTCGATGAAACGTCCACCCTGTGGCCAGAACACAGCTGGGGAGAGGACTGTTCCCCTCAGTTTCCTTCTCAGCGGTTCACTCTCCTCTCAAGACTGGAATGGGAATGGATGCGGTGGAAGGGAAGAGAGGGAGGTCCAGGGAGGCGGGAGAGCAGTGCAAAGGCTTGGCAATGGGACTGGAAGGGGCCCAGGAGCGCAGCCAGCAGGAGGCTTGGGCCCAGGCGACAGAGGGGCCTTGAATGCCAAGGTGAATGAGGCGTTTGTTTATCCTGGAGTCCGTGACAACCACAGAGGATGCTGAGCAAGGAGCAATGAGATGGACAGGGCAGTGGGGAGACCGTGACCACAGCCCAGTGGGAGGAGGGAAGGTGGCTCTGGATGTGCGGGAGCGGTGGGCCTGGTGTAGGGGTAACAGCAGGGGTCCTGGGTGTCACACAGGCCTGTGTTCCAATCCACACCTTGAGCCTCTCTGGGCCTCAGCTCCCCCAGCTGTAATTTGGGGGCACGAAGAGGCCTCCCTGGCAGGTTAGTTGGGAGGGTTGGATGATGTAACGCACGCGGGAGCTCTCCCGAAAGCGAACTTTTGTCACTAGTGGGAGGGAAGGGTGGCTTGGATGGGGGCTCGGGCTCCTGAGTCACACGGCGGCCTCCGCGTGGTCAGAGGAGCACGCCATTGCTTACTGCCCTTACTGGGGGTGGGGAGAGGTGGCGCACACAGTGAGAGTGCTGATGGGCTGCGGGCAGGCGGGGGCCGGTCCAGAAGTTCAGGATGTGTCCCTGAGCCCAAGCTCAGCCTGAGCAGGGGCGGGGCTGAGTAAGAACAAGGGATGTTGGGGTGGCGGCCTGCAGAGCAAACCGCTTCCAGCTGCTCCAGGGCCCCGGGCAAGGCCTGGGTGCCACAGGGAAAAGGTGGGGTGGGATCACGAAGGCAGCACCCCACCATGTTCTAGATGGTGAGCGGGGCTTGACGTCAAAGGCTGTTGGAGGGCAGAGAAATAAAGCTGTTCTTCTCCCATCCCAAGTGTGTGCACATGTGCCCGTTTTGTTGAGCCTGAATGAGTGTGTGTTCAGGGATTTCACAAGTGAGCACAGGACCAGCCTTGGCAGGAGACTTCAGGGGCACCGAGCCCTAAGGATGGAGAATGCCCACAAGACCCCAAGGCCAGTGCTGAGAAGGCCGGCCCAGTGCCACCCCGAGAGGGGACCAGGCTGGCTGCGGCCCAAGCCCTTACCCGGCCCACCCTCCCAGGCCCAGGCCACAGAGGAGGCATTGATGGCAAAAGAGGCGCCCGGAGGCCTCTGCAGCTGGTGCAACGTGGGCACCGCTGGGCCTTGGAGGGGGAGAACGATGATCCCCGCAGCACTCAACCTCCATCAGACTTCGGGGCCCAAGTCTGAGCATTTGTGGTCAGTGTGTGCCCCAAGCAGCCTCATCCTGAGATGCTTCCGTGTGGCAGCAGGGGAGCCTGACTCAGGGCCCGCACACCCCGGAAGGAGAAACCTTGGGCCTTCCCTCCAGGTGTTGCCAGGAGGCAGAGGGCCCCCATCTACACTCATAATGGACAGTCTCAACCTTGCCTAGACTCCTTCAGTGACCCTCCGCCACCAGGCAGAATCGGGCACCTGCGCCCGGCCCACCTCTCAGGTCTTGCTTTTCCCACTGGACTCCCAGAAGAGCTTCCGCCTCCCTGGCACGCCCCCCGCCTCCCTCTCTGACTCTCTGCTCTCTGTGTCCTGAGCCCATTGGGCCCTCACAGGCTCATCCACCTTGCCCGCCTGTTCAATTCTCAGGCTTTACCTCCCCCTCAAGCCTCAGCTCAGGCTTGCCCTCCCCACGGAGCCTTCTGGGATTGCTCCAGGCCAGTTTAGGCCCTTCTGGGCTCTCCCTGCATTTTGCAGGCACCTCCAGTGTCCTTATCATCTTAATTATTATGCTAGATTATAATTGCTCACATGCAAAGCTCCTTAGGGACAGAGGGCTCAAGTATCTTCCTCTCTTTCTCCTTGTAAGCACCGAATAAACATTAGAGTGGCCAGCGGTCAACTCTGCCCCTCCCAGCCTTCCACTGATGCCCACATGAGCTGTCCACTCCAGGGACCACCTAGCCAGAGTGCTTTCAGAACAGGCAACTGCTTCAAGGCAAGCCAGGCTCCTTTCACCCATACCCGAGCCCAGGGGGACAGATGTGTGCTCTGACACACACCCTCACACAGACAGGCACCCACCAGACATAGAGACACAGGCCCGCTCAGGCATGGACTCAGGCACTCAAACACACCTGCACACACAAACAAATACAAGCACAGGTGTGCACACACTGACACATTCTTATGCAGACACAGATATACACACACCTACACACACATATGCACACAGACACATCTGCAGACACGTGCACAAGACCCTCACAGACATGTACATACACTTGCACACACAGAACACACGTGCACACACTGGGACTCACCAGTGCACACACAGCCAGGCCTTAGGGCAGGAGGAGGGACTGCTGATTTAGGGCCGCAGCTGCCACCTCCTTCCTCCCAGAGCCCCCAGGCCGGCAGAGGGCGCCCGAGGGCTCTTCCCTCCAGACCCAGCCCTGGCAGGAGGGAGAGTGCGCGGTTGCCACCCACCCTCCTAAGTTAGGTCCCCTTTGTTCCCCCACCCGGAAGGAGGCCAATGTGCCTGGGGAGCACCCAGCCATAGAGTCCTCCGGGCCCTGATCGTTCGCACTCATCTCGGCCCCGAAGATGAGCCTGGGGGGCCACCGGCCAGCGGGAGGACCGAGGCTCAAGGCCAGTGCCGGGCACGGGAACAGCAGTGACCACAAGGAGGGAGAGCCGGCCCATCGCCCACTGCCTGTGCAGGCAGGACCATGCAGCCCCCAGGGCCTGGCAAGCCCACACCCCTCACAGGCCTGCAGCCCTTCCTCCTGCCCCACTGTCTCCCTGCGTATTTAAGTGTTCTCCCCTGGAGGGGGACTGCCCAGGAACACTGAAATGGGAGCAAGAATCCCAAAGGCAAGCCGTACACCCTCCCCCTTTGCCAGTGCTCAGCTCTTCCGGCCCCATCGAGCCACCGGTAAGGCCTTTGATCTCCTAAGGACAGACGCCTGAGGTCTCCCTCACCTCCCACCCAGAAACCCAGAATCCTGGGGTTGTGCTAAGTAGATTACACACGGGAGTCGTTCAAGACCTGCCTCTGCTGCTTACAAGTTAAGGGCCTTGGGTGAGTACTCTACCCTTCTGAGCCTCGGTTTTCTCATCTGTAAAATGGGCATCCTTAACAGTTCGTACCTCCTTGCAGGTGGATGTGAGGACAAACAAGGCAGCAGAGCCCTGGTTTGGGGCCCAGCACACAGTGTGTAGAAGTTGGCTCTCTGCTGTGATTCCTGTGTGCTGACCCATCTTCTGGCTGAGCCTTTGGGGCAGCGTTAGGACGCCCAGCAGAGGGCCACGCAGTATGTGCTCACTAAACCCTGGGACATGGACAGGATGGGGGCAGCCTGAGGATGCTGCACCTGTGCCATCAGCAGACAGCACATGTCAGGGAGAGGCTGGCAAGACGCCAGGCCACGTTCTGCAAGCGGTTGGTTTCTCGGGGATGTGAGCATCTATTCCTGGTGGGGCTGAGCTCTCAACCTGGTTCTTCCTCCTTCTTCTCCAGGAGGGGAGGGCGACGCTGGGCCTCCCCATCCGCTCCTCCCCACTCCCTTCCTAGTTGTCCACCATAATTAGGCTCTTTGCAGCTCAGGAGAGGATGTCCGTGCCTCCCCTCCACTCCCAGACTCAGGCTCGCCCAGAGAAGGGGTCTCCTCTCCCTCAAGCGCAGTGCTGCCCCTTCTGCAGGCAGGTGGGGAGCCCTGGCCAAGCCTGCGGCAGGGGTGGGCCCTCCTGTCTCCTGCTGCCTGGCCCCTTGCTCAGCGGTCAGCCGTGCGTGGGGCTCGGCAGGGCCCAGGCAGGCTGCTCTGAGCATTAGCGGCCGGCCTCGCTCCAAGTGAATTAGCTGGTCCTCGGGGAGTGCGCGCTGAGGCCTGCAGACTCCTGGCACTGGCCAGTGATTCATTCACCACAGCCTCACCCCTGCCAGAGGCCAGCAGAGTCCCTGCCCCCCAGCCCACTGGCCAGACTGGAGACTGGGGGGCAGGAGGCTGGTGCCCAGAGCAGCCCAGGCTGCCCGTCCATCTGCCCCACCATCCTATTAATCAGGCTGCTCCCCACTCCCTTGGGTGGTGCTTGCATCCATCCGCGGGCCCCTCCCGCACGCAGGCCTGGTGGCCCTGGACCTGCGCCCGGCCCTGCTTCCGCCAACCTGGCCCACCCCACCAGGCTCTGTATCCCACTCCCTTTGTCCCCCGGGCACCTTGAGTGACCCAAGGGAGGCCCCCTCATCCTTTTTCCTCCTCCCTCTGTGCCTTCCTGCCCCCCTCAACCGAAGCCCTGGGATCCACTTAACTGGTCTTGATGAAAACCAGAGGCTCTGCCCATGTATAGGAGGCTCCTGGTAACTGCCTGGGGCCAGTCCCTGCCAGCCTCGGGCAGGGGCCCTGCTTAGAACTCAGGCGGGCAGGGAAGGCACAAGCTTGGTCTCTGCCACAGAAGCCCTTAGGAGCCCACACGCATCCTCTGATGGCCCCCCTCCTCGCTGTCATTTACTCAACAGGAGATAGATGTTCAGAAGCAGGTGTTGCTGAATGAATGACTGCCCTCCCTCACCGCAAATGCGACTTCTCTTCATCAACGCATGTGACTCATATCTTGTCAAATCTCTCTGGCTTGAAAACTGTCCTACTGCAGCTACAGAGTGGAAAGCACCCACATTTCGTGGCCAGAAACCTGAATTCCGGGGCCGGCCTGCTGTCCATGCGCTAGCTGATCACTCCTCTGAGCCAACAGGTCCCCGTCATCATGTGGGGCTGGTCCGTCTCCAGGTTGGCTGTGAGGATTAGAGGCGTTTTATCTTGTGCAGGGAATGCAGGCCAAGAGATACCACCCAAAGGCAGCCACAGAGGACTCGCTCAAAGTGCTCTTCCTGGGGGGCCTCTCTAGCACATATGTGTGCAATTTCCCCTCTATTGTTCTATAATCGTTGATGGTCGCTCTGTAATTGCTCTCAAATGGTTTAATCATAATAAATAGCATCTGCAGAGCAGTTTACAGTTGGCAACTGTAACTCTTCCCTCATCCCCTTCCCACCTTTACAAAAAGAGACTGAGGCTCAGAGAAGTTAATTGACTTCTCTAAGACCACACAGTGAGGAGGCGGCCTAGCTCACCCCTCCCCAGGCTATAGGGCCTACTGGGCCCCAGGCCACTGTGTCCTCAGTTCCAGGCAGGGGAGGGAGGCACCGGGAGGGAGCTTGGCAGGAGGCGAGGAGGCTACCTGGGAGCTGATGGCCGGTGGGGAGGTGGGCATTTCACTAGGCGCAAGGGCATCAGTGCAGGGTTGTGTGCTCACCTGTGTGTGCAGGTAGGCGTTCAGGCTGAGACCAGGTGACCCCCAAAGGGGGCTTATTTAGGGATCATGCTTCCCAGGGTGAGAAGTGGAACTAGGTTAGCTCCACAGTCCCTTTCTCTTCTTGGGTTTAGGTGAGTCGGCACCTTCTAGAAAAAGACTGGGCCAAATGAAACGCTTCCACTGGAGCTGAGGATCCATTCTCACCCAGATACGCTGCATTATTAGCTGTTTGTTTGATTTGCTTGTTTGCTGTTGTTGTTTTGGTCAGAAAACCAAGGCACAAGGGAGGTACGTGGACTTGTCCCAGAGGCACAGTGAATGAGAATGGGAGATGGAGACAGCAAAGCAAGGGGCCACAGGAGGGAGGGTTCTGCTGGAGGAAAGGGGGTGGGGCAGGGAGGAGCGATCAGCGGGGAAGGCCCCCAACCCACCCGGAGCAGCCTCCTCATCTCTGAGTCCCAGCTCAGAAGATGCCTCCTCTGGGAAGCCCTCCCTAACTGCTCAGGCAGAGCTTGTCTGCTCTCTCCCCTAGGTTCTCGCTGCTGTGGCCTTCATCACACACAGTGTGTACCTCCCCTTCTGTGCCTGCCTCCCTCACTGGGTGGTGACCAGGGCAGGGAGTGTGTGTGTGTGTGAATGCTGACAATCGGGAAGGTTTAAAAATACAGAAAAGTACAAAGGAGAATAAAGCAAATGCCTGTGTACCTGCAGAGACTGGCTTTGTGCTCCAGCCCCTAGATGGGAGGGATGCTTGCATGACTACAAACATTGTAAGCACACACTTATGTCTGCACATGCGTGAACACACACGTCTGGCTCACACTCACGAAACATGTCACCAGACATGGCTACATGTTCACGGTTGCACTTAAAGGCACGTGCACACTCGTAATCGGGAGGTAGAAGGACTGGAACGGGGCCTGGACCAGAGAAGAGAGAAGCTGGGCCAAGGCCAGGGGCGTGCCTGTCTGCCGAGGGTTTCCAGGCCAGCACCAGGCCTGCCCCCGGCTGCCATTCTCACCCCGTGCCTCTGTCTTGCTAGGCGAGGTGGGCTCCCCCATCACCGGGAGCCCATGAGTAAGGCACCAGGGTTGGGGCTCCCTGACGCTATTTCTGGGGTTTCAGGCTGTGACACTTCCTGGCCTCTCCTGTCGGCCCCTTTGCCTCCTATCCCCTCCAGCAGCCTGGAGGCAGCAGGCAGCCCTGGCTCCTGGTGACTTACACACGGTTGCAGCCACTGTGGACAGATAAGAACTGCGGTCCCCTGGGAGCGGGACCCCAGGGCAGGGATCAGAGCCTTCAGGGCAGAGCTGGGTGACCTTGGGGCTAACACCATCAACCTCATGGCCACAGTTTCTTGAAAGGCAACAATCATGAGCTTCGTAAGCTGAGAACAAAAATTACCACCAAGTAACAATAATAAAAGTTACCAACAAGCTCTAAGTTGTGGGTTGCTTTCTTTCTTTTTTTTAAAAAATTAATTTATTTTTGTCTGTATTGGGTCTTCGCTGCTGTGCGCGGACTTTCTCTAGTTGCAGCGAGCGGGGGCTACTCTTCTTTGTGGTGCAAGGGCTTCTCATTGTGGTGGCTTCTCTTGTTGTGGAGCACAGGCTCTAGGCGCGTGGGCTTCAGTAGTTGTGGCACACGGGCTCAGTAGTTGTGGCTCGTGGGCTCTAGAGCACAGGCTCAGCAGTTGTGGCTCATGGGCTTCATTGCTCTGCAGCATGTGGGATCTTCCTGAACCAGGGCTCGAACCCGTGTCCCCTGCATTGACAGGTGGATTCTTAACCACTGCACCACCAGGGAAGTGCATGGGTTGCTTTCTTACTGAGATGTGAACAAAATGACCACTGCCCAGTGTCCTGGAAGAGCTCAAATCCCCCTCCCCATATCCTGCGAGCAATTCCACTCTCTCCATCTGACCCCAACTCAGCTCCAGGCCCACGTGGGCACATCCAGGGCTTCACATGTTCAGCTGGACTCAAGGTTCTGAGCCTCAGGCGGCAGCTGGGAATTGAATTTGAAGAGTGTCCCCTCTGCATTTCACTGAGAATTTGTGAGCCCCTTGGGGTCCTGGGCCTTCCCCAGGAAGCCAGTTCAGGGAGTGAGGGGGAGCCAGGTGGGGCGGTGGGTCTTCCCAGCCTGCCTTTGGGTTCTCTGAGGGACCAGCCCAGGCTCAGCCAGGGAGCATCCACATTGAAAGTCCCAGGAAAGGGGCAGGAGGCTGTGGGCAGCTCCTGTTCTGGGCTCCTGCGGCTTGTTCCTGGCAGGGTTGGACCACACTTCCTTGGGCTGAATAGCATGCCAGCATTCGGAACATTCCCGTCACGAGAGAGCCAACTCTGAATTAGGTGGTGTAGGTGCCATAGAGGGGGCCATGGAGAGGGGAGGCTGATTTTTCCCTCATCCTTAAATAATGCAATGAATTTTGTCATTTCTTGGAAAGTCCCCCAAAAGACAAAAGAATGATAACAGGGAAATGGAGTGGGATGGAAGGGAAGTGTGAGGGAGGGGCAGAATCACCCAGCCACGTCGGGGCAGGTAGGGGATGCTGGGAAGGGCTGGAAGAGCTGGGGGCAGCCTCTTCAGGGGCCAGGGCAGGGGCCAAGGGAGGCCGGCGCTGGGCGGCCGGGGTGACGTGGAATGACCTGTCTCTACCCCACCAGCTCCCTCCGGGGGCCTCCATTTCCTTTTCTGTATAATGGGGCACCTAGCTGGATTGGTGTGAGGATTGGTGTGAGGCTTAAAGGGCGTAACCTGAGAGAAAGTGCTTTGGTATAAAGGGCTCCAGCTTGTTTAATTATCATGTTAATTAATTTAGGCCTTGGTTCTAAAGTTCGTAAAAATACCTAAAGGCCAACAGGAAAAAAAAAATCACTGAAGAAGTTGGGCTAAGGGAAAATAGGGTAAGAGTAAGAGCGGGTAGGGCTAGTTAGTCCCATCAGCCTCGGGGTGGGACCCAGAAGGGCCCTCAGGGTGGGTGCTGGGCTTCTGGCAGCCCAGACAGAGAAGGAAATGGCTTAGTTGTAAGACACGGAGGATCTATAAAGAAAAACTGAAGCAAATTATTCGGGAGAAGTCTTTTCTTTTTGGCCGTGTCCTCGGCGATGAATGCGAGGAGTCCTAACCATTGGACCACCGAGGAATTCCCCAGGAGAAGTCTTAGGAGGGTGTGATTGATTCCCATTTTACTGGTGAGAAAACTGAAGCTCATGGAGGTTAAATCGTGTCCAAGAACTCATGCTAAGACACAGAGGCAGGAGAGGAGGAACCCTGATCTGATGGGCTCCTGCCCCCCACAAGAGGACAGCGGGGGGGACCTGGCGTTTGTGCTTCTAACCATCGGGCTACACTGCCCTGCTGAGGCCTGAGAGGAATTTGTCCCGTGGGTTGCTGTAAAAGGAACATTGTGCAATGTTGTGCTTCCACAGCCCAGAGCAAGGCCGTGGTCAATGGTAGCCTGGAGAAATGTTTAAGGCATTGTTGCCAATTGTCTACTGATGTCACGAAAAAGCTCAATGAAGCAGCCTGGGAGTACTTAGTTTTCAGCAGGCTAACTTTCCGGTGAGCCCTCGGCAGCAAACAGTTGCAAAACGCGGTCCCCCCCCCCCCCCCCCGCCCCCGCCAGGATATCATATCCCACCAGAAAGAATCTTGCCTCAACCAGAAAGCACTCATCTGGGGAGGCTCCTCTGCTCCTTCTGCAACCTGAGGGGCATCTGCTGGGGGATAAGCGAGCGCCTCAGCTGGTGAAAATAAACTCCTTACCCATCGACAGAGGAAAGCCCGGGATCCTGTCCATGGTTCGAGGATGGCGGGGTGGGCACAGGCTGACAAGGATAGGATCGCCTGTGACCAGTGACTTTTCCCCTTGAAAGGTGGGGCTGCACCTGTTTACATATATATATATATATATATATATATATATATATATATATATATGTATGTAATAGAGAGAGAGAGAGACAGACAGACAGACAAAGACAGAGAGAGACAGAGAGAGAGAGACAAAGAGACAGAGACAAAGAGACAGAGACAGAGAGAGACAGAGACAGAGAGAGAGAGACAGACAGAGACAGAGACAGAGAGAGAGAGAGAGACAGAGAGAGAGAGACAAAGAGACAGAGAGAGAGAGACAGACAGAGACAGAGACAGAGAGAGAGAGAGACAGAGACAGAGACAGAGAGAGACAGGGCACTTGTATTCTTTATTTTTAAAATTTTTATTGGAGTCTAGTTGATTTACGATGTTGTGCTGTACGGCAAGGTGAATCATTATACATGTACATGTATCCACTCTTTTAAAAATTCTTTTCCCATATACGCAGCTGGTTTTAAAGCCCGGCTCTGCCATGTACTTTGGACAACACCCACCCACTTTGTGCCTTAGCTTCCTCTTTTGTGAGGTGGGGATAACAAGCCAGATAGGATTGAATGAGCTACTGTGGGTCTAGAATTCAGAACAATGTCTGACCCAGACTTTGTTCAGTAAACAGGAGCTGCCTTTCTCACGTGGCCTCTCTACCGCTTACACCTCAGTGTGCCGGGGTTGCAGCTGTGTCACTTGCTCAGTCCCGGTGCGGCAGGTCTTCAGGGTTCTAGCCCAGTAGCCATGCCTTAAGGTGGAAGGGCACATCTGGAATGTCTCCGCTTGGTTGAAGCAAGGCAGATTTCAGAAGTACCCTCTTCCCTCTGACCCTCCTGCCCCTCGTTCTTGTTTGGGTGCCTGTGTGGCTTGTTTCCATGTTGGAGCTGCCCAGACTGTCTCGCCCCTGCTCTCTCCCTCACCTTTTAGCCCGACTTCAGGCTCTTGCCAAGCCCTACTTGCTCGAGGAAGCACCCCTGACCCCTCTGGTCTGCCCCGGCCTTTGGGTTTTTAGAGCTGGTGTCAGCCAGGGCCCGTCATTCATCGAGAAGGATGGTGGGTGGCATGGAGCCCTGACAGCCAGGGCCAAGGGGGCTCTAGTCCTGGCCAGGGGCCTCGCTGGTGGCAAATCGGGCTCCTATTCTGGGTCCCAGGGTCTCCATCTGTAAAACGAGGCTCTTTCCCATCCTCTCCATCTGCAGGGGCGTTTGCCGTAACTGTTTGAAGCGGGTTCAATTCTTCTCTTCTCCTCTGGCACAGGGCAGGCGTTAACGCCCAGGATCGGGGCTGGCTCAGTGGGTCGTCGGGCACAGTTCCATTTGATTCAGAGCAACTGAAGGGTCATTTCTTGAAGTATAGACAGATGTATAATGCACAGGGCCATGCCGAGCGAGGACACAACCAGACCTGCCCCTGTCACCCCAGCCTGCAGGGAGGGGAATGCTTACACAATACGCCCAGAAATCCCCTCTCGTTTCAGCCCAGATGATGCGAACAAGGTGGGGAGGGTAAAGGGACTTGCTTAGAATGAGCGTCCATCAAGCCTAGGAATGGGTCCCCCAGCCCCTGGTGCGCCCCACTCCTACTGGTAGCCCCATGAGGAAGAGAGGTAGGACTGGGGAGAGGAATCATGGAGAGTCCCCACCACTGCCAGGCGACGGCCTTCCACGAGGCTGAAAGCTTTACGTAATCAGAAGCTGGGGCTCTCAGCGAAGCTTCTTCTTAAGGCTTGTCCCGCTCTGCTCTAGAGCTGTTTCATCTCATGCAGGCTCACTTGTTAACATTAATCATTAATTTCTAATTTCCCTTTTATGTGTTTCTACAGGTATTCAGAGCACATTTTACTTCCATCATGGAATGCTCCTTGTTTAATAGTACTGGTGGCTTCTGAAGAACATTCTGGAATACATTTTATCATCCCGAAAATCTTAATTGAGGAAGCCTCCCACCTATCACATATGGCCCAAGAGGAGACTGATTACTACCAAGGTGATAAATACTTCAGGGGGTCTCAAAACCATGTGTTGGCCAAGGACTTTGCACCTCAGAGCACTGTGGCCCTGTGAACAAGCCAGGACGGGGTGGGGACCAACAGCCATGCTGTTGTCTCCCTGGGACCTGCGTCATATTCTACCCTCCGCTTAGCGAGTGGGAAAACGGAGGCCTTGCCAGCAGCCAGGTGGATGCAGAGATGTCTGGCCTATGCTTCTGAGGCAACACTCTTCAAGCACCTAAGTGGCGAGAGAGAGTGGCCTGCCCTGGAGAAAGCTGCTAAGAGCCAGTAAACGGTACAGTTCCAGGCCTGGCCACGATGCAGCGTGTTGAGAACACACTGCAGCTGAGGAGGCCTGGGGAGCTCTCAGTTCAGGTGCGCGAGCTCTGGCTTTCCTCCCAGGCTTTAAATGCACGTGGGGCTTGCGCTTCCCTAGAAAAGGTGCTGCCAACTTTCTTTCCCCTCCCTGGGGAGGTTTGAGTTCTGGGGTAATGGTTCGTCCTGTTTTGAGATTTTCCTATAGAATTGTCCAAGTGAGAGCCTCACTTTTTTTTTTTTTTTGTGGTACGCAGGCCTCTCACTGTTGTGGCCTCTCCCGTTGCGGAGCACAGGCTCCGGACGCGCAGGCTCAGTGGCCATGGCTCACGGGCCCAGCCGCTCCGCGGCATGTGGGATCTTCCCGGACCGGGGCACGAACCCGTGTCCCCTGTATTGGCAGGCGGACTCTCAACCACTGCGCCACCAGGGAAGCCCGAGCCTCACTTTTTGTCCCCTGTGAAATTCTCAGAAAACCTCTTGGAGGAGAGAACATTTTTTTAAAGGAGACTGAAATCTCCTCCCACAGTTCTAGATACCCTTGCTCCCACCTGGACCTGGAAACCAACAGATTCCTATGCTCGCGACCATCACTGCACGTGGCATCTGCAAGCCCTCCTGGGAGGGTGCGGGAAGTCCTGGTCCCAGCGTCACCAGCTTGCTCTGTGGTCTTCCCTAAACCCCTCAGTCCTTCTGCTCTACCATGTGCAAACCAAACGCTCCCAGCGCCACCCTGGCTTCTCCACGGTAGAGAAGCAGAATCCAAGCGGGAAGCTGTTTTGGGATTGAGGGCTACAGGACCCTTCTTCCTGACGGTGCGTCATAGGTTTCTTGAGAAATGCCATACTTACCAGTGTGTGAATAAGGACCCGACCAGGGTAATCAGTGTGTCCGGTGGTGCATCCAGGAGTTTCCTAGTTGTAGCACTGAGAGTTCTGCCTCCCGGAGAGCTGGTTACCCTGTCTGTACCCCCCTTTGGTGTAAGACAGTGAGCAACTCCTGGCTGGCGATGGGTCCTCCATCCCTCATACCTTCTCCTCCCAAACAAGACTGGGGGGGCTCCTCCGCCAGGGGTGAAGGAAAGGTGGAAAAGACCCATTTGAGTTTTTTTTTTTTTAATTTTAATTTTTTTTTTCGGCTGCGTTGGGTCTTCGCTGCTGCACGCAGGCTTTCTCTAGTTGTGGCGAGTGGGGGCTACTTTTCGTTGTTGTGCGTGGGCTTCTCATTGCGGTGGTTTCTCATTGCGGAGCATGGGCTCAAGGCACGCAGGCTTCAGTAGTTGTGGCACGTGGGCTCGGTAGTTGTGACTCATGGGCTCTAGAGCGCAGGCTCAGTAGTTGTGGCGCACGGCCTTAGTTGCTCTGCGGCATGTGGGATCTTCCCGGACCAGGGCTCGAACCCGTGTCGCCTGCACAGGCAGGTGGATTCTTAACCACTGCGCCACCAGGGAAGCCCCCCATTTGAGTTTAACAGAGAAGAGGAAAGAGGAAGGTTCAAGATGTCAAAGAGCCTGCCTCTCCCAACTTCAAGCTTAACTGCACTGGGATTTCTGGCCTGGCCTAGAGCACCTAGACCCTCAGCTGGGGCCCGCTCTTGGCTCCTGTCTTGCTGGGTTTCCATGCAGGGCTGGGTGGCAGGAAGGGACAGGTGTGGAGACGCCTCGTAAAATGTCTCCTCGTGGTCACACTGAGTGTTGCCGCACAGGGTTGCCTCCTTGTACGTGTTTAACCTCTCTTCAGGCGCACTGCTGTCGCAGGCAATCCCAGGCAGGGCTACAGGGCGTGCGCCCACACACGTGCTCCCCCAGCTGGCACCTTCACCTGCCACCGTGATGCTGGGCCCACGCACTCACAAACGGTACCCAGAGCTTAAGCAAAACACCCACTCGAGCTATGCAGATAGGCCCACACACGCTCGATAGATGCAGGGAAGAGGGACTGGGAAATGGCACAGGCCAGCAGAAGATTCCCGGAGACACCATGGCATGAGTGTGCTCAGGGGGCGGCAGTGGCACTGTACAGAGCACGCACACCTCCCCCTGCGTCCTTAGCACGCCTCCAACCAGGACTC
This sequence comes from Stenella coeruleoalba, assembly GCF_951394435.1. NCBI lineage: Eukaryota > Metazoa > Chordata > Mammalia > Artiodactyla > Delphinidae > Stenella > Stenella coeruleoalba. The sequence continues at coordinate 120,015,878 of NC_137151.1, forward strand.
CAGTTTGCCATCAGTTTGGGAGCAGGCCCTGAACTTCAAGAGATGTTCCACCCTCTCCCTGCCAGGAAGGAGCCTTTGGGTGGCCAGACCTGTGTGGGTACCAGGGCCTTCTGGCCGAGCTCCCCAGGAGAACGGGCAGGCCCAGGCGTGCTGCACAAGAGAGCAGGCATGTGGGGGGTGCTCTTACACAATCCCATCTGGGCTCAGCAGGGCGGGAGAGTTGAAAGGCCCCTGGAAGCTCCCCAGGCCCTGATGCCTGGGCAAGGAAACCACAGCCTGAAAGTCCTGGGTTTCTAAAGGCGGGATTTTTTTGAGGCCTGTTCCATTCAGGGTGCCTCTCAGACTCTGTCATTCCTCTGAGGCCAGAGGGGCTGCCAACATGTTGGGCACCGAATCATAGGCTTCCAGAAACTCAGCTAGGCTGGTGCCCTCATTTCCCACTGAGTATGGGAAGAATTTTCTGAAGACATTGTTCCTTTGTCCAGAGTCCTGCCGAAACTGTGAAACCAGCCCACTTAGGTACAGATGGCAGCTGGAAGATGGAATCCTGAGAACACTGACAGTTTTCCTGGATGTGCCAGACCCTATTTTAAGCACTTTCTGAATATTAACTTGTTCAGTTCCCACCATGACTGTGGAAGGTAGGTACTATTTTTGTCACCTTCATTTTTTAGAGGTGAGGAGGTAACTCTCCCAAATTCACACAGCTAGCATGTGGCAGGGCTGGGATTTGAACCCAGGCAGCTTTAACAGCATTTATATTCTTTCTGGTCTCTTGGGAATCAAAATTGTGAGATGAACAATTAGGAATATGTTGGAAATGGCTTAGGAGCAAGAATTGCAAACATACGTGCCTACAGGGTCAGGCAAGCGAAATAAATGTGTGCCTCAGGCCGGCAGAGAGAGGCCTGTTGTCCAACTGAGAGTGTCCCTAATGCAAATTCCCTAAAAACAAAACTTGCCTGGAGGCCATTTGGGTCCCCTGGCTTAGAGCAGCTCTAACCTAAGCCCAGTGCACTTCAGGCTGTAAACAGACCAGGGACAGGAAATGTGGGCTACCAGGGCATACCAGTTTGTCTTTGGGTGGGGGGGAGTTTGAAAGGCTACAGAAGCAGCAAAGGGCAGAGATGCATCCAGTAAGTGAAAGTGATAGGGGATAGGAAGAACACCCCGTTCAGAAACAGCAAAGGAGGGGCGGGGTTGCGTGTCACTGGAGGAATGAGGCTCTTGATTAGCCTAAATAACTCCTTCACTTACGAGCTGTCAAATACCACACTTCTATGGCAAGATGGAGGTCCAAGTACACTTTTTTTTTTTGGCTGCGTTGGGTCTTCATTGCTGTGTGTGGGCTTTCTCTAGTTGCGAGCGGGGGGGGGGGGTGCTACTCTTCGTTGCGGTGCGCAGGATTCTCATAGCAGTGGCTTCTCTTGTTGCGGAGTACACTCGAGGCGCGCGGGCTTCAGTAGTTGTGGCACACGGACTCAGTAGTTACGGTTTGTGGGCCCACTGAGCGCAGGCTCAGTAGATGTGGCGCATGGGCTTAGTTGCTCCGCGGCATGTGGGATCTTCCAGGACCAGGGATCGAACCTGTGTCCCCTGCATTGGCAGGTGGATTCTTAACCACTGCGCCACCAGGGAAGTCCTCCAAGGCCACTTCTGATCCATCGCTCATCTAACAACGCAGATTCCTCCATTCTAGGCTTTTAGCCTCAACTTAGTCACTGATTCACTTGGTTACTCCAGGTCCCTTGGTCTGCTTTCCTTTTTTCTTTCTTTTTTTTTTTTTTCTGGCCAGTCGCCTGGCATGAGGCATCTTAGTTCTCTGACCAGGGATCGAACCCGTGCCCCCTGCAGTGGAAGTGCAGAGTCTTAACCACTAGACTGCCAGGGAAGTACCCTCTTGGTTGGCTTTCTTGACTTGTTAAAAGGAGAGTGATATAATATTAGAGGCTGAACCTATAAATTTGCCGATTTTCAACTGGTTTTGACCTAGAAAAAACATCAATTTCATATAATTCAACCCTATAATTGTCCTACCTACTTTGGAAGGTGTGGAGAATAAATGAAAATGCTTGAAGCATGAGCCAAAGGCTTACTGCCATGTACACACCAGGCAGTCAGTGCTCAGTGAAGGTAAATGCTGGTTCCAGAACCAGGTGGACATGAGCCTTCCTTACCCACTTCTAGCAAAGTTAGCTGCATAGGCACAGGGCCAGGCAAAGCAGTTTTTCGAGGGAAATTCACATTCATCCAGTTGGATCCACCCCCACCCCTGGCCCCCCATAATGGCCAGAACCCAGAAGAGTTACGTCCAGTCTTCAGCCGTGGACACAGAGAAGACTGCCCGATGCCACTATCCAGACAGGGAAGAAGGCTCAATCGCTTAAATGCGGCACAGAACAAGCTCTCAATGCATCTGGGTTTTGTGGACCAAACAATCCCCTCCAGGGTAACCAGAGTTTAATGGTTGCGCCGCAGGTAAAAGGCGCTCTTCTACCCCATTTATGATACCGCACAATCCCTCCACGTCTCGGATAATGTGACACAAAGGAAGGGTCGCGGCTGCAGCAGCCAAGGAGAACCTTCCTCCTCTGGGGCGAAGGGCGGCCTCAGGTCCGCGTCGCAATGAAGGCAACTGATGGCGGGCGGGAGTGGACCGAACAAAAGGTTTGGACTCGTGGTCCTCACCATTGCGAGTCCCTTGGATTGGCGCGCGCCCGCCCTGGGGAAAATCCCACCTCCAGCCATTGGGGCGCCCTGGGGCAGGGCGGGGACCCGGAGGGCGCCCCCTCCGCCGCTGCGTAAAAGGGACGGGATGGCGACCGCCAGGCAGCGGGAGGTGGCGCCGTGCCCCTGCCCTGACCAGCACCTGCCCCACGTTTCTCCCCGCCAAAGGACAGGGAGCCCGGGCTTCTCCCTCCCTAAAGGACAATTCGCTTGGGAAAGCCCCCACAGGCCAGCGGCCAGACTGGCAGATGTAAAGGGGATGCGGGCCTGAGGCGCGAGGGACAGGGGGAGTGGGAGGGGACCCAGATCCGGGTGTCCCTACGCGCCTGCTCGCGGCTGGGCAGCCGAGTCCGGGGCCTGGGGAGGCAGCCGGGAGAGTGCGGGGTGAGCTCAGTTTACGGGGTCTCGCGGTGGGAATGGGGCCACTTGGCCCCTGGGCTAAGAAAGCCAAGAAGGGCGACCCACTCAGCCTCTCCTCTCGCCCCCGACTTCAAGCACTGCAGGACTTGGCATCCGTCCCTCTTCCATAATCCCAGACTCCGGGTTTTCTCCATTCCCAAATCGGCGGCCCCAAGAGACAGACAGCGGAACCTGCCAATGGCAAGACGCAAAGCGTCAACTTTGTGTTCGCCCGCCACTCTCAGCCAGTGTGCACTCGCTTCTCCCGAGTCCCGCCTTCCGTGTCGGGCGCCCCCTTCTGGCAACACGGGGATGAACCCTATCTGTCGCCATCTTGTGTGTGGCACAGGTATTTTCCTGGACCGTCTTTCCACTTATTCTAATCTTTCCTCCCACACAGCTGGTTTCTTAGTTCGACAGCCAAATGCGACGGTGATAAGGAGAGTGTCGCCGACGGTTTTCAGATAGTCCGAGTGGGTTGGGTCGCCACGTCACGCCAGGCTTGCCGAGTCCAACGCCATCTTGAGTGTGGCGTCTTAATGGTTCCCTTCTTCGGGCTCCGCGTGTTCCCTAAATGGCGCCCCAAACTTCATGGAGCCCCCAAGGACTAAATCAACTGGTCTAAGGGACGATTATTTTCCCTCGAATAACCCCGCAAAGAATAAGTTCATGTGCCCTTGGCAGAGTCTTAAGCGGTGTGGGAGAGCGATAGACTCGAAGGCCGGGCCCTGGAAGGATCCCAGTAGCTGTCGCGACGGCAGTGACCGCTCGGGGCAGGCGCAAACCAGAAACCTAAAGTGCGGGGACCGTTGTGTGGTGCGACGCCCGCGGGCTGTCCTGTTCGAGGGCAGAGCCTACACAGGCTCTCGAGTCCCCTCGATGCACGAATCCCCGAGTGTGCGTGCTTGGCACGGAACCCACTCGTAGGCTGGCTTAGGCGGCAGACGCCGGGGCTGGGAGTGGACGACGGGGTCACCTCCCCAGACTCCGGGCGCCGGGAGCTGGGCAGAGGAGGTGGACTTGGTAGAAGACGGGGCGCCCCAAGTACGCGGGTCTTAGCCTCACGCCCTCATTGCTCGTCGTGGGGCTTCCGCCGACTTGCGCTGGGACAGCTCGTGGTGGGATGTGCCAAGGCGCGGGGGGTGGGCATACGGGCAATGTGCAGGGCACCGCCCGGGGCGAGCACAGCCCAGCACCCGGCCTTCCCCTCCCCCTCGCTGGCAGCCGTCGTGTGGGCCGGCAGCCTCCTCCTCTTTCCTCCCCCACTTCTTCCGAGCAAGCGCGGGGAGGGGTGAGGACCGGGGGCTGGGCGCGCAGCTTTGCCGCGCTTTGGCTTTCTGCGTCAGCAGCCCCAAGCAAAACAGCGGCGGGAGCGCGTGCCCCGAGCGCGAGCGCGCGCCCCTCCCCCACGGCGTTGGTGCCGACGAGACCCAGCAAACTCGGGCCTTGAATGACAGTACGGTCGGCGACTGCGCAGCGCGGGACGCACGAGGGCACTGCCGCTTTAAGCACGCTTGCCCATTGTTCGGAATCGAGCCAATGAGTGAGCGCCCGCTCCCTGCTGCAAGCCAATAGCATTCGGGCAAGGGAGGCCGAGCGCCGCCCACTAATCTATATTAAAGGTTCTGGCGCCGCGTGAGTTCTCCACTGGCTGCTCTGAAAAGCCATCTTTGCATTGTTCCTGTGTCCGGCTCCGCGCTCGCCGCAGCCACCTCCGCCGCGCGCCTCCTCCGCCGCCGCGGGCTCCGGCAGCTTTATCGCCAGAGTCGTCGAATTCCCGCTTTCTTTTCAATCCGTGCATCGGATCACCGGCGTGCCCCATCATGTCAGACGCGGCCGTGGACACCAGCTCCGAAATCACCACCAAGGTGAGGTTAGACGCCGCCCGCCCCTTTGGGGTTCGCGCGCCGCCACCACCGGAGCGGTGTTTGGCGCGCGGCACCTGGGTACCCCGAGCCCGCTGTTGCTCCCTTCTGCGGGGAGCCCGCCTGCCCCCAGCCTAGGCCCCCAGGCAGCCCACTCTTTGTGCTTGCGGGGGAGGGGGCGGGAAGCACCGCGGGCAAACGTGATGCCCGTCGGGGAGTGGGCCGGGGCCCCTCAGGGACCCGGAGGGGCTGGCGCGGAGGCTGAGAGGCTCGAGGGGAGGCTGCTCCACGGCTCTCGAAACTTGTTTGGGACTCGTCTGAGTGGCGGCGGGAGGATAGGGGCCGGGCTGGGGGTCGTCGGCCCGCGGGGCGCACGGAAATAACTTTGAAACTCCGGCGCGTTTGGAATCGGAAGTGCTGGGGGGGGCGCGTGTGCGGGCGCAGACCGGCTGCGGGAAGTGGCGGCTCCGCGGCGAGCGCCCGCCGGTGGCGCTGCTCTTTGTTCGGCGCCGGACCGCCGCGTTTCGCGCCTTGTAGTGGGTCCGAGGAGGCTTATCTGGACTAAGCTCTGATAAGGCGGAGTGGGGCGGCGGGCCGGCGGGCCGCGACGTCGGTTGTCTCCGCGGAGGTGTGAAGGTCTTCTCCGCCCTGGGTGCCCTCGGGGAGGTGGGGGTGGGCGTCCGGGGTTGGGGACAGTGTGCCGGGAGCAGCCGCCCAGCTTCAATAATTCTCCAGCAATACCGGGCTTGACTGAGGAGGAGGCGAGCCCACGCGCCGGAGGGGAGGAAACGGAAAGTGAAGGAGCGGCGCGCCGGGGCGATGATGGGCGCCCCCCGCGGCTGCCCAGGGGCACCGTATTTGCGGCTGCTCCGGAGGCTACGCGGGCGAACAAAAGCTGCGGCCGCGACTGGCTTGTTGCGGAGTCGAACCGGGCACCAGAGGCTGTTGGGGCCCGGTGCTGCGGGTTCACTGCCCTCGGTTTTGAGGCCCTGCGCGTTTGGCGCAGCTCCGCTCCTGCGCGCCGCATCGGTCCCGCTGCCTGCCCCGGGGAGTGTCTCCGCCCTCGGCGGGACCACGGTACTTTCAGGAGGGATCGCTTTTTTATCCTTCGGCCCTTGTCCGCGCCACTGTCGTGCCCCTGCAGGGACGGGCGCGAGTCACCTTGGCGTCTCCTTAACCCCTGTACCCCTGGCGTCACCTCTGGTTCTTTCCCAGGAGCGACTCCCCCGAAGGAGCGGAGATTGGGACCCGGATCTCCGCAGGGGCTCCCTCCGGCCCTCACTGGGCCCAGCCGGGGAACTAGTTCGGAGGGGAGGGTCAGCCCTACCCAACGCGGGCTTTCGTTTTCCTCTAAGGTGATTTCCCCTTAAGAGCAATATAGCCCTGTGGAGTGCGTCTCCGACGGCCTCGGGCTGTGGGACTGAAAAGGCCCCGCGGACTTCGGGGCAGCCTCCCGCGGGACTTTGCCCGCCAAATGCAGAGACTTAGATACCGCGCATCTAGGTCTGCGCGGGGAGGCGGCGGGGGCGTCCAGAGGCCGGGAAAGACAGGAGACCAACTGGTGCGCGCTCGGCGGTGCCAGTGCCGCCCGCGGGCGCCGGGTCTCCGGGGTCAGGGGCGCACTCGGCGGCTCTGGGCCACGTGCTCCGCGCGCGCGGTGCGTGCAGAGGCCCGCGCGCAAAGCCCGCCGGGCGGGGGTGCGCGCCTGCGCGCCGCGACCTCCCCGCCCCCACAGCTCCCTGGGGCTCCGGCCACCAGGGGGCGGGAGCGGGCGGCGCCGGGGTCCGCTGTGGACTGCACGGGGAGAAGCTGGAGGACGGGGCCGGCAGGTGCCCGGGGGCTGTTCGCAGGACGGCGGCTGAGCGCCTTCCGCTCGCGCGCCGTTCGACGTCTGTGATGGCGGCGGGGTCTGCCGCACTGAAAAAGTTAAGGGGTTTCGGAGTGTCCGCGGCGGCGCTGCCCTTTGGAACCCGGGCCGTGGCCGCCTTGCGAGGCGCGGTCCGACGGACACAGAGCTGACCCGCGGACGGGCGAGAGAGGCAGGGACGGAAATAGGGTGCTGCGGGCGGCGCGCCTCTGAGTGCCCAAAGGCCCCTCTCGGGCCCAGGAGGAGAGCGTCCCCTGAGACCGCGCCCATTTCCAGGCATCGGTCTGCCACCTCCTGGGACAGCTGTTGGGTATGGAGGGATTGGTGGGATTCCGGTTCCTTCAGATAAAAAAAAAAAACCCGTGCGCTTGCCAGGTCCTGCGCTGCCGAGGGCTTGGAGCTCGAGCTCGGCTGCGGGGCTTCTGGCTGGTGAGGCTGCTGCCCCGGTTTTGCCGGTTAGCTCCCTCCCATCCCCTTCCCAGGCTAGTCCACCCACGGGAGTCCTCCCGCAGTGTCAGGGCCCTCCCCCCCATTGCCTTATTTATTTACGGCACATACCTGGTGTCTTCCAAGAAGGATTTGTGAGAGGCGGAGTTCCCTCTGGTTGGAAACAAGTACGTGATGAGTGTGAGTGAAGTGTTCCCAGGCTCGTTCGCCCGGCCAGACAGGTTTCGGGCTGTGGTGCCACATGGCTCTTTTCCTAAGGAGCATGAGTAAAGCCGCAGGGGGAACAGCCGTGGTGGGCTCCTTTTTTTAAAGTGTGTTTGTTTTTAAGGGTTGAGAAGTAGGACGAAATCCTGACCATAGACACTCGGTATCCTGTGCTCCGTCCACCTGTAACATTCAGTTTTTAGCTTTGGCCATCCAGATCAGCACCGCATCCTTCGTACTTGAAGACCTGGGCTCCTTTGGCAGCTCTGGGTTGCCCAAAAGACTGACTGGCTTCCTTTTCCGTTTTGAAGGACTTAAAAGAGAAGAAGGAAGTTGTGGAGGAGGCGGAGAATGGGAGAGAGGCACCTGCTAACGGAAATGCTGTGAGTGTCTACCTTGGACATGACCCCGTAGCAGCTCCTGGCTAAGATTCCTTACTTAGACTTTGGGCTTAATCCGGGGGCGGGGGGGGGGGCTGAGGCCTTGGACAGCTACGTGTCAGGATCTCTCGGTGGAGCTTCAGGGGGCGTGTCTTAGGTGGTCTGGTCAGTAGAAGCATTGGGCAGGGTCTGGAAGAAGGGATGGGGCAGAGTGATGTTCTGTCCTCATCTGTAAGCTGGTCTGTTTTCTGTCGAGGAGAACGAGGAAAATGGGGAGCAGGAGGCCGACAATGAGGTAGATGAAGAAGAGGAGGAAGGTGGGGAGGAAGAGGAGGAGGAGGAGGAAGGTGATGGTGAGTAGCTTTGTCTCTTTTTGGGGGGGTACCTTTTTCTGTCCTCTAGCAAGTGGGGAGGGATTGGGGGCTCCCCGCAGGGGGGCAGATCGAATGGACCACCTACGACGGGGCTTGCAGCCGCAGAGCTGGCATCTTTTTCCTTGCTTTAGGTTAGTGGTGTGGAGCTGTGCCCCAAACACCATGTCACACTCCCACTGGAGAGTGCCGTCCACACACTGATCGGTTGGTCGGCTTCTCTGGCTTTTGCTTGCGCCTTCATTTCTCTGGAGACAAGATATCTGCGATGGGCAGTGTGGGTACCCTGACGGCCCAGTTTGTCAGGCAGCAGAGACGGATCAGGGGCACTCCATCCTGCCAAGACTGTTACTGGGAGCTTGCCCAAGGAGCTGTAGTTTTGCTGTCCCCTCCCCGTTTCTGGCTGCCACTGCGTGGGAGAACACCAAGACCCTCCCTGGTTGGCTAAGGAAGGCAGAGTGCTTTACCTGGGCTTTATTCTCTCCAGGTGAGGAAGAGGATGGAGATGAAGATGAGGAGGCTGAGGCCGCTACAGGCAAACGGGCAGCTGAAGATGACGAGGTGGGTCTGGTCTGGCATGACGCGTTGAGAGGGTTGGGATCTGAGGCACTAAAACTGGAGGGGCTGATGGGACTTGAGTAGCTGTAGTTGGTGTGGTGGGTGGTCCCGAGTGGTTCCCTTCTCATCTTGAGCAGGAACAGGAAGGAACATGGGCCCAGCCTCCCGGAGGCCTCTGGGGCTGCTTGTGCCTGTCTTGGCTCTGCCAGCAGGAGCTGAGGCAGTTGGTGGGTGGGCCCGGTGGGTTGAAAAGGGACCTTGACCATCTTTCCCTTCCCAGGATGACGATGTTGACACCAAGAAGCAGAAGACCGATGAGGATGACTAGACAGCAAAAAAGGAAAAGTTAAACTTAAAAGGCCACCGTGACCTATTCACCCTCCACTTCCCGTCTCAGAATCTAAACGTGGTCACCTTCGAGTAGAGAGTCCCGCCTGCCCGCCCGCCCACTGCGGGCAGTGCCACCGCAGATGACACGCGCTCTCCACCACCCAACCAAAACCACAACGCGAATTTGCAACAGGGGAGGGAAAAAGAACCAAAACTTCCAAGGCCCTGCTTTTTTTCTTAAAGTACTTTAAAAAGGAAAATTTGTTTGTATTTTTTATTTACATTTTATATTTTTGTACATATTGTTAGGGGGTCAGCCATTTTTAATGATCTCGGATGACCAAACCAGCCTTCGGAGCGTTCTCTGTCCTACTTCTGACTTTACTTGTGGTGTGACCATGTTCATTATAATCTCAAAGGAGAAAAAAAACCTTGTAAAAAAAGCAAAAACAACAACAAAAAAACAATCTTATTCCGAGCATTCCAGTAACTTTTTTTGTGTATGTACTTAGCTGTACTATAAGTAGTTGGTTTGTATGAGATGGTTAAAAAGGCCAAAGATAAAAGGTTTCTTTTTTTTCCTTTTTTTGTCTATGAAGTTGCTGTTTATTTTTTTTGGCCTGTTTGATGTATGTGTGAAACAATGTTGTCCAACAATAAACCGGAATTTTATTTTGCTGAGTTGTTCTAACAAAGCTGTCTCAAGCCTGGTTTTTCTGTTTTGGTTTCTTCTGGTTTCTGTTTTTCTTCTTTTGGTTTCGGGGGCAAGGAGAAGAGGGGAGGATCTTGAGCTCTGGCCCAGCTGTCCTTCCTGGGGACAGTGGATTTGAAGACACCAGTCGGGGGGGCGGGGAGATGTGCCCCTTGGGCAGCAGGGTCTGGTGGGTGGCCATGCTAGTCTAAGACTGAGCTGCAGTTGGCTGGTGGGATGTGGTGGGACCGCTGGGGCTTTGGGCTGGAAGGGGAGCCACTTACCAGGTTAGTCCCCTCCTACTGATTTGTACTGGGAGCCTCTTCTCAGGACCCTGTCATTGGGTGCTGCCACGTTAACCCGGTTGCCCTGGCAGGAGGTGTATACATCTCCAGGCACTCTGGGGGAACGGGCTATGAGTGGGGCTGCCCTCTGTGGAACCAGGGGGTGGGGTGGGGTGTGTGTGAGCCCAGGGCCAAAGATCCCAGAGATGCCACCTCCCAGTGTGGGCAGCTGGTAGCTGGTCCTTCACCTCAAAGGCCTTACTGGATTTTCCTGGCCACAGAATGGCTCCCCCTGGTGGTGACATGTGGTACCTTCTGGTCCCTTAGGATATAGTTCCAGGGCAATAATGCAGCCTTGCCCTCGTTTTCCAAACTCTGGCCTCCAGGAGAAACAAATACCTTGGTGTCTGGTGGGGTGGGGCGGCAGGGGGCAGCACCCTACCTCTTAAACACAGGGGTGGTAGGTGAGCTGTTTTGATAGGTAAGCAGTGAGTCAGAGCAAACGAAGTGTGACCTCAAACTCAGGCCCTCAGGGAGAGAGGTGACTGTTCAGAGCACTGTAAGAAACTTCTGGGGCCCACAGATGAGCTTCATGGGCTGAAGCTCCCTGCAAGCACCCATGGTGTGTGGTATGCCTTCTCCAGGGGTCAGGGAGGGTTGAAACCGCAGGGTTGGAGCCTGGAATTTGATTTTAAGGTGGAGAGGCTGCAGGACCCACCTCTGCCAGCTGGATGACACTGGCTGCCTCTTGTCCCTCCTGAATGCACTTTCCTCAGCCTGGAGTACCCGAGTCTGTCCTGCAGGGGGGCTGACTGGGCAGAGGATGGGGTAGGGACCCAGAAGCTGCACACTCTCCTTCCTCACCCCTGCCCTCTGACACTGGCCACGTGGCATTCCTTGCATAGCCTTGGGACCCCAGCGCCTCCTGATGGAAGAAGACTGGGGGGTATTTCATCTACACCCTTCTCCCTCCCTCCCTCCCTCCCTCTCAGGCCCCTACCACTTGCATTAAGGAGTCATCTGTCTTCAAGACAAGTTGGTGAGGTGTGTGAATGGGGGGGAGCAAATGTTAATAACCAGGTATCAATTTACAACTCCTTAAGATGGGCTATTGATACGGGTGCTCTCGGCACAAGGACAAGAGGAACTGACAAAGCAGGGAGGGCTTCCCGGGGGAGGTGGCATTGACGCTGAGACTGGAAGGGTCAGGAGGATGAAAAAAAGATGTGTGTGGGGGTTGTTTTTTGTGGGGGAGGAGCAGTGCGTGGGCAGCCCTGATTCAGGAGGCCACAGAGGGCACATGGGCAAAAGGTAGAGGCAGGGACAGGCAATCTGAGCCAGGTACGGAGGTAGGATTTGGGGAAGCGTGGAGATTTTAAATAGGAAAACTCCCAGGGAAGCACTAAAGTGACATCTGCGGAGGTAGTGTTGGGGAGGGGACTGGATTAAGGGAAGGTGCTGGGAGGGAGAGAACTGGGTCATCATGTGGGGTAAAGCGTCTAGACTCGGATGACATAATTGGATGTTGGACGCAGTTCCCACCAAGGATCCCAGGCTCAGGCCTGAGCCCTCTGGCACACCTGAAAGGGGCAGGAACTGAAGGTCTGGTGCCACGTGGTGGCCTCACTGTGTTTGAGGCTGTTGTGTGCACAGGTCTGGAGGGCGGGAGAGAGGCCTGGGCAGGCCAGAGTAACCAAGGCTGAGGTGTGAACACAGTGGGCCAGGGCGAGGGCATAGCCAGGAGAGACAAGCCTAGTCACACCAGGGAGCCCACCAAACTGGGCACAGTCCCTCCCAGTAAGTGACAGCTCCGACACCAGGGCCACCTCTCCCTCTGCCCGGCCTCCCTTACTCACCAGCCACATCAGCCTCCTTGTGCCCGTGGCAAGCTTGGTCCTCCCTCAGGGCCTTTGCACTTGCTCTTTCCGCCCCAGGAATGCCTGCTCCCAGACTTCTCACTACTTGCTCCGTGTTAGGCCTCAGTACTAACGTTATTTCCCCAGAGAGGCCTTCCCTAGTCCCCAGTTCTCCCTTGGCCGCACAGCAATTCTCATACAAGCAATGTGAGCTTGTATATTTACCTGTTTGTGTGCTTTTTGGCTGTCCGCCACTGAGGTCAGGGGCCACTTCTTACTCACCAAGTTTTCCTGCACATGGTAAGTATTCTGTCCATTCCATTCATTTGTTCATTCATCCCCCCACTCACTTATTTACCAAATGCTCTGTCTGTGCCAGGCGCTGTTCTAGGCTCCAGAGATCCGGAGAGGAGCAGGAAAGCCAGAGCAGGACACCTCCTGGTGGTGGGATGGCATTCCACACCTCATCTCTCCCACACTTGTGGTTTCTGCCAGGCACCCGTGTTCTGGGAGGGCCTCGCCCTTCACAGGAGCTGGAGCCTGTGGAGTGTGGAGTGAGGATGCAGTGTGGAGGCCCCAGGCTGCACGTGTTCCCTTGAGCTATCCCCTAACTGCTGAGTCAAGGCCTGACCAAGGCTTTGGGACCAGGGACCCTCTGACCCTGTGTGCCCATCCCACGTGCCCTGCCAGGCTGGGCTGCTGGCCCCTCGAGGCAAGACCAGATGTTCCTTGTCCTGCTGCCCAGGGCGGCTCGTCCTGAGGATGTTCCCCAGGCCCTAGAGGGGGCCTAGAGGCGGTCTCCAAGGCAGGGGAAGGGGTCTAGGAAGACCACATAACAGATGACATATGGAGCTGGGATCAGGTGTAACCCAGTTTGGAACTATAACCCCCAAACCCCCCAGAAAGGAGGACAGAAGCTTAGTTAGCCCTGTCCAGACACAGACATGCAGCCATGTTCGTATGGAGCAAGTAACTGAACTCTGTTGGGCCTCTATCATCTCCTCCTCTTCAGGAAGGGAATAGCATGAGGCATGTGCCATGGCCCAGAGCTGCCTTTCTGAGGGTCTCACGTCTGCGCTGAGCTCCCGGGAAAGCTCCCCTTTCCCATCTGCACTGCCTCATACCTCCAAAGGTTTGGTCTGGAACGGCCCTTGTTGCCTTCAGCAGAACCCACTTTTCTCTAGTCCGGAGCTTAGTACACAATTTATCACTACCTGGGACCCTCAGGGCCCAGGGTCACCTTGATCCTACTCCTAACGTCCCCTCCAAGGGCAGACAGGGCGCCCAAGGAGCCCAAGTTGGAAGATTTGTGAGGAACAGGCGCCCTCTGGTGGGCATAGGGAACTGCATGCGGCTCCCCTGCGTTCTGCTCAGTCCAGGAAAGAGACCTTCAGTGGCCCCTGGACCTAGGAAACGCAGCCACAGCAACTCCCAGCCCCCAGCAACATGCTCTTCCTCCCTCTCTGTTGCTGGCACCTCAGTCAGACATGAAAGTCGGTGCTCATTTCCGAAGCCTTCCCTCTGGGCCGCTGATGGCCCGTCTCAGGGGTCTGGTCCTTTTTTTCCTGGAGGGGAGACCCCAGGCCTCCCCAGACAGAGCCAGAGCTGAGGCCAGGGTTGGCTCCTGTGGAGCCATGGACCTTCCCTGGGTTCTGGACCCCTGGGCTCCCTCTTGTTTAGTTCTGTTCAAAGGCTTCGTGTGCAGAACACCCGCCTTGGGCAGGCCCGGCTCTTGGCTGTCTCTGGGCCCTATGGTAGGACGGCTCACAGTGGCTGCTGCCCTGAGTGCAGCCTTAGGGCCTTCAGCTGCTTGGAATTGGGGGTGGGGGTCCGGGCTTCCCAGCTGCACTCCCTGGAACTCTGAGCTGCCTGCCAGTCTGCCCCAGACCTGAGTGTCAGCATCTGGGGTCACCTCTCCACAGCTCCACTGCTGGCCCAGGGGCCCAAAGCCCTCCTAGATCCAGTCCTACCAGGGCCCTGATGTCCAGCCTCCGCTGTGGCTTCCTGTGTCCCGGATGCAGGCCAGCCCTGCCCTGCCTCAGGCCCCTGGCCACCCTGTGGTTCCCTCCTGGTGGGAGCTGCTTCAGGAGGATGAAAAGCCCGGTAACAGCTTTACTTGGGGCAGTCCAGTTCTGCAGTGTGGCTGCTTGTCCCTCCCAACCTCAAGCCTTTGAAAGCAAGGGCAGGGCTGTCCTCAGGTACCTCCTCTCCAGAGACCTCAGCCTGGGTCTGATCTGAGCTCAGAGAGATGATGAAAGCTCAAATTACGAAATGCGGCTGAAACATTCTAAGGCTGCCTGGGACATTGACCTTATATACTGGGTGAATGATGTGTGCATTATTTATGGAGAGGGCCTAGCAGCCAGTGGCTGGTGTGGATTCCATGAAGTCCTGGGCATAGCCAAGAACCCAGCTTGGAAGGGTGTATGCCCTCATGAGCTCTCCATCAAGCCTGCTGCCCATGGCAACAAGAAGTGCCAGGTGGTCATTTGAGACAAGCTCATTTCACAGGCACCCATGCTGGGGCCCAGCTGTGAGGCTCTCGGCAGGGAGCAGATCCCTTGCAGGAAGCAGATGCTGGTGAGAATTCCAGAAGGTACTCGGGACATCTGTTGTTTTTGCCACCAGCAGCCTTCACCCTTCTCTTGGCAATAATTTCCTGAAACTGTCCAGTTTGCCTCCTGGAGAATTGCCTCTCCCCCAATCATAATCATGCCCCACAGGCAGGATGTGACTCAGTCCTGGCCAAACAGTACCTGAAGCCTTCCCACCCCCCAATGCCTGCTGATTGGCTCAGAGCTGGCACACGACCCAAGCTGATCCAATCAGAGTGAGCCCTGAGATCTTTGATTGAGTTGCTGGGAAGGGAAAAAACTTGGGCCTGAGCCTTGAACTGAGGCAGCTGAGTGAGAAGCTGAGGCTGCAGCCCACACACATAGGAGCAGAATTGAGCCAAGAGGAAGAGGAACCCTAAGTCCTGATGACATCGCTTGAGCCCGAGTCCAGCAATGCCTGAAGCTAGAACAATCTCTGGACTTTTTAATTATACAAGTCAGTAAATTTCTTCCCAGCTTGGGCTGGTTCAGGGTGGGTTTTCTGTGGTCTCTGAGTCATACTAGGAAACAGGAGAATACAGGGCTCCAGGTTCCAGTCTCCAAGGCCAAACAGGCCTCCATGAACAAAGACAGCTTGAAGAGGGAGGAGCACATATGTGTGGGGGATCGCTTCTCTGGTGTGGTTTCCAGGTTGAGAGGGAACAGAGGGAGGTGAATCAGCCTCAGAAGAGCCTATGATGCTAGCTGTCCATCTCTCAGCAGGACTGCAGAGTACTGCTCCACTCATTCCCAGCCAGGGGGGAAGGGAGGGCCCAGGGTCATCTGAGCTGCCCCTCTTGCATCACCAGCCTGGAGCGCCCCCTTCCCTCATCTCTAACCCCAGTACTCTCTGGTCCTCTGATCTCCCAGGGACTCATTGAACTTCCAGTGTTCCCAGCTGTGCCTCATAGCCAAACAGTCTCATTTAACTAACTCAATTGCTCTGGGAGGCTCCTGGATAAGAGGTGAGACCCGTCATCTTTATGCAGCCTGGTGCCTCCCAACTGTCTCTCTGCCCCAAGTTGTGCCTGAGAGGTGAGATCCCCTGTTTGGAAAAGTGCTGGGCTAAACAGTGTTAAAAAGTGTCTTCTTTCCATGGAACTCACTGGGTTTTTAATATACCAAGGAGTTGCCAAGAATAAGGTTTAGCATGCAGCTCATCCCAAGTTTTTTTGACCTGGAATTTTTTCACAGAAAGCCTATTAACATATTGAAGGACAGTCATGTCTAGAAAAAGCTGATCTTGCACAAGGACCATCACCAGGGCTCAGGGAATATTTGCTGAACTAAGCAGACTTTGGGAAAGGATTCTTGGGAAGCGGTTCCACAGCCTGGCTCCTAGAGGCCTGCATGAGCCTCATGCAGGCTCCCTCGGCTGCAGGTGGTCAGGTGGTTGGAGGCCCTGTGCTCATGGCAGTGCCCTTTGTCAACACAGCCCAGGAGGTGACTGGTATCAGTAAGGTGAGGGACAGCAAAGGGTGGACACTGATACAAACCTTTCTAGAAAGCATTTGACCCTATATATCAAGATTCACAAAATATGTACGTACTTTTCTGACATAGAAATTCAGCTTCAATGCCATTCTGTATCCTAGGAAAACTTCTACCCCTTCTCACATAGTTATTCTCTGGGTCCTTTTTGCCAGTTTCCCTCCAATGTCCCAAGTCTGACTCTTGTGGTTTCCACTGGAGCCCGGGGCCATGACCTGCTGGATAGCGATGCTGGGCAGTCACCTAGCCTTGAAGGGGCTGAGGAAGGGTGGGTTCCAGTCGCAGGAGGAAGTGACAGTGGTTTCTACAATTCTGACCCCTCTGTCAACATTGTCCCTGGTGAGCTGCTCTACTAGTCAGCCTCGTGGTGAGCATGTCTCCCCAGGAGCTCATTCCTTTCCTTGGAGACAGTGTGGTCTGAATCCATTTTTTTTTTTTTTCTCTGCGGTACGCGGGCCTCTCACTGTTGTGGCCTCGCCCGTTGTGGAGCACAGGCTCCGGACGCGCAGGTTCAGTGGCCATGGCTCACGGGCCCAGCCGCTCCGCGGCCTGTGGGATCTTCCCGGATCAGGGCACGAACCCGTGTCCCCTGCATCGGCAGGCGGACTCTCAACCACTGCGCCACCACGGAAGCCCATGCAGTGGCTTCTCTTGTTGCAGAGCACGGGCCTTAGAGTGAGCGGGCTTCAGTAGTTATGGCACATGGGCTTTAGCAGTTGTGGCTCGTGGGCTCTAGAGCGCAGACTCAGTAGTTGTGGCGCACAGGCTTAGTTGCTCTGCGGCATGTGGGATCTTCCTGGACCAGGGATCGAATCCATGTCCCCTGCGTTGGCAGGAGGATTCTTAACCACTGAGCCACCAGGGAAGTCCCTTGACTTCTGAATGGTAGTCTCTTGTTATGCAATGACATTTTTCAGTGGGCACTCCCAGTGGCTACTTGACTGCCTGGGAGGCAGAGGAGGTGTTTGTGGACAGAGGCAAGGTTTTCCTCTGCAAATGACTGTGCGCCTCCTTCAAAATGCCACCAGATCCACAACTGAGCTCCCAGAATTCTGTGCCATAATGATATCATTTGAGCCTGGAAATGCTTGAGGATCACTATGGTCATAAAATCATTTCAATATCATAAAACGTCTACTTTTAAGTAAATGTGAACCCTCCAAGAAAAACCTTAGCCTAATTCTACCAGATGCATTATAGATCGTTGCTGAATACAAGCCAATTAAAAGAGTAATAATCAGTAGACGATCTGCCAGAAGAGATAATGTGGATTACAACTCTGGCCAAGGGTTGGGCCCCAAGTAACCAATACGTATGACCAACAATGTACCATGAAAGAAAACCAATGACTATTATCAGCTTCTGTAATAACACAAAACAGTGAAATGAAATTCCAGTTCTGTAAATAGGTAGACCAATCATGTACGGCTTGATTATACAGGGGTGTCCTGTGCACCATTCAGAGAGCGTACTGTATAGCTCAAAATACACACTTTAGCCCAACACAAAAGTAATCATTATAATATATTTGAAACATTCAAGTGACAATAATCTTGCTTATCCTCTTGTAATTGAGAGGAGTTATTTGGGGGATGATTTGAATAAACCAAGTCACTTATAAAGTCATTCTAAGAAATTTGAGTAAATGCCTTTTTTTTTTTTTTTAACTTTGAATACATTTCCTTCAATAAGTGCAACAATTTAAAAGCATTCCATGGTGGGGAACTTCCATGGTGGGGGACTTCCCTGGTGGCGCAGTGGTTAAGAATCTGCCTGCCAATGAAGGGGACACGGGTTTGATCTCCGGTCCAGGAAGATCCCACATACCGCGGAGCAACTAAGCCCATGCACCACAACAACTGAAGCCTGTGTGCCTAGAGCCCGAGCTCCACAACAAGAGAAACCACCACAATGAGAAGCACGCGCATCACAATGAAGAGTAGCCTCTGCTCGCCGCAACTAGAGAAAGCCTGTGTGCAGCAATGAAGACCTGACACAGCCAAAAATAAATTAATTAAAAAAAAAATAAAAACATTCCATGGGGGACTTCCCTGGTGGTCCAGTGGTTAAGACTCTGTGCTCCCCATGCAGAAGGCCTGGGTTCAATCCCTGGTTGGGAACTAAGATCCCGCATGCCACACCGAGTAGCCAAAATAAATAAATTAAAAAAAAAAAAAAGCATTCCATGGAACCAAAGGCTGTCTCAGAGTTCAGAGCTGGGTGGTCAATACGCATTTGATGCTACTGCTGCCAGTGATGTTTGTGTGCGTGTGGTTTCTTTTCTTTTTAAAAAAATTTTTTTATTTATTTAATTCATTTGGATGTGCTGGGTCTTAGTTGCAGCATGTGTGATCTTCATTGCCGCATGCGGGATCTAGTTCCCTGACCAGGGGTTGAACCCAGGCCCCCGAGGTTGGGAGCACAGAAAACCACTGGGAAACCAGGGAAGTCCCTGCATGTGTGTTTCTAATCCTCTGAAAGGCATAATTTTAAACTAAGGGCTTTATCAGAGATCCCCGAACGCTCTCTGTTTACAGTAATCTTTGTGTCTCAGCAATTTTTTTCACGGTGCAACTAGGTCAAAACAAATAACTAACAATTCTACTTAAGTAGTTAGGTCCAAACAACTTATTAAGTATTTATGTCCTAACTTAGTAGCTGTTGTATTATTTTGGAAAAAGAAAAGCCACATAGATTGAGAGAAAAAAATATTTTTATTTCATTTATCATCACAGTGACTTACTAATGGAGCGTGTGTGCCTGTTGGGCACTGCACAGCTTCTCAAACCTGGAATCAGATTGGACACCACTCCCCTCATTTCCTGTTCACGTTGATTTTGAGCAGTGTATGACAGATGTCCCGTATCACTGCATGTCCTTAAAAAACTAAACGATCCTACGGCAGCCCTGTGAACTTGCTGCAGTGCCCGGGGTGCCTCGGTGTATATGGTTTGGGAACCAAGTATATTTACCAGATTTCTGCTTCTCAGTCCACTGCATTGCATCCCTCAGTTTATTCAAAGCTATAGTTGAAGCTGCTCAGTTTCAGACCAAACAAAAGCACCAAAAAGAACTGCTAAGCCATTTAATGTTTTCACTTTGAGGACCATTTTAACAGTGCATTTTGAATGCTGCAAAACAATTACCAGGTCACTAGCAAGAAATTCTAAAAGTAAACTCGACAATACCCAGGAATTGGTGAGCAGATGCACATCCTGGGGCTCTCTGGTTGTGATGTGAAGGATAAATCACAAGGGGAGGCCATGCCATCAGCTAGACTCGCCCCAGATGGATATAGGAACTGTGGCCGGGGTGGTAGGCATGGAGGACACTATAGGGGAGATGGTTATGAAGCTAAGTGAATAGGCCTCCGTCTACTGGATTGCTGGGCAGCCAACCCTCCCCACTAACCTCTAGGAAGTTCTCATCTTTCCCCCACACCTGGGCAGATGTTTCTATCCAGCCTTTCCACCCAGGCCTGATGGGTGGAGGAAAGCGAGGACATCAGCACTGGGCCTCTTTGCCCTGCTTCCTCCTCTCCATCCTTCGCAGGGTGGAAGGGGAGGCTGTCACTCCTCCCACAAGGCAGGGCCTTCCCTGTCATACCCTGAGTCCTTTGTAGTATCAAGTGTGGCACATCTGGTTCTTACTTTGCTGATGATAGGTTAAGGGATTTAAAAAATCTTTTCCTTTGAGTAAATCCTGGCTTTCCAGACTGTTGACTTGCTGGGGACTCGTCAATCCTGTTTTGGGGTCAAAAGCTGAATGCTGACTTCTTTCTGTTTCTTCACCTCCTCATTTCAGACATGCTGCCCTTGCACTGTCCTGTTTTCTTCAGAGCACTGACTACTATCTGAAATTATCTGCTTTCTGTCTCCTCTCATTAGAATCTAATGGTAGGGACTTCACTCATCTTGTCCAACAAGTGTCTGGTACATAAAAAGTGTTCAATAAATATGCATGCAGTGAATGTATAATGCTTAAGGGATTTGCACAAGTGGGAATTCCCTGGTGGTCCAGTGGTTGGGACTCCGAGCTACCACTGTAGGGGGCATGGCTTTGATCCCTGGTTGGGGAACTAAGATCCTGCATGCTGCGAGGTGCGGCCAAAAAAAAAAAAGAAGAATTTGCACAAGCATTTTCTCAATATATAATAGCTAAAAAAAAAAAATCCCAAATCCACCAACAAACATTTTAGGGACAAGGCAGCTGGAGGAAAATGAAGAGCCTGCAAAGGGGCAAGGAACAGACACTCAGCAAAGAGGCTCCCAGAGTCCCAGGAGATAAAGCAAGAAGGACCGGATGGGGGCAGTGGCTCAGTGGAGTTCACTGATGCCTCGAAGGAGAGGAAGCCACAGGCCAGAGCCAGAAAGCCGTGGGTTGAGGAGTCAATGAGAGGTAGGGGGTGCAGAGAGTGAGTGGAGACAATTACGAGAGGTTTGAATCTGTAGAGAAAGAAAAGGAGGGAGCGGGAGCTGAAGGCCATGCGGGACTGAAGGAAAGCCTTCTTTATAAAAGCTTATTTTTTTTAGGGCAACTTGAACATATTTTGTAGGCTGAGAGTTGAAGGATCCAGAGAAGAGAGGGCTTTCCTGATTTTTCTGAACTGCATGTAATCTCTTCTTCCTTTAAATGCCCACCTTGTCCTTCTCTTATGGCAGGCACTTATAATTGCTCAACTAGGGACAAAGCTCAGGAAAGGCCGGCCTGTGCCTCACACGACATCTTACTGATATACATAACAGGCCTGTAAGTGTGGCCTGAATGTGGCTAGATCCTCTTCGGTAGACTGTGATTCCTCCACCCCCTCATGCCCAACCAGGGCCAGACTCAGTGCTTCCCCATGTGCTCCATCACAGAAGTCACTCAGCACACTGGCCAGTAGAACAGATGGGAAGATGGACGAGACTGTTTACTCACATCACACAGGAAACCTTAACCAAAACTCTCTAAATGGAAATCTATGTTTGACAGATCCTCTAAGTTCTCTCAAGTCTTTCTCCAAGGCCATGCTGCCTGGGATTCTTCTGTCCTCTCCTCTGAAGATGCTAAAGTTCCTCTTGATTGCCCTGAGCAACTGAAAGCTTCCCCTCCCTGGCACAGGGCAGAACTGGGACCACCCTTTGTTCCTTAAGCATGCTTGGAGATCTCAGTTTATCTTATGGCCACCAGTGTACACAGGTATGTCTCTAATATTCACTAAATGCCTCTACCAGTATTTCAAAATACGGTCCACAGAACACCTGTAGCAGAATCACTTGGGGTGCTTCCATAGGCAGATTTCTGGGACCCACACATACTGAGTCAGAATCTCTGGGTGTGGGCAGGTGCCATAGATGTCTGAGAACCAGTGGCTGTCACTGTGCCAGGCCTGATCTGTATGCTTCTCCTTCCAATAACATCTTGTGGCCTTTAATATATCCACAAACCCTCCATATTTTCAGGCATTTGGACCAGCACCCACCCTACAAGGGCTGACCTTAACCTACCTAGGGCCCTGGTCCCTGCAGCTCCCGTGTCCTCCCTCTCCTTCTGCCTGACTTCTTCCCTGGCCTGTACCACTTCCCTTCTCCTCCCACTATAGCATTCAGCGATCCTTCCCATCAGTTCAAATCCCACCCACGCTTGCAACCCCTTGATCAGTATTGTGCCTGAGGCACACGCTTCTTTTGTCTTGCTTGTTTCATGATAAAATGAGCAATTTTGCCTGAGCACATGTACCTGGAGAGATGGCAAGCTTCTAAGAACGACTGGACTACGATTCTTTTTGTTTTTCTCAGAGCGGCTAGCAAAGAAGTGTGTCCCTGACTGTTGGCTGGGTGAGTGAGTGGAGAAGGGCAGTGAAGGAGGTCTAAGCGGGTGGAGGAGCCTTCCCTGGGAAGTCCTTTCTCCATCAGCATGTGTCCAGGCCCCTGACAGCCTTCCCTGATGGGACTCTGGGGAGAAGATATAGTCCAGGAAAAGGGAAGGAGACAGGTCCACTCTGAGAAAAGACATGGCAGTTTTGGAAAGCAAAAGAAAAGCTTGATTCACTTTTACCTTGTTGTTGTTTTTTTATCCAACCTTTGGTATTTAAAAATTAGCTTTTGAAGATAACAGATCTAATGTGAAGAATGGAGTCATCACTGAAAGATGGCGATAGTGTACTAAAAATGTACTGCTTCTCCTCCCCACCCACATATGCAAACAGGCCCTTTGCGGTAACAGATGGAAGGAGAGCAGGAATCTAGGAGCAGGGGCTACACCAAGGAGAGCCCATCTCTCGGTGTATTTTCCCTCCTCTGGCCTCAGACCTTACTACAGGAGGAACCAGAAAACTTTTAATTGTTGGTATTTTATAAAGGACAGTGAAGGCTACCGGTAGCTCAGAGCTAAGTTCCTGAAAGAGAGCCCTTCTTAGTTTTCTCTCTATTGTCAGACTTGGAAGCACTGCAGATATAACTACTTCTCTGTCACATGGGCTTCCTCTGACCACTGGTTTTAAAGCCTCTCAGCATCCCACCCCATCCTGGATGCCTTCCCATTGTTCTCCAGTTGAGTTTAGGGAGATCTTTTCTTCACTTTGAAAATTCTAGTTTCTCATTTAGGAATAAGAGTCCTTACTCTACCAACTTAGAACTTCTAACCTTTCTGGAAGCTTCTTGAACAAATGCACATTATAAAAGAAGGGAAAAAGTTAAAAACAGTACAAACAAGCAGAGGGTGCATGTATGTTGTGGAAGAGAACCACGAAATATCACATCTAAAAGACAAATGTCAAGGTCATGGGTCTTGTTCAGGTATGTTGTACCTTCTTGGAAAGCAGCAACTGAAGCACTCAGGAACCACAAGATCTATCAGTTGATCTCTGGAGTAAAATATAGCTGTGATCCTACTGTCTGGTCTGTTAAATGTCTTTCTTCCCATCATGGAGCCAGGTTCACATTCCAAAAAAAGGAGAGATGAAAGCAATGCCATGCTAAAGACATAGGAATATTTTAATTCATATGTTTTAATTCACTATGTAACAATAATATCACAGTCTATTTTACAAGTTAAATGTATGAGAATGTATGAAATAGAAATGGTAGGAAAAAACTAAACGTGGGTCAGGAACTTGAACTTTTCCAAAACCAGGGGCCAAAGGAAGATGTGTTGCCTGCAGGGCCCAAGAAGGAGGCAGGGTGACGGGAACAGCTTGTGGTATGTGTTTGTCCCCGTGTCTACTCCAAGAAGGAGTTGAGGCATGCCCTCTGCCCTGGTCCGGGATTGGGAGTTTAATCTGGTCAGTTGAAGATGGTGGCTTGAGAGAAAAAAGCCATCTGGTTACCTACACAGAGCTGGTCCCCTGGTGGCCGCAGGTGGGTTTTGCCGTAGAGGGAATTAGGGGTGGAAGTGTCAAAAATCAAATGTATAGAGGAAAAAAGTAAACAGTTTCCTCCTTCCCCCTAAAAAAATGAATTCTTGAAATGCACACATATTCTTCTCTCAAACGTAGAAAAGTCTCACTCTGGATGTGCTTACAAGAAGATCGTCGTCAAAAAACTTTGTCTCTATGATAACATTTCCACTATAAGTAAGAAGAGAGGGCGAAAGAGTGAGCGTGTTAGACAACAGATCTCATTTCCACAAAGTGGTTTCAATCTGGGTCTGCTGGGCCTGTGGACATGCACCCACCTATAACCTTGGCTTGGGGATGTTAAAATCTGTGTCCATATGGGGTTAGATGTCTAACATGACATTTAACTTATGTGACTAGGTAGGTCTTCTTCAAGTTCAGAAATCATAAGAGGGAGCAAGTGTTAATCCACAGTATACCTAAGGCCCTTAGAGTGCTTTGCACACAGCAGTGCCTATAAATATGACTGACTTTCTGATTCACATGGAAACCTGCGGACGTATCTTTTCCTAGAAAACTTACTCTGGTGGACAGCTGTGGGTTGGCCTGTCCTGCATCTATTCTCCTCACTTTGAGTAACAGCACTCTGTTCTTCTCTTGGGGAACCACCCTATCTCCAGTCCATGGGTCAACCAAGTGGCTCCCCCCTCACCTGGCAAAGGGGTGGGCACAGGATGTAATTTGGGCCAATCAGACTCTCTCCCCTGAGCAAGATCCTTCCCACAGCTGCTCCTTGAGGAAACCATCCACAGTTCCTGCCACCTGCATCTTTCGAGTTTCTCAGGTCTCGGCCCTACCCTTTCAACGCTGTCCTGTAAGCCAGAGTCAGTTTCTATGGCTTATGGCTTAAGAACCTCAAACAATACACCTGTATTGTATACAGTGTGCAATTTCATTTTTCTTGGTGGTTATCTCAGTGTTTCCAAATCAAACTACTCCTGTACTAAGTTAAAGGTAACAGTGGTACTACTCTGGGGTTCTAAAAAGTAAGACATAACTTAAATAAACTAAATATGTTATCACAGACTTAGTGGTGTTAATACCTGAAAGAAATCAGGCCTGGACAAGAATAAGTCAAATAATGGTTAATAAAATCTAAAAAATGCCCTTCTACATATGACACTGTACTTTCCCAGGGTAATTAATATCCAGCAGATATCTTCTTGCTAGTAATTAATTATAAAATAGGTAAATAAGGAACTCAAGATCTGACTGGTTGATGGAATATAAAAATACGTACTATTATACAAATTAAAAATCTATTCAAGACTTATAAAATAAATAACCTCTATTTACAAATTCAATGTGGCTTTCATAAAGGACCTGTTTAAAGAGATGATCCAATATTGCACAATTATCTGTGTGAATAATTTGTTACTAGGCAATATTGCTAAAACTTTTAAAAGACTAAAATCTTTTCCCAAGAGAAAAATGGTAGGTAGGCAGTTATTGACTGACTTTTGGGGACAAAGGACAAACTAATTATTCTTTGAGCTGGAGGCATATCTATTAAAATTGTAAGCTAGTCTCTGAAAAACTATAACCAAATATTATCCTCTAAAACAGAATTAGGACTTTGCCAGATTCCACTGAAGGCCATTCAAACAAAGTACAGAGCAGCAGAAGTTTGATAGTAAGGAAAGGGAGCCAATTAGCATAGACTTAATATATATTATATGCCAGTTTCCTTCCATATCATCTCATTTTATCCTCACTATACCTCTGTAAGAGATAACTATTAATTCTACATTTAGAGAGGAGGAGAATAAGGCCCAGAGAGGTAAGGTACATTGTCCAAGATTACACAGCTAGTCATGGTTAATCAGGAATTTAGTCTAAAGGTTTAATCTGACGTTTCTAATTCTTTCCATTCTATCACACTGTCTTTTTCACATGACAAAAGTCAGTAAGCTGTAACTTCGGATACCACTGGATACTCTTTTACCCTTGTTCTCAACCTAGATTGCCTGCCTGTTGAACGGGACCACGAGTCCCACGTGCCTGGAATTCCTGCTTCTAGACACCTCCACAGTTCCTGTGGCCCGCTCACTCACGTTAGCACGCTGGCTGGCATCATCTGGGACTCGGGCGCTGCCTCTATCAGGGACTGCCAGGTGTTTGTGGAGTTAGGGATCACAAAGCCAAACTCGAAGAACCATTCTGAAGGAAGAAGGAAAAGCAGGTGAGCTGGCACCCTGGGCAGAGTCTCAGGGCTCCATGTCCCCATCCTTTAGGGCAAGCCTCTTCCTACCCCAGGAAGCACCACTGAAGCCATCAGAAACTTCCCAGGCCAGAGGCATAAGAAAGGACATGGAAGCCCCCTTCAGGCTGTGTCCCCTGAACCACACTAGAGGCCTGCTCCCTATGCTCTGGGATCTAAAGCACTAGGGCCAGCAATATTTTCTTAGCAGTAGGCTGGATGTAAATTATATACATCCAGGAAGTACGGAAGTACAGAACAGGCCTTTTCACTTGGAATTTCAGCTCTAAGACACATATGTACACTCTTAGACTTCACGGTAAAAACTCAATGCAGAGTGGCCTTGCCAGTCAAATCTGTACAAGACGGTATGGAGAGCACTGTACCAGGCCCTAACCAGCAGCTTCCTTGTGACCATGTTATAATACCACGCCAGTGACAAAGCAGGCACCACCCTCAGGCCCTCCAGGGTCAGTAACCCTTTTGTTGGGCTCAGAGCCCCTTGTAGTTGCCAGCTTTGTTTTTGCTTCTTTTCGCCAGGGCTTCCCAGTCGGCCAGGGTGTAGGAACCCTATCACAAACTGAGTTGCAAAATAAATGTTATCAAAGCAGTGCTTTAGTTCACTGGGTCTTGACTTCTGTCCCTGTCCAGATTTTGTCCCTAAGCCCAGATTTCAGGCATGTTGGCAGCAGAATACCTTCTAGGCATTGCCCTTTGAAGTAAACTTTTTGTTCCAGGCGGAATTTTTCCATTTGCTCTGCTGAAGAGAAGTTCAATTCTCGAGACACTGCCTTGCACTTGAGGATTTTCTTGGGAACACGGGCTGGTAAAGAAAAAGAAATATTGAAAGCATTTCTGGGAGCTTCTTAGAGATGATTTAGAGCGTATATTATCTATGTTAAATTTCATAAAATGCCTTGGTAACAGAATTACACTTTAATTAAAGGCAGAGGTCCCAAACTGGTCCAGTGCATTTGACTGAAAGATCTTCAAGGAACAATAGATTTAGTGCATCTAAAGGCCGTACCCAGCTCCTCTTATCAGGAAAGGGGCTGAATGGGAACATTCTTTCTATTCTGTTCCCTTGGTTTTTCTTTTATTTCAGGGAGATAAAAACACAAAGTTTCTTTCAGAAAAAAGTTGAGATCTTTGTATCTTTGGGTATGTTCTAATGCTAAAATTTCAGCACGAGGTGGGTTTTGGGAAGTAGGAGAAAGAAACATAAGAAAGAAACTAGACATCTCAGCACCACGTGGACTGACGTGCTATGCCTGCAGAGGCCCGTCCCCTGGTGGGTCTCCATTAACTCAGTTCCCTGATGCCTAGGCCTGCTCTGCGTCATCAGCCCTGTGCAGACAAAGGGTGGAAAGTACCTTCATGCTCCACTCCAGGGACTGACAGGTCTTCTGTTCCTTGCCAGAGTATCTTCCCTGTCTCAGCATCCCGAAGGTTCATCCAATTTCTGATCAATATATTAAGGAAAAACAAGGCACTGAAGTGACTCCTACTTTGTACTCTAGGTGTTTCAGATTTGCTCCTATCAACTCTTGTTTATTTTTTAGCAAGTGGGCCTAACTGCTAAGTGCCAAGAAAGCCAATAAGAATGTGTAGGAGAGGGACTTCCCTGGTGGTTCAATGGTTAAGACTTCATGTTCCCAATGCAGGGGGCCCGGGTTTGATCCCTGGTCAGGGAACTAGATCCCACATGCCGCAACTAAAGATGCCGCATGCGGCAATGAAGATCCTGCTTGCCGCAGCTAAGACCTGGCACAGCCAAATAAATATTTATTTAAAAAAAAAAAAAAAAAAGAATGTTTAGGAGAGTACAAAAGGCATTTAAAGGAAAAAGCAGAGACCCAGGGGAGATATTTTTGTCTACAACATGAGAACTCAGAGTGTACACATCTAGAAATTGCAAGAAAGAGGTAGAAAATGAACAGTGCAAAATTTAAAATTTTCCAACAGAATATGACCAGCCAAGATAAAAGACCTAAAGAAACAGATATGAGAGAAATTCCAGTAAATGACTCAGGCAGATTGCCCTACAGTGAAGATCACAGTCCATAAGCTTTACTCACAAGTTCAGACCTCTCAAGTAGCTTTTTAGTGGCCTGCTCTTAAATATGAGAAGATAACCAAGGATCACTAGAAACTCAAGAAAGCATTTACTATGAAAGACAGACCAAAACAAAGAGGAAGAAAAGCAACTTAGAGGGAAAAAAAGACTACAGAGGAAGATATAAACTTTTAAAAATGAGCATTAAAAACAAACACAAAAACAACCAGCAAAACATAATCCTTACAGGGACTTCCCTGCTGGTCCAGTGGTAAAGAATCCACCTTACAATACAGGGGACATCGGTTCGATCCCTGGTCAGGGAACTAACATCCCACATGCTGCGGGGAAACTAAGCCAGTGCACCACAACTACTGAGCACATGCACCTCAACTAGAGAGCCCGAGTGTCACAAACTACACAGCCCGAGTGCCACAAACTACAGAGCCCACGCGCCCTGGAGCCCATGCACCACAACTAGAGAGAAGCCCGTGCACCGCAACAAAATATCCCACATGCCTCAACGAAGATCCCGTGTGCTGCAACTAAGACCCGAAGCAGCCAAAAAAAAAAAAAAAAATCTTAAAAAAAACATAATCCTTATAAATACTGTACTAAAAATTGTATACCATTGAATTTTGTGTATTTTAGGTGATTTTTCTTTGGCTCAAGGTTACAACTTTTGAGACTGGTCAACTGATTATCTCTTTCAGTCAGAAAATGCCTTCTAACTTACATATTTATATTTTCTTGTTTCTGTATTGCTCATCATACAATAAATGCATCAACAATACCAATTAAATAAAAAAAGTATGTTCAGAGGACAAAAAAAACTCTAGGAAAATATACATTTTGATAGCAGAACCAAACAACTCCCCACAAGGTTTGGAAGACAAAGTTGAGAGATTATTTCAGAAAGAAAAAGAAAAAGACTACAAGGATAAAAAACAGGAGAGTAAAGATGCAAAAACTGGACATCAGTACAAGAGGTTCAACATCTAACTAGCAGGAATTTGAGAAAGAACAGAAAACACCAAGGAGAGGAAGTCATCAAACAAATGAATTCAAGAAAAGGTCCAGCGAGGGCCCAACTCACATCATTGTGAACTTGCAGAACATCAAGGTTAAAGAGAAGCTTCCAGAGGGAAAATAAGTTGTTACGCAAAGGGTCAAAATCAGAATGAATGAGACTTTTCAACAGGGACTCTGGAGGACAGAAAAAAATGGAGCAGTGCCTTTAAAATTCTCAAGGAAATGATTCCTAAAACTAAAAAAACCTTTACTTTCACAAGAAACGAATGGTGGGCTTCCCTGATGGTACAGTGATTAAGAATCTGCCTGCCAATGCAGGGGACACAGGTTCGATTCCTGGTCCAGGAAGATCCCACATGCTGTGGAGTAACTAAGCCCATGGGCCACAACTACTAGAGCCCACGCAACTAGAGCCCATGCTCCGCAACAAGAGAAGCCACCGCAATGACAAGGCTGCATACCACAACGAAGAGTAGCCCCTGCTCTCTGCAACTAGAGAAAGACCACAAGCAGCAACGAAGACCCAACGCAGCCAAAAATAAATAAATAATTAAAAAAAAAAAAAAAAAAAAGAAACGAATGGTAACATGCTCCTTCAAAATGACAGGGAAGACCAAGGAAGAGGATGACACTGAATCGAGGAAGCAAGGGATCTAAAACAAGAGACAGGTAAAGGGGTCCTTAGAGTGATGTTGAAGGAGACCCCAAGACAATAATAGCTCCTTAGCAGGCTTGGAGGGTGACTGGTCCAGGGTCCAGATAGGAGCAAGTCAGAACACTTAGGAAGAGATTTCTTTTTAAGAAGATGAAATTTGGACTTCCCGGGTGGCACAGTGGTTAAGAATCCGCCTGCCAGTGCAGGGGACATGGGTTCGATCCCTGGTCCGGGAAGATACACATGCCACGAAGCAACTAAGCCTGTGCGCCACAACTACTGAGCCTGCACTCTAGAGCCCGCAAGCCACAACTACTGAGCCCGCATTGCTGCAACTACGAAGCCTGCACGCCTAGAGCCCGTGCTCCGCAACAAGAGAAGCCACTGCAATGAGAAGTCGCGCACTGCAACAAAGAGTAGCCCCCACTCGCCGCAACTAGAGAAAGCCCGCGCGCAGCAATGAAGACCCAGTGCAGCCAAAAAAACCCCAAAAATTAAAAGATGAAATTTAAAAAAAAAGATGAAATTCATAGAATATCTAATGTGTTTATATGGAAAGAGGATTTATTCAGTTAGGGGAGATTTGGGGGTCACGTCAGTGAGAAGTATGGAAAATTGAAGCAAATGAATTAAAAAACCAAGACAATTATTAACATCAGGGAAAAATCAAAGGTGGAGAAAGTAGTAGTCACATTATACTACATGGCTTCATTGCAAACAGTGTCGATGTAATGATAATAAAAACACAGGCTATGGATCCAATACAATTATCCTGGGAGGATGGGGGAAGGAGAAGAGAGTGTATGTGTGATTAAGCATAAAGTGTTGAGAAAGAACAAAACTCATTTCCATCGTGGGAAGTTGATAAATAATGCCCCAAATGGAAACATTAAGACATCACCACAGTGTGCTATTTAGAAATATCAAGATTAATACCAAATAAATCAGCTAGAAAGAATTGAAAATAGTTTTCTCTGGGGAGTAGAAAATAGGAATGGGAGCACATGGAATGCTGTTCTTCATTAGAAACTGGGTAGAACTATGACTCTAAATGATGTACACATACAACTTTGATAAAGACTGAATTTAAAAAGATAGTCCCAAGTTATTTTTTGTTATTTTTTTTTGTCTTTGTTTTTAAAAACAATGAACAAATCATTAAAGGAAAATGAAATTAATATTCTCCATGCATGCTGGCTGAGCCTGAGAAAGATGGTTAATATCTGTGAAGACACTGAGCTTCAGATAGATACAGTTTACATGCCTTATTTTTTTTTTTTGCTGTCTAGCAACCAAACCTTCTTCCAAACCAGCACCCTGCAGCCTCCTTTCCCCCATGGGAGGCAGTGACTGCTTTGCACTACAGCAACTAGAAGATCCAGATCCTTCTCTCCTGGTCATGGTGCAGCTGGGGGCAAGCACGTGACCTAGGCTTGGACACCTGGGACCCTGAAGCTGTAGTCACACAAGGATTTGAGGAAAAGTCAGCATTTCTTCAGGGTGGGGCAGCAGGTAGTGCCAACCCCACCTTTTCTGCAGTGTTTCCCCTGTTCCTCCAACTTCAGTCAGTTCTGAAAGCACCAGAGAGCCTTTGAGCGCCTTTCCTACTGTTTGGTAGCTTGCAGTGAAGAACCCTGAACAACACAGTTGATTAGCATCATTATGTACTTAATGGTACTACATTTAACCCTCTGGAGAGATTCTTTCTAAGTTTTGCTGCTATATAAAAAGAAGTCACAAAAGAGAACCAAGGGTTATCTAGTAGTGTGCCTTGAATGTGATGGGTACCCTAAACTTCCTATGCCCTTGGTCTGCTTGTGCACTGTCCCCCGACATGAACCCACCATTGCTTTGAAGTTGTGTTCGTTGTGCTACTCTCCTCTCCGTGTGTATAATCCTAATAAACCCTCCTTGTATGCTCACTGTATTGCTGAATACTGCTGCTCTGCTGTACCTACGTGGTTTTCTCTCCTCTGTTTCATATTTCTACACTCCACTTTTTTTTAACAACTAAATCCAAACGCAAGTCAAAAGTATCCATACTTGCTTAGGCCATGTCTTACAATTCTAATTACTACACATATTCTTTTTTTTTTTTTTACACATATTCTTACCCATTCTAGAGTCTCCATATATGAAGAGACAGCTTCCCCAACTGGAGAAATAAAACAACAGATACTACGCTCTAGCAAGTCCACGCTGAGCGCTGATCTAAACAGAACTGCCTTAGACACTTAAGCCCAAGGTTTTCAGAAGACACAGTATTTATTCAACCTGCTGTGTACACGTTTTTTATTCTTTTTCTACAGATAGTCTCTTATGTACAAATACAGCCACACTGGACACCAAACTTTCTTAAATTAAATAACAGAACTAAAATTACTTCTAAAGTTCCAGGCTCACATGCAAGTAGGACATTCCAGCAAAACGACTGCAAGAAAAGCCTTGGGGAAGGGGTTCTCCCCACAAAGCAACAGATGGATCAGACCTAGTAGCTTCTAGAAAAAGAATTACTACCCCTGGCCCAAGTCAGCGAAGAAAAGCCTGGGACCAGGACTTACTCTTCCATCTGTTAGGGGATGAAAAGAAAACAGCCTTAAATTAGAGTATTCTCTCTGATAGTGGATAGTGAATTTAAGTTTCCTCCATTTTATAACAAGGGAGAGAGGCTGCTAAAAACACATGGTTTGTCTAATATAAGCATCTCTTCTCTTTATAAATAATCAGATTAAGGACTTAATTATCTTTTTGGGAAATATAGTAAAAAAAAAATCTTTGGCCAATTCAACAATTAGGCAGTTCCTGCATGTACCCTAATCAGATATGTGGTCTGATATGATTTAGGTGAAGTCCAGTGCAGGAGCTGGGGACAGACCTCAGGTAGAGAAGGCAGTTGGCAGGTGGTGGTGGAGTGAGAAGGGAAGGCATGGGGATTGGAAAAAACCAGTTAGATGAGTGGGGTACTAGGTAAATAGACACTATCTATTAGTGTCTATATCATGTGCTTCATTTCATAATCCTAACAAAAACCTATGAGATTTTAGCTTCAGTAAATAATACAACATTAGGGAAATATAACAGAGCTCTATCCAGTGATGCTGGGATTGAGGCTACTTAGAGCCCCTCCAAGTTCTGTGATTTTAGGAGTGAAAAGGAAGGCTCTTAGTTCATGATAGAGCTGCAGTCATTTGGGAACAGCTTTCTAAATCATAAAAATACAAATCCATGATAGCCTATCAGTAAAAAGAAATAAAAATTATTGAGGTAAGTGTCTTAAAATAATAACAATGTGAAAAATTGGTCCACAGAAGAGGAAGCATATTTGGCTGAAAATGTCAGAAATGAAAGGCAAGCTCTCATGACTGATCATCATCCTGCCGAGAACATTTTTGTTTTAACAGCTTTTTGCCAACCAGATTTTTAAAAGAAAAAGAGCCTGAGTTTTAAGACTCAAAGGTCAAGTCACTTCCAATCTTGAGAGAGGAGAGGATTAGGTGGACAAGCTTTAAAGAGGGGGGGTTGGAGGACTATTTATAAATACCACCTTCTGGGTCAGCCAGGTCTTTTCTCATTTAAAAGCTCCCTGGTGATTTATATGCAGGATGAGCACAAAGGAATGCTCGTTACCAAGGGAGCCTCTGCTTGGAAGAGAGCTGTCCCTGGTAGCCGCTATTCGGAACTAGGCAGGCAAAGGAAGCAGTCCTAAGCAGTGGTGGAGTAAGAAGGGAAGGCGTGGGGAT
Organism: Stenella coeruleoalba; assembly: GCF_951394435.1. NCBI lineage: Eukaryota > Metazoa > Chordata > Mammalia > Artiodactyla > Delphinidae > Stenella > Stenella coeruleoalba. Next base: position 120,049,003 of record NC_137151.1, read on the forward strand.
TGGAAGAAACCAGTTAGATGAGTGGCGTACTAGGTAAATTTCCTCCAGAGATGTGAAGGCAGGAACTGGGATAAAAAGATTTAAAATACTTTGTAACAATCATCTATAGAAGCATTTTGGAAGGAGTACACTGGCTCTTGGGAGCCTTAATTAGTTTTAAACGGAAATTGTCAATATCAATTTTTATATATCAAGCAGAACACATTCACTGTACATGCCAGTACCTCACCGGCCAGTTGAGGGAGGAAGAAAGAATGAATGAGATTAGGGGAAGGGAAGAGAATAGAGAGAGGGAATGGGGAAGGTAAAGAGGAAAGAAACACAGAACACACACAAACAGGGAAAGAGACTCAAGGGAGAGAGTTAAAGGAAAAAAAAAAAAGACACTGAGAAAAAGAGACAAATAGAAATGCCCACATAAACTCAGAACCAAGAGACAGGGTTAAGACAGAAGGGAACAAAAAGGAAGGGCCTCAGGAAGTTTAGAGATGAGATTCCACAACTTTTCCTACCTTCATATTGTACTGTAGAGTTGTCTTGGTTAGTGGCTTTCATAGGATGATTTGAAAATGATGGGTAGAGGAGACTGAACACTCCAACTATCAGCCCCTCTGAAAATGTTAATTGGCTGATTCATAGTTTCCTGGAATTTATCATACAAACTGTGGTTACCAGTGGGGAGAGGGAATAGGGAGGGGGAATATAGGGGTAGGGGGGGTAAGAGGTACAAGCTATTAGGTATAAAATAAGCTACAAGGATATATTGAACAACATGGTGAATATAGCCAATATTTTATAATAACTATAAATGGAGTATAACCTTTAAAAATTGTGAATCACTATATTTATTGTATGCCTGTAACTTATATAATATTGTACAGCAACTAGACTTCAAAAAAATGTGTGGTACTTTCGAGAATGAAAGAGGGTGCTAACGGGGAAGCACACTTAAATGAGTTGGTTCATGTAAAGTGCTTAGAACAGTCCCTGGGCATTTAGTAAGCAGTGTGTTAACTATTATTATTATTATTAATTATCATCTCCAATCTGGCCTCCTTGCTTCCATTCCTAACTCCTCCTCCAACCCATTCTCCTCACAGAAGGAAGTGGTTTTTTAGGACTGCAAATTAGATGTCAATCCCATTTTTTCCTTTCCACTTAAAAAAAAAATGGAGTCCTTTCCATGGTTTCCAAGGTCCCCAGTCACTATCCTCTGGTCACAGTGGGCTCCTTCCTCTGTCTCCGAGACAGTAGTCTCTTCTGCCTGGGTGATGCCCGTCCAAGAGCTTCTGCCCTTACTCTTTACACCCTCAGGTCCTGGCTTCAGTGGCACCTCCTCAGAGAGACTCTTGGGACCACTCAGGTTCCAGCAGTTTCTAAATCCAAATCTGCCCGACTCCTAAGTCAGGGCCCCGTCTGTGCCCCTAGGCCAACACCTGGCCACACCTTGGCCTCCCTTAAGCAGATTTGTGATATCTCCACTTCCCCTGAGAAAAGGCTAAATACCACTCCGCCTTTGTGTATTAGCTTCCTGGTCAAAAACCTTCAGTGGATCCTCAGAGTGATCCAGGGCTCTCCATATATCTCAATGATCTCAAACTATCATTCATTCAATAAATGCTTACTGACAACCTACTAGGTGCCAAATATTGACATCAAAGTTGCATGTAAAAAAATTTAGGCAACACTGTTTCATAAAAAGGGACAAGTGGAGGGAAATAATATTTCTAAATTCATATATTATTTTATTAAAATTATGATCTTAAATATGTATGTAAAAATATGTTTTCATTGGAAAGATAAGAAATTGCCTTATACTCAGGGTCACCTTATATTTGGGCATTATTCTGATAATGTTGTGGGTTTTCTTTACTTAAAACCAAAGAACTTTACTCATTTCCTTCAAGATAATTCATACTCAAGCTGGATAATTTGCAATGATATTGAGATAATTCTCTAGTGATATTAACTCCCATTCTGACACCAATCTAAGGATGGAAGATATATAACATTTTGATTCATAGCAATTCACCAAGAAGGGAATTGGTTTACCAAGTATTATTCTATTCTAGTCTTTTTTAAAAAAATAAACTTTATTTATTTATTTATGGCTGCATTGGGTCTGTTGTTGCAAGTGGGCTTTCTCTAGTTGTGGAGAGCAGGGGCTACCCTTCGTTGCGGTGCGCGGGCTTCTCACTGTGGTGGCTTCTCTTGTTGCAGAGCACGGGCTCTAGGCACGCGGGCTCAGTAGTTGTGGCTCGCAGGCTCTAGAGCACAGGCTCAGTAGTTGTGGCATACGGGCTTAGTTGCTCCGTGTCATGTGGGATGTTCCCGGACCAGGGATTGAACCCGTGTCCCCTGCATTGGCAGGCAGATTCTTAACCACTGCGCCACCAGGGAAGTCCCTAAATAAACTTTTAATTTTAGAATAGTTTCAGATTTGCAGAAAAGCTGTAAAATAGTAGAGTTCTCATGTAGCCCACACCAGTTTCCCTTATTATAAACATTTACGTTTGTCACAACTGATGAACCGACACTGATACATTATCATTAATTAAAGTCTACAGTTTGTTCAGATTTCCTTGGTTTTAATGTAATGTCCTTTTTCTGTCCTAGGATCCCACATTACATTTAGTTGTCATGTCTCCTGAAGCTCTTCTTGGCTGTGAGAATTTCTCAGATTTCCCTTGTTTTTGATGACCTTGTTGAGGAGCACTTGTCAGGTATTTCCTGAGAGTCTCTCAGTTGGGGTTTGGCTGATGTTTTTTCTCATGATTGTGGGTTTTGGGGAGGAAGATCACTGATGTAAAGTGCCATTTTCATCACATCGTGTCAAGGGCACATACTACCAACATGATGTTGACCTCAATCGCTTGGCTGAGGCAGTGCTTGTCAGTCTTCTCCATTGTAAACAGTCTTTTTCCCTTCTTTCCATATTTTACTCTTAGAAGGTAGCTGCTGTACACAGCCTAAATTATGGTGTGGGAGTTATACTCCACCTCCCCATGGTAAGACTAACTATATAAATTATTTGGAATTATGCAGTGGAGATTGGTCTTTTCTCCCATTTATTTTTAAATCCAATTATTTATTTATATCAGTCCAGTTGGTTTTATTATCAAATGACTGTGCTCTGATACCTAAATTTTTATCTGCAACATGAAAATGTTTCAACACTAAGTGATCTATTTAAAAATATTTATTTAAGGCGTTCACCTATAAGTCTCAGGGATTCATTTGGACTGTGGGGGGGAAGATAGAGACCACAATGTATATTAGTATATAGTCACAAGGAAAAGTTGACAGAGAAGAAAACAAAATTAGTTTGGAGCAGAACACCTGGATTAGGGTTCAATTCTACCACATAATAGCTGTGTGATCTTAGATAAGTCATTTATCCTGCCTGAGTTTTTGTTTGTCAACTACCGATAATACCAAAGCCTTAAGGTTATTGCAGGATTATATGAAATGCCTACAAAAATGGTTTATAAATTGTTAAACATGATACAAATGTAGGACATTATTATATCATAATTATTCAGGATTGGAAAAAGCAAAAAAAAAAGGAAGTTCTTCTGAGCTATTTCAAATTCTCTAATAAAAGCACATTATCTTAAACGCTGTATAATATTCAATAGGGAAAAATTAAAAGTTAGTGGTATTAGTTAATGGTTTTTTTTTTTTTTTTTGCGGTACGCGGGCCTCTCACTGTTGTGGCCTCACCCGTTGCAGAGCACAGGCTCCGGACGCGCAGGATCAGCGGCCAATGGCTCACGGGCTCAGCCGCTCCACGGCATGTGGGATCTTCCCGGACCGGGGCACGAACCCGCATCCCCTACATCGGCAGGTGGACTCTCAACCACTGCGCCACCAGGGAAGCCCTAGTTAATGTTTGATTTTGGTTTTACTCACTCAAAACCTTATAATTCCCAGAATATCTGTTGCAGTGCTTTTTGTTGCTCATATATTAATCAGCATTTCTTTTCCCATCTTCATCTGTTTAAGAGAACAGGTAAGACCTAATTCTACTCTATACTTCTAAATATGTTTATACTAAATATTAGATATACAGAGAGCAGAAATTGTATTTAGGGGTTTGAGTAGCTTAACCTGGAAAAAATAAAGGCAGGGATGGCTCCCTTAGATTTAGCATTTCAAATAAAACCTAACTTTAATTCCTTCTGGTTTTCTACTTCACTCACATTTTACACTGATATGTATTAACTAAGAGTTAGGTAGTTTTTTTTTTTTTTACATCTTTATTGGAGTATAATTGCTTTACAATGGTGTGTTAGTTTCTGTTTTATATCAAAGTGAATCAGTTATACATATACATATGTTCCCATATCTCTTCCCTCTTACGTCTCCCTCCCACCCTCCCTATCCCACCCCTCTAGGTGGTCACAAAGCACCGAGCTGATCTCCCTGTGCTATGCGGCTGCTTCCCACTAGCTATCTACCTTACGTTTGGTAGTGTATATATGTCCATGCCTCTCTCTCACTTTGTCACAGCTTACCCTCCACCCTCCCCATACCCTCAAGTCCATTCTCTAGTAGGTCTGTGTCTTTATTCCTGTCTTACCCCTAGGTTCTTCATGACATTATTTTTTTCTTAAATTCCGTATATATGTGTTAGCATACGGTATTTGTCTTTCTCTTTATGACTTACTTCACTCTGTATGACAGACTCTAGGTCCATCCACCTCATTACAAAGAGCTCAATTTCGTTTCTTTTTATGGCTGAGTAATATTCCATTGTATATATGTGCCACATCTTCTTTATCCATTCATCCGATGATGGACACCTAGGTTGTTTCCATCTCCTAGCTATTGTAAATAGAGCTGCAATGAACATTCTGGTACATGACTCTTTTTGAATTATGGTTCCTCAGGGTATATGCCCAGTAGTGGGATTGCTGAGTCATATGGTAGTTCTATTTGTAGTTTTTTAAGGAACCTCCATACTGTTCTCCACAGTGGCTGTATCAATTTACATTCCCACCAACAGTGCAAGAGGGTTCCCTTTTCTCCACACCCTCTCCAGCATTTACTGTTTCTAGATTTTTTGATGATGGCCATTCTGACTGGTGTGAGATGATATCTCATTGTAGTTTTGATTTGCATTTCTCTAATGATTAATGATGGTGGGCATTCTTTCATGTGTTTGTTGGCAGTCTGCATATCTTCTTTGGAGAAATGTCTATTTAGGTCTTCTGCCCATTTTTGGATTGGGTTGTTTGCTTTTTTGTTATTGAGCTGCATGAGCTGCTTGTAAATTTTTGGAGATTAATCCTTTGTCAGTTGCTTCATTTGCAAATATTTTCTCCCATTCTGAGGGTTGTCGTTTGGTCTTGTTTATGGTTTCCTTTGCTGTGCAAAAGCTTTGAAGTTTCATTAGGTCCCATTTGTTTATTTTTGTCTTTATTTCCATTTCTCTAGGAGGTGGGTCAAAAAGGATCTTGCTGTGATTTATGTCATAGAGTGTTTTGCCTATGTTTTCCTCTAAGAGTTTGATAGTTTCTGGCCTTACATTTAGGTCTTTAATCCATTTTGAGCTTATTTTTGTGTATGGTGTTAGGGAGTGATCTAATCTCATACTTTTATATGTACCTGTCCAGTTTTCCCAGCACCACTTATTGAAGAGGCTGTCCTTTCTCCACTGTACATTCCTGCCTCCTTTATCAAAGATAAGGTGACCATATGTGCGTGGGTTTATCTCTGGGCTTTCTATCCTGTTCCATTGATCTATCTTTCTGTTTTTGTGCCAGTACCATACTGTCTTGATTACTGTAACTTTGTAGTATAGTCTGAAGTCAGGGAGCCTGATTCCTAGAGCTCCGTTTTTCGTTCTCAAGATTGCTTTGGCTATTTGGGGTCTTTTGTGTTACCATACAAATTGTGAAATTTTTTGTTCTAGTTCTGTGAAAAATGCCAGTGGTAGTTTGATAGGGATTGCATTGAATCTGTAGATTGTTTTGGGTAGTAGAGTCATTTTCACAATGTTGATTCTTCCAATCCAAGAACATGGTATATCTCTCCACCTACCTGTATCATCTTTAATTTCTTTCATCAGTGTCTTATAATTTTCTGCATACAGGTCTTTTGTCTCCTTAGATAGGTTTATTCCTAGATATTTTATTCTTTATGTTGCAATCGTAAATGGGAGTATTTTCTTGATTTCACTTTCAGATTTTTCATCATTAGTGTATAGGAATGCCAGAGATTTCTGTGCATTAATTTTGTATCCTGCTACTTTACCAAATTCATTGATTAGCTCTAGTAGTTTTCTGATAGCATCTTTAGGATTCTCTATGTATAGTATCATATCATCTGCAAACAGTGACAGCTTTACTTCTTCTTTTCCGATTTGGATTCCTTTTATTTCCTTTCTTCTCTGACTGCTGTGGCTAAAACTTCCAAAACTATGTTGAATAAGAGTGGTGAGAGTGGGCAACCTTGTCTTGTTCCTGATCTTAGTGGAAATGCTTTCAGTTTTTCACTATTGAGGACGATGTTGGCTGTGGGTTTGTCATATATGGCCTTTATTATGTTGAGGAAAGTTCCCTCTATGCCTACTTTCTGCAGGGTTTTTATCATAAATGGGTGTTGAATTTTGTCGAAAGCTTTCTCTGCATCTATTGAGATGATCATATGGTTTTTCTCCTTCAATTTGTTAATATGGTGTATCACGTTGATTGATTTGCGTATATTGAAGAATCCTTGCATTCCTGGAATAAACCCCACTTGATCATGGTTTATGATCCGTTTAATGTGCTGCTGGATTCTGTTTGCTAGTATTTTGTTGAGGATTTTTGCATCTATATTCATCAGTGATATTGGCCTGTAGTTTTCTTTCTTTGTGACATCCTTGTCTGGTTTTGGTATCAGGGTGATGGTGGCCTCGTAGAACGAGTTTGGGAGTGTTCCTCCCTCTGCTATATTTTGGAAGAGTTTGAGAAGGATAGGTGTTAGCTTTTCTCTAAGTGTTTGATAGAATTTGCCTGTGAAGCCATCTGGTCCTGGGCTTTTGTTTGTTGGAAGATTTTTAATCACAGTTTCAATTTTAGTGCTTGTGATGGGTCTGTTCATATTTTCTATTTCTTCCTGATTCAGTCTTGGCAGGTTGTGCATTTCTAAGAATTTGTCCATTTCTTCCAGGTTGTCCATTTTATTGGCATCGAGTTGCTTGTAGTAATCTCTCATGATCTTTTGTATTTCTGCAGTGTCAGTTGTTACTTCTCCTTTTTCATTTCTAATTCTATTGATCTGAGTCTTCTCCCTTTTTTTCTTGATGAGTCTGCCTAATGGTTTATCAATTTTGTTTATCTTCTCAAAGAACCAGCTTTTAGTTTTATTGATCTTTGCTATTGTTTCCTTCATTTCTTTTTCATTTATTTCTGATCTGATTTTTATGATTTCTTTCCTTCTGCTAACTTTGGGGTTTTTTTGCTCTTCAGGGAAGTCCCAGGGGATGCTCATTTTAAAAAGCAATTCTGGACTTCCCTGGTGGCACACTGGTTAAGAATCCGCCTGCCAATACAGGGGACACAGGTTCGAGCCCTGGTCCAGGAAGATCTCACATGCCGCAGAGCAACTAAGCCTGTTCACCACAACTGCTGAGCCTGCGCTCTAGAGCCCGCGAGCCACAACTACTGAGCCCACGTGCTACAACTACTGAAGCCTGGGTGCCTAGAGACTGTGCTCCCCAACAAAGACAAGCCACTTCAATGAGAAGCCTGTGCACCGCAACTAAGAGTAGCCCCTGTTCACCGCAACTAGAGAAAGCCTGCACGCAGCAAGGAAGACCCAATGCAGCCAAAAATAAATAAATAAATAAAAAAGCAATTCTATGTGCAATAAAATTGAAGTTCCACTTGTCTAGCCTTTACAATCTAATACACTGTGACTAGAGTTACATTCCTAAAGTACGAGCTGGATCATATCATTACTTCCTCTTCATAAACCTTCAAAAGACTTTCACTTCAGAGAAAACTTCCTAACTTCTTAGCTTGGCATTTAAAATTCTTTACATTGTGGCACAAACATCTCTCTAGTCTCCCTTTCTGCTTCACAGCCCTTCCTATCCCTTCCTGTACCCCATTCTCATCTAGGCATAGTGAATATACTATGCCCCATGCAACTCTACGCTCTCTGGTCAGCTTGGGCACTTGTTTGAAGTCTCTCAGGAGAGGAACCAGAAAGATCAAGAGAGTTGAGTGGCCTTTTGGGGACCTAATCAAGTGTTATGATCACCACAAGGCCACACCAGACAAGCTGATAAAAGGAGGTGGGAAGAAACCTTTCTTTAGCTTAGAGGACCCCTGTGGAGGTAACCATGATGGAGGAAAATGGGAGTAACAAAGACACAATAATTATCATTGGCAGAAGCTGGCTATAATTGCCCCAGATGTACCAATTGCAGAGCAAAGGCACCCATATCACCTCAAGAAAATCTCTCTAAAATACATCAAGTGTGACCAGCCTTTACTTCCATCGAGAGAAGGAAACACCCTTTGTCCTTTTCATATAATGCCGTAAATGTTGTAGAGCAAAACTTGTTCCCAAAAATGGCAGCTTCTCATCATGTGATGGGACTAAGAGAAAGGCAACAAAGCAGAGCTGTTCAGTGCCCTAACCAACATTACACAGCTGAGAGGCAGCAGCCCAGGATTTGGAAAGATGGCCAGACTCTGAAGCTTAAGCTTCTTCCACTGTTCCCGCTGCCTCCCCATGAAAGGGAATAAAGCAACGATAAAACAACTGTCTTAGTCTTCGTGCTCCTTCTTACCCTTTCCTCCAAAGATTAAAATTCACCCTTGTTTCTATTACAACTTTAAAAATTACCATGTTTTTTTCTTAATGAAATGAAAAACAACTTATTTGTAAAAAGACTCAGAAAAACTCTTAAGTCTTCAGCACTTCTAGAAACACCAAACTGCTCAAGCCAACGGCAATTCTGGTTTCAGTCACTGGTTCCTATTCTAGGTGAAGCTGACTGCTCATGAAGTGATTCACAGGTAAAATACAGCTTTTAATTCTTTCAACCATTAGTAGTTCAGGTCTCCCTTAGTTTGCTCATTCTCCTATACCCTGAGTTTGCAGTCTTTGGATGATGCAGAGTTGAGGGCGACTATTAGGCTATGGAAGAGGAATATACATTTTTAACAATGGATGAAAAGAAATATTTTGTTTTCAAGGAAGAGAATGGGTCAAGAAGTGTTGAGTAAGGAGAAATAAAGATGCTAGTATAAAGTAAGCCATGGGGAAACACCAGAAGCATTCCCTTTGAAGTCAGAAGTAGGACAGAGATACCTTCTAGCACCACTATTATTTACTTTATTCTGGAGGTACTAGACAATACAATTATAAGAGAAAATAATATGAAATATAAAAATTGGACAAGAGAAAATAAAATTATCATTATTTGCAAGTGATATGATTATATATCTGGAAAACCCAAAAGAATCAAAAGAAAACCTACTGTAAATAATAAACAAATAAGGATGCTTGGCCCCAAATTAATACTATATTAACAAATAGCAGAAAATATAATGGAATGAAAAATCTCAAAGCAAAAGGAACAAAAAAGTTAAATACTTAGGAAGAAACATATCAAGAAAGTTGTAAGCTCTGCAAGAAAAAAAACCCTCTAAATGAAACTGAGGGGCACAAAAGAAATATTAAATAAATGGAAAGACCCTAATTTTGGATGGAAAAATTAATGTCATGAAGATTAATCTGTAAATTTAATGCAATCCAAATAAGTTTAACTATAGGATTTTTAAAAAACCAGGTAAACTGATTTTAAAATTCATATGGACAATATGAGAATCATCAGGGAAATCCTGAAGAGTAACAAGCAAAAGGTAACAAGAAATACATCCTTCCAGGTATTAAAACTTATAAAGCTATAGTAATTAAAATAGTGTGTAGAGCTGAACGTGACTAGGCAGGTCAATGGAAGAGAACAGAAAATTGACCAATGGAAGAGAATAGAAAAAAATCATACGGAATTTAGTATATATTAATAGAGACATTTAAAATCAGTGGCAAAAAAGATGGACTAGTGAATAAATAGTGTTAGGACAAAAGGGTGGCCATACAGAAAAATTAAATCTCTAATTCACTCCTTCCATTAAAATGTATTTCAGATAGATCAAAGTTAAAAAAGGAAGGAAGGAAGGAATAAAGGGAGGAAGGAAGGGGAAAAATACAGAGGGAAATGTGGGAATCTTTTTTATAATCTAGGAGTGGGAAAGGTCTAATGTGATGAAAAATCCAGAAGGCTTTATAGGAATTCTCTTCCTTCTCTGACCAAACCTGCAAACTGCCAGAAATCTTCACTTCCTCTGTCATTGCTATATTCCTCCCACTTAAAGCCTGTAGAGGCTCCCTATTTCATATATAATTTATTCCTCCACTTGATTTAAAAAAAAAACAGTCCAGCTTTTAAACTGCAAGAAAGTTTTAGTTTTCACTATATAACCTTTTATACTGTTTGAAAAAATTTTAATCTGTATATTACTTAAAAATAAAAGCACAAATAACTTTGGTAATAATCACTTCCTAATTATTAACCAAAGGACAGGCCTAATTTTTCATGCTCTAGGTCATTTGAATTTCTTTCTTTCTTTGGAAGCTTTTCTCTTTAGTGATGATTTGGACCTGGGTTCCTCACTACTCTAATATATAATAACTTCTGCAGAAGGAGAGAATTCCAGTAGGATCTATTGAATTTGATCAGATTAATCTTTGCAGCAGCTTCTGCCATGTCAACTCTGGTGTCACTAGTTTCACTTCACTAAAGGCAGTGTGTGCGGCTTCTTTAAACAGAGGGGCAGAATTACCAGGCCACATGTTTGTACCTCCTGGCTAAAACAGACACTATAACCAGACATCTCCGAACGAATCAAGAGTTAAAAATGAGCTTCTACTTGCGAAACGGCCCTCCTCAATGCCTATTTTTGTCTTCCTCTGTCTGATTTTCTGGTACTTGCTCCCCATTACACTTCCCTTTATTCTGAACTCTCATAGGCTTTTAGCAGGTGTTTTGTGTACTAGTTACTGTTTCCCTAATTTGATTATGGGTTTCTTGAGGGCAGAAGTGTTCCCACTCATTGAGTTTATAGCAAAAACAGGGAAATCTTTGGCTGTGAGTTCCTGGCTTTTGTGTCACATCAATCAGTACCTTTCCAGTGTGCCAAAAGTAATTAGCAAAAATTTTATTTTGGAGGGGGGGTAATAGGGCTAAGAAGGATGAACAATGAAGAAATCGCTTACAAATTATTAGGTCTAGGGTACTCTACATAATGGTAGTCAATATTAGTTTTTTATAGGGTACATTTTCTTAGGAAGAATTTTTATTTTAGGATTATGCTTGAATTAAGGCAAAAAAGGGACTAATTTCTTAATTAGCATTTTATTTTTATTCTACTTTGTAAAGTACAATTTATCTCTTTTTCATGGCACTTATTAACAGGTATCTTAGAGTTACTGTATAGTTGGGTTTTTTTAATTTGTTTGTTTTTGCTGTGCCTTGTGGCATGCGGGATCTTAGTTACCACTCCCTGCAGTGGAAGTGTGGAGTTTTAACCACTGGACGGCCAGGAGGGTCCCTACTGTACTGTTCTTATTTACTTAGAACTTGGTTATCGTTTTCAGTCTTCCTTAAAAAATAATCAAATTCTAGAAATAATCTTTTCCTGCCATTGTAGTAACAATTTAGAATTATAAACTTTGGAAAATGTAATCTCTTAAAGATGCTACCAAAGTCAAAACAAGGGCACATTCCTAAACTATGCCAGAGAAAACAACAAAGACCATTAGCTCTATTAGCTTGAAATGTGACCGAGTACAAAGGAATAATTTTTTTTTTACATCTTTATTGGAGTATAATTGCTTTACAATAAGGAATCATTTTTCTCGTTTTTTTTTTTTTGAGGTAGACGGGCCTCTCACTGCTGTGGCCTCTCCCGTTGTGGCGCACAGGCTCCGGACGCGCAGGCTCAGCGGCCATGGCTCACGGGCCCAGCCACTCCGCGGCATGTGGGATCCTCCCGGACAGGGGCACAAACCCGTGTCCCCTGCATCGGCAGGCAGACTCTCAACCACTGCGCCACCAGGGAAGCCCAGGAATCATTTTTAAATGGGCAATTATTATTATAAATAAATAGCACAGTCTCCTTTATATTTTCATACTATTTTTAGAGATTGGATAGTTTGTAAAGATAAATATGTTTGCTGGTCATTTGAATGCACACATTTAACTAGAAAAAGGTACCACATCTAAGATCCTGTGAGATTCCTTAATATAAGAGGAGAGAGAGATTGAAAGGTAGAGACGAGAGAGAGAGAGAGAGAGAGAGAGAGAGAAGAGGGAGAGAGGAGAGAGAGAAGAGAGGGAGAGAGAGAGAGGAGAGGTGGAGAGGAATGGGGAGAGAGGGAGAGAGGGAGAGAGAGGGAGAGAGAGGGAGAGGGAGGGAGAGGGAGGGAGAGGGAGAGAGAGGGAGAGAGAGAGAGAGAAGAGAGAGAGAAGAGAGAGAAAGAGAGAAGAGAGAGAGAAGGGGGGGAGAGAGAGAGAGAGAGAGAGAGAGAGAAGGGGGAGGGGGAGAGGGGGAGAGAAAAAGAAAGAAAAACAGAGAGAGTGAGCCTGCTTTTTCATACATCTGAATTTAATGTTAGCAATTTAAAACAGTTGTGTGAAAATGAAGGGTATTTTTTTTTAATGAAAAAAAATTAAGTGGTTTAAAACGCTCTGCAGGAATTTACTGTTTTAAAGGTACCAAATAAGTTACCTTATAAATGGAGTAAATTTTCTGTAATATTAATGTTTAAAGCCCTAATTTGAGAGTTATAAGTGAATTTCTGTTTACTGTGATTTCTTCAGGCAGGGCACATCTATGGTAAGTCTTCACTGTGATAGGAAAGAATGTCAGTCATATTGGATAACTTCTGAAGATTATACCCCACTTAGATACAGTCATATTTCAGATCTGAACCACCTAAAAGCTAGAACTTAATTTGTCACACCACTGTAATATATCTTTCCCTACCGTACAAGACCTCTCTCTTAAAAAAAGAATTCCTTTGATGTCTTCATAAAGTTACATTTTTTGTGTGTTTTTAAGCCAAAGAACCTGGAGTGCATCACTGTCACATCAATGACACCTCATAATTAGCATACACTTTCAATATGGCCTCAAGCAAGGGCCAAGACCAAATTATCTATATGGGAAACAACTTCCAGGGCAGCACTAACTTTATACAACCAAGAGAACCTGAAATTCTCTGCTATATTAGCATTTGCTGGCAGAGGAGGCTGCTGTCAATTTGCTCCTGTCACATTATTTTCTTTTGTCTCAGACAGAAGCCACAGGGGAGGCTACAGGGTTTGCTTTTCACTTGAAACAACAGCAGAGATTATGGATTCCCTCCCCTGCCTAACTTGACTACTGGCTCCTCTCCTGGAAACAGGGTAAAACTGGGGACAGAACATACCAAACAGGACGAGCAATCTGCTATTCCATGAAACTTTTGGTTGGCCACTTGGGGAACATGGAGATGTCTGTCAGAGGAAGGAAAATAAGGAAATTCTGTAGAGCTGGCTTTGACAAGAAGGTCCACTAGCTTCCTTGTTACCCTCTATGTTTCTTTGCTCCACTTCTCACTTCTTCTAATACACATTGCTGAGTCTGACTGTAAATACGATAGCTGAAAAGCAGCTGGTTCCACAACTGTCTTGCATGGTTATTCACCAAATGGACTCTCTGGGTAATCCTAGAACGTATGTTACCCGGGGAAACAACAGTTGATGGTACTGTACCAATGTCCATTTCCTGGTTTTGGTAATATACTGTGGCTATGTAAGCTGTTATCATTGAGGGTCACTGGGTGAAGGGTACAAGGAAACTCACTGATCTATTTTCACAACTTCTTGTGAGCTAAAATTATTTCAAAACGAAGTTTAAAGATAAAAAAACAGACACCCATATGTACATCCACACTACTAGTTTCTAAGACAGCATTTAAGACTCTAAGGCTGTGCTTTTCTTTATGGCCTTCAATATTCCATTGTTGTTTTACTTTACTTATGTTTAAACTTTATCACTTAGTTTTTTTCCTTAGTGATAACGAAGTAAATGATATTCAGTAATATAACAAAGATTTCAATAGGGAAATAAGGCAAACAGAGGCCTTATTTCCAAATGAAGTTAAAGAGAAACTGTAGAAAGGGTCACAAGGAGGAGATTTCTTGTCCTCCTTTGTGGTTTATCTCTCATGCTGAGAATTATAGGTTTCGGGGTGGGGGAAAGATGCAGAAGAGTTAACCAGTTAACCAGCTGCTGAGTTAAACAGCTGGTGGTGGTTTTGGACCCAGGTAACTAGAAAAGTAATGGTACCTTATAAAAAAATTTAAGAGAAAAAAAGAATTTTATTTTCGAGAGGAGGGGAAAAGAGTTGGTAACGGTATGGCAAAGGAGGATGCAACACGGAGGCCCCTCAAAAACCTCAAGGATGAAAAAGCATGTAGAACATGTAGGTGGGAAGTACACTAACGAATACTTCAAGCTACAATAATTAGTTATGGAACTAGCATAAAAATAGGCACAACGATATACTAGAAACCATAGCTGTGACCCCAGCGTATATTAAAACTTCTATACTATACGCTATATTCCAAATCACTGAAGAAAAATGACTAATTATCTCACATTCTTTACTATAACACACTACAACTGGCCTCAAGAATTAGATATAAAGAAAATATATGTGAATATTTATGTGACCTAAGGATGAAAAAGCCCTCTAAACAGACATGCAAAAGAAAAAAAATCATAAAAGGAGTAAAGAGTATACAATTTGAAAAACAATAGTTCAAGACCCGAGTGGTTTCAGCCAGAGAGGGAGAGTACTAGGGTTGGGGACAGAGATTAAAGCAGACTAGTTTATTCAAACTGTTTTAAGTTTTTACAAGATGAATATATTTGTTTATTACTTGAGTTAAGTTAATTTAAAAAGTATCTCAGAAAGTAAAACCATAGAACACCTGCTACCTCAAAATCATCATAAACAAAGTTAAGTCAAATGAAAAACTAGAAAATTATAATATGACAAGCAAAGGGACAAGGTCTTTACTATACAAGGAGCATGTATGTAAGAAAAAGACAAAATGGCTCAAAAGAACACTAGGCAAAACATGGGGGAAATGCAAGTTTTCACCTGTCAAACGGGCCCCCTGAGCCTGGCCCTCAGAGAAGGTGAGGGAGAAAGAGCTGTCTCCCCAGGGTTTCCAAGGGAGGTGCCTCCCTGGGGGAGGATCAGGTTTCAGAGAGGCAAGCAGGCAGGACGTGGTGGGGGCTCCAGGAAGAGCTCCTGGACGGAAGAGACTGTTTTTAGGATGGAAAGGGTTTTCTGACAGGGTGGTGTTGGGGAGGACTGGGTGGAGTGTAAGGCAAGGGGATGAGACTACCAGAAAGGACTGGTGCCTGGAGGAGCCTGCATTTTGGGAGGGTACAGGAAGTTTATGGAGTCACTGAGTCATTTATAGCCTATTCTCAAGGTTTCTGACTTTACAAAATTATTTTGGTGCCAAAATTGCCCAAGGGCTTTGTTTCTTCGGGCATTGACCTTTTTGACCTTCCTTTCCAGTCAGTCACCAAGTCCTGCTATTTTCTTCCATTAAAATGCAGTTTCATATTTTTTTCCCCCCTATCCAATCTGCATGCTACTGCCAGACTGTTGTTTCTAAAGTATCACTTGGATCATGTCTCCTCCCTGCTCAAAAACCTTTTAGTGCTTTCTACTGTCACTGGATCAAGTATAGACACACACACTCATCCGCCACCCTGAGGTGTCTCCGGTTCACTTCAAAAACATCTGCTCCAGCCAAAGTGGTTCAATCACAGACCTGTCCCTATATGTGACACCACCCCCAAAACCTTTTTTGTGCTTTTCCTAAGCTGATTTCACACTCAAACACCCTTTCCTTTTTACTTCTCCATAGTCTAGCAACCTTTCACGTTCAGTTTCATTCCCTCATCAGTATACAATGTGGTTAAAGCACAGGCGTGGAAACTCACAGCCCTGGTTATAATCATGGCTCTGTCATTTAATGGTTTTGTGACCTTGGGCTTAGTTTCTTAAGGCTTAGTTTGCCTCAACTCCAAAATGTAATAAATACTTTTACGACTTTTGTGAAGATTCAGTAAGAACTGATGTACGTAAAACTAATACAGTGCCTGGAACAGAGTAGATTAGTAGTAGTGCCTGGAAACTCACTAGATTAGTATTCATTATTATTGTCCAAACACCCTCTTTTCTCTGAGTGTAAAGTTTTTCTTACTAGCTGGTAATAGCTTGTGAGCACTGCTGTTTTCTCTCTTATATTTAAACTTTTTATACTTCTTAACACTCAATGTGCCAAGCCCTGTGTTAGGGGCTTTACAAACACAAAACCACATGAGTTAGGTACCGCTCTATCACTTCACTTTCTGGATGGGAAAACTAAGTTTGGAGATATTAAAAACCTTACCTAGGGCTTCCCTGGTGGCGCAGTGGTTAAGAATCTGCCTGCCAATGCAGGGGACATGGGTTTGTGCCCCGGTCCGGGAAGATCCCACATGCCGCGGAGCGGCTAGGCCTGTGAGCCATGGCCGCTGAGCCTGCGCATCCGGAGCCTGTGCTCTGCAACGGGAGAGGCCGCAACAGTGAGAGGCCCGCGTACCGCAAAAAAAACACAAAAAACAAAAAACCCTTACCTAATATTAAACAGCTAGTAAAGAGTAGAAGGAAGATGCAGGTGATTCTTTGATTGGTCTATTTTTAAGATGGAAAATTGCCTAGGATTTTCATGAATGATGGTTGGGCAGTCCTAATGAGTCAGGTCTGGTCTTCCCTCACCTGGAGATTTCTCCCAGGGAGAACTGAGCACTGTCACTAGATCCGGCTTCAGCATCACTCTCCAAACAGCCAGAGCCTGGGCTTTCCTCCAGGGACCACCATGACCCTTTGACTTTCAGAAAGAAAGCATACTAGCAGCCCCATGTTTTGTTACAAGAAGAGAGGAAGATCATTTCCAGAGTCAGAAATCATGCCATAAGGCATCAAGAACAAAAACCAGGTTTCCATCAGCAAAAAGCACCCTTTCTGAGGAGAAAAAAAGGGAGGCTCTTAATAGAAAGAGCCAAGCCTTCTGAGTACAGAAGAGGCCAACTTTTCCCAAAGGTAACGTTTAAAAGAGTGTGAGTCATAAGAGTCAGAAAGACAAAACCCTAAAGGGCAAGGGAAGGACAGACCTCACTATTAATTTATTCTTCACTCCGATGACAGTGCCAGTACATGCAATTAGAATTTCTTTTTTCTTTTTTGGTAAGAATTGAAGAAAGACAAAAATGAACCATTATATTAACTGATACTATAATTATGTTTACAAACTGATTTCCAGTGGAATCATTACACATTAGGCCTCTTTAGGAGCCTATAGTTTCCAGACTGTGAAAAAGCATTTCCTCTGAGTGAAACCTGCAAATTTTATCTCCCTAACTAAAGATAAAACTGTTTTGGCTGATAAAGGTTAAAGAACTCCTCTAAAACAACCAGAAAAGAAACCAACAGCCATACAACAAAACAACAACAACAAAAAGCAGACTTCTCATGTCTCGGAGAGTTAACATACACTGAGCTAAGGCTCAGTGTATGTTAACTCCCTGAGTTGGGAGACTGGGATTGATGGACGACCAACAGGGGTTCTGAGGTTTTGCCCTTCATTCATCCACTTGTCAAATTCTGCTCAGAGGCTCTTTGCTTGTGGAAGGAGGGCAAAGAATTTTTTTCTCTACAGTGCTTTTTGTTATTCTCTCCTGTAGGTCAAAAGAATTACGAGAACTGTTCAAATATCGTTAAGATGGCAATATTTCCCAAATTCAACTTGATCACTATCAAAATCCCAGCTGGCTTTTTTTGCAGAAATCGAAAGACTGATTCTAAAATTCATATGGACATCAAGGGACTCAGAGTAGCCAAACAATCTTGAGAAAGAAAACAAAGTTGGACAAATCACACCTCCTGATTTCAAAACTTGCTACAAAGCTACAGTAATCAAGATGGTGTGGTACTGGCATAAGGATAGACATATATATCAATGGACTAGAACTGAGAGTCCATAAATAAACCTCACATTTATGGTCAAATGATTTTCAACAAGGGTGCCAAGACAATTCAATGGGAGAAAGAATAGTCTTTTCAACAGATGGTGCTGGGATAATGGGCTATCTACATGCAAAAAAAAAAATAAAGTTGGACCCCCAACTCTCACACCATACATAAAAATTAACTCAAAGTGGATCATAGGTCCAAATGTAAGAGTTAAAATTATAAAACTCTTAGAAAAAATATAGGAGTAACTCTTTGTGACCTTGGGCTAGTTAAAGCCTTCTTAGATATGACAGACTAGAAAAACACAAGTGACAAAAGAAAAAATAAACTGAACTTCATCAAAGTTAAAAACTCTTATGCTTCAAAGGAAACCATTAAGAAAATGCAAAAACAAGGGACTTCCCTGGTGGTCCAGTGGTAAAGAATCCACCTTCCAATGCAGGGGACGTGGGTTTGATCCCTTGTCAGGGAACTAAGATCCCACGTGCTGCAGGGCAACTAAGCCCGTGTGCCACAACTACTGAGCTCGTGCGTCTCAACTAGAGAGCCTGCATGCTGCAAACTACAGAGCCCATGCGCTCTGGAACCCATGCGCCACAATAAGAGAGGAGCCCACGGGCCCCAACGAAGAGCCCACATGCCGCAAGGAAAGATCCTGCATGCCTCAACAAAGATCCCGTGTGCCGCAACTAAGATCCATCGCAGCCAAAAATAAAAACAAATAAATAATTAATAAGTATTAAAAAAAAAAAAGAAAACGGAAAAACAACCCAAAGAATGGGAGAAAATATTTGCAAATCATAAATCTGATAAGGGAATTGTATCCAGAATTTATAAAGAACTCTTACAACTCAATAATAAGACAAATAACCCAATTAAAAAATGGACAAGAATCAGAACAGACATTTCTCCAAAGAAAATATACAAATATGGAGAAAAGGGGACCCTCTTGCACTGTTGGTGGGAATGTAAATTGATACAGCCACTATGGAGAACAGTATGGAGGTTCCTTAAAAAAACTAAAAATAGAACTACCATATGACCCAGCAATCCCACTACTGGGCATATACCCAGAGAAAACCATAATTCAAAAAGACACATGCACCCCAAATGTTCACTGCAGCACTATTTACAATAGCCAGGTCATAGAAGCAACCTAAATGCCTATCGACAGACAAATGGATAAAGAAGATGTGGTACATATGTACAATGGAATATTACTCAGCCATAAAAGGGAACGAAATTGGGTCATTTGTAGAGACGTGGATGGATCTAGAGACTGTTGTACAGAGTAAAGTAAGTCAGAAGGAGAAAAACAAATATCGTATATTAACACATATATGTGGAACCTAGAAAAATGGTGCAGATGAACTGGTTTGCAGGGCAGAAATAGAGACGCAGACGTAGAGAACAAACGTATGGACACCACGGGGGGAAAGTGGCGGGGTGGGGGTGGTGGGATGAATTGGGAGGTTGCGATTGACATATATACACTAATATGTATAAAATAGATAACTAACATGAACCTGCTGTATAAAAAAATAAATAAAATAAAATTCAAAAAAAAAGGGGCTTCCCTGGTGGTGCAGTGGTTGAGAATCCGCCTGACAACGCAGGGGACACGGGTTCAATCCCTGGTCCGGGAAGATTCCACATGCCATGGAGCAACTAAGCCCGTGTGCCACAACTACTGAGCCTGTGCTCTAGAGCCTGCGAGCCACAACTACTGAAGCCTGCATGCCTAGAGCCTGTGCTCCACAACAAGAGAAGCCACCGCAATGAGAAGCCCGCACACCGCAATGAAGAGTAGCCCCCGTGCGCCGCAACCAGAGAAAGCCCGCGCGCAGCAACGAAGATCCAATGCAGCCAAAAATAAATGAGTAACAAAAAAAAAAATTTATTAAAAAAAGAAATTAAAAAAAAAAAAGAAAATATACAAATAGCCAAAAACACATGAAAAGATGTTCAACATCATTAGTCATCAGGGAAATGCATATTAAAACCACAACGAGATACTACTTTATACCCTCTAGGATAAGTATTCTCAGGAAGACATAGCGTGGATGATGATGTAGAGAAATTGGAACCCTCATATACTGCTGTTGGAAATGTAAAATGGTGCAGCCACTTTGGAAGAGTCTGGCAGTTTCTCAGAAGGTTAAACAGAGTTACCATACGGCCCAGCTATTCCACTCCTAGGTATATGCCTAAGAGATATGAAAACATATGTTCACACAACAACTTGTACATGAATGTTCATAGCAGCATTACTCATAATAACCAAAAAAAGTGAAGACAACCCAAATGTTCATCAACTGATGAATGGATAAACAAAATGTGGTATATCCACACAATGGACTACTATTTGGAATTAAAATGGAATTAAGTACTGATACATGCTACAACATGGATGAACCTTGAAAACAATATCTTAAGTGAAAGAAGCTAGTCACAAAAGACTAAATATTCTTTGGTCCCATTTACATGAAATATCCAGAATAGTCAAATCTATAGAGACAGAAGGTAGACTAATGGTTTCCTAGAGCTGGAGTGGGAGGGTAGAGGAAACAGGGGATGCCTGCTAATGGGTACAAGGGTTTCTTTCAGGGTGATGAAATGTTCCAAAAGTGATTGTGTTGATGGCTGCACAACACTGTGAATACACTAAAAACCACTGAATTGTACATTTTAAATGCGTGAATTGTATCTTAATAAAGCTATTAAATACGTACTTTAAAAAGAACTATAGAGATATCAGAAAAAGCCTTCAAAATTAATGAAAGGATCATAAAATGTTTCAAAAAGCAAAAATCCAGAAAAGAATCAGAGAGACACTTGGTAAGTATGTGGAAAAGGAATCTGTAGGACTAGAAAGGATCCAGCAGAAAGTTAAAATATTCTTGGTCTGGATCTATTCTGAAAAACAAAAAAACACATGGCGGGAGGGATAAATTGGGAGTTTGGGATTAACATATACACACTACTATATATAAAAGAGATAAACAACAAGGACCTATTGTATAGCACAGGGAACTATATTCAACATCTTGTAATAACCTATAATAGAAAAGAATCTGAAAAAGAATATATATATATATAACTTTGCTGTACACCTGAAACTAATACAACTTTGTAAATCAACTATACTTCAATAAAAAAACCAAAACATATTATATATCAATTCTATCTCAATAAATTTAGAAAAAAATTTAAAAAACACGAGCGGGAGAGTCTAACACAACCTGTTCTACCTTTTTTTTGAAGTTTTATTTTATAAATGACAAAAAAGGGATGGTTTGCATATGAACTCTTTAGATATAGGAAAAGCCTAGTAGTAATTTCTCATGCCAAATCCACCTTCCACCCTAATGTTTTCTGAACCATTACTTTAATAATAAAAAAAATACAGAATTAGGCTATCAAATCTACTAAGGCCATCAATGAAATCCATCATTCATTTGTGTAGTACCTTAAAGTTCATAAATCACTTTTATACCTATTATCTCAGCTGACCCTCTTGAAGCAGGTATCACACCCATTTTACAGATGAAGAAACAGCCTCAGAGACATTAACAGGCACTTAAAGCCTCACAGCTAGTGAGAAGTATTAGAACCCGGGTCTTGCTCTACTAAGCCACCTTCTAAGTTTATAAAGAAATTGCTCTGGGATTCCCTGGTGGTGCAGTGGTTGAGAGTCCACCTGCCGATGCAGGGGACACGGGTTCGAGCCCCGGTCCGGGAAGATTCCACATGCTGTGGAGCGGCTGGGCCCGTGAACCATGGCCACTGAGCCTGTGCGTCCGGAGCCTGTGCTCTGCAACGGGAGAGGCCACAACAGTGAGAGGCTCGTGTACCGCAAAAAAAAATAAAATAAAATAAAAGGAATTGCTCTTTTGTATAGAATATTCCTTTAGTAATATTCCTTTAGTAAATACACTTTTTTTCTTGTTGAATTTTCTCTTACATATAGTGTTAGGAACTAATTTAAAATAGCAATTTGGTACATATTGAAACATAGTTTAATATGTACTCTAACATATATTTATTCTACACTAATCTCAATCATATATTTCATTTTTAAAAAATAAAAAAACAATTACTCGGGAAGTTCCCTGGCGGTCCAGTGGTTAGGACTCAGTGCTTTCACTGCCTTGGCCCCAGGTCCAACCCTGGTTGGGGAACCAAGATCCTATAAGCCTCATGGCATGACCAAAAAAAACAATTACTCAGGATGAACAAATTCTAAGCTGACTACTACAGTGTTTCTGACTAATAGCTAAGAAGTCAAAATAATGCTTTTGTGCAATAATTTTGCTAGGCATCCAAACATCAAACATGTGTCTCATCTATTTAATTTACCTTATATACTAACATCAGTGGCCAGGGAAATATTCTTTTCTTAATTTGTGTTTTCATATCTTATTTAAGAGTTAAGGTACCATAATGACACGTAGTGCAGTATATGCACATCCTCCAAAACACAATGCCATTCTGAACAGAAATAAATGTGGTCTAAAAATTGAATCCCCAAATTTTGATGTAATTTTAGATAGAAGTTTTCCTAATTATTTCCTCTTTATTTTCCCTCCAGAATGTCCAGAATAGTCATCTACTATACAGTTGTTAAACAGTTACTGGTGTGAAGTAATGATCAACTTACAATTGGTAAAAAAAAAAAAAAAAAAAAAAAATGTTAATCCACATTTGAATGACCAAAGGGTTTTGGAT
Organism: Stenella coeruleoalba; assembly: GCF_951394435.1. Lineage (NCBI taxonomy): Eukaryota > Metazoa > Chordata > Mammalia > Artiodactyla > Delphinidae > Stenella > Stenella coeruleoalba. Next base: position 120,071,884 of record NC_137151.1, read on the forward strand.
TATAACATGGCTGACTGGACATTTCATTTGCCTAACATTTACTGAACACTTATGAGTGTTAGGCTCAGGGCTAGGATATACTATGATTAATAAGACATGACTCTGTACATGCTCTCTGGAGTTCTCCTCCAGGTAGGGAAAACCACCAGGTAAAAGAATAATTACAATGCAATGTGAGAAGTACTATCTATAATGGAGGCTTGTACAAAGTATCGTCTTTGGCTTGCTTGTGATCAGGTCTTGTGAGATAAGATAAGTATCAGTGTCTAAAACATGCCTCCAAAGCTGAATATCCACTCACTAACTTGTATCATCTTTCAATACTGTGCCATACCCAGGTGTCGCCTCTCTTCCTGATTTGCATAACCAGGCAAGATAGCCAAGGTCGATAGCACTACTGTCTCAGGTTAGGCACAACCTCAGATCAAACACTACTCAAAGGAACACACATCCCCTCATGACCTTAGTCAGTAGGTACAGCTCCTGAAGTCTTTAGGTTGTGAAGTGTTGTGGAATCTTTCTCCTCAGAAGAACTGCTAAGTTTAAAAGCTGTGTTAGTCAGAACTACAAATCTGTGAATAAAACATTTAGCCTATTTCTCTGAAATTAAAAACTGTATATTTCTGAACCTTTTATATATAGATTCTGGTAGAGAAAAGGTTAAATGAAGTAAAAAAGATGACAAGCAGAACTCTTCCCCTGCAGAGTCAGCTACTGTGCATCTTTTAAAAGGTTCCCCAACTGTAGAATGTATCTCCTTTCTTCTGATTGTAAAGAGACCACTAGCAAAATTATTCCTTTCCCATACAATGCAACTGGACTGGGTCAGGAATAGAACAGCCAAGAGGAAAAGGCAGATCATTTTTTTTTGAAGCTGGAGGACTGGTATTTATTCCCAAGTTCAGGAAAAAAGAGGTACTTGACTTTCTTTAATTACAACATAGCCTGGCCAACTATATACCACTGATGTTTTCAAGATGTTGCTCAAAGGATATTCCAGCTCTTCATATCAAAATGTACACATTAATGCAGAGGAAACTCAAACTGTAATAGATATTAGTTGTCTTGAAGCACAATTCCAACTAAACCAAAAACGATTTGAAGAGGAAGTTCAGAAATATAATGCCCTCCAATAGGACACATAGGTTGCGAGACAAACATCATTAAGGATTCCCTAGGGTACAGCATCTTCTGGGATGGTAAAGTCAAGTTCTATGTGTTAGGTTTAAGTGCTCAGAAAAATGCTGGTACTCAATTGATGACAGTTGCAAAAGCCTCTGGGAAGGTCTGATCTGACCTCACCGCAGTTCTGACATCTCCATTTAAACATCTTCCCTTCTGTGGACAAGGAAAGCTTCCAAGCACTAAAGGTTTCCAAGAGTTAAACAGTCAGTCTCTCAAAAGACTCTAGTCAGTATATAAACATACCTTTTAAGTAAAAATCCAGTCATCCTGGGTCAAGATTCACTTTAAACAATATAAAAGCCTATGTAAATGATATTTAATGGTATGAGAAAATATTTGTAATATACTGATGTGTGAAAAAGGATAAACTTTTTTTTAAAATGCAGAGGTTTACAAAATACATATAATGTGATCACATTTGTTAAAAAGTATATATACACATATGAGGATTTTTTACCAAAAGAATTCATGGTTATTATAGAAAGTCTGGAAAATAGAGGACAAAAAAACAATAGCTGTAATCCTATAAACCAGAGATTACCATTTAATATTTTAGTGTTTATATTTCCAATTTTTTCTATGTGTATATATATGTCCTCCCAATAAATGTAAATGTAAAAAACATAGTCTTTTACTTAGTCATTAGTTTTGCACTGATTTACATATAATGCTATTCTAGGAAACTAGGGCAAATTTTAAGATTCATGCACTAGAGTGGTTCTTAACCTTGGCTGCATATTAGAATTGCCTGGGGAACGTTTAAAATTCCCAATTTCTGGACCACCCCCCAGACCAATTAAACTAGCATCTTTGAAGATGGTACCTAGGCATCAGTATTTTTCAAAGTTCCCCAGGTGATTCCACTGAACAGCCAGGGTTGAGAACCACTACTTGCCAGCTTTCCCCCTTCTGAGCAAAACATGATTTACAGCAGTGCTTTCTTAAACTTTCATGTGCATACAAATCATGTGCGGATCTTGTCAAAATATAGATTCTGGTTCAGGATAGGACCTGAGATTCTGCACTGGCTCAGGGATCATACTCTGAGTAGCTGTAGGGTTCTGGGAAAGAAAACTCTTTTAAAGAATGGAAAGAAAAAATTATAGCCACTGAAGCCCATATTCTATGCCAGCCAGGAAGGGGTAATCTACAGCGGATGAACAAAGAATTGATATGAGGAGAAAAAGATGTTTCTAGGAAATAAGATTTTAGGGGACTGAAAGAAAGTTTGGAATAACTACATTTTTCAGGGGAAAACAGTCGTTGGAGCTTATATAGTTTGTGTGCACAAAGAAGGGCAAGCAAGCTTAGAAGACAAGAGAGGTGGGCAGTATGAGAAAAAAAAATCAAATGTGTAAAACATTGTTATGGAAAAAATAAAATCTTTGGCTGCCGTGCTGGAAATGGATAGAGAAACACCACAAGAGAACCTGCAGAATATTTCACTGTCAAAAACATGTTTGGGGGCCTCCCTGGTGGCGCAGTGGTTGAGAGTCCACTCAACCACTGCGATGCAGGGGACACGGGTTCGTGCCCCGGTCCGGGAAGATCCCACATGCCGCGGAGCAGCTGGGCCCGTGAGCCATGGCCTCTGAACCTGCGCGTCCGGAGCCTGTGCTCTGCAACGGGAGGGGCCACAACAGTGAGAGGCCCGCGTACCGCAAAAAAAAAAAACACCAAAAAAAAAAACCATGTTTGGGAACCAGTACAGCTAATAAACTGAAGTTGGTGTAGATTAATAATCATCCTCCATCATCTCCCTCCTGGGACATAAGAGACCCCAGGAGCATAAGTCTCCCCTGGCAGTGCTTTAGGAACCAACAACAAACAGTGGACTATTTGCCCAAATGCTTCTCTTTGTGTGCAGAAAGAACGTGGGAAGCTCAAACATGGGGTCTCTTTGCAGCTTCTTGGCAATACTCTTCTTCGAATTTCTAAACTTCACTAGAGACGTTAACAAAAAGGCGGCAGAGGGATTTTTTTTTTCCTGAGGGCTTTCCCATGGAAATTAGAAATGTTTAGCATATTTTTTAGAATGACTAAGTATTTAATATAAAAGTATTCATAAGTCACCATCAGACTGTTATTCCTTCAAAATAATTTCTAAAACCAATAAAATAGGAAAACTTTCATATAAAATTATCTGGGGCATTATATGAATCAGCTGGTACACTTTATCAGACATTATCAAATGGGCCATATCTGAGAAAACCTCTGTTTAAATAAACAGAAGAAACTAAAGGGGAAGACTTTACCAAGAAATGCAAGAATTCTGATGCCAGATGATTCATGTTACACATCTCTTGGATGTAAGAATCTTTGGCAGAATCACGCACAACCATAATAGTCCCACTGATCCTTGTATTCAGCACTTATTTACTGTATAATGGTGATAGTTAACATGTCTTGAGTGCCAGATACTGGCTAAGTGCTTTATCCACATCTAAATCAATCCTCACAACCCTATGAAATAGGTATTATTATTATAGCCCTTGTATGGATGAGGTATCTGTGGTTTAGGGATGGCAAGTACCATGCTTAAAGGTCACAAAGGCAATAAGTCATAAAGTTGGTTTTTGAGTACCTGATTTCAACAACCATTCTCTTAACATTTATATGACATAAACAGGCCTCCTGCATGCCCAGTCTGTACCAGGGAGAAACTACACTCAAGACTGGGGGACAGAAGAAGAGTAAGTCATGATCCCTAAGCTTGTGGTACAGGACAAGCAGTTCTTCCAGGACACGAGGCTAGAAAGGCACTTCAAACACTGCAGAATACAGGATGCCTTCTGGTGTGGAACGCCAGCTCAGATAATGCTGTTAGTGTATTCCACAGGTCAGAACTCATTTACTTTTGGGGGTCCCTGATTCTTGATCCTTTACATATCCTTGATGGATAGATGACATATTACAGAGGATAGGCTCTGTGCCTAGAGACACAATTTTTTTTTAGCTTAGGCAAGCTTTCCAGAAATTACTGAACCACTCTAACTATATAAAATCAATAAAGGCACAAGAATGTCCAGATAACAGATCTAGTACTAGTTGAGGGGTTGGTCTCTTCTTCATTCAAATGATAAGGGGTATTGCTGGACAATCCAGTCCAGTCAGGATTGGGGGAAATCAGTTTCAGATTGAGGTTCTTGTCTCTCTTCTGAGTTTCTATAAAATCTCCAAAGGCTAAGGGAAACCCCACTGATTATAGTAGCCTAACAATGCTGTAAAGGTCAAATAATTCTTAATCTATGATTCATTACCAGTGCAGACAGATAAAGAAAGTCCTAACTCTTGCCTTTCTCAGAGCTAGCTTCCTAGCAGTCTTGTTCAACTTGATAACTGCAGACACAAGGCCAGGGAAAAGGTGAATAATATTTCCAGCCTTATCTGGCATCTGGCTACATTAATCGCTTAAAGCTGGTCTTTCAAAGAAAGAGGAGGCAGGGTAAAAGAACTAATATCTGAGTACCCACATTCAATGCACATGCTAAGCACTGTCCTAAGAGCCCCTCCTTTTCTATTTTTCAATCTTATCTCACTTAATAATGACACTCACATGAAACACTACTGCTCTCAGAAGTTAAACACCTTTCTCAGGAACTCACAGCTGGTAAACATAGCTCTACACTATAATCTGTGGATACTCAAGACCCTTATTTATAAAATGGCATAGTATTTGCATATAAAATGGCATAGTATTTGCATACAACCTATGCACGTCCTCCCGCATACTTTAAATCATCTCTAGAATATTTATAATACCTAATACAATGTAAACGCTATGTAAATAGTTACTGGCATGGCAAATTCAAGTTTTGCTTTTTGGAACTTTCTGGAATTTTTTTTCCTGAATATTTTTGATATGCAGTTGAACCCCAGGATGTGGAACCCACAAATATGGAGGGCTGACTTTACTGATCCACAATGGAAACAAAACTCTGTTTATGATAATAAAACTTCCCTGTTATAAGTTGCATTCAATTAATTAAATATTTCAAATTAATGATCTCCTTGAAATGCAGCTATGTGTTCAAATACTAAAAAGTACACCTCTTGCTTTTCTATTCCCTGAATGATGCCATGAATTCCTTATTTGAAAGGGATTCAAGACCTTACAATTTGCTTTTAAGTACTGAAAATTTGCAGTGTTATAAGCAACCTGAAATTACCTTAATGGACATAGAAGTCTTGTTTATTACAAAGTTTTTGATATAAAGACTTCTTATCCTATTCAGCTTATCTTCTGAGAACATGCAAAAGGAAATGAGAAAATCTCAGGCAGGCAAAGCATCTGGCAGTATGGTCCACATTATAACACAGAGAAATACTTTCATTTAAAGAGCAGGGGTTAGTATTTGAAATCAATCCTTGCCAACTGTAGAATTGCTCCTAAAACCTAGTTCAGATAAGCAGGTTGACATTTTTTCTGCAAACATTCAGAGTAACTTTTATATTTTTTGGCAAGATCAAAACTAATATTTCTCATAAATTCACAAAGGTGATTTACTAGTACATATTTGCCTCACGAGAGAGCCAAAGGAACAATGCTCTGAGAGTGATGACAAAAAGTTTATTTTACATGGAGGGTAACATTACTAGAGTACTCTTTACTTTCTCACTAAATCATTTCCCTTCAACTCTCCAAAGAGAGCTGCCACTATCATTTTTCCCCTCCTATACTATAATCACGCTAACCATCTCATCCACATATTTATTCCCCAAACATGCACTGAATTCTACTGTGTATCAGGCACTCGTTGTACTGGGGATTCTACAGATGTGTTACTCAAAATATGGTCCACAGACTGGTGCTGGTTTGTGAAGGCATTGGTTACCAGTTTGCAACAAGTATTAATTTATTTATTTTAAATTAAATTTTATTTTTTTAACATCTTTATTGGAGTATAATTGCTTTACAATGGTGTGTTAGTTTCTGCTGTATAACAAAGTGAGTCAGCTCTACGTATACATATATCCCCATAACCCCTCCTTCTTGCGTTTCCCTCCCACCCCTCTAGGTGGTCACAAGGCACTGAGCTGATCTCCCTGTGCTATGAGGCTGCTTCCCACTAGCTATCTATTTTACATTTGGTAGTGCATATATGTGACAAGTATTTAAAAATTTTAATAGCAATTTAGCAGAGTAATTTGAATGTTGATTCTAATAATAAAATTTTTGACTTTTATTTTCTATGTCATTTTTCTAATAATTCATTTTAGTTATTTTATAAAAATATCAGTCTGTAAAGGATTAGAAGTAAAAACCTGGTTTGCTACCAGTAATAGTTTAAGAAGCTTTAAACTTCTGTTCTAGAGGACAGAAAGACCTCTGCTCTTGCTTGACATGGGCACGGTTAATCCTATGTGACTGTCCAAAAAAAAAAAAAAAATCCTTCCATCCTCAGACACACACATTTCTGAGGAACATATAAGTTCAGGCTTTGTAAATAGGTTTGGGAATACTGATTTTTAAAAAAGGTTGTAAGTTAATAATAGGTTAAAAGAACAATGGAGAAGGGTGAGATAGGAAGGTAGGTCAAGTAGAAAGGACAATTTAATAAAGAACAGGAAATCAACAGGCAACCAGGAGGGTAGCCGGTATAATGAACTGCTATAAGTCTGGAGTGAAGAAGTTAAGAGGGTAACTCAAGCCTTACTGGAGGGAGGAAGACACCAAGTCTAGTCTCTGCCATCCTTTGCATTCTCCAGTCACCTCCTACCCTAGCTCCTAGGCACAGCCTATCCTCCAGCCACCCCTAACTGCTCTACTTCCCAAAGACAATATCTTCTTTTGCTTGAGTATTTAGCAGACCGCTGCTCCGCTCCCACCAGAATGGGCATCCCACCCTCCAGTACTCTCCTTAAGAACCCAGTGCTATTGTCAACCTCTCTGATTACGTTCCCTGGTACACCCTGAGGCAAAGTTTTGGTTCCTCCTCAGTGCACCTGTACACTTGTTTATACTCGCATCACAGTACTTATCAGAACGTACCATGCATATAAGTCTGCAAGTCAAATTCCATTGGCACTATATTATTTATCCTTCTCTTCTCAGTGCTCAGCACGTAATTGCCTCTCAAATATGTGTTGAACCACACTGAGCATCAGAGAGCGAGTCAGAGGGGTTGATTAGAATTCTCATTCAGGCTGAGCAACCAGAAATCAAGGCTCACTGAAGAGTGTCTAGAAGCCAAACAAGGAGAGCTGCTCATTCAGGGTTCAGCAGGCTATGGAAAGGCCAGACTAGAGATGGAGCTCAGCGAAAACCAACAAACCAAAAAACCCCCATTCTCCTTAAGGAGAACAGTTAAGTCAGGAAGCTAAATTGCAGGTAAAAACACATTCGAGTTTAAAAGCCCATTCAGAAGTTGTATTCACGACTTGGCAGAGTACCTGTAAATTATACATGGGCATGTGGCTCATTACCTGTAGTCTGAGGAGTTTCAAGGTGGCTAGAATTTTCAGGCAGAATGGCTGACTAAGCACAAATGACATATGCTAATGTCTACTATGGCAGACCTGAGTAATAGGAGGCAAAGCTCCAATACCAAGGTCACAGGCATGAAGAAAAACTTCCCCCTCTCATTCCTCTGGGGTGGAAGCAGCTGCAATGACCAGCAGTAAACAGGGAGTTTCTGTTTAGTGGTATCCCGAACATTTTCATCACAGGAATGCCTTCCTTGGCTCTGCTTACCTAGTTTTTGGTTGTGTTTTTTTCTTTTTGTTCTTGTTCTCTGTCCTTTAACACTCTGCCTTTATGATCTCTCCCCTCTCAAACTCTCTCTTCTTTGTTCACTCTCTGAACTCACTTCCTTCTCCTACTCCCACTTTCATTAATTCTTAAATATCAAAGCCCTCCTCTTAGGCTCCTCCTGCACTAGCATTGGTTATACAGAGCATCTTATTTTTTGGTATATTTTAAGAACCAGTTCTAATTGATCGGCAGTTAAACATCTTTCTTTGACCAATAAGTTCCCAGTGATTTTTCCCTGTGGTACTTTTCCTATTTATGGGGACAAGGTGAGAAAATATAAACGGATCCCTGAGAAACCTGGTTTCAGTATCCTTGAAACATAATATGCAGCACTGTAATCAGTGGTGATATGCCTGTGAAATGATACTCTGGCCCTGGCAGAGGTACTATGCTTGGAAAGCATACAATCAAAATTCAAACTGGTCTGGGAACCAGTGGAGGCAAGAAAGTTAGTAATGAGAAAAAGATCGCTATTTGAAACATAACACAGTCCTCTCACTAGCAAAGTCAAACAGTGAAACAAACCTTTCTTTTTCTAGTAGGTCTATTATTCTACTGATATATGTGCAGTTATGTGCCTGAAACTGCTCAGAAACAAACTAGAATAGACATAACCAAAGAGATTCATAGAGACTCCCTTTGCATTTTTATTTGCTTCCCAGAACTACCTGATCGAAGGAGAGATAACAGAAGGCACTTTCCTGAGGTGCATTCCCAAAAGGGTCAGCAACTGTTTCTTATACATTATTCAGAAGAATGGGGATATTACCTTAAATCCTATCGAAATCCACATTTGGAGATCCTGAATTTTACCTAGCTTTAAAAATGCTACAGTACTGAGAAATCAACTTCCTCAAATTACAACCATCTTTTAAAAAAAAAAAAGCAAAGCCAAAGATGATTTTGGCTTTCAAATGGGACATACGTGTCATGTAGGGGGCTTTTTTTTTTTTTTTTTTTTTGCGGTACGCGGGCCTCTCACTGTTGTGGCCTCTCCCGTTGTGGAGCACAGGCTCCGGACATGCAGGCCCAGCGGCCATGGCTCACGGGCCCAGCCGCTCTGCGGCATGTGGGATCCTCCCGGACCGGGGCACGAACCCGTGTCCCCCGCATCAACAGGCGGATTCTCAACCACTGCGCCACCAGGGAAGCCCTAGGGGGCTTATTTTGCTATCACTCCAACAGCCATAATTACTTCCCAGAATTGTGAAAAAGGCTTCAGATGTCTAATCTGGAGTAAAAAAAAAAGGATCACTAAGACTCTGGCTTTATCAACACCCCGAAACCTGAAACCTACAAATTTGCAAAATAGAAAGCAACCCTGAACTTCAAAACAAAGATAACTAAATAATTTTAACAATGTTATAGTAAGCATAATACATCTATAGAGCTATAGTTTTTAAAGTTAGTTGGCATATATTATTCCACTCAAATTTCATAACACCTCTGTAAGGCAGACAGAGCAAGCATCTTTGTTTTATAGGTGTTAAGCAACTTGCACAAAGCTGGATAAGCTTAAATAAGTGACTTCCATCCTTTAGTAAAATCTCTCTACCTACTCCCCTAATATCTGCTTTCTCAAGTCACCAGATTTCTTGGAAGAGTAATCTATTCTTGCTGAATTTATTTCCTCATCTAGTATCCATTTTTTAATCCTGGCAAATGATAGTTAATTTGTTTCCCCAAATAGCTACTATTCTCAAAATCTGCTATTCTCAAAAAGATCACCAGTGACCTACAAGGTATTATGGGACTTTCAGTAGTCTCAAATATTCAATGAGTGAATGAAATTTCCAGCAATTTCAAGGACTTGTTTTTGATCCTCATTCTTCCTCATTCTTGACCCCAACTCCCCTCTGAAATCCTCTCTTCCCTCATTTTTCATGCCATCACCTTCCTTTCTCTCTTACTCCCCAGTATCTTTATTTTTACTTATGTATGTATGTATGTATGTATTTATGTTTGGCTGTGTTGGGTCTTCGTTGCTGCGCGCCGGCTTTCTCTAGTTGTGGTGAGCGGGGGCTACTCTTCGTTGCGGTGCACGGGCTTCTCACTGCGGTAGCTTCTCTTGTTGCGGAGCGTGGGCTCTAGGCATGCAGGCTTCAGTAGTTGTGGCACACGGGCTCAGTAGCTGTGGCTCGCGGGCTCTAGAGCACAGGCTCAGTAGTTGTGGTGCACGGGCTTAGTTGCTCCGCAGCATGTGGGATCTTCCTGGACCAGGGATGGAACCCGTGTCCCCTGCGTTGGCAGGGGATTCTTAACCACTGCGCCACCAGGGAAGTCCTCCCCAGTATCTTTAAAATTAAACTGCTCAACAGCTACTCATTATCCAAGATGCGATTCAAATGATAATTCTGAAGTCTTCCAGAACACCTTCAGCAGCGGGTCCCACATTACTTCTGAGGTTCCACAGTACTTCATACTACTAGGCACTTATCACACTATATTTTGATTGTTATCATCTCTGTCTCTGTCTCTCCCTCCCTCCCTCATAAAAGTTCTTAGGATATAGAAACTGGCTTATCATTTCGTATCTCTTGGGTTTAGCAAATTACCTGGCACTTATAGACCCTGTTAACACATGTCTGAATGAACCACCAGATAAGTGGCAGCAGTAAGGCCTCTGCCTTTATCCTTCTCACAGAAGGTGGCTCAAAAGCAAAAGCTTTTAAATCTCTTACTTCTTATTCCATGAAAGTAAGTGATCAGGCTTGATTCTCACATTTAGTCCCTTAAAAATTTTTTTTCTTTTCCCTGCAGTGATCTATGAACCACCCTTTCCAAGTAGAACAGTCAGACAGGTAGCGGTGCCACACATGGTATAATAGTTATGACTCCTACAATTTGCCCATCCACTCTCTACCATGTGAGGACACAGGGAGAAGGTGGACATCTGTAAGCCAGGAATCAAATCAGTCAGTACCTTGATTTTGGACTTCCTAGCCTCCAGAACTGTTGAGAAATAAATGTCTGTTGTATTTTGGTATTTTGTTGTGGCAGCCCTAGCAGAAAAATACATGCTGCTTCAATAGTTTCTGGAAAATGTCTTTTTTTCAGCTAACGCTAATTGTTAGAAAATTCTTCCTTATCCCAAGCTAAATCCTGCCCTCTGTATCTGAGAGGTGAGGAAAAACAAAGAAGAATACAGGGGATGTGATCACTATGGAAGAGAATAATTTTCAAGTGAAAAATAAATCTGTGACTTAAACACTGAGGAAAAATTTTAAACTCAAAATCGATAATATGGTAACAAAAATAAATTCTCCAGAGAGGAATCACGGTATACTATAGAAAACAGTAGTTTGTAGAAAGACAAACCAAGGTTTAAATTAAGGTTCTGACTTTATCTGAGTGACAACCTTGTCAATCCTTATTACCCCCATTTATAAAGTATGGATAATAATGTGTAGAGTTGTAATAATGTAATAATATGTGAAAGTGCTTTGAAAAACTGAAAAAGACTACAAGAATGTCAAATATTATTAGGCTATCCCCCTTCTTCTTGTGGCTATATTTAAAGTGTTATTTATATTAGAGCTATTTATGTTTAGTTCTCTAGACTTTATCCAAATTCAGAGGCAAAAATTGCTCTCCCTAACTTTGAAATCAGTGGATCCACAATGCACTAAACAAAATACAACATTAATACTGAGTAGTATTAATCTAAAAAGAGTTGTCTGAAAAACAAAAAGGAAACAATATCATGTTTTAATTATATCAAATCACACAAAAAAATGTTTTGCCTATTTTAGGTGTAGTACATACCTTAATAGAAATATTGCTGAAAAGAGTCCTTGTTAACTAAGAAAGGTTGTCACCAAATCAAAGAATTGCAGTGTTGAAAGGATTTGAGTCCTTCTGGAGTTTATCTACTCTAATGCCTTATCTGATGCGTACATAATTTCCTTCTGCAATACTCCTGATGGACAGGCATCCATCTGGTGCTTAAAATATTTTCTGAAACAATTTTTTTCTTCAGGTAACTCTATTTATTAAAACTGGGCTAAACTCTGTCCCCTGTAACTTCTAACCTTGTATCCTCTGAGAGCCACACAGAACACATTTACTTTTTCTTCTTTAGAACAGATTTTTTTTTTTTTTGGCTGCATTGGGTCTTCACTGCTGTGCGCGGGCTTTCTCTAGTTGAGGCGAGTGGGGGCTACTCTTTGTTGCGGTGAGCAGGCTTCTCATTGCGGTGTCTTCTCTTGTTGCAGAGCACAGGCTTCAGTAGTTGTGGTGCACAGGCTTAGTTGCTCCGTGACATGTGGGATCTTCCTGGACCAGGGCTCTAACCCATGTCCCCTGTATTGGCAAGCGGATTCTTGACCGCTGTGCCACCAGGGAAGCCCCTAGAACAGTTTTTTAAACTTTAGAACACTCATATCCTTTGCCCAACTCATCTTCAGGTTAATCCTCCTCAGTTCTCCAGTTATTGTACTGACATGTTTCAAGTGCCTCTCCTCTGGACCAGTTCCACTTTGCTGTACCCCTCCCCCCCGACAGCAGCCTAAGCAAATTCCTCTATAAACAGCGTGCTTATTTAGTCCAATCCACTGAGATCTTTATGGATATTGGACTATAAGAAAATATATTTGCTTTTCCTCTCAGCTTCAAAATTATCAGCAGATCAAAAGCAAAAGAAGAATGTTGCTCCTAAAATCTTGATAATTTGAGTTTTAAGCATTCAAGCAATGGTTGGAACAGTCAGATTACTAGAAAGATGGCCTTGCCTTTACAATATCTTCCTATGATGCTAAAGCTCAGGAATAGGGATAGGTCCATACTTTAAGAAGTCAAGGCCTCCTCTAACATGGGGATTTGTGGATGCAGAGTGCTGACAAGTGAAGCCTGTGAGGCAAAAGTGAGGTCAAGCCTAATAAGAATCTAGAGCTGGCAAACCTCAGCCCTATTGACAGTCCTTTATCAAATATAGTGATGATACAACCAGAATTTTCCATGAGAGTCTTACCATATTCTGTTTCATTTTTCCAGAGGTTAATATTTCACTAGAAACACAATCCTGGAAAGAAATTTAGAAGGTCTGAAGAAGACTATAAGTATCTAATTATATTCCAAATTCCTCCCCCAAATGCAAAAGCAGCAATTCCTGTTTAAAAATCCTAAATAACAAAATCAATAGGACGTTATAGTCATTTAATCCATTCAGGATAACGGTAACAACTTCTTGGAGCCCATGCAGGAGGATTCTGGAGAACAAACTACTGATCACAATCTACATGAAGTCTATTACTAGACAATCTGTGATCAACACAATCTGTGTATTTATTGGCTGTATGGGTGGTATGTTTTGGTTGCTTTCCCAAAATTTGGGTTGATAAGATAAAAACTATATTTTAGGAATTATAAACCCCAGACTCATTTTTAACACTTGGCCAAGGCACCTCTTAGGCAATACTGACATTCAAGAAAAGTTCAACAGTCTCCTACTCTTAACAAGGAAATCTAAGTGAATAGAAGATGTAAAGCCAACTATTTTTGACTGGAGGTAAAGTTAAAGATCAAGGTGCTGTGAGAAAGAGAATGTGGGAGATCCAGGAGCAAACTATGGAGAGGAAATACAAGAACACAAGTGAAAGGTGCTTTCAGAAACCTTCTGAGCCAAACTGGTTCTTTTTTTGCTCACCTGCCATAAATTGGAATGTGATTAGTTGCTAGAAAACAAGCTAAACACTATGTACACAACAATGCTTCTCAATTGATTAATTTCTTCAGAGGCAAAACAGGTATTACAGTTGCTCAGTTAGAAAGAGAATAATAGCATGAAGTCATCGGTTATACCTCAGAAAAATAAGTGGTTTTACAGAAATATTAACGCTATTATTATCGTTAATAATATTAAGTATTAATAAAAAAATAATACAGCAGTTAACATTTATTACTGTATGCGAGGCACTGTACTAAGCATTTTATATGCAGTCTCATTTAATCCTCATATCAACCCTCTAAAGAAATGAAATGGATAGTGAGGTTCAGAGTTTGAGTGCTCCGCCTCGGGTCACAGTGGTGGGGTAATAAAGTCTGAACCTAGAGTCTACTGATGACAGCTCTCTGCTTTACTGCACTTACACGTAAACTTTTGATAGATATCAATTACTTTCCATAAAGGTCTCTCTCTCTCTCTCTCTCTCTCTCTCACACACACACACACATACACACACACTCACACACACAAACACACACACACACAGAGCAAATGAAGCATCCCTTTTCCGCAATAGTTGCCAACACTGAATATTATCAGTCTTTTAAATTTTTGTCAGTTATTGGGAAAAAAGGGATAGTCTGTTGTTTTAATAGGGTTGAACATCTCTGAATTTATTCATTGGTCATTTGCACCTTTCTTCTGTGAACTATTTGTTCATATCCTTTGCCCATTTTGAGTTAAATATTTATCTTATTGATTTGCAGGCTGTCAATTATATTCTGGATATTATATTAATATCTGGAGTATAAGTAAAGAAAGAAATGGAGACAATTAGCTAATCTTTAAAAAAATTAAATCTGCTTCATACCTTATACCCAAGCAAATTCCAGATGGATCAAAAATAATGAAATCATAAAAGCATAATCCTTTCTTATGGCAATGTGTCAGTTTCTTGGTATTAATTTAATAAAATTATGGATTTATGTTGAGGAAAAAGTAATTTGAACAGGCTGAACAGGGCATTACAGCCTATACTAGAAAACTAGTATAAGAAGACTTTCAGTGACAAATTTATGTCACTGAAAGCAACTGAAAGCAACTATCTTCGAAAATTATGAACGTGGTAAATTTATTAAGTTTAAAAGTTTCAAAATAATACTTATGATTCCATTTTAATAAAAGGAAACACATTAAACATTAGGTACATCAGAAGGCTATACTGAAATATTAACAAAGGTCATTTCTAGGTAGCTGGCGTTTGTAAAAGAAAAATTCCATACTATTTTAAAAAATGCATTGCTTTTGAAGATATCCCTTCTAAACAGACACAAAGATGGTTAGACTTCTGGAAAGAAGGGTTTGTGACTCATTCATTTATGTCCTTTAAGTGCACAGTGCCTGTTCAGAAGTCTCCAGAAAGATCTCTGTTGAATGAATGAAATGGGGAACACAGGATTTACAAACAAAATCTCCATATCAGCTACTTAAAATACTCAAATTCAAAACTTTGCAGGAGAATCATATTTGTTCCTCAAGTAATATTTCATTCACAACTTTAGTTTATAACTACAAAATGTTATGTTTTTAACAAACAAGAAAGAAATGTAAGACTCTTAATGTGTATGAGCTAAAAGCAGTGGGGTGGAGATGATGTGAAAAAGAAATCTTGGGAATTCCCTGGCGGTCCAGTGGTTAGGGCTCCGAGCTTCCACTGCAGAGGGCACAGGTTTGATCCCTGGTCAGGGAACTGAGATCCCACAAGCCCGTGTGGCCAAAAAAAAAAAAAAATTTTTTTTAAATATTTTATTTTTGAAAAGACTTATGACAAATACAAGAGTTTATGTTGAATTCTCTCAGACACAAAGACTATCCCTGATTTATGAAGTATGTTATTCATACTTACTGAGTATCTATTATGGGCATATGGGCAAGCTTCTATTTGTATAAAAAGGGCATGAATATTTACAAGGAACTTATGACTTCAAACACATAACCCTGTTCATGACATATCAATCCTATTGTAAACTGTACTAAATCATACTATAAAACTATAATAATTGAACTAATGCGTACAGGAAAGGAATGGGAAGAGATAAACAGACCGATGAAACAGAAATATTCCAAAAATAAACCCATGTCTTATGGAGACTGAGTATTTGACACCAAAGATAGCTTTCAAAACAGAGGGGAAAGGATGGCCTAACTACTTAGGAAACAGTAGTGGGCAACTGGCTATCCAAATAGCAAAGGAAGTTAGATTTCTACCACATACCATCTGTGTAAATACATTTCAGATGGATTAAAGAGCTAAACATTACAAAGAGAAAGAAACATAGGCTATTTAATTAACCTGAAGATAAGGAAGGTCTTCTTAAACGAGACACAAAATTCAGAAGCCACATGAATAATATTGATGAATTTGAAGTGATAATTTAAAATTTCTGTTCAACAAAAAACAGACAAGCAATACATTGAGAGAAAAGATGTGCAACGTACAATACAGGCAAAGGATTGATACTACAAGAAAGAACACCTACAAAGCAGTAAGAAAAATAAACAATTCAATATCAACAAGCAATTCACGAAGAAAAAGAAATGGTCAAACAGAAGATTCCGTGACTTCTCTACTAACAACAACGACAACCATAATAGCTAATACATAATGCTTACTAGGCATCAGGAGCTTGGCTACGTGCTTTCAATACCAACTCATTTAATCCTCCCAACAACCCTAGGAGATAAGGTATTATTTTTATCCCTTTTTACAGTGGAGGAAATTATGGCAGCAGTTAAAGAAGCTGCTCAGGGACACACAACCAGGAGTGCAGGGCTAGAATTCCAATGCTGAGAGTATAGCTCTACAGGCCAGTATAGCACCGAACCACTGTCCTATATGACCTCTCCAGGGATCTAGGCATCAGGGAAATACAAATTAAAACAAGATGTCATCTGTTGTTCAAACTGACAAAAATAAAAAAGCCCAACATAGTCAATGTGGCAAATGAGGATCATCAACATTGTTGGCAGAAGAGTAAAATGGCGATTTCTTTTTGTAGTAAAAACTCTTCAGAAACAGATGCTGTGAAAGTTCAGAAAAACAATTTATGCAATAAAAGGTGGACAATAGTCAGGTAGTTTCTTACTAAAATGTTAATTTTATTTTCTCCTGAAGGTAGTAACAAATCCTAGAACTCCTTTCCTTTTCTCTCTTAATTCTCAGATGCCAATAAAGGCCACCAGAGGATGAGTATTCCTTTGCTCCCATGCTAACTGTTTTTTGGTGGCTGCTTCCCTTGTGATTTAATCAGCCCAGGTCAAATTTTCCCTGAAAACCTGCTTCCTGATGCACTAAACGACACAGATTCTGCTTTCTATTCTTTTCCATATTTGTCCCTTAGCCTCTTTCTCAAGAGCCAAAGTTTCTCTTGAACAAGGTTCAAGAGACAAGACTGAAGGTGAGAAGCTCAAACTTTCCCTTTTTGGGGTGTTCAAGAGCCATTAAAAAGACTCTTACTTTCAGCAACAATGTTAACTCCAGACAAAAACATGGCTTGTGAAATCTCTCAATTCTCCATAGTCTCCAGTTTACTGTTTACAGCATAAATGTTAAGTAATAATATAAATTACTTAAGGGAAAAATAAAATCCATGTCATAGCTTTTCTAATACTTCAGCCATGCCTATCTACTTATAGGCACTATTATGAAGAGAAACACGGGAAGGTACATGGAGCTATAAAAGAGGCTGTTACTAAACATCACTGCATAAAAGTACTGAAAGTTCATCATGAATGGCAGTATGTAAAGGCCTTTTTTAAGGGCCTTCCCTTAAAAAAAAAAAGCACAGCAGGTCAGCTTCCATTTGAAAAGTTTCATTTGTACATCCAAAACTTCCTGTAACTTTTTTGCTGTTGTGTTCTAAAACTTACTACCAACTTGGTTTCTGATTATGACAAAGCAATTAAAATTTGCAGGGGTGAAATGGACACTGTGGAAACACACTGGCAGCTCAGAGAACGGTGCTTGACGAAACCTCCAGGAGAGGAACCCTACATCGTCACTGAGAGACGAATTTAAGAGTGTTCCATATTGTAGCCATAGGATGTAAGAAGAGATTAAGGTCAGCAGGAAAATGTAAGACTGGAATGAACGAGATTGGGTTTTTTCATCTGCATCATATGGTCACAGATTAACATTCCATTAAAACACAAAGCTTCACTACGGAAGGGGAGAAGGTTGCACCCGCGGCACCACCACAGGCCTGAGGCAATGATTTCGATATGCTGCTAAATGCTACCGTGTCCCCAACGTCATCAAATAATTGCTGGACAGCTCCACCATGTCTACGCGTTAACCACACAAAATCGAGGGAGCAGACACCTTTGCCAGGAGTCCCAGTGCAAAACCATAACTCCTCAAGGCTTCGCACGCGCAAATTTAGGGTTCTCATTCCGCTGGAAAGAAAACTGAGGATCTGAGGGAGAAGCAGCGACCGTCCAGTGCCTCCAAGGGCCAAGACAGAGTTAAGATGAGGTCCACCTCGGACTTCTCACTCCCCACCTTCCTCCGCTCCAACCCTGGAAAAAGCCACAAGTGAGCAAGAGAAGTTGTGGAAACAAGACCGGGGTGGGGGGGGGTAGGAGGGGAGAACCCGAGAGAGTTCAACACCAGCGCCTGCATTTGTCCCACACAAGGCCACTCGCTCCAAGTCACTTTTCCCTGCTGCCCTGGTGGGCTTCCCGCCAAAGAGGCAGCTAGGCTTCGAGGCCAGCCCACCGCGCCCCCTCGGCCCTCCCCTGCGGGCCGCAGCCCCTTCCCGGCCTCTCTTCTCGGACCCAAGCGCGCCTCTCGACACCTGTCTCCGACGCCCGGCCCCTCTCTCAGCCCAATTCCGCGGCTCCTCCGCCTCTACCCACGGGGCCCCCATCAACCTCCCCTCCCTCCCTCCGGACGCCCCTTTCCCCGCCTCCCGCGCCCGGTCCCGCCGGCGGCCTGGGACGGCGTTCCTTTTTTCCCTTCCCGCCGCCCTCTCCTCGGGTGCCCACCTGGCGCGGCCCGCCCCCGGCCGGTCTCCTCAGTGAGCGGCCGCCTCCCAAGTCCTCCCGGCCCAGCCCCGCTCCCGGGAGGATACAGTTTGAAGCCCCTCAGGATCTCCCTGGCCCGCTCGTCCTTGGTTGACATGATGCGGCGGCCGCCGCCTGCGGCTCTCCCACGCTGGCCCGGCGGAGCCTCCGTAGACTGTGCCCAGGAGCCGAGGACTGAGCCGCAGCCCGGCCTGCAGACCTCGGGCGAGCAGCGACAGCGTCCAGACCCGGACCGACCTCTTTTCCCTCAGCTCCCGCTCCTGATCCCTTCTCCTTCCCTCTAGCCTCGGAGCGCCCGCTCTGAAGCCAATGGAAAGCCTGCCTCGGCGATTGGCATCTTGATCAACCAATAGAAACATTCAGCGGCTTCGCAGGGGGACGGAGAGCGTCAATGGGAAGGGCCCTCCCCGGGAAGTCCCGTAGGACAAAATTTTCATTTGGTGTTGTTGCCTAGAGTTTGACCCTGCGGAGGGTTGGCTTCAGATCTGCAGACGCTCGCTTCGAGCCCGCTCCTGCCGCTGGCACAGTAGGGCTCTGAGATAACGGCAGGTTGCCCTGTGCGATGTGGCGGAGACTACACTTCCCAGAATTCCAGGGGAGAGCCCGGGGGACCACAGATCCCAACACGCAACAGAAAGCCCAGGGACTACAAATCCCAGCATCCCCTGCACTCAATTCCTCTGTAACTTAGATTCCAGTGTGCCGCGCAATGCGCGCAAGTTCATAAACCTGCTTGTAGGTTTCGTGGTTTCTGAATCCCTAGACTTGAAACCAGGCGGGAAGATCCTCTTCAGCCTCAAAAGATGACAGCCCACAGAGAGGTAACTTCTATTTGCATGGAACTCAGAAATCTCCTGCAAATCATGGTAAGGACGAAACAACAAACACAAACACTGATTAAATTATGAAAGATAATATAACAAATGACTCCTTCAAGTTGTACTTGTTCGTTGGCCTGGGGCGCCGTTTAGGTGTTTTGCAGGGGTTTCTGGTGTGCTCCTGCGTTGGACTGAGAGAGAGATCGATTGTATACTCAGAATATCAGTACAGTTAGACTTCAGAGAATTTGCTAATCCAACCCCTGTTATTTTTATATATGAAGAAACTGAGGCCCAGAGAGGCAAAGAGATTGTTGAGGGATCACAGCAAGTTGGGGCAGAGTTAGAATTCGGCTCTAAGTCTCCTGCAGTCTGGGCTTTTTCCACTACACTAGGGTGATGATATTTTTAGCAGCATGGCTATGCGATCTTACTCTCCTTGGTGAAGTCTTCCCATCACCGTTGAAACACCCAGAGGTGTTGTCTGCCATTTTCAGTAAACAATGTTGCCTGCCATTCCAGTAAACAACAACAACTTTTGGCCACCATCAAGCCATCAGCCACTGAAGCCACCCTTGAAGATGGGCCCAGAGGGGAATTCAGGATGGAGAAAAACAGGATACTTGCCCCAGATAATTAAGATGCATATCTAAGGAATAATTTCAATGAGCTCAGACACTTGCATCTTCCCATACATAGAAAAGCACTAAAATCATTTATTTGAGGTGTCTGTTTTTTGTTGATTAGCACTAATCTTTTGGTGTTGAATTACATATTTTCTTTTCAGCAAAAAGTCCTTTGTATCCTGGTTCCTCTGTTACCTCTTCGGAGCAGTTCCTCAGAGCTATCTGAGAGGCTGTCTCCTGGGCTATAGTCCTCAGTAAGGTCCCCAAATAAAACATAACTCACAACTTTTAGGTTGTGCATTTTTCTTCAGTCGACATTAGGTAAACATTTATTTGGTGGCTTTCCTGCAAGTGAAGGAGTGCAATGTTTGTTTATCCACAGTCTAGGTAAGACTTGGTATTTTGATTTGTTCTTTTTTACTCAAGGTGACATTTAATACGATTTCAGAAACTAGGTAAAATTGTATCTTAAGGTTTCCTTGGAGATCTGCTATCTCTTTTCCTAGGCCTTCCTTCCTCTTCCTGTACCCCTTTCGCCTATCTGGGCACCCACCCAAGTTTTCCTTCCATGTAATTCAACAAACACCTTTTTCAGCTTTTGTTATTTGCCAGACTCTCTGTTGGTAGAAGGTGAAAGGCATGGTCACTGCCACAAGCAAGATAACCATCTAGTTAGGGAAAAAAAGAGACTCCACTGAAATTCAAGATGAACTGTGATGAATGGCACAAAAGAAAGGACATTAAAATGCTACAGAGGCCCCCATGGAAAGATATATTTCAGCTGGCAAAACTTGATGGAGGAGGTGGCATGGGTAGGATATTTTTCTGTGTTAAAAAGTTTTATCTGTAAATTTTTTTTGTTAATGAAGTGTAACACATACAGCAAGAGCACAGTTTTGGCATATGTATACACCTGTCACCAACCCCCAAATCCAAATACTGAACATTTCCAGCACCCTTCCCAGGGTGCCCCTGCCCAGTTAGTGCTGCATCCTTCCATCCTGATAACCACTCTTCTGACTTCTATTACCATAGATCAATTTTGCTATTCTTGACTTTCATTTAAATGTAATCATACAGTAAGTACAATATGAGTCTGGCCTTTTTCCTTCATCAATATTTTTGTGAGATTCATCCATGTTGTATGTAGCAGTAGCTTTTTTTTTTTTAAATTGCTAAGTAGTATTCCATTGTGTGTGTGTAGCACCATTTACCTTCTCTAGTGTTCATGGGCATTTTGGTTTTCATTTACCAGTTTCTGGCTTTTATTAACGAAGCTGCAGTGAACATTCTTAAATGTTTCTTTTTGTGGATTCATGCATTTATTTCTAGGAGAGGAGTTGCTGGCTTGTGTGGATGGCATATGATCAGCAATAGTAGATATTGCCAGTTTTCCAAAATGTTTGTACCAATTTTCACCTTCACCAGCAACATAAGAGAGTTCTAGTTGACTCTTACCCTTGGCAATAGAGGGTGGTGTCAGTTTTTAAAATATTAGCCATTTTGGCTAAATGTGGTATCTCGTTATAATTTTCATTTACATTGTCTTTGGTGTTGAGCCCTTGTCACATGCTTGTTGGCTACTTGATGTCCTCTTTTGTGAAGTGCCTGTTCAGGTCTTTTGCCCACTTTCTTAATTGGGCTAATTCTTATTGATTTGTTGTCCTTTATATAGTCTGGATATGGAGTTCCTTGTCCGATACATGCTTTGTAGATATCTTCTCCAAGTCTGTGGCTTGCCTCTTAGTCTTGTACTGGTGTCTTCTGAGAAGAGAAGTTCTTCATTTTAGTCAAGTGCCGTAGTTCAGTGCTTCCTTTTTATGATTAGTGCTTTTTGCATTGTTTAAATCTTTGCCTACATGGTTGGTGGAATTTGAACAGAGAAATATGAGGGAAGAGCACTGCGAAGAGGAAGAGAGAGCAAGTTTGAGCATAGGCCCTGGTGTCAGAGACGGAAGATGTGAGTCCTGTTAGGCCGGGAAGGCATGGAGTTTGGGCTCTAATGAGGTGGGGCGAGACAAAGCTGGATAGGTAGGAGGGAGGCACACTGAGAAGGGCCTTAACTGCAGCCTTGGAGTCTGGACATTATTCTGGAGGCCGGGGAGGCACAGCTGGAATATTTATGAACTTAAACAGAACTTAGTTGTTCTCCTTCTACCACCGACTTTGCTCCTTCTCCTCTGCAGCCCTGTCCTCTAACACCACCTCCAGACAGCTCTGGCCTCCCCAGCCAGAATCCTGGGGGGTATCTTCCTTTTCTATCCCTGCATTCAACTGGTCACCAGGTCTGATAGGTTCTGAGGTATCTAAATGTCTCCAACAATGTCCCTTCTATTTCATGCCCAGCTGCAGCTACCTTTGTTCAAGATCTCACAATCTCGTAACTGGGATACATCAGTCACCTCAAGGGTTTCCCAGCCTCCAGTTCTGTCCACATCCAATACATTCCTATAGCAGCTAGTGTCCAAAATGGCAATTATCCAGACCCCTCCACAGCTTAAAAACCCTAAATAGCTCCCCAGTGCCCTTAAGGTAAAACAAACAAACAAACTCTAAAAGAGTTTGCTCTTTCTTCCAGGCTCAACTCAAGCCTCATTTCCTCCAGAAGGCTTCCTTAAACCACCTCTCTCCAGGACACAGCCAGGAGAGCCTTATCTGTACCCCTGGGGCTCCTTGTGGCATCATCTGTCCTAGCCAGATGGACCTGTCTCTCCCAGGAACCTTGAGCTCTCCCAGGTAGGAACTTTGCTGTATTTAGATTTTTACTGAGTATAGGGCTGTGCATGTGGTTTCCAAGAACCTTGACCTGACTCCAGCTCTGTAGCCCTCATTTCTTACCCTTGAACCCTGGGTTCCAGTCACTGTGGGTTTCTTCTCTGCATTAGTGTATGCTGCACAGTGCAGGCCTCTGTGACTATGGTCACTGCCCTCTTTTCTTCCCCTTTTTGCCCATAAGATGTCCACTTTCTCTTCCTCAACACATTCTCTTCTGTGCTTCCGAAGTGTCATCTCTCTCTCATAGCACTTAACACATTGAAGCTTTTTGAGGGCAAGAACCTTGTCTTATCTTCATATAAACTTCTAGAACATAATATGTGCTAAAGAAAATTTTAAAATAAATGAATGCGTTGGTGCTCGGCTCCTTTGTATCTGTCTAATTTCTGCACTCGAATGCACGAAAGGTAATAGGGTTTTTTTCCTCATCTTCAAGACCTGAAAGTCTGTGGTGTATACTTTAAAGGAACCAGCCTAAGTGTTCAGTTACATGGCATTCTTATCCATCTTCCAGGGGAGTTGGTAAGTACCAAATGCAACGCCACGAATGTCATTTTGGTCACAGAACCATTGTTGGCTCAACCCATCTTCTGCTTATTTTAAAATATTTTCTGAATAAAGATGAAGAGCATGGTCTTTGGCTTCAGATAGCCTGGGTTTCAAAGCAGACTTTTTTTTTTTTAATTATTTTTGGCTGAGTTGGGTCTTGGTTGCTGCGCGTGGATTTTCTCTAGCTGCGGCGAGCAGGGGCTGCTCTTCGTTGTGGTGCGCGGGCTTCTCATTGCGGTGGCTTCTTTTGTTGCGGAGCACTGGCTCTAGGTGTGCGGGCTTCAGTAGTTGTGGCACGTGGGCTCAGCCGTGGTGGCTAGCAGGCTCTAGA
This sequence comes from Stenella coeruleoalba, assembly GCF_951394435.1. Taxonomy (NCBI): domain Eukaryota; kingdom Metazoa; phylum Chordata; class Mammalia; order Artiodactyla; family Delphinidae; genus Stenella; species Stenella coeruleoalba. Next base: position 120,095,669 of record NC_137151.1, read on the forward strand.
GCGCAGGCTCAGTAGTTGTGGCACATGGGATTAGTTGCTCTGCGGCATGTGGTCTCTTTCCGGACCGGGGCTCGAACCCATGTGCCCTGAATTGGCAGGCGGATTCTTAACCACCGCGCCACCAGGGAAGCCCTCAAAGCAGACTTTCATACTTACCGGCTTTTGGATTTTTTAAATCATTAGTTAATTAATTAATGGCTGTGTTGGGTCTATGTTGCTGCGCGAGGGCTTTCTCTAGTTGCGGCAAGCAGGGGCTATTCTTTGCGGTGCGCGGGCTTCTCATTGTGGTGCCTTTTCTTGTTGTGGAGCACAGGCTGTTGGTGCACAGCCTTCAGTAGTTGTGGCATGCAGTCTCAGTAGTTGTGGCTCACGGGCTTAGTTACTCCATGATCTGTGGGACCTTTCCGGACCAGGGTTATGAACCTGTGTCCCCTGCATGGGCAGGTAGATTCTTAACCACTGCGCCACCAGGGAAGTCCCTGGCTTTTGGATTTTTAGGCTTAGTTATGTCACCTGAAAAATGGGAATAATATGACAGGCCGAGAGTTATTATGAGAATTCAGTGAGACAATGTACAGCACCTGGCACATGGAAAAACGCTCAGTAAACGGTAGTTATTAGGCTTAGTATGTCTCTGTACCCCGAGGGTAGCCACAGTCGCCCTACGGAACTTCTGAGGGTAAAGCTCGGCCAAAGAGGATGGATTTAGGGCCCAGGATGGTGATGGCGATGGTTGGGGGGGCCAAGTACTGCCTAGGCTATATTCCTCTCCTCAGGGCCCCCACCCTGTCCTGGGCTACAGCCCAGCTCGGGACCCACTTTCCCCGGCCGGGGCCGCCCTGGAGATCTGAGGCTGCAAACGCGGCGGGGGAACCTAGTGTGGGCGGAACTCGAGTGCAGCGGCGGGAGGCTTCCGGGGGAGCCTCAAGGGCAACGGGTCGGCGGAGGCAGAAAAGCGTCGGACGCCGGGCCGATCATGGACGCTTGACAACCTGCGGGCAGGCGCCGGGAGGCCAAGCCAGCGACCGAGAGGACGGAGAGGCGGCGAGGACAGGTAGGGGCCGGCGAGAGGGTGGGGCCCGGCGTGCCAGGTTCGTCTGGGCCGTCAGGCTTAGCTCCAGCCGTGGGAAAAGCCCTCAGCCACACCGCCCCGCCCCCGCTCCGGGGAGCGCGATCCGCGGCTCATCACCCTGCACCCGTGGCTCTGCTTGGAACACGCCACCCGCCCTGAAGTACACCCCAGTCCTCGACTCTCAGCATCCGCACCGCGGTTGCTCTCGCTTCCCCACCCGTAAAGGCTGCTCCTTTGCCCCTCTGCCGTCCATCAAAATAGCGCCTCCCCCTAGGACGGGAATTCATCTCCCCTGAGTTCCTAGCCGCCTCCTCGGGCTCTCCCACTCCAGAAGACAGCGATTATCGGCGCCTCCTCATCTCTTTGCCCCCGCGGACTTTGCTCCTTAGGCCGAGGTTTTTTTGAAGGACCGAAGTTCTGTCCGTTTTTCTACCCCTTCTCCATCTCCACGCCCTGTCATTCAATGTCTTCGCACGTGTCCACTTGGAAGCGAGGTTTTTGTTTTTCCTCTCCTAACCATCACCTTCCCCCGACATCTCCTTCCTACCCTCTCCCCTCAGTTTCCCCTTCCCTCAGCAACCTTTATTCCTTAGCACTTCATTTTTGCTGCTTCCGACAAGACCTCCTTAGGTAATCCTGGATGAAGCGACATACTTGCTTTTGTAGTACTGTGAAAGGGCTGCCACTCTTGGTGCCTGCCTCCAGAGGAAAACTTAGTTTCTCACGAAGCTAACCTTTTTTGATTTATTGTTTTTTTCACTGTACTATACTTCTTCATTTTGTCACACTGCCCAGTATATTATCATTTTTGGAGGAGTAATCTTTTCTCATGGAGAACTCCTGTAGAATAGATACGCAGTGTGTGTGTTCACACACCCAGCTTGTAGTAAGTAGATTATACAGTTGAGGGACCCTCCTGTCCTAATGTCTTCAGGGTGGCAATAGTATATCTTCATTGTTTTCTCAAATCTTTTTATTGTTTTCTTGAGATTTTATACAAATTCTGAAGTCGTGTTTGGTAAAATGTCACATATCAGTAGGAGGCCAAATAAAGGGATTTTCCTCATGGACTTACACAGCATGTATGTGTGTATTTTCTTAGTTTGAATATGTTGCTGCTTATCTTTCAAGATGATTTCCCCCTTTTTCTATCTGATCAATGACTTATTTGATAAATGGGCCATCTTTCTTGTCTGCTTTTTGTCTTTCCTTATCTGCATCTGGCTATAGGTGGGATTCTAATGACACACCGAAGCTGTAACTGATTGCTTTTGCTTACATTTGCTGCGTCTGTGTTTTGGCAAGATTCTCTGCTTCTTAACCAGAGTCTAAAAATGAGGTAGATATAAGATACCTACTGAGATACTCCTGTGTGTTTCTTGAGGTCCTGGTTAGGTTTAAGGGCTTAGAAGGTGCTGCCTTTGGCAAAGGGCCAGATGGAATGAAATGGCTTTTACTAAATGTATTTTAAACCTCAGAATAAGGACAAAATCCCTTTAACTCCCAGTTAAACGCTACCCATCTCACAAAATGAGATCTGGACTGAGGAGCTGTTTTTTCCTTTTTGAATACTGTAAAATTAAAGTATTCTGATGTCTAATCCAGCATTCAATAGGCATAGACTTTGCAAAGGAGAAGGAAGAATGAAATACTTTTCTTTGGACAGATCTCAAGACCAGAGAATGGCAGGCGAACAGAAACCCTCAAGTAACCTCCTGGAACAGTTTATCTTACTAGCCAAAGGTACCAGTGGCTCAGCCCTCACTGCTCTCATAAGCCAAGTTTTGGAGGCTCCTGGAGTATATGTCTTCGGAGAACTGCTGGAGCTGGCCAATGTGCAGGAGGTAAGAGCAGTTTCTAAACAATTTTTCTGTCTTCTTTGTTCTCAACCTTCCTGTGATTCTCCAGGTTTCCAAGGAATTTCCATGCTGAAGCATTGTGGACCCATGAGATATCCTTTTGAGGAATTGGTGAGGCAGGGGAAGAGAGCAAGGATAATGTCCTGGGCTCCTTCTGGTCAATATTTTTATCTGAATTTGGGGCAAATTTTGATTGGGTTGCTAGTAATTCGAAAGATAGGGGAAAAAATCCAACTGAACCTGATGAATTAGAAAAGTAGAGTATAAGCATGGACTGATGTTTAACAGGGGTAGTTTCAGTCATTCTTAGGGACAAAAAACCTCCAGTGCAAATATAGACATTGAAAATTGGTCAGATACATACATAGCAGAAAATTTTTGTTATCGAACATGAGATGGGCATGAATAAAGAATATATTGTTGGGCTTCCCTGGAGGCGCAGTGGTTAAGAATCCGTCTGCCAGTGCAGGGGACATGGGTTCGAGTCCTGGTCCAGGAAGATCCCACATGTCACAGAGCAACTAAGCCTGTGCGCCACAACTACTGAGCCTGCGCTCTAGAGCCCACGAGCCACAACTACTGAGCCCGCGTGCCACAGTTACTGAAGCCGGCAAGCCTAGAGTCCGTGCTCTGCAACAAGAGAAGCCACCTCAACGAGAAGCCTGTGCACTGCAATGAAGAGTAGCCCCTGCTCGCCACAACTAGAGAAAGCCTGTGCGCAGCAACTAAGACCCAAAGCAGCCAAAAATAAATACATTTATTTTAAAAAAAGAATGTATTGTTCCTGTGAAAAGGGCAGTGTTGTGCTGAAGAAGGTGTGTAAAAAAGATATGACAGGGCTTCCCTGGTGGTGCAGTGGTTGAGAATCTGCCTGCCAATGCAGGGAACATGGGTTCGAGCTCTGGTCTGGGAAGATCCCACATGCCGCGGAGCAACTAGGCCCGTGAGCTGCAGCTACTGAGCCTGCACGTCTGGAGCCTGTGCTCTGCAACAAGAGAGGCAGCGATAGTGAGAGGCCCGTGCACCGCGATGAAGAGTGGCCCCCGCTCGCCGCAACTAGAGAAAGCCCTCGCACAGAAATGAAGACCCAACACAGCCAAAAATAAAAAAAATAAAAAAAGATTCCACATCTTCCCCCAACGTTGGCCAAAAAAAAAAAAAAAAAGATATGACATGAAAAGCTGGGAAGTAGTCCTTTTTGCTTTGTTTGCTTGTTTGATGTTGTTATTAAAACCTTGGGTATCACTTTTGGTTGTTGTGCCTTAAAAATGAGAAGATCTGGTGAAGAGTAACCAGGTGGAACAGACATGTAAAGCAACCTATACTTTTTCAACCTCTACTTCCCATTTTGGATATTTTTATATTTATTGATTGATACTTTTATATTGATTGATCGAAAAGTCTGGTGACATCTTCTTACTTTGGAGGATGTGCTCAGGAGCTCTTGGTAGGGTGGGTTGGCTTCCTCTTCACCATCACAGCTTCTTCCTGGCTGCCCAGGGTGGTGCCTGCTCTGCTGACGGCCACCATGTGCAGATCTGGGCAGTACTTGTTCTTGTGGATCATGTGCGTGATGCTACTGAGTGTCGCCCAGGCATTCTTCTTGATGGTGGTCCACACATATGGGGTGGCTGACTTTTGTTGGCCAGATCTTCTCTTCATGACACTAGGACACCTTTGCCATTGGCTGCCGGCTCCATGCCTGTAGCCCTGCTGTGAATCAGCCCGTTGTAGCAGAAGGAGTATGGGTCTTCACGTTACTGGACTTGCTGCTGTACATCTGCTTATTCCTCTTGGTTAGTAAACTTGAGCAGTTCCCCATGATCATCCATTGCAGGTGTGTGGAGTGGCATCATTTCCTCTCCCTGCAATAGCTGGAAACAGGAAGACCTAGTTTTATTTATTTATTTATTTTTTTGCGGTACGCGGGCCTCTCACTGTTGTGGCCTCTCCCGTTGCGGAGCACAGGCTCCGGACGCGCAGGCTCAGCGGCCATGGCTCATGGGCCCAGCCGCTTCGCGGCTCCTCCCGGACCGGGGCACGAAGCCGCGTCCCCTGCATCAGCAGGTGGACTCTCAACCACTGCGCCACCAGGGGAGCACCTAGTTTTAATTTTTAATTGTAAATTTTTGTTTAATGTCAGCCTGTCTTGCTAGATTGTAAGCTCCGTGACGGTAAGATCTATTGTGCTCACCATTGTTTTCCTTAGAGCTTATTATGTAGCCTGACACACAGTAGACTTTCAGTAAAAATTTAATTACCAGAGATAGAAAAGGAATCCTGTGAGGGAAATTTAAGAAAACTGAGTTTTTTTTTTTAATAGGCTTTATTTCTTTAGAGCAGTTTTAGATTCACAGCAAAGTTGAGAGGAAGTTACAGACAGTTCTAATATACCTTGTGCTCTCATACATGAACAGCCTGCCACCAGTGTGGAACTACACTGGCACGTCATTGTCACCCAAAGACCATAGTTTACATTAGGGATCACATTTGGTGTTTTATAGTCTATGGGTTTAGACAAATGTATAATGACATGTCCCATTACAGTATCATACAGAGTATTTGACTGCCCTGAAAGTCCTCTGTTCTGCCTCTTCATCCCTTCCTCCCCTCTGATCCCTGGCCACTGATCTTTTTACTTCTTCCAGAATGTTGTGTAGTTGGAATCATACATATGGAGCCTTTTCAGAGTGGCTTCTTTCACTTAGTAATATTGCATTTAAATTTCCTCCCTGCTCTTTCATGGCTTGGTAGCTCATCATTTTTCAAAAGAAGAGATGACCAAAGGGTAGTGTGTTTCTTCAAGTTTGTGAAAAGCCTGAATGAATATGCCAGGTGGTTGTTTCATATGGAAGTTTGGGTAAGAGGAGATGGATGAAAATTAAAGCCAGAAAGACCTTGTTGACTTAGGCCAGTGGGAGAAATTTTGGAGTGTCTGCTTTAGAGAAAATAGTCTTTTATGGCTAGTTTTGTAATCGTCTGTCTGAAAAGTGGGGGCTAGATTTGATGGTCTCTTCCACTTATGATTCAGGGCCTCAGGAGATTCTCGGTAACCTGAGACAGTAGGCTGGGGTATTCAGATGCTAGAGTTCTCGTTGGAGTGCTTAGCAAAATCACCCTTATCTTCCCATAGTTTGTTTTTTTCCATATGTGAGCTGGGAATAAGCTAGCTGCCTTTCAGTGGTCAGAAATTACAGACATAGTTTTTGGAAGCTTTTTTAAAAAGATGGTTAAAATCAAGTGGTATTGTTGGTGTCCACAGAATACCACTTGGTTCCTGTTTAGACTTTATTGAGTTTGGTAAATTGGAAGAGTAACAGGTACATATTTGTGAGTAAGGGAAACACCCAGTTACGGTAACTGGCAGCAGAGCAGAGTAGGGCAGTTCCTGGCAGAACAGTATCTCTTTCGTTTTTCTTCTACAGAGAGCTCTTTGCCATTAGCATTAGCGAGGAATAAGTAATTCTAATGAAAACTTTTATTTGGGGCTGGTATCCTGGTTTCCTGTCGCAGCTGGGCTGTTCTGTCACGCCTTATGCTGTGCTAATCTCCAGCATTCACAGTCCACATGTAGTCCTGAAGCTTGGAGCCAACCCTACACTTTTTTCAGTTTGGATTGATAGTGGCTTGTGCTGTACCCGCCAAGCTGGTATATTGACAAGACTGCTCCAGTCTGTTTTTTTTTTAACTTATTTATTTGATTTATTTTTGGCTGTGTTGGGTCTTTGTTGCTGTGCACGGGCTTTCCCTAGTTGTGGAGAGCGAGGGCTACTGTTCGTTGCAGTGCGCGGGCTTCTCATTGCAGTTGCTTCTCTTGTTGTGGAGCACAGGCTCTAGGCGCGTGGGCTCAGTAGTTGTTGTGCATGGGTTCTAGAGTGCAGGCTCAGTAGTTTTGGCGCACGGGCTTAGTGCTCCGCCGCATGTGGGATCTTCCCGGACCAGGAGTTGAACCCGTGTCCCCTGCATTGGCAGGCGGATTCTTAACCACTGCGCCACCAGGGAAGTCCCTCCAGTCTGTTTTGATGGCAGGGGAATCCTGAGCAAACCTGAACTGCTCCCAGTGCTTACTGCTTTGTGTGTGTGTGCGTCTGTGTGACAAAAGTAGCTCCTGGGCATGCTCTGTGCAGTATAAAGCATGTATTCCTCAGAGAGAAAAATTAAACTTGGGGCCTTATTTATTTTTTCCCAAAGACTCAAAGAGTTGGGAGGGACCTCAGAGACCAAGCAATAAAACGGTCAGAACTGTGGCATGTGATCACCTGCCCTCTTCTTGAACACTGCAGTGATTGGTAGCTCGGTCTGTGAACTGCTGTTTTTTTTCCTCCTCAGCTTGCAGAAGGAGGTAATGCTGCTTATTTGCAGTTGCTGAATCTGTTTGCCTATGGAACATACCCAGATTACATAGGTGAGTTGGTTAAGATCCTCCAAAGACTTTTCTTAATTTTGTTGCTCTGTCTGGATATGTTGCCTTCATGAGGGTCACTGAGGTCTGGGATATAAAACATGGGGTGGTATCTTCCTAACCTGGCTGTTTCTCATTCTACTGTGCTCTGTAAGTGACCTCGCATGAGGACTTTCGTTCCCGCCTTTTATTTCCTAGTGGGTAAATGGGGACTATGTTTATGCTCATCCATGAATATAGCCCTTGTTTATTTTCCAGATGAGATTCTTGAGGACTGGTGTTTGTGGAACACTTGGAGTGTTGTGAAATGTCAGAATACTTTGTAAAGTATTTAAGCGTTGTAAATATTATCTAAATACTATCATCATATTGAAGAAAGTTTGGAAAACAGGGAAAAAAGTCACTTGTACTCCCATTAAACTGCTGTTAGCATTATGGTGCTGGACTTTTCTTCCTTGTGCTTGTGCTTTCTGATATGTAGGTGTAAGTAGATTATGTGTACCATTTTATATCTTGCTTTATTCACTTATTTCATAGGCATTTATCCATGTTTTAAGTCTTTGTAGTCATTTTTAATATTCCATAATCGAATACTCCATAATCTACTTACCCCATTCTCTTTTGTAGATCATTTGAGTCATTGTATTGATAAATTAGAATCTTAAATATCAGGAATGAGGTGCATGAATGTCCAGACACTAACTTACCTTCCACCCAAGCCATTTTTGTCTGGCTTCCCTAGTTTATTTTAGTGATAATGATAGAGGCCTGGCAGTTTCTTTTAGTGGTGTGACTCAGGGTCTTCTCTACTATGTCCTCGACTTCCCCTTTTTTCTCATTTTCTTTCTCCATGGTCACTTCTACTTACTCGGTGCTGCTGCCAGACTGGACAGTTTGCCACTTGCCAGCTTTTTCTGACCTTCACTTTGTTCCAGTGTGTGTATCCTTTGTTTCCATCCTCACTAAAGAGCCTAAAGAGCAGCATTTTACAGACTCTAGAACCAGGATTCTTGCATTATATTCTGTGTCCACTTCAATAGTTGTGTGTTCTTTGGTAAATTAAATGGTCTTCTGTACCTCAGTCTCCTTATCTGTAAAATGGGAGTAATAAAAAGGTCCACAATCCCTTATCTGCACTTCTTGGGCTAGATGTTTCATAATTTAGAATTTTGGGGACTTTAAAAAGGTAATATGATGCATATACTTTTTTATGTAACACCCTCGAGAGATGTGGGCAGCACCGGTAGTCAAACACATTCACAGTTTTGCAGCAAAACAAATGAATATTCACAACAAGTGGGATAAAAAGCCTAACTCAATTTAGGTCATGATTTGCCACCAAATGAATTTCAGCACCGTGCTCAAGGGAGCAAAAGCAGTGTGGATTCACCTTTTTGGAATCCAGCATTATGGATAAGGAATTGAAGACATTTGGAATCTGTCTTGTGGGGCTGTTGTGAGGACTAACTGGATGTGTGTGTATATGAACGGATCTGTGTGTGCACTTACACTAAGTAAAGCTTGCCATATACGTTGCCTTGGCTGGTGCCATTGCTGTTGCTATTATTGTTATTGCTAAAGTTTTGCCTGTCCTTCAAGGATCATCTCATAGTCCACCTTTCTTTCTTTTTGTCTCCTGTACCTCCCCAGTTCCCCAGTGTGACTGCACTCACTTGCACTCTCTCTTTTTTCTCTCCCCCTGTTTCCCTTTCTGCCTCTCCCCCACCTCCTCACCCTTTTGTTCTCTTCTGGTAGTTTGTACCTTTCTTCTGGTAGTTCTCTTGCATTTGTAGCTGTTGAAACTTTGGATGGTAAGACTGAGGACAAATCCAGGGCCATTGAGTTGCACGACTCTGGGTGGTAGTTGGTGCTCCTGGAGTCGCGGAGTGTAGCAGCCCTGACAAGCCCCGTCTGTTCTCCTTGAATCACTTAAGACAGTGCATTGCACATAACAGACGCTCAGTGAAGACATGTTGAAAATAGTACTCCAGTAAGAGAATTGTCATGCCGTTTTGTGCACTGATGCCCGGCTTCTTAGGAGACTAAGCTTCTTGTGTGTAGAGATTCAGTTTTGTCTTCTTTGGTAGCACATGGTATTTCAGAGAAGATGGGAGGTGCTTATGGAACATTTGCCTAGTGAATAAGTGCAGAGTCATGACAGTGATTCAGTAGCAGGTTTGATGTGGGGAGTTGGTGTGCTTATTCCATGAAGAAATCCTAATTTTATTTTGTGTCTTGATTTTTGTGGTGGGTGGGACTGAGCAGCCAACAAGGAGAGCCTGCCAGAACTGAGCACAGCTCAGCAGAACAAGCTGAAACACCTTACCATCGTGAGCTTGGCGTCAAGGATGAAGGTACGATCCAAACCCTTTCCTGTCTTCCTCCTTACCTCGAGGCAGGTGTCACATTGGCATCAGTGTGGGAACTCCCAGCTACACACAGTTGAGTTGCATCATAAATGCATAAAATTTGCCTGGCAAAGGACAAAAGAGAAAAAGATAACAGTTAAAATAGTGTAGATAATTACTCACCATTCCATTTAGGAAAAGTATGCCCAGGAGTGATTGTGAATCAGCAGGTCTCAGTTCTGGCATGCCGTGGTACCCCACGTGCTGTGAGCATTTTGCCATGCTTAAAGGAGACTGCTGTTTCAAGATACAGATTTTTCAAACATCAAGGCATCTCAAGGCAAGTTAACTGCTTCAGCTGTTGCTCAGTGCACAGTGAACTGTTCCTGTGCAGGAGGAAAAACTTGCTATGTTGAACTTACTGAGAGATAGATTTTTTAATATGCTGCCTTCCTCTGGGGATTTTCAAGATTAATTTTACTAATTGGAATTTTTGCCTTCTGTGCTAACTTCTGACCCTAACCTTCTGTAAGATACCACTCCACTATATCTCTGAGTTCTTCTTTTTAGAAGAAGACGTGCAACCAGCTGCTTATAGCCATTAACAAAGAAGATCCAGGTTTGATTAATTTATAGTTGATTTTTGGCTCTCTGCCCAATCCCAGCCTAAATGTCTATAAATTTTTGTGGGGCTGTGCCTTTGAAAAAGTTTGCTTTTTGCATTTCCCCTCTGTGATTGAGCTGGAGAGATGTATATTTGTTCTTGGATTGCTGTTTCACGTGCTAAAATTATTTTATCTGGCCTAATCACAAATTTCTGATTCTCAGCTGGGCACTTCAGGTGGGAGGCCTATTTTGTTAGGAAATGAGGACCTGAATTTTTTTTTGTCCTGATCATGAACTTCTCAAGTGTAGCAAAGAGTAGGAGCGACTTTTTCCCTCGTTTCTGCAACCTGTCATTCTTTTTTTTTTAACATCTTTGTTGGAGTATAATTGCTTTACAATGGTGTGTTAGTTTCTGCTGTACAACAAAGTGAATCAGCTATACATATACTTATATCCCCATATCTCCTCCCTCTTGCGTCTCCCTCCCATCCTCCGTATCCCATGCCTCTAGGTGGTCACAAAGCACCGAGCTGATCTTGCTATGCGGCTGCTTCCCACTAGCTATCTGTTTTACATTTGGTAGTGTGTATATTTCCATGCCACTTCCTCACTTTGTCCCAGCTTACCCTTACCCCTCCCCGTGTCCTCAAGTCCATTCTCTACCTCTGCATCTTTATTCCTGTCCTGCCCCTAGGTTCTTCAGAACCTTTTTTTTTTTTTTTTAGATTCCATACATATGTGTTAGCATATGGTATTTGTTTTTCTCTTTCTTTCTTACTTCACTCTGTATGACAGTCTCTAGGTCCATCCACCTCACTACAAATAACTCAATTTCATTTCTTTTTTATGGCTGAATAATATTCCATTGTATATATGTGCCACGTTTTCTTTATCCACTCATCTGTCGCTGGACACTTAGGTTGCTTCCATGTCCTAGCTATTGTAAATAGAGCTGCAGTGAACATTGTGGTACATGACTCTTTTTGAATTATGGTTTTCTCAGGGTATATGCCCAGTAGTGGGATTGCTGGGTTGTGTGGTAGTTCTATTTTTAGTTTTTTAAGGAACCTCCATACTGTTCTCCACAGTGGCTGTATCAATTTACATTCCCACCAACAGTGCAAGAGTGTTCCCTTTTCTCCAAACCCTCTCCAGCATTTATTGTTTGTAGATTCTTTGATGATGGCCATTCTGACTGGTGTGAGGTGACACCTCATTGTAGTTTTGATTTGCATTTCTCTAACGATTAGTGATGTTGAGCATCCTTTCATGTGTTTGTTTGCAATCTGTATATCTTTGGAGAAATGTCTGTTTAGGTCTTCTGCCCATTTTTGGATTGGGTTGTTTGTTTTTTTGCTCTTGAGCTGCATGAGCTGCTTGTATAATTTGGAGATTAATCCTTTGTCCAACCTGTCATTCTAAGCCCCTGTACCAACCCTGGATTTCAGACCTTTAGTCATAGAAAAACCCCCAGGTATGTTTGCCCTCTTCTCCTCATACATCTTCCTCCTGTTTCTGCAGATTTGATTGCTGTGTTAATTTTCAAACTAATAGTGATGTGTCATAGGATTTACAGAAAACTGGTATTTAGATAATCCAGTTGTCTTGGAGTCATGCAGAATGTCGGTACAGTCCATTACAGGACTACTGTTGGGGAATTGACATTGGTTGTCAGAGACCAAGAAAACATGTAAACTTCAGGATGACCTCTGAGCTTGCAGTATCCACTGGCCACCTGTAGGTGGATGCATTAGACTGTAAGATTTTTAATTGTGCTCTGCTGGGCAAGCAGCCAGTTTGTGTGTCCAGTATCTGAGATTCTTTTGAGTTTTTTTTGATGATCTGGCGTCTTATACAAATTCTGCCAGCTTCCAAGAGGCAGCAGAGTGCCACATACTGAGGATATCTCTTTTTCCTCTAGAAAGAGTCTTTGGGATCTCTAAGAGTGTGCTTCAGAGCATGAAAGCTGGAAGCTGAGCAAAGTCCAGGAGGCAGGGGATGGAGGAGAACGCATTCCTAGATGCTGTGGGTCTTGTTTGGATCCCACAGGTCTCACAGCTCATTTATCCATCTCTTGTTGCCATAGATGTTAATAATTACCACTAGACTGCATTTCCCAAAGCCCTGAGGCATATGTTGGCTATCTGAGTAATAACCTGAATTTTCTTTAATGTTTACCAATGGTTTTTGTAAACATCACATGTACCTTATCTATAGTGTATCCCCTACTCCGTGCTGCTGAAGGACCTGGAGATGCGGAATCTCCGGGAACTGGAAGACCTCATCATCGAGGCTGTCTACACTGATATCATCCAGGGCAAGCTGGATCAGCGAAACCAGCTGCTAGAAGTGGATTTCTGCATTGGCCGTGACATCCGAAAGAAAGATATCAATAATATTGTCAAGACCTTGCATGAATGGTGAGGCTCAAAGAAGGAGGTGCCCCCCTCTATAGGGAGGGGATAACCAGCATGCCCTCTATGCCTCTGTTTGGGGAAATGTGATCTCCAGGTATCAGCTGGGGCTGCCTGGGAGCTGGGGCCTTGGGACAGCAAGCTAGGGAGTGGGGCTGCATTTGTGACTACAGCTGTGTGGCAGTAGGAATCACTTCAGGCTTCCTAGTGCCATGGTTGTAAAATAGTTCTTGTCCTGTGCAGTTGGGGGCTGTTTAGTAGCAGGCTGTAAAATGCCCAGAGTTGGCAGGTGGAGCCTCTGAAGCCTCGCTGTGTGACACTGATCCTGTGCTTTGCAGACTCACCCTCAGTGTTTGACCAAGCTTGGGAATTAGTGTTGGTAAGATTCTTTGGATAAGAGAACCAAGTTCGGCATCAGTAACATTGGGCTAGTGTTTGTAAAACATTGTGAAGGATATTAAAGACAAGGCATGGGTTATTCTAAGTTGGAACACAGACTCATATACTGAATATTTGATAACCATATTCTGGTATATAAAAGGAAGTGGAACATTTGCATGTACTCCATTTTAATGGAATTTGATGTTTGCAAGAGCTGTTGCACGTTCTACATGGATTTGTCATGGTGTGATTCAAGGCTGAGTTGTGAAGGAGGGCCAGGGTGAGAGTATAATTGGAGGTGAGGAGAGTGTGTTCCCAGGCGGCACATGGCACGTCGGAGGCCATGAAGCAGAGTAGGCAGACTTTGTGCAGAGGGCTGGGGTTCATTTTGTCTTTAAACAGACTGACTCTCTGGCTTAGCCTCTAGGGGTGTGTATCCAGGGATGTACAGTCCAGCTTTGACCCTCTGGGGGTCCACAGCCCCCTAAGTTTCCCTCACTTCAGCTACTGTTGGATCCCCAGGCATGTACTTGCCCACCCTTTACCCCAGGTTCTGTCCCAAGTGTGACTCCAGACCCCTTCCCTTTACAACATCTGACACAAGCAGTAACTTTCAAAAGATTTTAAAACGATGAAGTCAGACTAAATGGGAAATAAACTTAGAAAACACCCCTAACATGAAAATGGTCTGGCATACAAAATCTAGGTTTCCAGTCCCACTAAAGTTGGCTGTCTTTTTCCGTTTTTGAGATGACTGACACCGTCTTTCACCTCCATAGTCTGGCTTCAACGTGTTTGCATCCAGAGGGCCTATTCTAGCCCCCATTCCAGGATGTTTACTCGTATGAATTCCTACAACTTGTTTTTATGCATTGGAGTTAGATTTGAAACAAAATTGGTATGTAGAGCGGCACCGCAAATACACAGAATGTTCCCAACTGTTGACTCTAAAGTGGAGGATATGTGGCTATTTATTGTACTATACCTTCAACTTTTTTTTTAACGTATTTAAAATTTCAAAATAAAAAGTGGGGAAAATGATATAATGAGGAGGGGGTGGCAGTTGGGAAGTAACACACTTCTGAGAAAAAGGGCAATCTTAAAAATAGGATGCTTTTAGAAAATAAATTTTTCTATTGAGAAAACTGATTAATCAGTGCCATCTGTGAAGTCCCTCCTAATTCCTTTAATTGCACAGTCCGTGAAGCTTTCCCATGGGATACAAAGGTTGGAAATTAAAGCTGTATTCTAAGAAACCACCCCACATCCTCCATGTTTGTTTCCATATGCCCTATGTTATGTATTCAGAAACACCTGTCTTTTGGAAGGAGTGAAGGGGCAAGAGCGCTGGCAGACGGAGTGTTACAGGAAGTCTCTAAGGAATCGGGGAGGGAGATTTGGGAGGCTGCAGGACAACTACCAGGCTTTTCTGGGGCTCAGGGCTGGTTATCTCTTATATAGGTGCGATGGCTGCGAGGCAGTCCTGCTGGGCATCGAGCAGCAAGTTCTGAGAGCCAACCAGTACAAGGAAAACCACAGCCGAACTCAGCAGCAGGTAGAGGCCGAGGTGAGGAAGAGAACGCCTGTCCCCACTCCAGGGTATCCCTGTTTGTCCCTTGTCTTGTGATCTTGGCGTAGATGAAACAGCACTCACTCGCTCGTGGGCACTGGGTGAGGTGCTGGGGTAGAGGCGAGTGTGACCCAGGCCCTCCTCTTGGTGCTGTCCGTCTCGTTTCTGATTCCTGGTCACCAGAGCATGAGCGGGCTCGGAGGGCGGAATGTTGTAATTCCTCAGTTTACACGCACTTTGCAGCTGTAGAGCAAAAGAAACGAGTTTGGGGATGGGTCTTAAAGATGGATGGAGGGATGGTGGTTACCAGGCGGGGCAGAGGGCGGGGTGCGGCTGGGCTGGGGCACATGGGGCTTCAAGGCCCCGGTGCCGCTCTGCCTCTTAGGTTGTGTGGTGGGTGCACAGTGTTCATTGTATTCTTCTCTAATCTGTATGTGTATGTTGTAACCATTTAAAATGCATGATATGTTTCATCTTGAAAAAAGAAAAAAGGGAAAAGATTTGGTGGATGAAATGCAGGTGAAGATAAAAGTGTGTGATTGTGGTGTTAGATGCCTGGTTGTTCAGGACATTTTTAGCCTCTGGGAGAGACGCAGGCTCCAGCCCTTGAGTTAGTGGGTGTTTGTCTGCCTATAGCCTGGACACCTGTGGCGCCATCTCCCAATTTGTTTGGAGCCCTGAAGACCAGAATTTTAGCACTGAAAGTCCTTTTCTAGCGTGATGGAGCTTGAAGCATTAATGGTATTTAATGAATTTTAGAAGTCAGGTATCCTAGAGTGTAGCAGAATGGGACCCAGAGTTACAGCTAAGGAACATAAGAAATAAGTAGTTGTGCCTTTCTAAGGGGGATTTGTAAAATTTGAAGATTTCCCCTGCTCTGTTATATGTACTCCTTGAAAATAAAACCTGGTCTTTGTAAGCCCAGCTCCTTGTCCCATGCCTAATGAGCACATAATAGGTGCTCAAATGAGTGTTTATATTTCAGGCACACCCTATAGGTGTCAGTGGACTGCTGAACTCTGCTTCCATGAACTAGAGTGCATTTATTTCAGATACACACATCCCTGTATATATGTGCATACCTACGCTGTGAATGTTCCATCCACTGTAAATTTTTAACTCTACTTCTAGCCAAAGAAGTGTGAACTATATTTAATTTAGCATTAGTCAAAGACAGATGCAATTAGGAAAGTAAGCCTGCAGCTTCTCTAATAAGCTCTGTGATCCCCCTCTTGAATATTTTGCTCTCTTCTCTGACCTGGGATTGATGTCTGAGCAAAGTAGGACAGTATTCACTGATTCTTCCCTGTACCTCAGACCCTGGAAACAGTAGATTTGGAGGCGAAATGCCCACCTGACCTGGGATAGCCTGAAACACTCTTAAACCTGGTTGGTGGCACAGGAGGAGGAGTCTGATCGCTACTGGCTGCCCCATTGTGCTCGGACTGTTGCTAATTGTGTGGCAGGTGGTGGGCTTGACTGTGGTCATTTGCAAAACTGAATGATACTAGTTTTAGAATTTTGAATGGCTCAAGTTTATTTCCAGAAAAAATGGCATCTGATGAAAGAAGGCACTGCCTAATGTTGAGGCACGACCAATACGTAGACAACAGTGTGGGCTCCTTAGGTTATGGTTATTAAATGAGAGCCAGCACACATGGATTAGCTCGGGCGGCCCACTGCTGGAAAACACAGCTGGCAGAGCCTGATGCTGCCACCAGGTGGCAGTAAAGATTTGATTAAGTTTGAGAGAAAGAAATTTGAGGAAACCTCCAAGGTCACCTCCACTACCAATTAAAACAGTTTACTAATTTAATAATCTTCTAGGAAATCTAGAACAGACAGGTATGAGAAGAGTGGGAGTGTGGTCAAAGCCCAGAGCCTTGACAGTTTTTCCATTCACAGATGCATGATCTGGCTACTATGTGAGGGATGCTGACCGTCCCCCAGCTGAAGGCACATGGAAGGTGCTCACTAAGTATTTGTTGACTTGAAAATAAAACAGATCTACCACAAACACAGCTGTAATTCTGTCCTATTCTGCTTGTATTTATGCTTCCGTTACTCTTGACTTAACTTTTTTTTTTTTTTTTTTGCGGTACCCGGGCCTCTCCCTGTTGTGGCCTCTCCCGTTGCGGAGCACAGGCTCCGGACGTGCAGGCTCAGCGGCCATGGCTCACGGGCCCAGCTGCTCCGCGGCATGTGGGATCTTCCCAGACCGGGGCATGAACCCGTATCCCCTGCATCGGCAGGCGGGCTCTCAACCACTGCGCCACCAGGGAAGCCCTTGACTTAACTTTTATAGTCATTTTCTCAACTGAGTTGATCTTTTCTTTACTTGTCCTTAAGTTAGATTGCTTGTTCCCAGAGGGGAAATCTTGACGTTTTTCTCCCAAAATCTTATAACAGCAGCTATCTTCTGTTGAGTATTAGCTTTAAGAGTCTTCCCTCTTAACGAAGTCAGCCCTATCACAAACTGCCTAAGAATATTCTCTCCTTTTAGTTTTTCACAGAAATAGCACATAATTAGTTACAATTCCAGCATACCTGGAGGAGGTAGAACAATAACATTATGAGCTGTGTCATTACCTCTGAGCAAATACCCTGGAGGGGAGGTAATGATCACCTCCACAAAGCACCTCCTCATTTGAATTTGATTTTGGAGTGTATTTTTCTTCATATTTCAGTGCGCTTATAAGTCTGATGTTCTCTGGAATGTCAGTCTGTAGTTCTTGCTGCATTCACAAAATAGGCTGTGTTCCAGTCAGGTAGGTAATAGAGCATAATTGGACAAAGTAAGCCCTGTTTTTCTTTATGTAGAAAATGCCCCAGGAGTTAAGTTAGTGACAGATCTTGAGCCTGTTGGCTGTGTGGTGCGCCAAGAGTGTGCTTCTCGGTGCTTCCGGGAGTGCTTCTCTCCATCTCCCCGTTCTTCTTTTCTATGTAACCCTTTCCCCACTGTGCACTCTACTTCTGTTGTCTCCCTTTGCTCTGCCCCATAGCTCAAAGAGGTTTTCCTACCCTAAGACTCTCTTCTTTCTCCTTTTGCCTGAATATTTAACGTCTCTAGTAGAACTAGGCTGTGATTTTGTTAGCAGGCGCAGTCCCACCTGAAAACTCCTGAGGCCCATGATTTGAGGGGCTTGACAAACTCTAGGTCATCTGGGGTAATGGGATGGGGATGGCCTGCAAGCCAGACTACTCAAGGAAGAAAATTAGAAGGATCAGGGGCATTTAGGCCAAAGAAGACAAGTCTGCGGGATACTAGTCGTCGTTTAAAGGGCGGCTCTGTGCAAGAGCAGTTAGACTTCTCAGGATTGTTTCTTGAAGCTGAGATGGGCTTAACTGGTGGACCTACATGAGTGGCCACTCTTGGGTCCCGGAAGGAGCTATCTGCAGGTAGACCTGCACAGCTATTACAAAAAGCTAGTTGACTCTTAACTCCCCTTCAACTATGAGAGTCTGTTATTGGCTCAGCAGTCTACTTTGTGAGTTACCTGTGTTTTAAAATGCTAACAGTCAAACTGATTGAGCATGACATATCCATAATAGGGCCCCTGTGAGCCATGTCATCCCCCCCATCCAGGCTGAGGCCTTGTTTAAGATAAAGGGCCTCATTTCCTAGGCTAAGAGACACTTGCCCAAGAAGCCCTCTTTTTCCCTATGGCATGTTTACCTGACTGTGGAGGATTCAACTTTGTCAGTACGTAGTCTTACTGGAAGCTAGATGTGAACTCCTGAAACACAGAGGAGACACAGCACACAGGATGCCGCCACCCGAGAGTGAGAGGGCGCTGCCAGGCAATATAGGTTGAGGGGAGGCTAGTGGTCAGGACGGGTTTGTGGAAGAGGTAGGGTCAGAGGTGGCTAGCGAAGGAGGAGGCTTGCCCAGGCTGGAATAACAGGGTGCAGGAAAGGCAACAAGGCAGAAGAAATGACTGCTTCCGGGTGTGAGGCCGGGGACTAGCGTGGCTCGAGTGGAGGGCACATGTTGTGGAAGGGAAGGAAGGTACAGGGTCTTGAGTGGCGTGTCAGAAGTGCAGAACAAACCAGGTTTTTCCTTGGGGTAAGTCTCATTTCTTTTTCTGGCTTACCAGGGTCACTGAGCACCTGAAATAATAGCTTACTGGGAGATAGTTTCTATAAGAAAAAGCTGCTTGAGGAGGTAAATAGGCATTTGAATGAATGCTTAGAAAACATATCAAACTGGACAAACCTTGTTATTTTATAAAGCGGTGATAACGGAGAAATCACATTTCTTAACCTTTCCCCCAAGGCCATCAGAATACACTGAAGTGAAACAAAAACAAATATCTCTTTTATTTATTTATTTAAAAATTTTATTTGTTTATTTTTGGCTGCGTTGGGTCTTCATTGCTGCATGCGGGCTTTCTCTAGTTGAGGTGAGCGGGGGCTACTCTTCGTTGCGGTGTGCGGGCTTCTCATTGCGGTGGCTTCTTGATGCGGAGCATGGGCTCTAGGCGCGCGGGCTTCAGTAGTTGTGGCTCGCGGGCTCTAGAGTGGAGGCTCAGTAGTTGTGGCGCACGGGCTTAGTTGCTCCGTGGCATGTGGGATCTTCCCGGACCAGGGCTCAAACCTGTGTCCCCTGCATTGGTAAGCAGATTTTTAAAATTTTTTTTAAATTTTTAAAATTTTTTAATTTTTAAATTTTTTGCGGTACGTGGGCCTCTCACTGTTGTGGCCTCTTCCGTTGCGGAGCACAGGCTCCGGACGCGCAGGCTCAGCGGCCATGGCTCACGGGCCCAGCTGCTCTGCGGCATGTGAGATCTTCCCGGACCGGGGCACGAACCCGTGTCCCCTACATCGGCAGGCGGACTCTCAACCACTGCGCCACCAGGGAAGCCCTGGCAGGCAGATTCTTAACCACTGCACCACCAGGGAAGTCCCCGCCTTTACTTTCTTACCGACAAACATACACCTCACTCTGCACCAATACACCTCAACTAGATGAAGGGCAAAGGCATGAACAGTCCATTAGAATTGGTGTTGGGGAATGTGTATAAATACGGGCACAGGAGTACACGATTGGTAGAAGGACAAGTTGGTACAATCATTTTTCAGAAGGCAGTATGGCAATCGTTACTAAAGTAGAATGTGTAAACCCTTTGATGTGGAAAGCTCAATTCTAGGAATATGTCCTCCACAGGTGTTCACAAAAGTATGCAAAGGTAAACATGGGGGGCTGTTCACAGGAGCACCATACATAAGTGAAAAACAAACTGGGAACTAATTAAAAAATGGTAGAACATTCATCCTAGAGCAGTACACAGATATTGCATAGGATATGCTTAGGAGTTGCTTAAATATTTCGGAGCCTCTCTGTTAATCGAAGAAAGGAATGCTGAAAACAGTACTGTGGTCGCATTTTTCTTTTACTACATTTTTTGTCATTTGTCACTTAGTTGGCTGAAGTTTATCCTCTAGTTGCTTATTCAAGAAGGGCTCGTGGGAATTCGGGAATTGTATTCCCAAAGTTCTGGTGAAAATATCTGTGGTTGCATATGTGAACAGTAATGAGCTGAGTGTAGCATCTTGTGTCACCCTTTCTTTTTCTATGGCCATTTTAACCAGTGCTTTCTTTCACTTGCTGTGTTGTACCTTTTTGCCAAATGGTCCACTACCACTTGGCTTATTCCCCATTTTCAACCAAGAAAGCATTAGTTCCACTTTTTTACTTGACTCATTTCCATGTATCTTCCATGAGCAGCCCCTGCTTGTTTCTCCTCATCTGAGTTTCTGAAGATAATCTCAGATTTTCTTGCAGAGGATTCTGGCTTCTTCCCTTGAGTGGCCCCCCTTATAGCGAAAACAAGTTGCAGTGAGTTTCTGGCGCTTACAAGCTGACCACACCAATTCTGTGTCTCCCTCCAGGTTACCAACATCAAGAAGACACTCAAAGCTACTGCGTCCTCCTCAGCTCAGGAGATGGAGCAACAGTTGGCTGAACGAGAGTGTCCCCCCCATGCTGAGCAGAGGCAGCCCACTAAGAAGATGTCCAAAGTGAAAGGTCTGGTCTCCAGCCGCCACTAGGGCCGGCTGGGGCAGCTGGCACTCACCAGGCCTGGGTCAGGTGGGGAGGGGACACCAAGGGCCTATTTCCTCCCCTGTCTACCTTCCATGAGTTCCAGACCTGCCCATGCCCTCACCAGCGCCTCCCCCCACATTGGTACTGTTCCAGAAGAACCGTTAACTCCCTTCCCTCTCCCACTCCCTCTTCCCCAGTTGCTCCCTTCAGACTCAGGGGCTCCACGGATGCCATCCCAACAGGGCCAGACACTGCCCAGCTTCCCTCCAGGAGGTTCTTGTCTCTGTCTAAGGGCTTGTATCCCTCCCAGTTTTTCTTTTGCTTCGTGTCATTTTGTCAGGCTGGTCATAAGCTGGAAGCAGCTTTAACTGGCCCACAGGGATGACTGCGAAGGAGGCCCCTCTCTGAGTGACGGGAGGCACTCCTTCTCCAGCCCCATGTGCCACAGTGCCCACCATGGTGCAGGCGCTCTAGCCAGGTATCAGAATGCTTTGTTCTCCCTCTCCTGCCTTATCCCTTGTTGGCAGCTCAGATCAGGCCATGGAGGGATGTGATGCTGGGCTATGTTTACTAAACCTGCGGGTTTTCAGCCTCTTACGCCCAGCTCCAGTCTCTCATTAGTTGGGAGCACCGGGCTGATTAACCTCTGGAATTTGAGCACCCGTAGGGGTCGCTGCGGGTCTGCTGGGTGGCGGAAGTTTCTTCCGGCTTGGTGTTCTCTGCTGGCCTCGCTCCCTGCTGCCTCTGACTACTCAGACTGGTTTTTGGTGTCAAGGCCCCGGCTGCCCACTGGGGTTGTCTGCCAACACTTGTTCTCCCGAGATCTTTAATTCTTCCCGGCTGCATCCGTGGTGGGATGGTGGTGTTGAGGCCCCTCTATCTGGTGAAGGATCTGTTGCTGCTTCTGTTTCTTTCTTCCCACCCTCCCTGGCTGGTGACCCAGAGCCCTCTGATGATGGCATTCTCCTGGCAAGAGAAAAGGACTTGACTAGCCTTTCTGAACTTGAACAGTTTCAGGTTATATTTTAATTTTTTTTTTTTTTTTTTGTACAGGTTCTGATTCTAATACATTTCAACATGCTTTTTTCCCCCCTCGTGTCAATATTTGTTATAGACTAATCGCCGGGGAGTTTCACCTGGTTGGAGGGTGGGGTGTGTGTATGTGTGCGTGTGGTGGTGTTTTTTTTTTTTTTAAGGGGAGGTGGAGGTCCTGGACTGATATTAAAGAGAGAAAAAGCACATTTTAGAAAACAAAATAAAAGTAGATTTAATGTATGTGACTGTGGAATGTGAGGTTGCATAGCTGGTAGATCTTGAGGGGCTAGAATTAGGGTGGTTCAGGGAAAACGTGATACTGTTTCAGTGCCATGGTTAAAAAATGGATTTCTCCTTTTTCCAAAATGTCCAACAGCTGCCTACCATTGATCAAATGTTAACAAAATACTCTTGTTTCCCTTTTTATGATTTATGTCCCCATATAACATTATGCCCAGCTGGAGGGTTTAATTCCCAAAGTATGTTTCATGAAACCCTTTGATAGATGCTCTGTGGAAAAGGGGTTCTGTTGTTAAATAAATTCGGCACATCCTGCATCCCATATCCTCACTGGAAATTCATTGTTAAGGTCTCAAAGAAGGCCTGGGGGAGGAAGCCTGTTCCCAACACTGATTTCACCACCAAATCCTTTTTTGGTAATATTTAGTGGAACACATTTTGGGGAAATTTTTGGAAACGTATTTCTCAAAAACACCTCCCAGCCTTATAGGTTTTTCCAGCTATTCTTTCCAGACACAGAACAGTCACTCTCACTCTTGCAAGTGGTCTTCCATCCTTATCTTTCCCACTGGGGAGTGGACTAGGTAGGAAGCGTGACTCACTTGTATGAAATGTGTGACCACTAGTTGTTTGACTGCCCCAGGCCCTAGGAAGCTCTAGGTTCACCTTCTCCATGGGTCTGCTGTTCCTTAAAAAAGAGTAATGACAGTAATAAGAACAACATTCATAAAGTGCTCTACAGAATGTCTTCATCTACAATAAGTCATTGAATCCCTTCCACCAAACAATCTCCTGAGGTTGGTAAGGGTAAGTATTGTTACAGTCATCCTCACTTTACATGTGAGAAGTACCCTGGTGTTCAGTGGTAAAACGAAGCCTCCTGGATCTCCTTACTTATATGCCCTGCCATCTTGTCTGTTGCATTCTGATTTAGAGTTTGCTCCCCAGACTGACCCTTGGTACCCTTCTAGCTGCTTATTCCTCTGAGGGCTCATCTTGCTCTTAACTGACACCCAACACATCGCAGCCTCTGCTTCCCAAACCCACCCAGCCCCTTTATATGGAAGCAGAGAGTGTGGCAGTGGGGCTCCAGGAATTGTGGGAACAGCTGGAATGTTCTTTGCTCCGTCGGACTCTGGTAGGAGGCCTGGCCTCCGAGCTCTGCAGTTTCCCGTCTAGTATGCTGTGACAGCTGGGCTTGGGTCTGAAATGTGCATAGGTGTTTGACATAAAAATACAGTGTTCAGAAGAGGTGTCCTCAGCAACAGGGAAGCATCTTAGGTCAGGAGGGAGACACTGCAGTATGAACAGTTCGCTTGGTAGCAGTGCTTACCGCCTGGCTCTGGCTACTTTAAGCTGTCTGCTCCCTGAGGGCCTGTTTGGCCTTCTTTACTTTCTTTCCAGATGAGAGGCTTTATGGTTCTTCTTGGGTAACATTAGGGAGGTGGTCAAAGCCCCCAAGTACAGGCTGTTGTGTTCCAAATCCAAGATGACCACCACTGGTCACGAATTTCCATCCCCAAACTTTAGAGTGATAGGAAAGGGTAGTTATCAAAGAAGCTAATATGACAAACAACTTGTGATATTTTACATATTTGCTGTTTTCTCTATCTTTCATGTGCTGGGTTGCCTGAAACCAAACCACATTCCAGTTTTTGTACTTAAAAGTCATTATTCTCATAGCTTGAGACTTCAAAACTTTTTTTTTTTTTCTTTTTGCGGTACGCGGGCCTCTCACTGTTGTGGCCTCTCCCGTTGCGGAGCACAGGCTCTGGACGCGCAGGCTCAGCGGCCATGGCTCACGGGCCCAGCCGCTCTGCGGCATGTGGGATCTTCCCGATCGGGGCACGAACCCGTGTCCCCTGCATTGGCAGGCGGACTCTCAACCACTGTGCCACCAGGGAAGCCCACTTTTTGTTTTTTTAATGTAACAATTGGTTGATTTTTACTGGACCTGATGGAATGTCACAGTGCTCCTGTGTTTGAGTTTCAAGTATAGCATACCCTGCTCAGTACTTGATTGTACCTGTCTTCCTGGGGATCTGTATACAGCCATGAACATCTGACTGCTTTATTAATTCTTTTCTTGTAGTTATGCTTGAGATTTACAGATTGAAATATATGTATATATTTTAAAAATTTATTTTTGGCTGCATTGGGTCTTCGTTGCTGCGCATAGGCGTTCTCTTGTTGCGGCGAGCGGGGGCTACTCTTTGTTGCAGTGTACAGGCTTCTCATTGCAGTGGCTTCTCTTGTTGTGGAGCACAGGCTCTAGGCGTGCAGGCTTCAGTAGTTGTAGCACGTGGGCTCAGTAGTTGTGGCACGTGGGCTCAGTAGTTGTGGCTCGTGGGCTCTAGAGCGCAGGCTCAGCAGCTGTGGCTCACGGGCTTAGCTGCTCCATGGCATGTGGGATCTTCCCGGACCAGGGCTCGAACCCGTGTCCCCTGCATTGGCAGGCAGATTCTTAACCACTGCGCCACCAGGGAAGCCCTGAAATATATTTTTTATTATAAATTTCATTTTACATTTCCTTTACATTACCCTGAGGGCATTAAATGGATCTTTTAAACCTATGTCTGTTAAGCAGGTTATTTATAATGACCTCAGGGCAATAAAAGTGGGTATAATGCGTATTCATTATAAAAAAGGAATGTTGGGTCTATGAGGGATGAGAACTGTTGTCCTTTGGTTAAGGATGAAACCCACAATGCAGTGATGGGGAGAGCCAGGATAGGAGGCAGCCCAGATCTTCTTGGGGTCATTTGTGCCTGTCTTTACATTGCTTTTTCCTAGCAAAACCCTACTATGGATTCATCCAGTTAGTTACCTTTACAAACTTTTGAGTCATAGGAAATGGGCTGGAACCATGGGGGTGAATCATATAACCTATGGAGAATGTATAGAAGTAAAATAAGAAGGTCACAGCGGAACCCTAGCAAATACCTTCAGCTGGGTTCTAAAGGAAGTGATGCCCCTGAAGAAATTTTAGAACAGGCAGAGAAACACAGGAAGATCTAAAGAGATTGGGGCCTCATACAACACCCTCACACAACCACTGGAGAAATCACACAACCGCAGGGTGGTGCCACTACACTCGTCTCTAAACTGGCTCCTCAGAGCTGTTGGGCCATCACGTCATATGCCCCTTGTCAGCTCTCATTCATTCCCTATAGCTGTTAAGTTTCACTGTTCTTTTGTTTTTTTAAATTAATTTATTTAATTTTTGGCTGTGTTGGGTCTTCGTTGCTGCACGCGGGCTTTCTCTAGTTGCAGCGAGCGGGGGCTACTCTTAGTTGCGGTGTGCGGGCTTCTCATTGCGGTGGCTTCTCTTGTTGCGGAGCACAGGCTCTAGGCACGCGGGCTCAGTAGTTGTGGCGCGTGGGCTCAGCAGGTGTGGCTCGCGGGCTCTAGAGCACAGGCTCAGTAGTTGTGGCTCACGGGCTTCGTTGCTTCACGGCATGTGGGATCTTCCCAGACCCGTGTCCCCTGCATTGGCAGGTGGATTCTTAACCATTGCGCCACCAGGGAAGCCCTCCCTGTTTTTTTAAAACCAGTTACTCCATACCTCTCACTCTAAGCAGATGACTATTCCTACTTCAGAGTGAAACTCACACTAGGTGGGGAAACTGTCAGTTTCTGTCTTCCACCTACAGAATCATCTACATCCACCCTTTACACTTTTGTTCTTATCACAGTGGAAAAGGCAACCCTCCTTCCATGGGAGTGTCGTTTGTCCACCTGTGTGGTATTGATCTGCCTCACCTCTTCTCCCAAGGGTTTTCACTCGTGGCTTTGGCCTCTCCTCTAGTGGCTGTATGTGATGGAGAACTTTACACGTTAAGGAGACCCTCCCTGAGCCTGATGTCCCTTTGCAGCCACCACTTTTTTTCTTCTTATCAAACAAGCTTCTTGAGAGTTGTCTACCCTTTCTGTCTCTACCTCCTCCCTCATCCATACCTGAACCCTTTGCCACGTGACTCCTACTGCCAGCCATCTGCTGATGGTTTTCTTGTGAAGGAGACCATAGATCTCCAACTTGCTAACCTTTTTGGTCTTTATTTGGCTTGATCTTTACGTTACAATTGGCAATGTTGAGTCCACTTCTTTATGTGTTCTTCTCTTAGTTTTCACGGCCCCAATAATCTCTCTAGGTTTTCCATGTGTTTTTCTGCCTATTCTAAAATTTCTTCAGGGGCGTCTCTTCCTTTAGAGTCCTGTGGAGATGTCTGCTGGAGTTTCATTGTGACTGTCTTATTTTACTTCTGTGTAAACATCCCATGGTGTTCCACTTCCATTTATAACACCCAAATCTCTATCTCTGGCTCATTCTGCCAACACGTATGGTCAACAGACAACTGGGCATTTCTACTTGCTGTCTCCCAGGTCTGCTTACATAGTCAGCAAATGGTGCCCACAGTTCACCAAGTGTATTATTTTATAGGGCTTCCATAACAAAACACCACAGACCAGGGGGCTTAAACAACAGAAGCTTATTCCCTCACAGTTCTGGAGGCTGGGAAGTCCAGGATCAAGGTGTTGGCAGGTTTGGTGTCTCCTGAGGCCTCTCTCCTTGAGTGCAGATGCCACCTTCTCACTGTGTCCTCACAGGGTCTTTTCTCTGAGCATGTGCATCCCTGGTGTCTCTTCCTCCTCTTATAAGGACATCAGTCATATTGGATTAGGGCCCCACCTTCATGACTTCATTTAACCTTAATTACTTCTTTAAAGGCCTAGCCCCAGATACAGTCGCATTGGGGTTAGAGCTTCAACATATATGAGTTTGGGGAGAAGATAATTCAGTCCATAAAACAGTTACCTGAGCCAGAACTTGGGGTTCATCCTTAACTCCTCCCTACCCTGTGTCTGATTCACCACATCCTGACAATTCTATTTTTATATTTTTTGAACCCATCCTTTTTCCATTTTTCTGCCACTTCACGTCTTTGAACATTCATTCATTCATTCAGTATACTCTTTGGATACCCATTATATACTAGGAAGGCAGCCAAAAAAAGCTAAAAAATACAAGATTAAGGAAAGTATATGGAAGGAAATGATGAAGATACATGCAGAAACAAATTAACCGGCAAGATCAAAAGTTAGTCTAAGGGGTTTTTTAAATAATGAAAAAGATATATACCTGGAAAATCTAATTAATAAAAGACAGTAAATGAATAAAGGGAACAGTTAGGATTTTAAAACTGTAAGATGTTACCCACTATCAATCTATCTGAAATTCAATGATAAAAAGAATTTTCTGGAAAATTGAGTGACTGTAATTCACTCAAGAAATAAAATACTGGAACTGGCTAAAAATCAAGAAATGAAATGTAAAAGCTCCTGAGGATGTATCTAACAAGGCTCTGGGTTCATGTTGTTTGCTGGGGGAATTCTTGTTATTAAAGGATTCAGTGATTCCTTTCATCATCATAGGCTAAACAGGTTTTTGTAAAAAAAGAAGGAATGGAAAACTGAATTTAAAAAAAATGTTTCGGGCTTCCCTGGTGGCACAGTGGTTGAGAGTATGCCTGCCGATGCAGGGGACACGGGTTTGTGCCCCGGTCCGGGAAGATCCCACATGCCGCGGAGCGGCTGGGCCCGTGAGCCATGGCCGCTGAGCCTGCGCGTCCGGAACCCGTGCTCCGCAACAGGAGAGGCCACAGCAGTGAGAGGCCCGCGTACCACACACACACACAAAAAAATGTTTCTAGGGAATCCCCTGGTGGTCCAGTGGCTAAGACTCTGCCGAGGGCCCGGGTTTGTTTGATCCCTGGTCAGGGAACTAAGATCCTGTAAGCTGCCTCATGCGGCCAAAAAAAAAAAAAAAAAAAGTTTCTAGTTGAGCTTTATTACCAAAATCTAACAAAGATAGGTTTTTTTCTCTTAATCTGGTTTATGAATATAGATGAAAAGAATTCTCTAAAGTTAGATATACAATCCTAATAAAATCTTTTAGGAAGCTAAGGAAAGGATGCTTCCTTAACATGATAAAGGACTATGTATATTAAGTCCAGGGACCACATTGTCATTTCAGTAAATACACCAGGGTGTTCCCACTAAAGCAGTGGTCATGCTGTGCTGCTGGCCATTCAGAATGAGCTGTGAATCTGAATGGTGACTGATGGTGCAGGGAAAGCGCCCTTCAGTCACCTGACAAGTTTCTTGAACACCTGAAGTCTTGGGTGAAGCAGAGCCAGTGAGAGGCAGTGTGTCCTGATGGTTAGGGGAAAGAGACCTGTAGCAGGCAGTGTGACCTTCCGCTCTGGCCTCTTCCCTCTTCTGCAAAGGGAGCACAATAGTAACACCCCTTCTTAGGGGGATTGTGAGGATTACAGGAGGCAAAGCCAGACTTGCCATGAGCACAGGTGTTAGTGGTTGTTAACTGATGTTCGTATTTTTGTTGTAGATGTTTGGGTTCCACTGGTGGTCAGGATCTTAGCACACTTCATTTCAGAACCCTCTATCTTGATGCTTTCGGGTTAGAATGGAGATCTTTCAACAACGTGGACCCCAGGAAATAGGCTGATAGCTCTGCAAGCCCAAATCTGCCACGTCCCAGTGTTCTATCCCTGTGCTGGCTAGTCCTCCCTCCTCCCCAAGCCCTGCACCCTCACCTCCTTGCCTTTCCCTTCCCCCGCTCCCCCCTGTGCCTCCCTCGTCTCTCAGCCCCTCCGTACTTCCCTGTCTATGGCGGCAGCCTCTCCTGCAGTCAGTGCAGCCTCCCCCTGCCTCCCAAGTCCTCTTTCAGTGTTAGTCCTTGCTGCACACTCTCCAGCGTCCTCCCCTCCATGAAGTCCAAGTTTGTCAGAGCTTGAGAAATCCCTCGAGCTGTGTGTCACGTGTCCCTCTTCTCCTCACCCCAAGTCTCCAGTCTCCCTGAACGCTTGTTCAGAAAGCGCCGTGCCGTCTGCCCGTATGACCTCTGTGCCTCTGTACCGTTTGCCTGGGTGCCCATCTGCCCGTATGACCTCTGTGCCTCTGTACCGTTTGCCTGGGTTTCCTGCCTCCCCTCCTCCTCGTCCACCTGGCACATGCTCATCCATGAAGCCCTATTGTAACCTCTCGCTGCCGAGGATAGTGCCTCCCTCTGCACCGTTTGGTGCCCCACATCTTTTTCTGTGCCCCCGCCTGTTGCCTACAGTATAGCCCTGTGTTCAGTCATCTGCACCCGCTGCCAGAGTGTGAGCTCTTCCAGGGCAGGGGCTGTGCTCTCCTCTCCTGTCTGCGTTGCGTGGCGGGGTGCTCAGCACGCAGAACAATGCCTGTCCTATGGGAGGGAACTAGCGGACGCACAATCTGGTCCTGCTGTGGATGGAGGGTGGCGTCTTTGCTTACCCAGAGCTCCGGGGAGTGGGAGTGGCACTTCGCCGTTTGGGGGCTTACAGCAGTGGCGCGGCGTCCTGTCATTGCCGCAAGCTGTTCACCAGGGGCTTGGCTCCAACTGTGTAGCCTCCACCAGGCGAGGCTTGTGCAGGTGGAGCCACAGCACGTGAGCACTTGTTATGTGCCAGGCGCCGGGTTAAATGCTTTTAGGGTAGCTCACTGGACCCTCACAGCAACTCTAAGGTCGGTTCTGTTATAGCTCTGGTTTTACTCCTAAGGAAACAGCTCTGAGTAACGACATGGTGGAGCTGGGTTTATATCCAGATCCCACTCCGAGACTAAGCCTGAAGCTCAGGCATGGCCGCACCTCCAGAGGCTGGGAGGCAGGGAGGCTTGAGGTGGCCGGGTTTAGGTCCTGGGACTAGGTGTGGTTGGACAGCAAAGGGGCTACTAGCTCTGCCAGGCTGTTCACACTGTTCTGTAATTTGCTTTTTTCTCTTAATGTATTGTGAACGTCTTTCCATGCTGTGGTGGTTTTAAAATATGTCTACAAATTTTTGGACACTCCTCCCACAAAAGAGAGAGCCCAATTCCCTTACCCTTGAATGTGGGCCTGTCTCAGTGACACACTTCTATTGAATAGGATGTGGCAGAAGTGATGCTGAATGACATCTGAAGCTGGATTAGAAAAGGCGACGCAGCTTCCATGCAGCTCTGTCTTTCATGGGATGCATGCCTTGGGGTCCCTTGGCTTTGCTGAAGCTACCCTGCTGGACCGTCGCCTGGAGGGGCAAGGGCTGGAGCAGAGGAGAGAAAGAAGGAGGGAGAGAGATGCCCAAAGGGTCTTCAGAGTACAGGTGCCACCTGGGAGTGAGTGAGCCTTCAGGTGATTCCAGCATCCAGCCTTCAAGGCAAGGGCCAAATGGAGCAGAGACGAGGTCTCCCTGCCCAGCCCTTGCAGACTGCAGATTGGTGAGGAAAATAAATGCTGCTGTTCAAGCTACAAGCTTGGGAGTGGCTTGTTACTCAGCACTGGCTACCTGGAATAGTTGTCAATAAGAATAATGCTACTCCCTTGTTTTGAATTCCACCTGTGGATGTCAATTTGTAAAGGGTCATCCAGTATTGTCTTTTATTATAAATAACCCTGTGAAAAAAATTCCTGTTCACGCAGGGGTTTACACACACGTAACACAGAAGTCACTCTTCTGTTTTCGCAGGTTGTCACCTTCCTCTAGCATGTTTGGGAGGCAAGCGCGTGGTCCTTCACCCTCCTGGGTCAGTTTAACACTGTAGCTCCTCAGCGCTCATTTGCCTCCTGGGGCCTCAGGTCACTATCCCACTGCTGGTCACCCCTTGGAACTCCTGGACTGCATCTCTGACTTCATAGAGCTTTTGTTCTGTGGGGAGATGGGCAATAAATAAGAGAAAAATAACTAAAAACTGACCCCATTCCTGTGAGCATGGACGGAAGGTTGGGGAAGGGTTTCAAGCAGCAAAGACAGCCTCTCGGAGGTCAGCCTTAAAGAAACCACATGCCTGGTTGTGAATTTTGACATGGCTTCCTGGTTGGCTTCTGGGAGAATGGGGGCACCTTGCCTGAGAACGTGGAGGCATGAAGATTGGCTCTTCTGGTTATAATTCCTTCACTCAATTGTCTGATAACTGCTTTAGGAAAAATTCCTCGAAGTGGAATGTTTGAGATTCAGAGTAGTTTGGATTTTAAAGGCCATTGCCACAGGGAACCAAGCTACTCCTCCAGAAAGCTTTGCTCAGTTACATTCCTCCAACCTGTGCAAGCCGGAGCTTCACAACAGGGCGCCAGGGTGCCAGAGCCCGAGTGAGTTACAGGTGCCAAGAGCATAAACGCTTCCCACCCCTGAGACTCAGGGGAGCCCAGGGTGCCTTGCTGAGGTGATCACTTCTATGTGTGCCTTGTGACGAACCATGTGTTCCCAGCCCTGGACAGCACTAGATAGACATTGTCATTCTTTTCCATTAGCCACCTACCTGACTGAGGGGAGTATTATCTCCTTGATGTTGTAGTTTACATCTTTTTAATTACCAGTGAGGCTGTTTTTCATATGCTGATTATACCATTGCATTTATTCTTTTGTGACTTTCTTGTTCTTGTCCTTTACTCATTTCTCCACTGGAGTCGTTGCTTTTTTTATATGAATTTTTAAGTACTACCTAGAAACAACCAGCAGAGGGCAGCAGTGCATCAGGGTGCCAAGGGGATAGTGCTGGAGCCTGAACCTGAACAGTATATTTTGGACAAAGACACAGCCTGGGCCCTGGGGCCTTGGCATCAATGGACTAGGGGAACTTAGAACAGGTAATGTGGTTAATTTCCTCTCCAAATTGAGTTATTTGTCTGAAAGTCTGTAGGTGGGCTTGGGACAAGAAGATGACTTTGAAGGGATAAAACTGTAGGTCCCAGAGTGGTAAATGAATTCTGTCTGATGGTAGACCCAGGTTGTTGCCAGAGTATGGGATGTGTGTGTGCATACAAATGTGCGCCCCACCCGCCAGAAAGGTACCTGAATAAATTTCACATGTGCCAACCTCTCTCTTTGAGCTGTCTTGTTCTCTGTCTCATTGGGAAATTGAAGCAACTTAATAGGCAGGGCCTGGGTGGTAATGCAGGAATGTGAGGTTTTAGAGAGGAGAGAGCCAGTGAATGCTGCCCCAGCCTTTCACTGTAGGAAGCTAGGTGAGCCTCAGAGAGATGCGAAGCCCCTGAAATCATTCGCAGAACTGTCTATGCACTTACATATCTTATTTTAAAAAACATTTAATTTTGAAGTAATTGTAGATTCAGAGGTAGTCTCAAAAATAGTAGAGAGGCTCTGTGTACCTTTCACCCACTTGCCCCCAATTATAACATTTCACATAACTTTAACCAGGAAATTGACTTTGATATAATTCAGGCCTTGTTCGGATTCCACGTGCTCATGCGTGTGCGTGCACGCATGACATTGTTGAGCTCTGGGTCACCATCTTTTGGACTTTGTGTTCTGTGCCAAAGGTGTACCCATGTTTGCTTAAGTCATCATTAGTAGAGTTTTCTGTTACTTGAAGCCTCAACATTCCTAACCCTAACATCCAATTACAAGGTGCAGAAAACCTCATGCAAACTGGCTCAATTTAAAAAAAAAAAAGAGGTCTTCCCTGGTGGCGCAGTGGTTGAGAGTCCGCCTGCCAATGCAGGGGATACGGGTTCGTGCCCCGGTCCGGGAGGATCCCACATGCCGCGGAGCGGCTGGGCCCCATGAGCCATGGCCGCTGAGCCTGCGCGTCCGGAGCCTGTGCTCCACAATGGGAGAGGCCACAACAGTGAGAGGCCCGTGTACCGGAAAAAAAAAAAAAAGAAGGAAAAGGAAGGGGAGGAATATTGGTTCATGTAATAAAATCCAGAGGAATGACTGAACGGATGCCAGCGGTTCAGGATGTCATCAGAGAGCTCACTCCTTTTCTCTGTACCGGCCACTGCTCTGCGCACCTCTGAGTTCTGGCTTTTTTCTCAGACACCCTCCCTCAAGATCCCAACAGTGGCAGTGGCGATTCCAGACCTTTCATCCTCACCCCACATCACACAGAAGAAGAGAGGGAGTGGGGGGATCTCATTCCCTATAGAAGTTGTAAGATTCATTCTGATTAGACCAGCCTGGCTCAAGTGCCCATGTCTCAACCAATCGCAGGGCCAAGAGAATGAGATACATTGGTTGGCTCATGCCTGGACTCCTAACCCCTCCATGAACACCTCGTGATTGGGATAGTTTATTGGTTTAATCTAATCTCAGATGGGAAGTGTCCACCCTGACCACATGGGACAGGGGAAGTGTCTGAAAAGGAATTTGAGGTGATGTTACCAGAGAGAGGGGAAATAGATGCTGGACAGTAAACCACAGATGTCTTCCATCTTTGGCATGGAGTCTTGAGTCCCTCCCTGGTCAAATCAGCTATGACCAGGAGGACAGGACCATATAGTAGAGACATGACTACTGGGATGGGTGTGCAGTTTTTGCATCAGGGGGAGTGATTGCTGGACAGGAGGTCTCTACCACAGTAGCAGTTTATGTCTCTAAAACACCGTTCTGCTGCAGATCTCCACACGCCTCAGGATGTTAACCTGGTTATGGCATCTCTAGTCACTCCCACTGGCCTGGTGTAGGTCTGCAGGGGCCCAGTGGGCGGTAGAGGAGATGCTGTGGTTGAAGCAGGATCCTGGGTTTCAGCTGCATATGTTCGGTAGGGCTGGGGATATATTTTGATAGGACCCCCCCGACCCTACCACACCATGCCCACTGGCTGCCCCTTGTACCCTCCTGCTGTCCAGTACGGACAACAGTTTCCTGCTGTACTCCTCCCTACTCACCGCCATGAAGTCCATCCATTCCAAGTGGACACAGAGGTCTTCAGAGAGAGGCTGTCCTGGGGCAGGTGGCTTCTAGCACCCCAAGATACTCAGGTTTATGGAAAAGGTCAACATTTCTCCAAGCATGCTGTTCATACCATTGTGGTATGCGATGTATTTTAATAGATACGCATCAATTCTTAAACACTCCTTGTTTTAAAAATCTTTTTATTGTGAAATGAAATAGATACAGAAAACTCTACAAGACAAACGTAGAGCTTAATGAAGTATAATAAGGCAAACACCGCAAATGCTCTTGTAATCCGAGAGGTAGAACGTTGCAGCCCCCCCGCCCCCAGCAGCTCCTCCACATTCCCTGTCCCCGTCCCAGCCCCTCTCTGCCACTGCAGAGTAACCACTACCTGGCTTTTACTGCAGTCACTTCCTTTTGTTTCTTTACAGTTTCATCACCCAAGTGTGCATCCCTAGACTATGGCTCAGTCTTGCCCCCTTAAAAAACCCCACATATTTTACCTCTTTTAATCCACAGGTTCTTCCTTCACCCCTTTCTTTTCCTTTCATTTTATTGGTTGAGGAATCCAGGCCATTTGACTGCAGTGTTTCCCACAGTCTGGATTTTGCTGGCTGCCCACTCATGGGGCCTGTCAGCGTGCTCTGCTGCCTGCTGTGTTTGCTGCCCACTGTCAGCTGGACCTAGAGGCTCGACCAGACCCAGCTTCTATCCTTTTGACGAGACTCTAGCGTGATGTGTTCCTTCATCAACTGCCTCTCTTTCTGGGTGTTCTGAGCCTTGGAGGTTCAGCCCCTAGATCCATTACTTCCCTGGGGGTCCAAAATTGTGACATACATTGTTTTCACTGTGCTGTGATTCACATTTTATTGCCTATTAATTTTGTCACTCCACACAATTTATGAGTAAACAGGCTTTGAGGAAATATACTGAGTTAAACAGATGATGGCAACATTGATGAGACTGTTCCCGTGTTTTACATAAGGTAATGAAAAGAACCACAGCTGCCACTGCTACAAAATGATCATGATATTCTAATTCCATCATTTCTTTTTCATTTACTTGCTGGAATTCTTTATAAACAGATGCTTGCTTTCATCTATCATGAGGTTACCCCATGGTATAGCTCACACAGGAGAGGCAGGATAAATGCTTTCCTCTTTCGCTATGTTTGCCAGTTTGCAAAATAATAGACTGGCTCCTTATTATCCTCTGGAGGTGACCAGTTCAGTTTTTCAATATCATTGTGAACTCATGGATTTAACTAAATTTGGTGAGTTGTAGTTTGTTGTAATTATTACTATGTTCAAAGCTCAAATTGGCCTGTCTCTGGCCAGTGGGAGCATCTGTGGGTGGGCTCCTGTGTTCTTTTGAGACTACCCTAGTCTACACATAACCTTCCTGTGATGGCTTGTGTGCTGTCCTTTATGTCAAGATGTTCCAGGCTCCTTCTGTACACTTTCTCCTCAGACCAGTAGTCAGTCATTTTCCACACAGCCCTGACTTTTAGTGGGAAATGGCATTTCCTGACCGCAATGTGTACTCCAGGGATGCTCACTGCTACTGGCTTGGTCATGGTTTCTAGGTCGTTTCAGTGGTCAGAGCTAATAGGTATAGATAGAATGGTAGATGAAATCCCTCGTAAGGTCATACTGTTATTTCCAATTAAATTTCAGGACTATAGATTTTATATTTAATCTTTAAAAAAATTACAGCTGCATCTCCTTTCTTCCACACTGAGAATCCTGATTTTTAGGACACAGGGGATGATAGTTAAAATATCCCATAATTATTCATTTGTTTCAGGCAACATTACACACACGACAGGGAATACTAATGCTGCCACCACCAGAATGATAAGCGAAAATAGTTTTAAAGTTCTCACCCTCTTTTTTTTTTTTTTTTTTTTTTTGCTGTACACGGGCCTCTCACTGTTGTGGCCTCTCCCGTTGCGGAGCACAGGCTCCAGACGTGCAGGCTTAGCGGCCATGGCTCACGGGCCCAGCCGCTCCGCGGCATGTGGGATCTTCCCGGACTGAGTCACGAACCCCTGTCCCCTGCATCGGCAAGCGGACTCTCAACCACTGCGCCACCAGGGAAGCCCCCTCACCCCCTTTTTTATAGCTATTCTATATTTACATCAGTCGAGCTTATAGCCCTCTTATACCATATTCTCTTCCATTTTATTTTATGTTTTTTATTGAAATATAGTTGATATACAATATTATGTTAGATCAGGTGTACTACATAATGATTTGACATTTGCGTACGTTATGAAATGATCACCATGGTAAGTCTAGTAACCATCTTTCCCCATAAAGTTATTACAATATTATTGACCATATTCCTTATGCTATATGTGACATCCCTGTGACTTACTTATTGTTTAACTGGAGGTTTGTACCGCTTAATCCCTGTTGTCTCTTTTCCCCCCACCTGCCTCCCTTCTGGCAACCACCTGTTTGTTCTCTGTGTCCAACAGTGTGTTTTTGTTTTGTTTTGTCTATTTGTTTTGTTTTTTTAGATTCCACATTTATATTCTCTTCCTTTTAAGCCTCATATAGTTTTGGTTCTCCAAGTAATTATGTATATAATGCCCTCCACCAGTTCTTATGCTGAAGTGTCAAGTAATTTTGTCAGTCTGAGGCTTGTTTTCTGGTAAATTCTTCAGGAAGAGTTCATAGGAACAATATTCCCAGAGTTCTTGTACACTGATAACAGTTTGTACCTTTTATACTCGATAGTCTTCCTGGATATAAAGTCAGTTTTCTTTGGCTCACACTTTTGCCCTCTTGGATGGGTCACACCATTTTCCTCTGGTACCAGGCAATGTTGTTGAAAAGTCTGATGATGATCTAATTTCGTCCTCTCATAAGTCACTTGTTCCTTTCCCCATCGATGTTTAAAGGATTTTTCCCCGTTAATATCCAGTATATTTACTAAAATATGTCTTGGTGTTGCTCATTCTGAGTCAGTTTTCTCTGGTATATCACGTACTCTTTTAATACATGATATGTACATTAATATGTACAGGTTATTAATCTATTGTGTCTCAGCTCCCAAAGCCATCCTTTACTCTGTGCAGTCATGGAGGTGGACCCTGTACCTGTTTTTCCTTTTGAGGCCTGGCCCAATGTTAAACTTTGTCAGTAGAGGGCGCTCTAGGAGCAATGGAGGAGGAAGGGGCTTCCCTTCTTCACTCTAGCGTGCCTCATGCACCAGATTAATGCAGCGCATGCAGCTCTTAGCTCCAGCTGTGCCTGGTGATCAGCAGCACAGAGCACCTCCCCCTGGGGAGCTTCCCTTGGCATCCCCTTGGGTGGCTTCAGAGCCTCAGCTGACTTCACCATTCAGTGAGCCACAGCTGTGTCCTCTCCCAAGGTCTTAGTCTCAGCCCTGGGATGAGGGACCTTTTCTTGGTTCCTCTGTCTCAGACCTAGGTGTAGAGGCTTCTGCCTTTATCTGCTATTTTGTATTCTTTAGAGTTCCTTTTACTCCTTACTAGCCATTCCCCCTTTATTCCAGTCTGCTGTTATAGTTAGTAATTCTTCATGTGAAACTTTCCCTATTCAAATTACTTCGTGGTTTCTCTCTCCTAAATGGATCCTGACTAGTACAATGTAGGTATCAAATGGGTTTTTTTCCTTTTTCCTTTTTTTTTTTTTTTTTAATTTCAGGAAAGTTTCCTAGAATTTTAGTTTTTAGTATTTGTTTTTTTCCCTTGCTAGGAGTTTCATTTTCAGAACTCCTCTGCCTATTTCCAATATTTATCATTTTCTCTTAAATCCCTTTATGTGTTCTTTTGGATTTAAAATATTTTCTACTTTTCACATTCTATTTCTCATGAGGCATCGTTTGATTCACTCTTTTGTTTCTTCTGATTCTTTATTTCTAAATTTGTCCTAAATTTGTCATCTCACTTCTGAGTTTTTCTAATTCTAAATTTTATAACGTCTTTTTTCTTGAGTTGGTATAGTTGGTGTAGTTTCGCTCATTGTATTGATGTTATTCTGCTCCTTATTCTCTTTTTTTTTCTTACAGACACTTTGGATGATATTTGACATTGATACTTTGTATTCCTCGTTTTTTATGTGAAATTAGTTCTTTGGAGCTTTTGGAATGAGGTGGGTTGAGGAAGCTTTCCTAACTTCTCCTGTTGTTATCATATAGTGTTAAAAAAAAAGTATGGCAAACCATTAGAACTAATAAATAAATCCAGCACGGTTGCAAGATACAATATCAATACACAAAAATAAATTGTATTTCTATACACTTGCAGTGAACAATATGAAAATGAAATTAAGAAAACAGTTTCGGGGGCTTCCCTGGTGGCCCAGTGGTTGGGAGTCCGCCTGCCAATGCAGGGGACGCGGGTTCAATCCCTGTTCTGGGAAGATCCCACGTGCCGTGGAGCGACTGGGCCTGTGCACCACAACTGCTGAGCCTTCGCTCTGGAGTCCGCGAGCCATGGCTGCTGAGCCCGCGGTGCTGCAGCTGCTGAAGCCTGCGAGCCTGGGGCCCGTGCTCCACAGCGGGAGAGGCCACCGCAATGAGAAGCCCGCGCACTGCAGCGAACAGTGGCCCCCGCTCGCCGCAGCTAGAGAAAGCCCATGCGCAGCAACCAAGACCCAACACAGCCAAAGATAAATAAAATAAAATTAAAACAAACAAAAAAAATTTCATTTACAATAACACCAAATTATTAGGAATTTAGGAATAACTTTGACAATAGAAGTGTAAAACTTATACTCTCAAATATTATTGAAAGAAAACTTAAAATTCCAAATAAATGGAAAGACATTCTATGTTCATGGATCAAAAGATTTAATATTAAAATGCCAATACTCTGCAAAATGATCTGCAGCCTCAGTGTAATCCGTGTCAGAATCCCAGCTGGCTTCTTTGCAGGAGTTGACAAACTGATCTTAAAAATTCATATGAAAACTCAAGAACACCAAAACAATCTTGAAAAAGAAGAAAGTGGGAGGACTTCCCAATTTCAAAATGTATTAAAAAGAACAGTGATTAAGAAAGTGTGGTAGTGGCATAAGGACAGAAATATAGATCAATGGAATAGAATTTAGAGTCTATAAATAAACCTTACATTGCAGTCAAACTGATTTTTCACAAGGGTGCCAAGACAAATCAGTGTCTTTAACAAATGGTGCTGGGACAGCTGGAAACTCACATGCAGAAAAATTAAAGTGGTATACCCACATCACACCAAGTACAAAATTAGCCCCAAATGAATCACAGACCTAAATATCAGCTAAAACTATAAAATTTCTAGGAAAAAACCCCATAGGGATAAATTTTCATCACCTTTATTTGGTAATGGCTTTTTAGATGTGACACCAAGAGCATAAGACACCAAGGGAAACAATGGGTAAATTGGACTTCTTCAAAATTAAAAGCTTTTGTGCTTCAAAAATACCAACAAGAAAAAGACAACCCACTGAATGGGCAAATTTTATACCTGATAAGGGACTATATAAGAACTCTTACAACTCAATAATAAAAAGGCAAATAATCCAATCCAATTTCTGGCACAGAGCTCCTAAAACCCTTGAAATTTCCCGAGTGATAAGGGTAATAGGAACATCTTTTGTTACTAATGAGGTGACTTTCGGCACACCTCTACGTAGCTCAGGATGGGAGCTGGTTCCCAGAAAGACCAAGCCTTGATTAGAAACTTGGAACTTTCAGCTTCACGCGGAACCCTCAGGGAGGAGAGAAGGGCTGGAGACTGAGTTAATCACCAATGGGCACAGTTCTCCGTAAGTATCCCTAAATGATGGCATTTGGAGAGCTGCTGAGTTAGGTGAACACATCCACATGCTAGGAGGGTGGCACACCCCCATCTCCACAGGGACAGAGGCCCCTGTGCTCAGGACCCACTGGCATTCTCCTGAGTTCTATGAGTCGTTCTATCAAACCATTGAAGCTGGGGCAGGTGGGAGCCTCCAACTTTGTAGCCAAGTTGGACAGAATTATAGGTGACCTGGGGACCTGATACTTGTGGCTGGTGTCTGAAGTGGGCCAGTCTTACAGGACTGAGCTCTTAAACCTGTGGAATCTGATGCTCACTCCAGGTAGTTAGTGCCAGCATAGGATTAAATTGTAGGACACCCAGTTGGTGTCGGAAAGTTGGAAAAGTGAGGTTGGAAAAGACACCATGTGTTTTGTGTCAGGAAAAAACCACTCACAAAAAATGGGCAAAGGATCCAAATAGACATTTCTTCAAGAAGATATATAAATGGCCAATAAGCACGTGAAAGGATGCCCAACATCTTTTATTGGGGACATGCAAATGAAAACCACAATTAGGTACCACTCCACACCCACTAGAATGGCTATAATCAAAAAGACAGATAATAACAAGCGTTGGTGAGAATGTGGAGATATCGGAACCCTCATACACTGCTGGTGCAGCCACTTCGGAAAACAATATGGCAATCCTCAAGAAGTTCAACACAGAGTTCTCATCTGACCCCGCAATTCCACTCTTAGGTATATACCCAAGAAAATAGAAAACATATGTTCACACAGAGATCTGTACACAAATGTTAGCCATTCTCTCTGTGGAGGCTGGTGGTGGTCAGGGACGGATCAGAGTCCTGATTAGGGATTGTTTCCAGGCTCTGTTTGATACCACTTAGAGGACAATCTTTCCCCCCCTGTCTTCCACATTATTGGGGAATTGGGAAAAGCCTTATTGTAAGCCCCGAGGAATGCTGTGAAACACTAATCTGTGACTAATCTAGCACTATCGCAGGGCCTCTGGGTGTGGGACCTGAAATGTGACTCTAACCCCACGAAGACAGTGCGTATGGTCACAGGCATGTGCACTTCTCATTGTTTGGTCCAGCATCCCAAAGGGACAGGAGTGTGATTACCAGTCCTTTTCTGCCATGAGGAGTGAGTCCATGGGCGTCCACATCGGAAGGTAAGTTTTTTAGCAAGTTCTCTAACACAAGAATGGCAGACAGTGGGTGGCTGTCCTCTCAGAGAGCTTTCCTCTCAGAGGCATCTGGGAGATTAAATTCCATCCATGATATAGTTCACCAGAGACATTCATCTTCCCTGACATTCTGTGACCTCATAAAAATGCTAACACCCTTTTTCTCATCCATATGTAACCCTAGAAAAAAACTAACCTGGCCTCAGCCATAATTTATATGGGCATACAATACCCCACTTATACTTGAACGCTGTCATTGAAAAACTTCATTATCTTTGTCACTAAATGGCACCCTGAAAGTCTGTTATCTGGCACCGAAGCTTTCCTTTCATAGCTTTGAAGATGTGTGGCCCTGTAGTGCCAACAGGAGAGTCAGAGTGCTACAAAACAAACCAGCCTAACTTTCACCAAGAATGTGCTCCCTTTGGGCTTCCCTGGTGGCGCAGTGGTTGAGAGTCCACCTGCCGATGCAGGGGACACGGGTTCGTGCCCCGGTCCGGGAAGATCCCACATGCCGCGGAGCCGCTGGGCCCGTGAGCCATGGCCACTGAGCCTGTGCTCCGCAACGGGAGAGGCCACAACAGTGAGAGACCCGCGTACTGCAAAAAAAAAAAAAAGAATGTGCTCCCTTTGTAGCTAAATTCCCTTACAAATAATATGCTTTCACAACAATGATTCTTCTTTTCACCTGTCCCCTGGGGTCTGGTGTTCAGGCCCCCAAGTAGAGGCCTAGGCAGGGCAGGACTTACTTTTGGGCTGTGGGCTTGTGGCTTGTCTGAGGTCTGGAGGTTCCTTTGCAGGACAGGGAAGGGTTGTTTCTTTGGGAACTGGGGCCAGGGTGTGAGCTTGACCCCGCCTTACACTCGGCCCCACCCCCAGTGTGAATGTACGCCCTGCAGTATGGCAGGCCCTCTCTCTCCAGCTTTATCTCTCACAACACTTCAGCCCAAGTGAATATATTCCTGTCATCTGGCTCTTCCTCCTCTGCTAGTCTTCCCTGTCCATGAATCACCTTCCTTCAAGGCCAAGTCCTCCCTGAAAACTTCTCCCCAAAGCTGAACCTCCACCCAGGGCATCTCTCCTCTGTACCCCACCATGGGGCCTCTTAAGGCGCTTACCTAAATTCCTAGACGGCACTTGTCTGATCCCTTATTCACCGCCCTCTGGATGATAGGCTCCTAGAGACTCACTAGATTCCATGCCTCTCTGTATTACCTCCAGCACCTGCCCTTCACAGGTGCTCTATTTGATAAGAGGTGAGAAATAGTCTCTCATTGCTGGATTAAGTTGCAGATGTTTTTATTTCTGGGTGGAATATATTTCCTATACTGTGTTTTCTCTTTTGAGAAGGGTCTGTTTTTATCCTTTGCCCATTTATTTTTAAGGGTTTAGTGTTGTCTGTTTTTTTAAATAAATTTATTTATTTATTTTTGGCTGTGTTGGGTCTTCGTTGCTGCGCACAGGCTTTGTCTAGCTGCGGCGAGCGGGGGCTACTCTTTGTTGCGGTGCGAGGGCTTCTCACTGCGGTGGCTTCTCTTGTTGCAGGGCACGGGCTCTAGGCGGGCTTTGGTAGTTGTGGTTCGCAGGCTCTAGAGCGCAGGCTCAGTAGTTGTGGCACGCGGGTTTAGTTGCTCCACGGCATGTGGGATCTTCCCGGACCAGGGCTCGAACCCGTGTCCCCTGCACTGGCAGGCAGATTCTTAACCACTGTGCCACCAGGGAAGTCCCGGGCTTAGTGTTTTTATCAGCATTTATGAACCCTTTATATAATCTTGCTGTAAATATTTTCCATACTTGGATAAGTCTTATAATTATGGTAAGGTAAAAGAAAAATCTACAGAAGTTGTACATTCCTATATAATCACATCTGTTCATGTTTTCTGTTGTGATTTCTTCCTTTGCCTCTTAGCACAGTATATTCCTTCTGCCAGCAGAGTTTACAGTCAATCAAGTTTTCTTTTGGTCTTTTTGTCTTCATTCTACCTGTATTCTGGGTAACACTTCCAGTGCTGATCTGCTAATAACTCAGGAGAAGCTCTCTTGGTAACAGGCCTCCCTGCCCTTCTCCCCCAGGAAAAAGGGCCTGGATGGCCCTGGGAAGAGGGACCTTCTTATTGTTCAGGGTTGTCCCCATACTTAACTCTATGTTCACTTACTCAGTGTTTAAAGGTTGTCTGCATCTTGCCTCAAACCAATAGATTGGAACCTTCTAAAAGCATGGACCATTTTTGCCTTGTTCACTGCTACATCCCAATTGTTGGGCAAGTAATTAAAAATAAACTCTCCTGCTGCTATGGTCTGAATGTTTGTGTCCCCCTGCAAATTCATATGTTGACACCTAACCCCCAAGGTAATGGTAATAGGACAGGAGGCCTTTGGGAGGTAATTATGTCATAAAGGTGGAGCCTTCAGGATTGGAATAAGTGTACTTACGAAAGAGACCCCAGAGAGCTAGCTTGTCCCTTTCACCATGTGAGGACGCAGTGAGAAGTTGGCAGTCTGCAACCTGGAAGAGGGTTCTCACCAGAACCTGACCATGCTGTACCCTGGTCTTGGATTTCCAGCCTCCAGAACTGTGAGAAATAAATTTATGTTATTTGCTATTGCAGCCCAAATTGACTAAGATACCTGCCAACCCAGAAAAACTCCACAAAGGTAGAAGAGAAAGAAAACAGTTTTACTATTGAATAAATATTGAACCAGGCTGCATGCACATTACAGGCAACCACCAAAGAGATTGCAAAGACAGAAAGAAGTCTCACCATTTCATGTAGCCAAGCAGATACAACCTATTACATAGGTTAGCTGTCTTTAGCTGAAGGAAAGATAAAACAGCTCAGATCTTTTCAACCAGCAGGAAGTTACATCTGGAGCCAACCACCTAGGCTAAAACTCCCACAGAGACAAATAGAAGGGGGCCACCCTTCTTGATGTTCATATTTCAGGGATGGCTTCAAGACCCCCTGCAACCGCAAAACTAGCAACAGGCTCATTTGGCCTTTAAAAAGATTTACATGCATCTCAGAGACAGAGAAAGCATTCCAATTTCACGTTTTCTAAAGGGAATGCTAAAGACGATGGAAGTTCTCTTTTCCTTTTTAAATTAGATCTAATTTTTAAATTAGATTTGTATTTACCCTCATATTGTAGAAGCACCTAGCGGAGTATATGGCACATGGTAGACGCTTGATGAATGAACGAATGCATGACGCCTCCCTTCCTGCTGGAGAGCAAGACTTGCCCCGAGCTGTCCAGGTTCAAGCAACAAAGTCCTGGCTCTGGCTGCCGGTGTTGCGCTTCTCTAGGGGAATGTGATCCCCTGGCCTCCAAGCTCTTGTCTCCCCACCTACTGTTCCTGGCTTTTCCTCCAGGACTCAGAAGGCAGGTGAGACCAGGAGTGACAGAACTTCTGGGAGGGGGAGTCTGTGTTGGGTGGGCGAAGCCTCTCCAGTGGTCTGGGGGCCTGGTGGAATCTGGAGGCTCAGGTCTGGGCCCAGCAAAGAGAACTTGTTGCCCCTTCCTCAAGGATCTTGGCTTCTGGTCACACAGAGTCTCCCGGGGGGATGCCTAAGGATTTCCAAACAGCTGACTGTCAGCGTGTGGGCAGCCCGGCCAGACTCAGGAACAAAGCCCATGTCCCCCAGCCCGAGGATTCCAACAGGGACCAGCTTGGAGCTGGAGGATGTGGGGAATCTCCACCCAGATGTTGACAGCGGTTTCTCACTTTGGACCAGTATGAAGTCAAAAGCTGTTCCTTGAGCGTTTTCTTCTATTGAGAGGGGGCAATGGAGGTAGCAGTGCTCCTAGAAACTATTAAAAACCTACCATTTAATACTTTCCTCAGACAAAAACTGTTTTCTGAAAGAATTTGCATCTTCATATCAGATCACTAAACTGAGAGCATTTCAAAGCAGAAACCAATGTGGATTTTTAAATTAAGACGTAACATGGTTTCTGCACTTGTCATTATTTGCTGAGGACAGTCACTTGTACTAAGACATCAGGGTCCACATGGAGGCCCCCGTGCTGCCCACCCTTTTTTTTTTTTTTTTTTTTTTTTTGC
Source organism: Stenella coeruleoalba (assembly GCF_951394435.1). Lineage (NCBI taxonomy): Eukaryota > Metazoa > Chordata > Mammalia > Artiodactyla > Delphinidae > Stenella > Stenella coeruleoalba. Next base: position 120,140,380 of record NC_137151.1, read on the forward strand.
GGTACGCGGGCCTCTCACTGTTGTGGCCTCTCCCGTTGCGGAGCACAGGCTCCGGACGTGCAGGCTTAGCGGCCATGGCTCACGGGCCCAGCCGCTCCGCGGCATGTGGGATCTTCCCTGACCGAGGCACAAACCCGTGTCCCCTGCATCAGCAGGCGGACTCTCAACCACCGCGCCACCAGGGAAGCCCTGCCCACCCTTTTGACCCGACTCAGCCAACACCAGCCCCTTTATCTGCAGGAGAGAGAACACTGAGGGCAGGTGACTTGAAGGTCTTCCATCCACTCTGTTCACTCTCAGAATAAACCTGCATGAGATTTTGTTGTTCCTGCCAGACTCTCCACTTTTGAAGCTATACTACGGGCTTCTCCCACCACTTCTTTTCCCTCCACGACAGGAGTCAGCCTGCTTCTTGAGAATATTAACGGCACGCGATTTCAACAGTCACTGCCTTTGTTTTGGGAATGCACATCTCCAGGTTTAGAGTTTAAAGACTGGATTTGAAGGAGACGCCTCAAATGCAGTAACACTGCCAGAAGACATAGCTCCTTCATTCCTTTAGAATCTGTGACGTGCGTGACAGGAGAGACTAGGTGCTGGCCATAGGGCTTGATATGTTTCAAGAGCAAAATCGCAGCTGCCCTCCCATCGTTAGCAGCTGTAGATCACTGAACCATAGGGTATTTTAAGGAGCAGATACTCACTGGGCGTTGAGGGTACAGGCCAACAGGCTCTGCCAGACATTGCTGGTGTAAACTGGTAAAATCCCTTTTCCCCAAGCGGGGAAGTCCTCTGGCATGAACCTTGGTGTTTTAACTTTCTGACCCACTAATTTCTAGGCATTCTATCCTAAGAAAATAATTCTAAACATGGTGAAAGCTCAATGCCCAATTATATCTAATGTATCATTATTATAATAGAAAGAAAAAGCAGAAACAACCTAATTATACACGTGCATGGGGTTAGGTAAATATTTCATTTGCTTGTGCTCTGCTTTGGTTTTTCCAGCTGCAAGGAAGAAAGACTCATATGGGGTTTGTTGCAAGGCGGCGGGGGCCTGGACAGACCTCTCGCCCTTCCTCCGGCGCTTCCTGCAGGCGGCTCCGCTTTCCTCGTGTGTCTGCTGTAACCCCCACTTGCTCCTGACAGCCTTCATGTGCACCTAATAGCCATCGCCCCTTCCTCCATTGCTCACGATTCTCCTCCCCTCCTTCTGTCCCAGCCTCCCTGATCTCCTTTCTATTGCCTCTCCATTGCTCTGAGGCAGAGGCAAACCGAACGTTCCTTAAAATGCCATCTGAAGACAAAATCAAAACTGCTTTCAAATATTTTTGAAATACATAAAGTACAAATTGTTTTGTTCCATGAGATACAAATTGCTTGTCAGCTTTATAAACAGTGGGAAGCAATGGGTCTGGTACATCCGTACATTTGCCAAATTCATCAAATTGTCATTCAGAGAAACTGGCACAAGAATCCTAAAGGTGCTAAATATTGGCAAAACAGAAAATAACTTTTAAAAGAATTCAAGAGAAAGCAGTGCAAACTGAAAATTCTTATATGAAATGTTATAAATTTGAAATATCTTAATAAAAAGTGAAGTCAAAAAGACTAAATTGGCCTAGTTTTCAACAATTTGAACATTTCTTAAAATTCTGGTAAGTTATTAAAGAAGAATATTAAATATTTATTTAAAAAGCATATTCCCTAAAACAGTGCTTGGAAAATCAGTGTACTAGCTACGTTTGGTGAATTGGTCACTTGGGGACCAATTGATGAAAGATGGATTCTCATGGAATCTATTGTGAGACCCACAGAGCTGAGTGTCAGGGCCCCTGGAAAGTCATGTGTGATCTCTCTGTCTCTCTGTTTCTGTCTCTCTCTTGTCCCTGTCTCTGTCTCCATCTCTCTGTCTTTCTGCCTCTGTCCTTCTCTATCTCCCTGTCTGTCTCTGTCCCTCTCTATCTCCCTATCTGTCTCTGTCCCTCTCTATCTCCCTGTCTGTCTCTGTCCCGCTCTATCTCTCTGTCTCTGTCCCTCTCTGTCTCTCTGTTTGTGGCTTTGTCTGTCTCTCTCCTGGGGACAGTCAAGCTTCTGCTTTTCCCCTGAACCCCAGCTCCTGCCTTCAGCTCCCCACTCCTCTGACCCTCACTCCAGCCCCCCATCCCCCCACTCCCACCACTCAGTGCCCCTTTCCTCAAGGACTCCGCTCAGTCAGTGCGTCTGATTGCAAATTCCTGGAGAGAGAGACTGCCTGGCTGCCGCAGGTCAGGCGGCTCCGTAAGTGGGCGTGGCCACGCCTTCCAGGGCAGCAAGGCCTCTGTAAACAGAGAGTGCAGCCAGGAGGAGGGGATGGCATCTGGGGTCCAGCCCAGCCCCTCCGCTGCCGGGCTGCTGCCCGTTCTTCTCATGGGTCCAGTTCTGGAGATGCCCTCACCCTGCACGACCCCACAGCAGCCATCCCCTCTCCCACAAGTGGCTCCCCTGCCTACTCCCCTCCTCTGGCTGGAAGTCCTCACAGCACCTTGATGTGCTAACACAAGTTCGTTGTCTGTTGTCGCCTCCCCACCGAACACCCTGAAGCTCCTCAGAGCAGGGGCTTTGTCTTGTTCAGAGCTCCAGCCCTGGTTCCTACAATCGTGCCTGAAGTTCAGTGAATATTTGTGGAACGACTAAAATAAACTCGCGTGTTCCTCAGTGGGAAACACCCAAGTCTCCTCTGAGCTTTGAAAGCTCAGGCACGGCCAGGCCCCAAGTGGTGGCCAGTCCTCTGTCCCGGCTTGTGTCCCCCACCCCTGCCCACCTCCCACCCCTGCCATCTAGGCCTGCCTCACCCAGCCCCGCAGGAGAGGTAGGGAAAGTTATGTCTCTTGGTCTCTTTATTTTTCCAGATGAGCTTCAGAATCATTTGGGCACGGTTCCCAAATGCTTCCACTGAGGTTCTGATTAACATTGCTTTAAATATATACATCAATTTGAAAAGAAATGACATCGTTACAACGTTGAGTCTTCCCAGGAACATGACATGTCTCTGTATTTCCTTGTCTTCTTTTATGACTCTCAGTTTTCATATAGTTTCTGCATATTTATTGTTAAACTCGCCTTGAGGGCACTTTACTTACACAGTTGTTATCGTGGAGGTGTCTTCCCCCCACTCTTTTATTTTCTAACTGTTGGTATAGAGGAAAGGAATTGAATGTTTATTTTGTATCCATTCACTTTAACTAAACCCTTATCAATCCTAAGAATTTTTCGTTTGATTATCTTAGGAATAAATTCACATTATCAGCAAATGACTATTCTGTCTCCTTCCTTTTCCTTCCTCTAGCTGAACCTCTTTTTCAGCTGTTTCTTATTGCATTTGGCAGAGCAGATCCTTTCCTGGATAAGCCTTTCGTTAGGGAAGACATTTAGGGCGCCACAGAATATTTAAAGAACCAAAGCATGCAAGTGACATTTCTAGATTTCTGGGATGCTGCCAATGCAGTACTTAGAGGAGATTTATTGTTCCCAGTGCTTATATTAGGGAGGGAAAAAAAGAGAAATAATAAATCAAGTCTATACCTGATGAACTTTGTTCCCTTTAAGTTAGGAACCAAGAGAAAGGAGAAAAAGGAAGTAATAAATTTAAACAAAATGGAGAAAGAAGAGAGAGAATTGATAAACTTAATCAATAGCATGTGAGAGGAAATGGTCCTTCTGCCGAGTGGGGCAAAGTGGGACAGGATGGAGGAAGGGGCTCAGGTCCCACATCACATGCCTGGGGGTTCTGCTGAGCTCTTGGCCACCCACTGGACACGGACTCCTGACTGGAGTTCTTGCCCTGACCAGTCCCCGGAAGTACTTGGGATGGGGTAGAGAGTGCTCAAAATCAGGAAAGCACCCAGCCGACCCTGTATCCAGGGAGAGGGAGGTGCAAATCTTGCGGTGAGCAGTGAGTGCACCCTAGCGTGGGGCTCACGCCTGTACTTTATAAACCCGTCTAGCCTTACACTGCTTGTTGCGTCTTACTTTCCCTCCGTCTCGCTTGTTTTCGGTAACAATTTAAAAAATTTCACCCTGATGGAGAATAGGTTTTGCCTGATCCCAGGCCAGAGCATTTGGGGATCAGGTACCCTGGGCTGGGTATAGTTGGGGCACAGAGAGGGGGAGATTGGCTATGCTGGGCTCACAAGTCCTTTTGGGGCTGGTTCTTTAGAGGATTTAACATTATGGTTATATGCAGGGAAAGTTCCCTTACAGTCAGCCTTACAAAAATTAATGTCATTAGCCAAATTCTAAAAAGGACCAAATGCAAATTAAATGAACTAATACAAAACATGTTTTACAAACAAAATGAGGGGATCAGATTCTCAGCAGTCTGCTTGCCTGTTTTTGCAGCAAAATGGAAATAAATATCTTCCCAGGGGTTCATCATCCATTCCCTCAGCTCAGTGTAATGTGCAGCAATTTTTTTAATGGAGAAGAAAAAGCTCCCAGCTGCTTTTTGGAACAAGCTGAGACAGAAGGACATCTTGGAGTAGACCTGGGTCTGCAGAGAGTCACTGGGTGGCCCCTTTGTTTTACGATGGAAAGAGGGTGGGCTTTCGTTTTCCAGGTGGGGGTCGGTGGAGAACAGGCTCAAGAGGTGCTGGTCTCCCTGGTGTGCAGAGTTCTGGCACAAGCAAACCAAGGGCCTCCTGAGACCCCAGCCCCTTCTCCCTGAGATTTGAAGTTAGGGAGGCCTGTAGGGTCATCTAGTGTGCTCTGGCCAAGGCGGCCTGGTTGACAGGACTGTGTGGTTCCCGGCATAGTGTGGGCTGAGGCTGGAAGTCCAGCACCCTGCTCGTATGGAGGTTTGGGGAGAATCCCAAGCTGGTGAAGATGGCCTAAGGAAACTGAGGCCTTGGAGACCAAAAGAGGGGTACCCTTGGGTCAGGACCAGCAGCGGCATCACTTCAGTGGCCCACAGTATCCTGCAGACTTTGGTACCAGTTTTCAGCAGTGACACTGGGTGGCAGCCTCAGTGGCAAAGATGGGAGCTGACTGTCCTTGTCTGGTGTGTGGTTATCTGTTAGGGGGGTCTCAAGGTAGAAGTACTGAACTTCCTGCTAATAGAAGCTTGCGGACGTGTAATTAGAAATTCAGAGAGATGTGACTCCCTTTTGTATGCTGAACTGGTGAAGCGAATCGTTCTGTTCCTCTCCATGCACTTAGTACCACAGACTAATTTTCAGTATTTTGCAAAATCAAATTAGTTAGGGCAGATTTTGGAAAGGAAACAGATGTTTACCACAAACACATCTAAGTTTCAAAGTTTTAGAACAGAACGACCTTTTCTCTAAAGATCAAATATATCTTCCAGCTGGTTTAATGAAGATAATGCTAGTGGCTGTAACAAATAAACCTCAAAATACATCGGGCTCAAACATCTAGAAAGTCCAAAGTGGGTGTTGTGCTTGGCATGCTGGTTGTCTTCCAAGCACTGGTTCTTGGACCCAAGATTCTGCTCTCTTCAGCACGTCGCTTCTAGGGTCACCATGCTTGTCCACATCGAGCTGACTGAGGGGCGAGGAGTGTGGAGGACCACACACGGGGGCTTTCCGTGGGCCAGGCCTGGGAGCAGCACGTGTCAATTCTGCCCACATCCCATAGACCAGAACTCAGTCATAGGGCCGCACCTGACTGCAGGGAGCCTGGGCGGTGAAAACCAGCGATGCCTGGGAGGAAGGGGACATCGATTGGTGAACAGGTCACAGTTTGTGTTCCAGACAGCACACTGATTGTCACAAGACACCGAGAGCACCCGTCACAAAATCTGGATTGGAAATGCCAAGTTCAGTGTAAAAATGTCAGAGCTCTGGAAGCACGTGTGTTGGATGAAGGAGTAAAGGAGACGTACGTTTCTCCTGTAGGGGAACGAGTCTGTGATTGTTTTCTTTGGGCCAAACTCGCTAGCAGTGCTGAAGCTTGCTCCCATCCTCTGCCTTGACCACCTTTTTAATTGGGGGTTCTGTCATTTTGGGGTCAAGGAGAAGAAGGACACATTCTTTAATGCTCACGTCTGAACCATCGTTCTGGGGATGTTTGACAGCCCCACGAGTGCCATCGGCGCAGTGGACACTCATGCAGCTCTGGCCCTCTGAGGCATCCAGGGCATCAAAGGCCCTGCTGAGGGGAGACGTCAGGGCCTACCTGGTACAGGTGGGGTGGCTGTCACACACCCTGCAGGAGCCACCTGAAATTATCCAGGAGCTCATGTGTGGTAACCTCCGGGGTTGGCTGGAGAATGCCTGCAGGGAACTTTGCAAAGGGGAGGGTCCTTGGGAGTAGATGGGCGTTATTCCCATGGGGATACGGGTTACTCCCGTCGTGAGACATGGGCTGGGGAAACTTGGGCCATGCAAAATCCAGAGCATGTTAGTCTTTCAGGTGGCACCGTGGTCACTTTGAGGCATTTAGCACCTGATGAAGATGCTTCAGGGCCATTTAATTTTCTCCTGACAAATGCACGTGCCCTCTCAGCCCTTGGGTCAACAAGGCCGTTGCTCATCCCAGTAAGAAGTCCCGTCTTTGCTTTTGTGATTGTCGCGCGTTCCGCCAGGGGTTACTCTGGAACTGGTCCTGGATAACTTCCGTGTGATGCGTGTGCAGGCACTGTGCTGGCCACTCGGCAGACACTGTGTCCCTGGTCCTTGCAGCCCACGGTGGGCAAGGTTCTGCCACAGACTCTTTGAGTGCCAGGAGCAGGAGGCTTGCTCCAGCTGCTTTGGGCAGTGGATGTTCGTTGAGTCATCCAGAAACTCTCAGGTGCTCTGTCTTCTGGGGCATCTTTTAAATGGCTATTTTGTACTATTTTACTGAAGGTGTTGGATGGTGAAAGGGGTTTAACTCACGGTGGCACAAACTGTTTCACTGTGAATATTTTTGTAGTCTTAAAAATCCTCTAGGTTTCAACTGAAATTACCTGGAGCCACACGTAAAAATGTTGTCAGGGTAGTTAATATAGATTTCTTTAATAAAATCTGGCCAGTCTTCAGCAATACTTATTAAGCTACCCTGTCTATATGACTTTGGGGGACCTGCTATAGACACAAAGGAGATGTACACCTTAGCCCATAAAGCTAAGTATGAAGAGAAAAAATAAAATGGAAACTACTTATTGCAAAAAAAAAAAAAAAAAATCCTCTAGGTTTCCGCCACCAGGAACTTCCCCGTATTCCTCCCTTGACAGCCTGCAGCCTCCCGAGCGCCTGAGGAGGTACCTCCAACCTATCCTGACTCCATTTTGGGGGTCCCCATTTGCTTCCTTAAAACTCGGCCACCTCATTATGCTGCGCAATTTAACTCCCGCCACGCTGGGTACTGGGCCTCCCTGGGCACCCCAAACCCAATAATATTCTCAGCTAAACAGAGGGCTGCCCTAGCCCACATTTCAGAGGCACCGAGGAACTGCCAGAGGCATCACCCTTCCCGTTCTTCTTTCTCCCGTCGGGCAAGCGGGCTGCCTCCTTCACCCCTCCCCCACCCCAGGCGAAAGTGGCTTGTCAACAGGACAGGGAAGTGTCCAAGCACGGGGCCCCCGTGTACCCCCACTTGGAGGTGAGTTGTTGTGGATTTAAGGCAGCTCCAGCACCAGGCATGCTGTCGTCTGTTCGAAAGAGGAGCTGCGGCTTCCTGGCCAGGCTTCCTCGCTGCGCACCAGTGCCTGGTCCCCGGCCCATCTCTCGACCAACTAACTGCACGATTTGCTCCTTATTTTACCAGTTAAGATTTCTTTCTTTCTTTCTTTCTTTCTTTTAAAGAATCCCACTTTTTTTTTCTTTTTAAAATATCCTCAAGGTTTTTATTTATTTATTTCTGGCTGCATTGGGTCTTGGTTTCTGCGTGCGGGCTTTCTCTAGTTGTGGCAAGCGAGGGCTACCCTTCATTGCAGTGCGCGGGCTTCTCACTGCGGTGGCTTCTCTTGTTGCAGAGCACAGGCTCTAGGCGTGCGGGCTTCAGTAATTGTGGCTCACGGGCTTAGTTGCTCCGCAGCATGTGGGATCTTCCCAGACCAGGGCTTGAACCTGTGTCCCCTGCATTGGCAGGCAGATTCTTAAGCCCTGTGCCACTAGAGAAGTCCTCCAGTTAAGATTTCTGAAAGGAAATCTGATTGGCTTAATGAATTTCCACTCTCCTTTCATGCCCGGAACTCATGGGTCAGATGCCCACCCTGGCCAATCAGCTGTGGCCAGGGTAGCACAGCACGCGGCCACCCTTACTAGGAACTGCTTCTTTCAGAAAGGACCAAGAGAGTGGGTATTCCCCTTAGAACAGTTCCCTGCTGCCCCTGGGATTGACTGTGTAGTACACTCTCCTATTCATATAGCTATTAAGTGTCAGAGGCAAGTGGCAAATCCTGGCATGCTCCCTCCAAAACAACGTAAGCCATCGGCCCCTCATTCTACACTGGCCTTTCAAAGGTAGATGTGGGAGATGCAGGAGGGTGGAGAGGAATTCTTCGGCCAAGACTGAAGTACAGCCAGAAAGGTAGAAATAAGAAAGTGATATTTTTGATTCCCTCCTTTAGTAGAAACGTTTACAATGCCCCTATCAAGAACAGTTACCAAACCCCTAAACAAACAAAAAACCTCACACTGCAAGAAAAAACACCAATAAATCATTACCCGAATTTTGGAAAAGTGTCGTGAATTGCATATTGAAAAGTCAAGGGAATGGGGTGAGGTCATCTTAAAATGGCAGAAGGCCCCTCAAATTAGAGCCAGCTGTGCTCAGGCTCCACACCTGGCTCCACACACGGGCCTGTCCGTGTGAGAGAAGAGTCAGGAAAAGAATACAAACCATCCCGGGAACCCACAGGAAACGCGAGTCCCTCGCCAGGTAGGAGCTGAAGTGGGAATGAAATGATATTAGCAGCTCTCTCAACTCTCCATAGTTCAACACTTCAGAGAAATCCTCAAGGGTTTTTAAAGCTTTCCACCCTTTTGTTTTATTTTCTGAATTTTAAAAACTGTTTTCTCCCAATCTCTTTCTCTTCCTTTGGTCTCATGGTTACTTCCTGTTCCAGGCACCTGCAAAATAGGCCCAGTTTCCCTTGATTCAGACCCCTGAGTATTGATCCTAAGTTCCCGTGGCAACCTCTTTGGGAGAAGGACTGTTCATGGAAATATTAAATGATTTCGACCAAGGCTGTCTGGGTTTGAATCCCCATTCTAATTCTCATCAGCCTAGTGAACTAGGGTACATGCCTTCTTTTTCTCATCTGTAAGAGGGGGATAAGTATAAGAATAAGATAAGTATAAGAATCTTAGGGCTTCCCTGATGGTGCAGTGGTTAAGAATCCACCTGCTGATGCAGGGGACATGGGTTTGATCCTTGGTCCGGGAATATCCCACATGCCGAGGAGCAACTAAGCCTGTGCACCACAGCTACTGAAGCCTGAGCTCTGCAACAAGAGAAGACACCGCAGTGAGAAGCCTGCGCACCATGACAAAGAGTAGCCCCTGCTCACCGCAACTAGAGAAAGCCCGCGCACAGTAGCAAAGACCCAACGCAGCCAAAAATAAATAAATAAAATAAATAAATTAAAAAAAAAAAGTTAGAATCTCCTTAACACCCAGCTTTATTCTTCCTTCCTGACACTTTGCAAACTCACTCCTCTCTTTCCATTCCATGCCTGCGCTGCTGCACGTTCATCTCACAGGTCTCCTGCCTCTGGTCTCTATCTGATCCAAAGCCATCAGGCTTGTGGCAGATGGAACTATCTGAGTATTGCAGACTCATGATGGCTAGAGCTGGAGGAGATCTTGGGAACCAACCAAAACAACCATCTTATGCGGAGGAGAAGGGAAATGGAGGGTCCTGAAGACGAAATGACTTGCTGAGCTGGAGTTAGAATCCAGGACCCCAGACCTCCCTAGGCACTCCTTTTATTATGCCACATGGCCACTCATGAACCAGGAGCTAAAGTTGTTGAAGAAGGTAGGTTGGTGGTGGCAGTAATGAGAGCTTTGTTTCCAGTCTCTGACCCATGCCCTTTGCAGGGAGATGCTGAGTTGCCCCCAACTAGAGTAGGCAAAGTGTGATTCTCTGCTCTGTGGCTGTTGGGTTTGGCCATGTGACTTGCTTTGACCATTGGAATATGGGCAGAAGTCAGTTCCAAAGAGCATATGTGTTGCCACCCACCCCTCTTCCACTTTCTGCTACTTATCACGGAAAGAACATACCCCAGGTGGCCACTGGTCCCAGAATGAGAGACATGGAGGAGAACTAAACACAATCCAGAGCTTGAAGTAGAGCTGCTGCAACCAACTTGCAAACCTGTGAATGTGAACTAGATGGCTGCCGTTCTAAGCCACTGAGATTTCTGAGTGTGTTTGTTACCCAGCAGGACTCAGCAGGAGTGAGTCTGTGTAGTGAAGTCCACTCTCCTTGGCTCTGGAGGGAAGGCTCCTCTCACTTGAACTAAAGCCAGTTCTTCAACCTCATCTCCCTCTTCTTTTCTCTGCCAACCTTCCTTTCCAGCCACATCTGAACCACCTGCACATTCCTGCCTGAGCCCCTCTACTCCACCTAGTTAAGTCCCAGACCTCATGAAGACAGCCAACCTAGTCCCATTCATCCCTCCTTCCTCTGAACTCGGGTCACCAGAGAGCAGATTGCTCAGCGATGCTTCCACACTCTCACACTCTCCCTCACCCTGTCTCCCCGTCCTGGGTCCTCCATCCTTCTATGTTAGAAGCAGTGCCTGGCACAGCCCTACCTGCTCCTTACTCAGATTCCTCTGTTGCACAGTCCTGGCTGCCCTGCATCATCCCCATGCCACCACTAGGCACTCTCTCTGGTCCATCCTCATGTTAACAGGACCCAGATGACTCCTGGTATGGAGGAGAGGATGTTGGAAGCCAAGGGGAAAAGCCATCAAAGGGACGACCAAGACAAAGGAAGAGGCCCAGTGGTCTGGGGGCTTTGACAAGACCAACCTGGATGCCAGGCCATGCCTGCTAACTGAACCTGAGAGCCTGCTGGAGGACGCCTGGGAAAGCCCTGCCGTGACACCTGGTGGTGGCTTAGAGCTCTTGAAGGCCTTTCTTTCACTGGCAGGTGGGCATCAAGAAGTCAACGCATTCAAAGGAGAGGGGGAGAGAGGAACTGCCTGATCATGGCAAAGGAAAATAGCCCAACGTTTCATTGAAAATATTTTACCGAATAAAAATTTTCCTAACTGGCAAGAGTGCTCTAAAAGTGGAGCATTCGGATCATGGAGGAAGTCCTCTGGAGGCCAGTGCAGCTCCTGACGCCCTGCCTCAGAGCATGAAAACCACCACCGGAAAACCTGAACACTCGAGACCACAGTCAGCGGTGCAGTCGAGAGAACCTGCAGCCCTCCAGGGCCCAAAGCCAGAGAATGTGCTGGAGGAGAGTTTTATTGCAGGAACCAAAATTTAACCAGCTGGAGGTCTCTTTAAACAATCATCCTATTCATATATTTAAAATAAATGTGCGTCTATTAGCAGGCAGTCAGCGTTTCATTATTAAGATGGAAGATGGAACAGAGTGTTCTTGGCTGCGTTGGTCCCAGAGTCCCAGCCTCCTCTTCAGGATTCCTCAGCATGTGGTAAAGACATTTATTAAGGTAAATGTGTTTCAGGCCTGACAGACTGGAGGCCCTCATACCTACACAGCAAACAGCTGCCAACCAACTGAGCGGCACACAGAGAAACCTTTCCGAAATGATGTCATTATCTCCTGACGTTCTACCAGATGCCCGGAGGGAGCAGGGAAGGTAGGGAGAAAAGAGGAGTTTTAGAATGCTCAACGGATTTACCAGAATTTCTTGGTAAGAGATACTAAAATACTTCATAGAGCTACAATAATTAAAACAGTGTGAAATGGTTAAAAAAAGAGACCGTTCCAATAGATTCGTTTTTTTCAAAATAGACTTCAGGTTGCATATGGTGTCAATACCTAATAAAGGGGAAAAGAGGCTCATTCCTTGATATGATGAAACTTGTGGGCAAGTTTTACAAAGAAAAAGCCTGCAGAATTAGGAATGAATATGGAGTCATAACCCCTGAGGCAGCCCCGATACCAAAACCTGACAAAAAAAACTTTTACCAAAATGGCAAAAAATTACCAAAGAAGACTTGAATAAGTGAAGCGATGTATCCTTTTTGTGGATGGAAAGTCTTTGTGGATGTCTGTTCTACCCCAAATTAATAACTACATTTAACAAATTTCTATCAAGAGCCCAGTGAAAAAAGTTTTAATTTTTTATAGGTATTCTAAAATTCACCTGGAAGAATAATTATGAGAGAATAGAAAAGTAATTTTCAGAAATAGCAATGAAATAAGGAGGAGATTTGCCCTGTCATTTTTTTTCATGTGTTTTTAACTGAGATATGCACAATTGAATGAGTTTTGACAAATGTATACACTCTTGCAACCACCAACCCAGACAAAATATAGAACATTTCTGTCTCCCCAGAAGGTTCCCTTATGCCCCTTTAGAGTTAACCTTCCCCCAAATCCCCCCTCCTCCCACACTAGACCTGACACAGGCAACCGCTGATGTGTCACTATAGATGAGTTTAGTTTCACCTGCTCTGGAATTTCATCTGAGTAGAATCTTACAGAAAGTTCTTTTTTGTGCCTAGTCCTTTCAATCAGCGTGATTGATGTCTGTGAGATTCACCCTCTATCAGATATTAAAATAATTTACTGAGCCTATAGAAATCAAAAGTGTCATACTAGCATAGAAATAAACAGATTGATCAACAGAATAGAACACAGTCCAGATCTGACTCCAAGTTCAAGTGGGAATTTAGGAGATAAAAAGGTGGCAATTCAGGTTAGTCTGGAAAGTACAGATTAGCCAATTAATGACCTGGGGATAACTGGCTCATCACTGAGGGAAAATGAGGTTAGATTCCCTACTGTTCATCTTATGCTGAAATAAATGACAGATGGATTAAATATTTAAAAATAAAACTAAATCTATCAAAAATATAAGGAAAATACTTTATAATCTTGAATTTGGAGATCTTTCTTCAAGAATTGATCAAAAGCCTATATATATGTAAGATTGATAAACTTGACCTATATAAAAATCTGAAACATTCATCTGGTAAATTAAATCACCTGGGGAAAATAATTGCAACCTACATGACAGATAAGGAGTAAATATGCTAAACAGCTTAAGAGCTACTGAAATCAGTTAGGAGACAAATACCCAAGAGGAAAATAAGCAAAGAATAAGGACAGGTCATTCACTGAGAAAGAAATACAAAGGGCCAATAAACAAGCAGTGAGGTTCAAAGAAATACAAATGATAGCAATGGTTTAATATCTAATTATTTTTTAACTATCTGATTTAAAAAAAATTAAGACATCCATTTTTGGTATGCAAATGCAGATACCCGTACATATTCTCTGGGAGGCTTAGTTTTGAGTGGTGTTTTACAAAATGCTCTCCTGTGTGACCCTACTTGATCTTTAGCAGCTCCATTGAGTAGGAAGGTGAGGTCTTACGTTATTGATTTTACAAATAAGGAGCCCTAGGTTCAGTGAGATGTCAGAGATAGTAAGTGGTAAAATCAGGGGTTCACTTGTAGTTTTTTGAATGTTTATTACATCACGGTTTTCTTAGAGCCAACCTGGTTAGATTTTTCTCCAATGAATTTTCATCAGTTCAAAAGTTTCAGAATTATTAATGCTAATATATTATGCTCTCATTTCAGGGAAGATAAATTTAATGCCATAAGAATTTACAATCTTGATTGTAAACATTACGTCCATTTAAGGTAGGACACACTGATAGATAAAACATCTTAAAAGGAATGTGAGAATGACTGCATTGTATTACTTCTTTAGGATGGCAAGGAAGCTGTGAGTTATGGTGTCAAAGGTATTTTAAATTTGTGAAGTTGATTCACTAATTGGTTACTCCACTCCTTTAACAAATATGTATTGAAGGAGTGAATTAACCAATGAATCCACTGCTATGCGACAAGGCTCTTTTCTTGACACTGGGGACGCAGAGATGAGCAAGTTAGACAAATATCCCTGCCTGCGTGGATCTGGGGTTCTAAATTTATTTTTCACATATGACAAAATAATGTTTGTGCTAGTTTAAGTATAAAATATACGGCGACTGCAATGTTTTAAATAATCCAAATGGTATAAAAAGCAGATAATTTAATAAACACAAATTGCAGTTTAAAATACACAAAAATGTTCTCCATTTTTGCCTGAAAATTAAACTTAGAATTATAGGAATGTCAGGGTTCCCTGCTAGAAGTTATGTTCATGTTTTGTTCCTCTTCTTCTTAAGAAGGTATCAGAAAACCTCCTTAGACTCATTGAGGGCAGCGCCCACCCACCTTAGGAGAGCAGGAAAGGACACCTGTGTCTCTTGACTGAGTTTGCAGGAGGAGAGGGGCCAGGACTCTGACCTTGGAGAAGAAAACATGACAATGGCCTGGGCAAAGGGGAAGGTAATTAGACCCTCTTGTTTCAAAGGTTTAAAAGAAAAAATCTGACCAACGCCTTGGAGAATCCCTGAGAGACAGAGGATGTTAGTTGTAGGGCTTCTGGGAAATTGGCTTCAGGACAACTCTGACTGGGCGTCCTGGGCCAGCTCTCCCGGAGGTTGTGGTCGAGTGTGTGCCCCAGACAGAGGCCTGCCTGAGGGGGCTCTGCTGGCTTGAGGAGGTGCCAGCCAGGGCTCCAGACCCGGCTCCTGCCTTCCATGCCCAGTCCCATCAGCAGCCCGTGCCTCTGCACCCCTGGCCGTTGCTGCAGGACACGGTGCCCTCCAGGCTCCCAAAGCAGCGGGCCCGGGGCTCAACACTAGTCACACGCCAGCACTTGACCGTCTCAGGGACCACATGGAAGGGAGTAGATGCTAGAGGTGTGGGGACATCGGTCCCCAGGAGGGAGACACGGAAGGGAGCTGGGAGGACACCGGTTACTTGGTGATTTAAAACATTGTCTTTTTTGACATGGGTGCTAATGATCGGCTCAAGGAAGGCACACAGCTGTGTGACACACCTAGAATGTTGTAGACCTTTCCCCATCTGTATACAAGTGAGCCAGCAGGGGGTGTGCGTGTGCAACAGGTGGCGGTGTCCTTCGCCCCCTGGACTTGATATGAGCTCAGCTCGGGGCCCATTCCTCATGCTGAGGGCTTTCTGAGGGGTCTGTGCTGGATTCCTGCAGCATCCCATGGGGCCTGCTTTCCCCAGGTCACTGCTGAGCGTGGACCCTGGCTTTCCTTAATCCCCCATTCCCCCCAAAAGCCGAGCTGCAGGAGGAGGACTTACGTGTCAGCAGGACAACTTCAAACTGACCCTTGGATGCCGCTTTGCGTCAGTGTCCCTCCTTGTTCCCCCGTCCCGGTCCCCACGGCGGACAGGACAGTTCAGCCAGCTCTGCCGCCTGGATGCCTGTCACCTTACATGTTCTCAAATCTCACCTTTCTCTCAAAATATCAAGGTGTTTTTTCTACAAAGGCAGTGCCTCTCCCAAGGGGATCTCTGCTGCCAGCTGTTAAGCTGAGGACAAGTTCACTTCCCTTCACCTAACATCGAACCTCTGAATCAGGAAGCACGACCGGACAAGAATGAGCTGGTTGATATCAACTGTTTATTTAATAACCATTGATAAGTTACAAAAATATCTTATATAAGCCTCTGGAGATGTACTTGGAGTTTGTTAATGATGGATATTTCAGAGGTTAAAAGGTGGAAGCCAGGCTTCCCTGGTGGCGCCGTGGTTGAGAGTCCGCCTGCCGATGCGGGGGACGCGGGTTCGTGTCCCGGTCCAGGAGGATCCCGCGTGCCGCAGAGTGGCTGGGCCTGTGAGCCATGGCCGCTGAGCCTGCGCGTCCGGGGCCTGTGCCCCGCAACGGGGGAGGCCACGGCAGTGGGAGGCCCGCGTATCGCAAAAAAACAAAAACAAAAACAAAAGGTGGAAGCCACTTCCAGAGGTTGTAAAGTAACCCTTAAAATTCTATGGTGAATTGTGACCTTTAAATGGTACCTCATGATATCTCAATAAAACTGCTGCAAAAAATTTAAAATTCCATGGCAGCTCCTGGTGAGGAAGAGGTAGGGACGGGAGACAGTTCCATATTTTGGCCACTTGAGGCCCCCCCAAGAGCTCTGTCCTCCGGCAGGGATCCTCCGGTCCCTCCAGCACCCGCAGAGGGAGGGGCCCCTCAGCTCTGGTCAGATGGCGTGGAGCACCTGGAGGCATCCATTCTTGAGCACCCCACCTGCTGCGAGAAGGGACCAGGCAGCCGTGTGCAGAGCCCAGACAGCTCATGTCAGCCACAGCTGGAGGGACAGCCAACCACGGAGGGAGACTGGGCCTTGGCTCCGGCGCTGCCGTGGGACTGAATTCAAGCTCCAACTCCTGGGAGCCAGGGGAATTGTGTGCCGCTCCCACCCAGCTGCTGGGACACTCTGTCTGCCCCGCCCCAGGCGGGGCTATCACAAGACCTCTGAAATCCGGCCACAATCAACTGGCCCGAGGTGGGTCTTTGACCCTCAGAGTGCCCCCACCCAAGCCCCCAGTCCTTCTCTGATGGTTCAGCTGGGAGGGGAAATGTATGGGAACTGACACGCTCATGGTCCTAGCAGGTCTTAGAGAACATGCCGACCCTTAGAGAGAGCCAGAGGGTTGATAGAGAAAGTCCCTGTGGCCTTGGCGGTGCTGATTCCGAGCCCCGCCCCTGTCCCTACAGCCCGTCTTCTTCCAGTCCCTGAGGTGCTGAGCGGTCTTCTTCTGCAGAGCCCGTGAGAATTGAGAGTCTCCTCATCTGTAGCCCAAACGTGACCATCAGCAGACTGGGCCCGGGGCTCAAGAGCTCCTGGAGGAGCAGCGGGGAGAAGCCTAGAGCACCGGCCTGGGTGCAGCAAGAGGAGAGGGGTCTGGAGTGCCCCAGGCAGACGGTGAGGGGCGGCTCAGAGCGAGAGGTGCGTCCTCCAGGGGCCCGGCCTGTATTTGTGGAGCCAGCCCCACAGGCTTGGGGTACAGCCCTTATCCACCCAGTAGGGCCTTTGCAAGAACAGAGCCTTAGACAGAAGGCTATTAGAGTGGCCAAGGGCCAAGCTATCTTCACAAAAATGGTCTGTGCCTGCCTCTTGGAAGAGCGATGCAACAATTCTCCAACAAGAGTGATGTGCTTTGGGTCTTTTTGTTTTGCTAAAAAAAAAAAAAAAGTTATGGCCACATTACAAAATTTGGAAGATTGAAAACCAACAAAAAAGTCACCCATAAACTATGATTGAGATGTTGAAAAATGCTGTTTTAATTAATTTCCTAGAGTGCAGTTTAGTATTACACAAGTAAGGTGTTAGGGTGGATAAACCTAAACCAGTGATTCTCAAAGTGTGGCCTCAGGAACAGCAGCAGCAGTGGCAGTGTCACCTGGAAGCTCGTTAAAAATGCTGATTCTCAGGCCCCACTCACCCTCCCAAGGTAGAAACAGGGGTGGAGCCCAGCCAGCTCTGCTTTAACAGATCCCATGAGCTCTAGTTGGGGAACCGTTGGTTTACACCTTTGTAATCCCATGCAGTCCTTACACTTTACCACCAGAGGGCACCAGCAGGCTGAGGTTTTCCCCTGCCTTGGCCAGCTTTTTTTTCCATTCTCTAAGGACCTGCAACAGACATTGAGGCCCCACTACACTTTCTTTTTTCTCTTTCTTTCGTTTTTTTATTGGAATAAAGAAAGACTGATGATATGTTGGGAATTATTGGCTAACCTTAAATGCCACCATGTTTGGGCCAAATTGTACTGTTGTCCCAGTCCTTGCTGACCTGTCGACCCAGTGTTTTGGCAGTGGTAGAATGTACTTGACAGCACTTATTTTAAAAAATTGTTTTTTGATGTGGGCCATTTTTAAAGTCTTTATTGAATTTGTTACAATATTGCTTCTGTTTTATGTTTTGTTTTTTTGGCCACGAGGCATGTGGGATCTTAGCTCCCCGACCAGGGATCGAACCTGCACCCCTTGCGTTGGAAGGGGAAGTCTTAACCACTGGACCACCAGGGAAGTCCCTTCACAGCACTTATTTTGTTTGGAACATAAAGAAATGCAGACACATATGGGCCAGCAATAAAGATTATCTCCTAAGAAAAGTTTGTGTTCTATAGAAAGCAGGAGACAGCTCCTCCCTTTTCCTTCTCCTGCAGTCCATGGGCGGGGCCCCTGGGATGAGGGCCTGGCTGTCATCAGTGTCTCTCCCCCCCCCCCCGACCTCCCTCTGGTTACCTCTTGTTTTCTTATTTATTTATTTATTTTATTTTATAAATTTATTTTATTTATTTATTTATTTTTGGCTGTGTTGGGTCTTCGTTGCCCCGCATGGGCTTTCTCTAGTTGCGGTGAGCAGGGGCTACTCTTCGTTGCGGTGAGCAGGCTTCTCATTGCGGTGACTTCTCTTGCTGTGGAGCACGGGCTTTAGGCGTGCAGGCTTCAGTATTTGTAGCACACGGGCTCAGTAGTTACGGCACATAGGCGCTAGAGCATGCGGGCTTCAGTAGTCATGACACATGGGCTCAGTAGTTACAGCATGTGGGCGATCTTCCCGCACCAGGGCTTGAACCCGTGTCCCCTACATTGGCAGCGGATTCTTAACAACTGCGCCCCCAGGGAAGTACCCGCCCCCCCAGCCCATTGATTTTTTAAAAAAAGAAACTTCTAATAGACCCAGTTATTTGTCTCCCTTTCCATCTCCCTTCAAAAACAGTGTTTGGCTGCTCTTATGGCACCTGAGGGCATCTGAACCCACCTTCAGAACAGTGGGCTCCAGGCAGGGAAGGTTTTCTTGGAGGTGCTCTGTTAGAGCTTCCCATAGAAGGACGGGGTCCAGTGATGACTCGGTGGATTGAGCTTTCTGACACCTCCCAGGAGCATTCGGCTTTCTCCCTCATGACCCTGAGTTCCCTTTCCTGAGAACGATTCAGACCTCAGCAGTTTCTCTGAGTAGTTTGCAAAACACCTCCCTGGTATACCCAGACACTCTTCCTGTTAGTAGGGCTTTGAAGGGTTTGTTTTTTTATAAATTTATTTATTTTTTATTTATTTATTTTTGGCTGTGTTGGGTCTTCGTTGCTGCACGCGGGCTTTTCTCTAGTTGCAGCGAGCGGGGGCTACTCTTCCTTGTGGTGCATGGGCTTCTCATTGCGGTGGCTTTCCCTGTTGCAGAGCACAGGCTCTAGGCGCACGGGCTTCAGTAGTTGTGGCACGTGGGCTCAGTAGTTGTGGCACACGGGCTCTAGAGTGCAGGCTCGGTAGTTGTGGCACACGGGCTTAGTTGCTCCGTGGCATGTGGGATCTTCCCAGAGCAGAGCTCGAACCCGTGTCCCCTGCATTGGCAGGCGGATTCTTAGCCACTGCGCCACCAAGGAAGCCCTGAAGTGTTTTTAATAGGCTGTACACATGAAAGAGCAGTCTATATTTTCAGAACTAGCTAAAAGTCACTCCCATTAATTTATGTATTTTTTAAACTTGCTTATAACTGAGTAGTTATCTAGGACTCAGCTGTACACATGATTTACTCATTTGACAAATATTTATTGAGTACTTATGTTCTAGAGTCTAGATGCTAGACTTTCAGTGTTAACAAAACAAACCTTGTCCCTACAAAATTTACATTCTAGTGGGAAAGGCAAGCAATAAACAAAGAACCACATAATATAATGTCAGAAGAAAAATAAAGCAGGGTGAGGGGGTAACCAGTGTGTGGGTGGTAAGATGGGAAGTTATTCCAGATAAGATGGTTGGGAAGGTCTGGCTGAGAAGTTGACATTTGAGCAGAGATCTGAATAATAAGTGATTATATCATGAGAATATCTGGGGAAATGGCTGTCCAGGCAGAGAGAACTGCAACTGCAAAGGCCCCGGGGTGGGAATATTACCTGGGTTTCTATGGAGAAGAGAGCGGAGTAACACTAGAAGCAGGGAAACCCACTAGGGAGCTCTTGTGGTTGTCCAGGCATGAGACAGAGGTGGTTTGAGCAGAGTGGGAGCAGAGGAGGGGCAAGATGTGGTCAGATCGAGGATGTCCTTGTAAAGTAGATTCGACAGCATCTGCTTCTGCGTTAGATGAATTAAAACCTCTTTACTGAGATGGTTTCAGGTACGCTTCTTAAAATTCTGTTTCTGTGAAATATATTTTTACTTGGAATAATTATCACCTAGGAAAGACTATAGCTTCATATTCACCCCTGTATTCAATGCACTTAACCAGAGTAGTCCATGCACACTTTATTGCTATTCTTGCCATTTATTGAGTATTAACTGAGAGAACAGGTAAGACATTACTAGGGCATGCAGTCTTCTCACAGCCCTCTGAATTAGGTATTATCCCCATTTTACAGATTAAGAAACTGAGGCTCAGAGGGGCAAAGATATTTGTTTAACCACACATCTCCGAAGATGTTTGTCATAAGTGCAAAGGGTCAGAGAGACTTTCTCATCACAGGAAAAGACCACAGAGTGGGAACATTGCCAGAAGACAGATGGAAGCCATGAGCCAGGGAAAATGGGCTTCTCAGGGTCATAAAGGAAGTCTTAAAACTTTGATGGCGGCAATGACAGAGATGGAGCAGCCATTTCTCTTGCTTTTGAGCAGAGATGGGTAAGGAGTAAGCCCAGTTCTGAGAAGGGCTTTTCCTGGAGGCCTCTCTCCTTTACCACGTGCTTTGCACGAGAGCCGCCCTGAGCACTCTGTGATTCTGGGACCATCTCAAGGGACAGAAGCTCACACCCCCAGGCCAGCCACTTTGGCTTCATTTACTGATTACAGAATGCGGCCTGCTCACAGCCCCCGTCCCTTCTGTGAGTGGTCCCCCAGAGTCACCCCAAGGATCTCACCCATGAGAGTCACTCAACTTCCCATCTGCAGGGATCAGCGCAGGAGCCTTCAGCTTGCCCTTTGCTGCCAGCAACTTTCGCTGAGCATCAGTGATGTGCCAGTAACTGGGCTAGGTGCTGGGAACATTAGAACAAGAAAGACCTCATCCCTGCCCTTGAGAAACTCGCAACCGCTTTGGGGGAGTATCTTAGTTCTGCCCAAATGGGATTGCTCTTGTGGACCGGGGAGCTAATGACCACTCTGGCCACCCATTAGTAGGTGTCAATAGACACAAAGACATTTGCTGCTTGGCTGAAGGAGAAGGGAGTTTTGGGGGAGTGTTGGGAGGTGTTGGACTGGCTGTAAGGACAAAGCAAAGGACAGACAGAATGGTGTGATGAGGAAGGAGGGGATGGCCTGGGGTCACTTGTGATCCTCCACCCCTGCCCCTCCCCACATGGATTGACCTCAAGGCCCAAAGGCCCAAGTGGCTGGTGGCAGCAGCTGAAAGAGCAGCTCACGAAGATCTGACCCAGCAGCATTGCTCAGGGACCAGAGCCTCCGCGACCCCAGCCCAGAGAGCTCAGGTGGCCTCAGTGGGGGCTTTCTGTGCCCACCAAAGCAGCATTCCTGGCGGGGCTTCGACAGCATGGCTTGGCCAGTGTCCCCTTTGAGGGCTGGGGTACCATCGACTGTCCACCTGGAGGACAAGGAAAGGAAGTGTGTGGTGCCTCTGGGGTTTCCCTGAAACTAGTGGGGTGATTGTGGCAGGAGGCACCGGCCTCCGGGCTGCGGTAACTTGGGCATCACTGTTCATGGGACTGGGCTTTTGTTTGCAGTTTGGGAAGCCGGGCACTCAGGTGGTGGAGTGTGCGTGCACCTCGTCTTGTAGTAATCGTAGGTCTTCGTGTGCCAGGCAAAGAGCACAGAACCTGACACGCATCATCTCATGTCATCCTCACAGTGGCCACACGAGGTAGGACTATTATTGCTCCCATTTTACAGAAGAGGATGCTGAGGCTTCATTTGCCCAAGCCTCCCAGCTGGAGGGGATGGTGCCAGGAACGGGGCCCAGGTCAGCTGACATCTGGTGCTGGTCCAGCCCCCACTGCATGCAGCTTAGGAAACGCCCCTCCTGGAGAAGGTCCAGCCAAGCACAGGGCTGGGTTCTGAGAGCCTGATTTGATTCTAAGAGTCTCCTTTCTCGGAGTTTTTGAAATTCTTCTCCCTTTTGAAATAACCTTATTGTTTTCTACATAACAGATGTATTGAGATATAATTCACATACTCCTCACTTCACCCATTTAAAATGTACATTCAATGGTTTTCAGTATATTCAGAGTGGTGTAACCATCACCACAATCAATTTTAGACTGTTTTCTTAACCCCCAAAAAGAAATCTCATACCCATTAGCAATCACTCCCTATTTCCCCTCCCCCTCCCACTCCAGCCCTAGACAATCACTCAGAATCTATCTTCTGCTTCCGTAGATGTGCATGTTCTGGACCTGTCATGTACATGGAACCATACAGTATGTGACTTTTGTGTCTGACTTCTTTCACTTCACATAATGTTCCTAAGGTTCATCTATGTTTTGGCGTGTATCAGCGCCTTGCTTCTTTTTATTGCCAAATAGTATTCTGTTGTGTGACTAGACCACATTTTCTTTATCCATTCACTAGCTGATGGACATTTGGGTTGGTATCGCTTTTTGGTTATTATGAATAATGCTGCTATGAACATCCCTGTGTGTATATATACATGTACATACATATATACACACGCATATGTACACGTGTACATACCTCTTCATTGCAAACAAGGCAAGTACAACCAAAAAGTACAAGAAATAAAAAGTCAGAGACACCTGAAATCCCTCATCTAGAGGTAATTGTTGTCACCATTTGGCCAACATCCGGCCAGATGTCATCCCATTTCAAGCCTCAAAAATGATCTAAACCGTTTCTTTGAGTGTGGGCCCAGCTTCCTCCACTCTCATGGGTCATGGATCATGCAGGAGGCTGACACCAGCGCCCGCAGCCCCAGGCCTTCCATGGAAAGATGCTGAGGGCTCTTTGGGCCAGTGCTCTCCACAAGGCGGTGTGGGTGCATCCAGGGTCTGGGAAGAAAGTATGTGTGTATATAATACTATCATACTTTTATTAACACAGACGTGCTTGTATTTTATGTTCAGATACCTAATTATACCCAAGTTTTTACTGATGGGGTGCTTTCAGTCATGAAAAGGAGGCAGATCCGTGCAGAGGTAGATCCTTCCGCAGGAGGCTGTCCAGAGCTCCCAGTTCTTCTCCATGCTGCCTGAGACCTGGCGGCGGCTGCAGCTCGCCTGCTTCACCTTTCTTTGCTCACACCCGGAATTCACACCAGTACGGGTGTCCACAGACCAACTGACCCGAGCAGTAAGCCAGGAGAGGGAGCCCCGCAGCGCTTTCCGGGGTCCCCTAGCTCAGCCGGCGCACCCAAGCCTGGGGTCCATCTGCCCCCATCGACGCACGCTCCATGCGGCACTCTGGCCTTTCTCGCCAGCACCCTCAGGCTTGTCTGACTTTGTCCCAGGGGAGCCCTTGATGCTCCCAGCGCTGTCGCGCCCCCTGGTGTCCATCCGAGTGAAGCGCCTTCTCTGACCCTCTTGGATCTAACATCTAGGACCGCTGGAACCCTGTCTCTGTCCTGCTCATAGCCAAAGCCTTAAGGCCCCCAGCAGATGAGACAAAGCGAGAGAAGACCTCGGAGAGATTCCTCGGAGAGCCGGCCAGCCCCAGAGAGGACAGGTCTGTCCATTCTCCAGCTCCGGATCTGCGGCTCGTCGGCCAGAGGAGGATGCGCGTTCCTCTCGGGAACGCAACGCAGAGCCGGTGCCTGCACTGTCGCTCGTGAAATGAAAGGGTTGGCAAACTCTGGGGAGGAAGCGCACGTATGCTGCCCCGTGTAATGCACAGCACCCATACTGGCCCGACACACACACACGCACACACACACACCCCAGCACAGGGGCTGAAATTCAAACCTCACACCCGTGGGAGGGGCCCGGGCAGCCATGGAGAGGAGGCAGCGGGCAGAGAAACCAGCCCAGACTAAGATGTGTGCAGTGGGGCCATGTCTGGAGAAGGGCGTTAGAGTGGAAAGTCAAAATATCTGATGGACATGGGGGAACAAAAAGAAAGCTGAAGGTATTTTGGAGTGAGGATGTTTTGGTAGTTGTAGCAGTCCAGTAAAGGAGACTGTCCTCAGATTATGTTAATGGAGACCCAGAAAGGGCAGAAGAGGTCAGGGACGAAGCAAATGGGCTAAATTCTTTGTCTCTCTTGTGAAGGAGCTCAAAGTTATTGTTTGTGATTTTGACTCTGGTAATAATATAAATGTGGGTTTAATAATTTTCATGAAAAACTAAATGGAACCACTAACAATTAAAAACAGGATGTCTACTCTCCAAATCATTACAGATTAAAGCAAGCACCATAGTCTACAGAAGAAAAAAAATTCAATTAAAAGGAACAAAAAATTTAAAGAACCTTAAAAACACAAAGTCGAAATTCAGATAAAGAAGTTGGGCCAAGCATGAGCAATAATGACAATAAATGTGAACAATCTAGTTTTCTTATTAAAAGGCAGAACGTCTTAAAATTACATATATTTTAATCTAATACATTACAAACACACCTAAAAAAAAAAATACCAGAGAGGGAAAGAATCAAGGCTTGGGCAAAGATATCAAGCACAAATAAAAATAAAGTAGGGCTGATAACGTTCACATCAGATAAAGTAGAATTTCCTAGGGAGTGTATGGCACACAGCGAAGGAACTCTAAGTGGTGGCTACGTATGGGTGTAGGGCGCTGGCTCCTGCTCGCTAAAGTGCAGGTCTCCGCCATTTCTGGGCACGAGGGAGGACTGCACTTCCTCCGCCCCTCAAAGTAGGGCATGGTCACGTGACTTGGTTTGGCCAATTAAGTGTGACTATAAGTCTCAGGCATCCTGTCTGGGTAGAAGCCCCTGGTTGCTTGACCTCCCAGCAGGCTCTCTTCCATGTCGCATCAACTGAAGAAAAATTCCTTGATTTGGAGGTGCAACACTGAGCCGTTGTATGGTAAGGAGTTGCCCTGAAGGACCGCTCAGCTCCATAATAGACTTCGTGCAGATAGGAAATAAATATTTTAAGCCACTGCATTTTGGTGGTTGTTTGTTACTGCAGCATAACCTCACATTTCCTATCTAATATATTAATTATATTTATATAATATATTTTATATAATAAATATAAAATACATTTTATATAATAAAATATTATATTAATAGTGAACCTTTATGTACTGAATAAATAACAGCTATATGACTATTAAAATATAAAGATAAATAAATACCGTATGATTTCACTTATATGTGGAATCTCAAAAATAAACGAATAAACGCAACAAACAGAAAGAGACTCATCGATATGGAGGACAAACTGGTGGTTGCTGGTGGGGAGGGGTGTGGGGGGATGAGTGAAATAGGTGAGGGAGATTAAGAGGTACAAACTTCCAGCTATAAAGTAAATAATTGACAGTGATGTAATATACAGCATAAGGAATATGGTCAGTGATATTGTAATCATTTTGTAGGATGACAGATGGTAACTAGACGTATCGTGGTGATCATTTTGTAATGTATAAGAATATCAAATCACTATGTCGTACACCTGGGACGAATATAATATTGTAAGTCAATTATAAAGAATAATAACAACAAAAAGAAAAACTATAAGGATAAATAGAAAAAAATCACATTTTTCCATCATGATTATCAGTGTTCAGTGGGGCATGGAGGGAGGGATGTGGATGGTGTAGGCGGTGTGGAGGGAGCGTCAGTGACCCTCCAGCCAAGCTCAGTAAAGGTGTGAATGTGGGGCAACTCCTAGAACAGGAGCCGCCAGTCACGCAGTACCCACACTTCGGACTCAGTCAATCTTTTGTCTCCTGCGTTCAGGACAATCAGCTGCCGCCAGGGAGGTGGTATCAGCCCCATACCTGCTGCAGGTCTCCCTCATCCTTGCTAGAGGAAGGTGCCGGACCCCTGCCTCAAGCCAGATCCCTCTTGCACTTTGTGATTCCGTTTGCCTCCCACCCTACCCACCCTGGCAGGCGACTCCTGCAGGCCACCTGACCCGGGTTCCCCCGCTGGCTGGCTCCTGGTGGCTTTAGCCAATTGGAGGCACCAGTGAGAGGCTGGGCGGGGTGGGGAGAGAAGTTGGGGTATTTCTCCCTCATCCCACCCTGCACCGTGGCACGGTTCCAACCCCAGGACAGTCTCTCCCTTCATCCCAGGCTTCCCACCAACTCCTCTGTCACACCGGCCCACACCTCTCTAGATGGTTCCTTCGGTTAAGCCTCTTCATGTAAAACGTCTGAGTCAAATCCCATTTCTGACGGGACCCTGACTTTTCTCCCTCCCTAACTGGGGTTGGGGCTCCTCAGTCTGTCCCCTACCACCCGCCTGGGTTAAGAGCTCTTCCTATGGAAGAGCAGGGCTCTGACCGTGTCCAGATATCGTGGCCCCTCCGCTTGTGTGCAGCCCCATTTTGGACCGCCCGTTTGGCACCAGGGGAGGACCTCTCATATCTCAGGCAGAGGAGGGAAGGCAGACTCCTGGAACCTGCCTGGCTGAGGACCTGGACGCTCTGCCTCACCTCCATGGTAGGGGCAGGGTGGTACCTCCCTGGCATGGGCTCGAGAGACGGGGCCTCTCCTCCAGGTGTGTTCGGGAGCCCAAGGTGGGGTTCCTGGGCCCAGTCCTGCCAAGCCAGGCTCCTACATACCACCAGCTGTAGCACCAGGGAGCCTCAACCAGGCAGACTCCCCCATTCCCCACCCTGACTCCCCAATAACCAAGTGCTTCAGGGAAGGGAATGGCTTCCTCCGGAACACCCCCAGGCCTGAGGCCTTCCAGCACCTGTATCTCTCTTCGCCTCTGCCTAACCCTGTTGGTCTTTCGCAGTGAACCGTCTGACACTGCAGGGGTACCGGCCCTGTCCCGAGGACCAGGGCTCCAGTGAGGCCCATCCCCTGAGCTGGTCCTGGCTGCTGTGTTCACCCCGGTGAGAGAAGCTGCAGCAGCTCTGGAGGCGAGTTGCTCGTGCAGAGGGATGAGCCCCAAGACACAGCCCGGAGGACTGGAAGCCTTGTGCAATACCACCTCCCGGATAATCTCTGGAGGTTTCAAAACTTTTCCTGGTACTGATGGACTCTCTGTTGATCCTTCCCTGGCTTTCCAGCAGAAACTCGTGGCTGGGATGACGTGTCCCCGTTGCTGCCGAGGAAGCAGTCGGAGGACTTCAGGTTTGGATGTCAAGGAGGACTTGCCTTCTAGCAACGTCCTACGCCAACGGGTTGAGGGGTGGCCTCCACCAGCGGGAGGCTGAACTGGCAACAGTGCATGCTGTTTGCAGCTAATTCGGGGATGAGAGCTACTTGGGAGGAGAGCATGTGTCGCTCGGGCCCGAGGATCCTGGCAACCCAGATGCTGTCCACGGAGAAAAGCTTTAGCTTCTGGTGGCGGCTCCCTGAATCCCAGAATTCTCCGCCCCTTTTGTCCCTGGGCTTTGGAAGATGTGCCTGCCTCACCACCGGCAAAGCCCACAGTGTTCCCACCGCCTTCCTGTTCCTGCAGCGCCCCTCAGCACCCCCGACACGGGGCCTGCAAACAGCACAGTGAACGGAGGCACCGGCGAGCCCTCACCCTCATTGACCTGGCACCTGAGTTCTGAGCCACAGAAGCGGGCTGAGAGAAGGAAGATAGCCACACCCTAGAGAGCTCAGCCCAGAGAAGGGCCCTGGGGCAGTGGCGGAAGCTGAGGCGTGGGAAGGGCGCGCCTTCCCCAGCTGGAACATGTCTTCAAAGCTCTTTCCTCACCCAGGTGAGGTCACGGTGTCGGCCGCTGACCCGCCTGAGAACCTGCTGCTGAGGGAACAGAGGTCAGGGCTCGGATGCCAGCAGAAAACCCAGGTGCCACTGGCCACCTCCCCTCCCACCAGAGCCAAACTTCCTCTGGAGATACTCGGCTAGGCCTGCTGACCCCACGCCTTTGGGGCCACTCCGCTCCCAGTCCCCTGAGAGGGGTCATGCTCTCCTGGTGGAACCAGCCCCAAAGGCTCTTTTAGTCCTTGTTTTCACCAAACGAGGGACAGAAGACAGATGGGGGAGCTGCACAGGAGAGTCACGTACCAAGGATGGGGTGAGATTAGCTCGGAATTATTTAAGTTTCCTGCTGGTTTCAGGAAAAGAGATTCTAAGTAGTCATAATTTCTCATGCAAGACTCCGTAGGAACCGTAATTGTTAGCAGCTTCAGGTGAAAAGAAAACACACAACCCCCTTGAAATGCACACTGCGCTATGCAAATAGGAAACCTGATAATACGTTCTCTTTCTTTCTGAGATCCTTGGCCTCAGGCCCCCACTGAGCCGGGTGCTTGCTATGAGGAAAAGCGACCCGCCCCATGCTTCCCGGAGCTGAGATTCATAAGGTAACCAGACCAG
Organism: Stenella coeruleoalba; assembly: GCF_951394435.1. Lineage (NCBI taxonomy): Eukaryota > Metazoa > Chordata > Mammalia > Artiodactyla > Delphinidae > Stenella > Stenella coeruleoalba. Next base: position 120,168,762 of record NC_137151.1, read on the forward strand.
ATTCCGCAAGATATATGGAAACCTTCTAAATCTCCCCAAAGCAGAAAGGAAGTTTTCAGTGATTTGTTTCCTTTAATAACAGAGAGAAGATGGAGTAGAATTAGAGGGCCCTCAGTCAGCTAAATTCAGTTTTAATTTAATTCACCACATCTGACTTCTCAGCTGTCCAGTGCTCTGAGCAGAGCTTCCTGACCTGGCCAAGCTGGTCAGAATCACTTGGGACAAAAGCCACATGGCCAGTCCTACCCCTGGAGGTCAGATTCAGTAGATCTGAGGGTGGATAGGGGCAGGAATCTGTATTTTTAACAAGATTCCTGGGGGATTCTGATACAAATCAACCCAGAATTGGGAACGGGCTGCTAGATCTATTTAGAGGCAAAAGCCTTGTTTCCGCATTCTCTCTCCTTCTCAGACTAATTCTTAAAAAAAGGTGCAATGAGTAAATAAAGACAGCTTTCAAGATGTTCATGGAATGACTTTTTTTTACATTTTTCAACTAGTTAAGACAAAAACATTACAATGATTGACTTCTTCCATTTAGTTACATAAATAAAATTTTTATAAATATCTCTTTATAAACAATATAAATAGCTTTACAACATAAATACATTTATGCATGACATGAATTTACAAACAGCAATGTTTTACAGCTGGTTTTGTCAGTCTCTTAAAAACTGTCCCTTGTCATCACGTCGGTGTAGGTGTGTGTGTTTTGTGTATATAATATATATAATATATAACTTTTTATTTTTCATTAAAAAATAAACAAACAATAAAGTCATACCCCCCTCCCTAAATAATAATAAAACAGCTGGTGTTGTGTATTCCCAGTACCAGGAAAAAAAAAAAAAAGAAATGTAATAGCCACATTGCGCTGGAGGTGCTTCCAGATGCTGGGAGGCTGATGACCAAGGATGACCTCAGCAAAACGGAGCAAGTTCCCAATCCTGAAACACAGAGGGGCCAAGGGACACTCAGCTGAGAAAGCCCAGCCTACAGGGCACTTCTAGAACCTTCCTCCCTTTCCCGCTGTAGCAGGAGGCAAAATGCCTCCACCTTCGCCCTACAGGCCCTGATGAAGGCCTTCCTGCAGAGGAAAAAGGGCCCTTCCACTCGGGGCCTCTCCAGGCCCTCATCCATCGCCTGCTGTGTCCTTGGCACTTCCTGCCCCAGCACAGGTGGAACCAGAAAGTCAGCCAGCCCTCCTCCCCCTCTGACTAAGTGCAGGCCTTGTCCTTGGCTCTCCGTGAGACACAGTGAGGGAAAGGGAATGGAAAGTGAAGCCCCGCCACCCAACCCCGACCCACCTCTATTTTTTGCTACGATACAAACCCTCCGTCAGGTGCTTTACGTGTCTGGGGGATGGCGGAGGGAAGGGGGAGAGAAGCATCTGAAGATTTGGGAAATCTGGACTCAAGTCCCAACTGAATATTACTTCCTGGATGGCCATGCAAAGCTTTGAGTATCGCTTTCCTCACCCATAAAATGGGATAATAGCCACCTCCCAGGGCTGGCTTTAAGATTCAACAGCGGGCCACACACTGGGCATTGGCAGAGTGTCTGGGTCACAGCTGCCCATAAATAGCACTTCCTTCCCCAGCTGGCTTCTCCTCAGAAAGGGTCCCCTTCAGAATCAGAGGAAATGGTGTGTCACGCCGGCCCTGGGGAAATGAGTGGTCGTGCTGGGTTTGCTGGCTCGTGAGTTGGCAGTGTCGTTTGATGAGGGCTGCACCCAGTCTCTGCCAATGGATGTGTGGGTGTTCGGGGGCCAGAGGAAGGCTTCCTCCTGAGACAGGGTGGTGCCCTTCCAGAGGACAGTCCTGGCAGAGGGACCCCGGGCCTCAAGGCCTTGATGAACTTCCTCAACCCCTTTCTCTGCCGTCCCACATGTTTAAACAGAGGACAGATGTCTGTGATGTCTCTGGGCCCCATGGGCAACGGGTTCATTCAGGCACCCTCCACACCTCATCTCTGCCATTAGCATTTTATAATCAAGGCTATAACCATCAGCGACAGTCATTATGGCGGCTGGTTAGAGCCAAAGTCAACTCCTGTGTAGACAAATGGCCACAGCCTCAGAAGAGCTTTCATTAATGGGAAAACCCTAAGCTGCCTTTCTCTTTTAAGCCCAGACAGTGAGATACCCTGGGCATCTCCACTAGGAGGTTGCAGGCAACAGGAAGGATGCTCTGCCTTCTCATGGGGCTGGGGGTGAAGGTGGGGTTGAGAAGGTTAAAGGTGGTGGAGGTGGGCATTCAGCTAAAAGAGAACTTCCAGGAGGTTGACAAGCTTCCCTGGTCAAAGGGGTCAAGAAGCATTAGCAACCTGGATTCCACCTGTGGAGTACCTCTCTCCACGAATACCTGGTACCCACAGACAGCCTCATCTAAGAACAAGGGGTCTATGGGGACGTGCATGCCAGGCACTTTCTAGGACCTTATCTCCTGCTGACTCATAGAACAGCCTCTGTTTGGATTCTGAAGTTTGAACTTGGTGCTTAATTCACAAATTGAAAATTGGACGCCTGTGGCTCCTCCGTCTCTTCATTGTTGAGACAGGAGAGAACAGAACAAACCCATCACAACGGTAGCTTCTAAAGGCTGGTCCACCAGTGCCAGAATCATGACAAGTCAAGATCTCAGACAAGCGAAGCCCCTGCAGGAGGAGCACACAGCCTGGCCAAGTCTGGCTGCAGAGAGGAAGGACACCAGCTAAATGCTAGGGCAGGCGGGCGAGGAGTGCTCCTAAGCTGGGTGGGGCAGGTTTTCCGGGTCATTGACAGACATTTTAAAGAGCTCCTTTGGGCATCCTGCAGGCCCCAGTTCATCTTAGGCTAGTGTCCGGCCCTTAAGTTGCTCATGAGTTAATTTGGGGAGGTAAACAGGTTCACCAACAACCCTAGCTCAGGTGAAAAAGTTTTCTGTGTAGTAAAAAAGGCTCAGGCATTGCACTGGAGACCTTCAAAGATGGGCGCGCTTGTCCTTTGGGGGAAGACAGTGTAGACATTGATAAGGCTTCTGGGATGAGAGAACACAGCTTGGCCTGCAGTGGGACAGAAAGACTGTGGGACAGGGAATGACAGCAGCTGGCTGCAGGCAAGGCTGGACACCAGGAGGTCGGGTTCGAAATCACTCGAATGTCAGTTCCAGAGGTTGGGATGTTGTTTCTCCATGATACTGATGGGCAGCAGGAATGGAGGGGAGTGGAGAGAGGAGGGAAGGACATTTGCCGCTGTACCTTGCCAGGGGTGCAGCACCCGGCCGGGGCTGAAGGTAGCACAGGGGTTTCCAGCCTGGTGGAGGCGGAGGAGGCCATACCAGAAACCCAGGTATGGAGCCTAGGCATGGTGGGGGGGGGGGGGCAGGAGAAGGGGGGTGGGGCTCAGTTTGGGACATGTTGAGTTTCAGGTTGGGGCAAAAAACTAGATTATTTTAGTTTCTTTTTCCTTGCCCTAAAATAGTGCCACAAACACTGAGGTTCGATCCTGAAGTCACACGATTGCTGCAGCGTCAGGACCCTGGACAGACCAGTTTGCCCACGGCCATGGTTTAGAGAAGGGACAAGAATCAGAATGCTCTGGGGCAGAAATGCTCCCTGGTGATGCTAACAAATGGCTATTCTCCCTACCTTGAGGGGGCAGGTCTCGCTCCAAGTCTGTCCCATCACAGAGACAACAGACCCAGGGAGCTGTCCTGACCACTGGGCTGTTTACTGCCCAGCACCATGATGCAGTGGCTAGCAGATCAACTTACCCTTGACTCGTATGTATGCCTTTCCTCCTCTGCTCCCACCAACCCAGGATCAGCCCTCAATTCCCCCAGTTGGAGAACTGGGGTCAGTGTTGCTGGTTGCCTTATGGCCCTGGGGTGGGTGGGACCACACCCCCCCCCCCGAGCTGTCTCTGTTTCTCCAGAGGGAGCCAGGTGGGTCCATCCATGCTGAGCCATTTCTGACCTTGCCAAAGTTCCCTGACCACTTTATCCCTCACTTTCTCCATCTGTAAAATGGGATGATAAATGGTGATGGGGAAAAATGTCTAGCACACACACTCAATCTTGTGCCCAGATGGTCTGGCTGGGAGGCGGAAAGGTCCAGGGGATCAGAGAGGAGCCGGCCTGCGGGAGGGGGTGCAGGCTTGGTTCTGGGGGGCTTCACGGGAAGCTGGGTGTGCAAGAGCTCCCGGCGGCCGGGGTTGGTAGTACTCACCGCCGCCAGGGGTCGCCGCACTAACATCCCAGGCCGCTCATGGAGCCGATCCTGTCCAGCTTGAGGCCGAAGCAGCCCTTGGACAAACCCTTCTTGTTGCCTCCCTTGTATTTCCGCGCGTTGGGGTGCTCTTGCAGAAGACGGGCCCACGCCGCCCGAGACTTGGTGTCCACGCGCAGGTCCCGGAGCAGTCGCGACCGGTCGCCCTTGAGATTGGCGCCACCGCCCCCGGGAGTCTTGTCGCCCTTCTTCTGACCTCCTCCCGCAGCCTGGGGCTCGGCCACCTCCTCCCCTGGCGGAGTGCGCGGGACCTGTCAGGAAGAAAGAACGGGCAGGTGAAGGGACGCACCGCGGCAGCGCGGGGGACTTTGCGGGGCCGCTGATGCTCCAGCCCGACACTCCGGCCAGCGCGGTTTGTCCTTTCGAGTCCTGAGCGCGCCCCCAGAGGTGCCGGACGGCTCGGCCCTGCATCCACCTGCCACGCGGCCGCCGATGTCCGCTCCTTCGGGGAGCCCCTTGCCCTCCTCTCCTTTGCCCCTTGCCGGGCTGACCACACTGAGGCAGAGGCTGCGCATTTGTCGATGCTCTCCCGAGTCCGGGCTTCGAGGGCTCCCCAGCTCTCACCCGCGCACGTCTCAGGGGAGGGAGAGAGCCGCCTTCCCGCCCCCTCTGCTCCCTCCGGCGGGCCACACCCTCCTAGACCCCCTAGCCCTACCACCGCCCCTCACAGTTCCGACGTCCCTGCGACAGCACCCACCTTCGGCGGCGCCCCGGGCTTGGCTTCGGAGGGCCGGAGCGAGAGTAGCGCGAGCAGCAGGGCGCAGGCCAGCAGCTGGGAGAGGTGCATGGTGCCCGTGGGGTGGCTGGGCGCAGACCGGCGGCAGCAAGGGTGCGCGGGGCCGGCGGGCAGACGGGCAGACGGGCAGGCGAGCGCGGAGCAGGCTGGCCGGGCTGCGACGCGGGTGCGGGTCCGGGTCCCAGTGCTGCGCAGCGCCGGCTGGGTGCGCTCTGAGCCCGCGGCTCCGCTCGCGCCTTTATAATCCAACCTGCCGCTGATGTCATCCTCCCGCCCACAGGGCCGCCCGGGCCAATGGCACTCGCGCCGAGGGCCGGGAGGGGTCCGCGGGGGCTCCCCCTCTGCCCCCCCCGCCTCATCCCACCCCGGAGGGATCCCGCGGCTCGGCGGGCTCTCTCCCGACTGCGCTCCAAACTGCAAAGCGGCGCGCACAAGGGAACTCGAATTGCAGGGAGCGCGCTCTGGCATGCCAAGCGTTTGTGCGCCCGCTGCCCTGCGCACAAGGTTGGACCTCAGCACACACGCTCTTCCTGGAAAGGATCAGTTTCCCTCTTTGCAAGTGCAAAGATAGGCTCAGAGGAATTAAGTAACTTGCCCAAAGTCACACAGCCAGAAAGTTGGCACAGCCCGAAATCCACGCAGATCTGCCTTGTTGCCAATCTTTTCCCGGGGCACCTGACAGGCGCGAGGCCTGGCGCTGCGGCTCCACCTTTCACCTGCTCGCCGGGACAGTAATTCAGATCGCACCGACGCCTTTAGCTTGGGGAGGTAGAGGATGGGGCCAGAGGTCCGGGGGGTAGGCACAGAGAGAGCGGGGTTTGCCCGGGGCCGCAGGGGAGAGCGCAAGTCCTTCACCGGACAGTGCGAGCTTTTCGCCTGCGGGTGTGTTTGGGAGCGAAACGCGAACGAGATGCGAGGGTTCATGCGTGTGTGCGGCAGCATCTTGGGCCCGCCGCTGTGGCTCTAAGTGCGCCCTCAGCCCGGGCCGGCCCTACAGAACGTCCCCGGGTCTGACCCGCCAGATGGCTTCCTTCTGCACCGACGGGTGCGCGCCTGACCTCGACTGCACCCACTCGAGGATCCGCAGCGTGTGGCTGTCCCTCCAGTGGCCTGTGCACCTGCACAGTCTGGGGAGGGAGCTTTACCCAGCCCCGAGCCCAGTCTGGTTTCTGTGAGCCATAACAGGTGGTCGCCTTCGCGTTTTCTGCCTCAGAGTGGTCCCTACCATAGTTGTCGGAACACGCCCAAGTATCGCTGCTGCTCACGACTTGCTCTCCTTGGGCAGGGCGTCTCGGTCCCTCGGGTTCTGAGGAGTCCTTCGGGATGGGCCGCGGAGGCAGAAAACCGTAAGACTTGAGTGAGATGCAGGAATCTATGACTCCACTGCCTCCGGAGCAGGGGACTCGGCTGGACAGCGGAGGGTAGGGGAGTGCTTGCGGACCCCAAGCACCAAGACTATCCTGAGGGCTGGAGGCACCTGGACGACCTTTTGCGAGGAAAGGAAGCTGCGCCCCCCCGCGGGAACGCCACAGGAATCAAGAGGGGCCGGGAGAACCAAGTGTCATGCGGTGGATCCCACAGCAAAGCCTGAGCCCAGAGCCGGGAGGCAATGCCAAACCATCTGCTTTCTCTTCCCCACCCTGGCATTCTGCGCGGGAAAGTGCAGGTCCCTTTGTTTAGGAAATAACCTACACCAGAGGCCTGAGTTTGGGGTAGCAGAATTTCCTGAACTCCAAGATGATCCAGACATCAGCAGGGCATCCGTTGTATCCTGGTGAGTTGACTCATCACCTCCGGGCAGCCAGCCTGATTGCCTTCACATGGTAACACCCATAGAGGGGCACCACTCTTTCATTTGAGGAGAAAGGAAGAGGTATAAGAAGGGAAAGAGGGAGGGAGCTCCAGGTGGACGATGGAAGTCCCGTCTCCTCTTTGTCTACTGGACGGAGAGGAATGTTACCAATCTGGAACTTCTTTGAGACTTGCTTTGTTTATACAGATTTAAGGAGCCAGGCAGATTGATTTTTTTTTAAATAAATAAATAAATTTATTTATTTATTTATGGCTGTGTTGGGTCTTCGCTGCTGCCCACGGGCTTTCTCTAGTTGTGGTGACTGGGGGCTACTCTTTGTTGCGGTGTGCAGCCTTCTCATTGCGATGGCTTCTCTCGTTGCAGAGCACGGTCCTTAGAGCGAGCGGGCTTCAGTAGTTGTGGCACACGGGCTTCAGTACTTGTGGCTCACGGGCTCTAGAGCGCAGGCTCAGTAGTTGTGGCGCAGGGGCTTAGTTGCTCCGCAGCATGTGGGATACTCCCGGACCAGGGGTCGAACCCGTGTCTCCTGCACTGGTAGGCGGATTCTCAACCACTGTGCTACCAGGGAAGCCCCAGATTGATTCTTGAGCCAGGCACTGGACTGGTTTCCAGGGGGCAAGAGGTACATCCTCTGAAACCCCTTACTGAGGACAGGTTGGGAGCTTCCAGTGTCCCATGGGCACCTCCTTCTGTCCGAATATCCGTAGGCTGGTTCTTCCTGTCTTCTTGGTGACAGCTGGGTAACCATCTAGGTCTCCTCTCTCTTTGAGCTTTGCGACTAAATACAATAAACTGACCCCGACCCAGTGTGGACAGAACCAACACCCGGGAATCTACCTCCCCTCTTTGGAAGAGGAATCTTCTGGTGAGCCCTCACTTCTGACCACTGGCCTGTGGTCATTTGGGGCAGATCAGATCCTGGAAGAGTTAACTGCGGCATGAGGCTTCCCTGGGGCAGACCATGGAGCAGTTCCTGCTTAGCCTGGGCTTGGGAGGTGGGATGGGTAGAAGTGGGAGGATGATGCTGGAGGGACCTTCAGGGAAGGAGAGAACCAGCGCATGACCGCCTTGGCAACTGAAGGTTTCAACTCTTCCTTGGTTTCTTTGCCCAGGAAGCTGCAGAGAAGGCTCTCTCTCTCCCCTAGGCCTAGACTGGGGGCCCAGGGCACTTCTCCCTGCTTTCCGCTCATGAGGTTTGCTCCTTCCTGCTCTGGCCCCAGGGGCCAGGCCTGGGAAAGTTGGACCCACTGAGCCGCTGAACATGAACTGTTTGTGGCACTTTATTGAACGCTCAGTGTGAAAACTCCTCCTAATGGCAAAGGAGAGAGAAAAGGCCACTGGGCCTCAGGAGCCTGGCAGTTCTGTGGGGAATCTTGTCGTTTGTCAATTATCCATCCACTGATTCCCCAAGTATTCACTGAGCATCCGTGCAGCCTGTGGAGTTCCATCCTGGCAGGGAAGACACCCCTCCACCCAGGCAACAGGCACTAGCTTTGTAGGCCCAAAAGGACAATGGCAGGGAGGGAGGACAGCTCCCCCAGCTTGGGCTAGCAGGGCAGGCTTCCTGGAGAAGGAAAAGTCTGTGCTGAGCTGGGAAAGGAGACCCGGCAGGCAGGAGGAGAGAAAGGAGAGAGGAGGGAAACCCAGACGGAAAACAGAGTGATTCCCTTTGGGCTACTGGGAGGAACGCACCCAGGCTTAGCAGAGTGCAGTAAAAGAAAACATGAGTGCCCAGAGCTAGGGAAAGAAGGGGGAGGGGCTTCAGGTAGGAGTGCCCAGAGGAGGCAAGAGTAGGCTGGGGGAGTAGGTTGACAGATGAGGCCGAAGGAGGGTGATCAGTTGTCAGGGGACACAGAGAGGGAGTGGGAGAGAGAAGTCAGAGCCAGGCCGGTGTGCCAAACTCCAGGCATCAGAGAGTTGCACAGCTAGGACTTTCCCTCCTGGACCTCTGAAAGGACATGGAGAGAAAAGACTCTGTTCTTGTGGGCCCCTCTTCTCTTTTTCCCTTCCTCCACGAGGGCAAGGTAAGACTTTTGTGCCTACCACTGATGGGCCCTACTGGGGCAGAGTCGAGGTTCAGTCCACTACCAGGATCCTATAGGAGGTAAGAGTGGGCCTCGATGAGATGAGAAAAGTGCTCATAAGGCCTTTTTGGAGGCTGGGGAAGGGGTGGCTAAGACAGGATTGTCCACCTCCCCTCCCCAGGAGCAGGGAAACAAGCTCCCTGTGTAACAGCGCCCCCTCCTGGCCCTGCAGAGGATTCTCAGGCACACAGACGAGGGGAGGATTGCTCTGCTGTCCATCTGTTTTCTCCGCAATTATTTCATCCCAGGGGCCCCTTTCCAGCTGCATAACTTCCCAGAGAGGACACTGAACAGGCGGTGAGCAGATCTCATGGAGGGCGGCAGGGAAATTGCAGCGGGACCCTCGCCAATCTCATCACTGCTTGGAGCCTTCAGTTCCACCATCTGTATTTGGGAAAAAGCCTTCCCTGCCTCCTGGACAGGGGCAGATGAGTCAGGAGGCCTGACAAGAGGTTTCTGAGTCCTAGACGAAGGTAGGAGGAAGCAGCTGGGGCAGAAGAGGGATCTGAATGTCACTGCACAAGACACACTCCCAGGTGGGAGGGTCCAGCGCTCCTGAGACTCCCCAGATCTGTTGGTGGTGGGGACCCACGGAGGATGCAGAGGCACAGCCTGGCCAGGTCTCCTTGAGCTTGGTACCTCTTCCAGGAGTCCTGCACCTGTCGGGCCTGGCTTTAGGAGAGGAGCCAGAGGCCAAGGAAGCATCATCCGTCCTTCCCGGGACAGAAATTCCAGAAAACCTTAACTTCGTCGTGCCATGAGGTCTTTGACCCCAGGACACTCCCACCTGATGAGCCAGCTGCCCTGCTTCTCCTTTCCCAGGGGCCCTGCCAGCACCTGCTCCAGATGGCCTCCCACCCCTCTGTCGTACGCAAGCGCATGACGTCAGAGTTTATCCCTCACCACCACCCTGCCTTTTTTTCCCTTTTCAAGAATAAAAGACAGATAGGCTCTACAGATAGGCTCAGTTCCCTGGGGGAAACGACTGCTCGTTTCGTGACTATCAACAGGCAGGTGAGGGAGTAGAGGCTGAAGCTTAAACCCTGAGAAAGTGATTAGGGAGGTGAAGGAGAGGGACCTTCCCAGCAAAAGATGGCTCCGCATCCCGACCTTAGCGTGGTGCACGCACCAGATGTTTGCAGAGGGAATGGATCTGCTGCCAGGCTCTGGGCCCTGGGGACTGAGCTTGCCTTGGCTGGGTTCTGGTAAAATATTGGCCATATGGAGCTTTTCCAAGCAGGGAGCTACTCCTTGCTGTCCTGGGAGGGGGGGTCCCTGCAGTGAGCCTACCCTCTTGGTATGTACCGGGAGGAGGCTGTCTATTGTCTGGTCTTAGAGACAGTGTTTCAGATTTGTTGGAGGTCACAGTCTTCAAGGAAGGGGGCTTCTCCCTGTGGACAGAAGCCGCCCCAAGTGTCTTACAGAAGTCTCTTAACATTGCACTTTCACGGAAGGCACCACAGGACGGGCCTGCCACGAGCCAGGGCCACCAGGCAGCTCAAGGAGCCACGTCTTTGGATTTTCCAAGCCAGAAACTCCTCTGCAGATTTCTGCCCCAGGAGTGTGTGACCACCAACTACTTTGTGGGGAGCAGTCAATTTCTAAAACGAGAATGACCAGAGAACACTAGCAAGAGAGCGTCATGACCAAGCCAGATGCTAACAGGGTTGGAGGAACATCCATTTTTGCAATCTGGTCTCTACAGGGATTAGAAAACACTTTTAAGCCCAAAGCCCATAAATTGTTTGAAAACCACCCCTGTGCCTGTGTGAATTGTTTCTGGGCCCAACGTGCAACACCACACAACAAACTTTTCTCCTGGATCGCCCAGGAAGGTCCCTGTGTCCCAGTGCAGGCTGGGCAAGAAGAAGAAGGGTCCTTCCCCACCAATGATGACCTGTTTTGCCTTGTGGGTGAAATAATTTAAGAGAGAAGGCCCCAGCTTAGAGTTGAGCAGGGTTTAGGACTTCTGATCAAGTAGCTGATTTGGAGTCTTGGGGTCCTTGGATATGGTAAAAAGGGGAGACAGGCCCTGTGTGTAGTGGATACAGGTCAGTGGGTTTTTGCCGCCTAGCTCTCAGCCCACTGCAGAAGCTGAGATGTCAAATGCTTGCTTGTCTAACCACCCCTACAGAACACATTGGTGTGTGACCTGGAGTCCCCCAGCCAGATGGGCCAGCCCTGGGTTTTAAATGAGGAGCCGTTGCTTCAGAGAATCCAGGGCCATGCAGAACACTCTTAGACACACTGCAAGAGCACTTCCTAGGGCACAGGGGCAGTGTGGTAGCATCCACTGTCCTGGGTCAGGGCTGTCACCGACACAGTGTTATCATAAATGTTGGTGGCAGGGCCGGCACTGAGGGCCTCGCTAGATCTATTCTGCAGCTTGATTGGTCCTGGATGGGTTGTTGCCAAGCCTTCTCCACCACCCAATACCCCTTAAATAAATTCCTTTTCTACTTCACCCAGCCAGAGTCAGGCTTTTTTTTTTTTTTTTTCAGAGTCAGGCTTTTTTGCTTACAAGTAAGTACCCTGAATGATCCCACAGTTACCCAGGCCCTGGTGCCCACAGCTTGACCTCTCCAAAATTTCATTCCTGGAATAACCAGTCTGCCAGAGCCTCGCTGCACCCTGACAGCTCCTGATGTGAGGGTAAGGACATCTGGAGACATCAGCCTCCTTCCTCCACCTTCAGTGATGGATACAAGGGCAAAGGGGACAACACATAGAGAAGACAATTAGGAAGGACTGAGCAGCTCCCCTGTGGAAACAGAAAGCAAATTGTCAGGACAACAGTTGATGATTGGGTCCAGGCTGCCTGTGCTGGCCATGTTGTCTTGATGATAAAAATATCACGCTGACTCTATAGAATTAGACAGTCCCTGACCCGAGCTCACAGCCTGTGGGGGAGAGTTCACTCTGGTAAAATGAATGTGACATATGCTCATACACGTTACTAACTTAAGCAAATATTTCTAACTTCAGCACCTTCTTACCCCATTACATCCAAATGTGTTTCTCAAGCAGGAAAGGCTTCACGGAGCTTAGAGAAACACAGAGTGGTGAGTGATGTGTTATGAGAAAATCCAGAAAGCTGGGTGGTGGCTGAGCCAGGAAAGGCGGGTGGGAGGGCTGGCAGTCTGCATGCTGGGCTGGGAGAAGGGGCACCGGGCTTCAGAGAGCAGTGCCCAGATCAAGGAACCCAGAGGCTGGAGTCCTGTGCCTTCCTTTTACCCCGAGGGATCTTGACTCAGAGGGATTAAGCATCACACTCTGGTCATTCCGGCCCCATAGCTCCAGGTGCCAGACCCCGCGTGGACCGTGGGCGTGCCACCTTCTCTTTGCCCCTTGAGGTTTCATCTGGTGCCTCCCGCAGGGCAGCAGAGCAGCTGTCAGAGTGGGGTGGTATGGCCAGGGCTGCCCACTGAGAACCCAGGTGTGTGACCCTTGGGACTGGTTTCTGAGCCCTGCTGGGGCAGGAGACCCGCCAAGGCAGCCTGGTTTCTGGCAGCAGGGCCTGGTTAGGACCTGAAATGATGTGGCATCTCTGGTGTGATGTCCCTGTGAGCACTAAGTCTCTTCCTGGGCTGGCTGATTCCCACGGGCCTGTCCTCCAGTTCAGCACAGACAGTGCGGGCCCCAGCCTTGGGGTCCCACAGCCCTAATACCAGTGGGGCTTCCTTCTCTCCCTCTGTCAGCTTCTCAGGGACCTCCCTGTCTGTCTCAGTCGCCCCAGCTCTCCGCACATCGCCTGCCACACAGTGGGTGCTCGGTAAGTGCACAGAGACTGGAGGCGGCCACCGTACTAAGCCTCAGGGGGCAGCAGGGACAGACACAGCCTCTGTCCTTGCAGAAGGAAGGAGCTGGCGAAACGACCAGCCGCCCCACTTCGCAGATGGGGCCGTGGAGGCCCCGACCGACTCCTGGCTCTGCCCTCAGCCCCACACGGGGCTCAGCAGGCTGCAGGGCCTAATGGGTGAGCTGGCTGGACTCCAGCGAGTCACGACGATCGGGCTGGGAGCGAGCACCCCGCTCCCCGCGAGCACATCTGCCGAGAGGAACAGCTGTCTCCACGCTGCGCCGCGCGGCTCCCGTGGGAATGTGCTGAGAGGCTTGGCCAAGACGAGGACGCGGCTCCTCCGCCGCCGGGGCCCATCTACGGGGTGGGGGGCTTCGAGTTCTGGGGCCTTTGTCATATCTGTCAGCGGCCATTTCTCTGCCACGGCACTGTCCCCTTTTCTCATTCTTTCCTGTTTAATTCCTGGGAGGTCTGGGAAAGACAGGCCTGGATGGGTGGGGAACACTGGTTTGGGGAGACGGAGAGCTCTAGTGACAGGACACCAGCCCTCCGTGTGTGTGCGGCCGTGGTGGGCGGCGTGCATCAGGTGGTCTGGGGCTGCAGCCGTCCAGCATGGGAGGTGGGCTGGGCCGGGCTTCTGACAGGGCAAGGCAGGGAGTCTCGTACATGGGAAAAGAGCCAGGCCAGGGAGACCCTGAGAGAAGGACCCCTGGGACCACCCTGGATTCCCGCAAGCTACGGGCTTGGGGGCTTGGCCCTCACACCTGAGCTCCATGATCGAATCAGCTGTGACCCACATGGAGAAGCCCTCCCCCACCAGCCGGGGTGGGTGGGTGAGGATGGGGGCGGGGCTAAAGCTGCCAGGGAAAAGGGGCCGAGAACCAGGGCCGGCGGGGCACAGCCTCCCTTTTTGCCTTCGGGTGGGGATCCTCACAGCTTTCAACTCCCCTCTCCCAGCATCTCCTCTGGTTGACACCCACCTGGGAGGCTGCTGGGTCCAGGGCTGCCGCAGAGTCAGAGACTGAGACAGAAACAGGACAGTGGCTCAGACGTGGACAGGGGTCTGCCTGGTCCCAGGGGCTGAGCAGTCCCCAGAACAAGGCAAGGCCATGATGGGGGGTTGGGAGGGCGGGCGGCGCTTGGATGGGAGGGCCTGTTCACCCCCAGGACTTCAGTCGAGCTCACACAGCTCTCTGTTCTGTGGGGAACCACAGAGCAGGAGTCAGGGCAGCCCCGTGTCTCCCCGGGGGGCAGGGCAGGGCCAGGAGGCTGGGAAAGGAGCTGCCCCTGGCAGTTATCTGACCTCAGGAGGACTTGCCCCGCGGCGATGAGCTCATGGGCACAGGGGCAGAGCTGGGTGGTGACAGGAAAGGAATGGCAAATGTTTGCTGGAGACCTGGAGGCGTGGGGCTTTCACAAGAGCTCATGCGATAAGACTCTCCCCAGGCCAGGTGCAGCGGGCAGCTGTGTCCTGCAGGCGGAGCCCCTGCTGCTTGCCCTGCCAGGCCTCTGCCCTTCACAGATCTGCTCTCGCTCGCTTGGAAATCTCGGCCTGAGGAACTCTCCAGAATCCAGCCTGGAGATGACCTGGGCAACATCGAGCTTATTTGGCTAGAATGATGAAGGTTCTTTTTTAGTTTTATTTTTTAAATTAATTTTTATTGGAGTACAGTTGATTTACAATGTTATGTTAGTTTCTGCTGTACAGCAAAGGGAATCAGTTATACGTATACACATATCCATTCTATTTTAGATTCTTTTCCCATATAGGTCATTACAGAGTCCTGAATAGAGTCCCCTGTGCTATATAGTAGGTTCTTATTAGTTATCTATTTTATATATAGTAGTGTGTATATGTCAATCCCAATTTCCCAATTTATCCCTCCTCCGCCCTTTCCTCCTTGGTAACCATAAGTTTGTTTTCTACGTCTGTGACTCCATTTCTGTTTTGTAAATAAGCTCATTTGTGAAGGTTCTTTTTTAAAATCAATCCTTTTTTAAAAAATAGAATATTGACCCAATGATACAGTGCAAGATCAACAGAAATGTCAAACCTACGGCAAGTGTACAAATACCTCTACCAATATCACATGACTTGTCTACTTCTCGCCTAGGCTTTCAGATCCTCCCGGCAAAATTCGTGCCTAGTTAGAATCAGTGTGCACTTAATATCTTGTGATCAGCTTTTTCATGTAATGTTATTTTGTATAACCTTTTCCATGGATCTAAGTAGTCTGCAATATTAGTAGCTCACAGGCAGGATTTGGGCTAAGTGTCGTGTGCTTACAAATTATACAGGTAAAAACATCTCGATACAAATAGGGTTTTTCTCTTTTCTCCCTCCCTCCCTTCCTTCTTTCCTTCCTTCCTTCTCTCCCTTCCTCTCTTGCTCTGTTTCTTCAGTCAGAGGAACTGCTCGTTGAAAAGTCGGATGATGTGAGCGCACTGTGGTTTGGTAGCTCTTCACCTGCTCTGGGCCGATGGGTATGACCTGGAGTACATATTTAGGGTACTCTTGTCCAAGTCCTCTGCTAATGCTGCAGTTTTACTCGTATTTGCCAGAGACCTTCAGTGTTGCCTTGTCTCCCTCTAGTTTCTAAATGATTTTATCAGTTTCATAAATATTTTGATATTATTGTTCATATTTATCATGAAGTGTTCTTTCACTCCATTGCTTTTCTGTATGTTTATATTGCGATGTTTACAAATTTAAAAAATATAATCTATTCTCATAGCCTCCCATACTTCAATTATGTGCTTGTGTGGTTACTTGACTCAGACCTTTCTCCCCAGGGCCATCTGTTCTTAAAGGTGCCCCACTGCAACCCCAGCACCCAGCCCGAGGAAGTCCATCACAGAGGCTAAAGTGTGGGCCACGAAGTGGCTTTGATTCTTGTGAATTGGGTATTTTTACCTATATTGTGCAGATAGGAAACTGAGCTCACAGATGTTAAATATTTGAGTAAGCACCTCAGGTGGAACCGAAACTCAGAGGTCTGTTTGCTCTGAAACCCTCGCTTTGTCCTGACATCACTGTCTCAGTAGACTGGGTGAGCAAACACTTATATTCTTCTGTTGTGGGTTTATTTTTTTAATGGTTGTGTACGTGTATACATGTGTGTAGTTAACTTTAACCTGTCTGGAATGTTCTCTGGTAAATAGTATGAATAAGAGTTTGCTATTCACACGTTATTATTATCCATTTCCCGTATGAATGTAGTGATAATTTTTTTCATCATTTTATTTTCATGTGATTTGTTATATATTAAATGCAAATAAATGTGTTCACATCTGCTCTACCATAAAGTTTTGACAACTGCCACATATGTTCTATAGATTGGTTGGTATTTCCCTAGTTTTGCCTTCAAATTAAAAAAATTCCTGAAAACTTGCTTTTCCATATAAACGTTATTATTACATTATAAACTTGTATAAAATTAAATTTAATTTTAATTAGTTGTATTTTATTTTCATTTAAACTTTTCTTATGGAGTTTTAATTTTATTGCATTGTGGTCTGAGAATAGAACTTATAATATTTCTAAGATTTGAACTTTACTGAGATTTTCTTTGTACCTGTATATATGTTATTTTTATAAAGATTTAATGGGTACTTAAAAATAGGACCATTCTCTGTAGGGTACAAAGTTTAATATATCCAACTTTATTAACTAAATTTTCTATGTACTTTTATTTTTCGGCAACCGATTTGTGATAGACTACTAGAAGTGGATAAAACCCCCATTTATTTGATAAATGACGTTTCCATACTTGCTTGGCTATTATTGTTTGCTCTGTCCCTCTGCAGCCCCCCTTCTTTGGGGGAAATCTTCCTCTACTCCCACCCTGTGGTTTTATTGGGGTCTACCAATCTCAGTGACCTATCCTTTTGACCACAGACATAGGCACATGGTTTAGATCTCACCAGGCCCAGGCCCCTGAGTTGGCCTATGACAGAAACCCAGCTCAAGCTGTAAGGAACTTTATTGTTTGCATAACTGGGAAGCCCAAGGAGGGTGGCTATTAGCTAATCACAGCCAGGCACAGTGATTTAAACGATGCCACATCTCTTTCTCCCCACAGCTCTCCTCTGCCTCTGTGTAATGACTGTATTCTCTCCCACTGTAGGGGACCTTTCTCCATGTGCTGGGGGATGGAGGCGAGGATGGAGACACCTTCAGATATCTTCCTCTGACATCTAGACCGAATGTTAGAAAAGAACCGCCTGGCCCCATTTGTCTGAGTCCCCAATCACTGTGGCTGGGAAGATGGTTTTTCATAGATTGGCCAGTTTTAGCTCAAGTGCACGTCTCTGGGGCCAAGAGGTGGGGTATGCAGATTGACAGCCCCAAAAGAACCCTGACAAATGAGGGAAGAACGGGTCTCCAAAGGAGATCTGATTACCATCACCAAATCAATGGGTAAGAGGTAACGGTAAGGGTAAGAGGTAGTGGGAATTGAAGAACAACAGCTGTCTACAACAGGTTGCATCCCCGTGGCTACATGATTGACTCGGGGCTGGGTATGTGGCCCAAGCCAGGCCCTTCAAAGAACTTCCAGGGATTTTTCCCTCTCTGGAGCTGGCAAGGAAGAAATCTCTTTGCTGTAGTGCATAAGGTGGTCAGCCTAGAGCTGCTTGTGGGGTTCAATCTCAGGGTTCCTGCTGCACTGAAGCTGGGAGAACCTGGGCAGATACCTGAGGGCAGTTGAACTTTCCACAGAAAGGAATTTGGTCCCCTCCAGACCAGGGGGTGGTAGGGGGTTGACTTCCCATAGTCACAGTTCTCCGAGTGGGCCTCAAACATGGTAATGTTTAAAAAATTATGAAAGTTCTTTATTATATTCTAACTTTTGAAAAATGAAAATAGTTTTTCTTTTTCCTGATTCATAGGTAACCTGTGCTGCATCACCAAGTTCACGTGTCAAGATTTTTCACGTCAAGGTAAGGTTGACCAGAAAATTCTTGAAATCTTTTTTTGTGTCCATTCCCTGAATCAGTCCGAAGAAATAAAGTATTACATGATCATTATAACACAGACAATATAAATGGTGAAAATGGATGTGTAAGCCACCACTCCGAAACAGGCACTGCTTACATTTCAGTTTGTACCCTTCCACATATTTTTCTGTGTATATATGTGTATGTACACATAAAGATGCAGATATTTTAATAATAAAATGCTTTTGAACCATAACACTGTTTTGTCGCCTCTTTTTCCACTTAACCACAATTCTTGAGCACGTTCTACGTGGCTGGTCCTGTCCTGAGCACTTGGATTGACTCATGTAATTCTCCTATCCTCTTAATTCCACGTAAATATATATAGGTGTATGTCATCATCTTCTATGGCATTTTAATGTATGGAGGTCTCAGTTTACTTAGTCACTTTCTTAGTGTTGGATTTGTACGTCGTTTCCATATTTTTACCATTATAGATGCAAGAATATGACCACAGATGAGCTTAGATCTTGCAGTATATTGTGATTATCTTAACGGGGCCAGAGAATCAGACCCCAACCCAGTAGGCTGGAGGAAATACCCAGGTGCAGGGGCAGGAAGTGAAGAATGGGGAGGGTGGTGGAAAGATATCCTCTCTCTGAAGCTGATGGTTGGGTCAGTGGGGCCTGGCTTTGCTGTAAGGAGAGGCCGGGGCCAGCTCTGGAGAGGGGTGATGACTGCCCTTGGCCAAATGGAAGCAGGGGCTTCCAGTGAGTGACCCTGGCCTGGGGCTGGGCCTGCAGTGGCTGTTACGTTGCTGTCTGTGCCGTGCTGTCAGTCCAGTCACCGGCAACTTTAGGCAGCCTGGCCTTTGCTCTGCTGGGGAAATTAGGAGGAGCCAGTCCTATGTTCTGGATTACGCAGTCAAAGGAAACTGTGTCCCTTCCCTCAAGGCCAGATCGGGGTAACGGGAGTGTTACTAGGTCAAAAAACATCCATTTAAAAAGGTTTCTGATACATATTGACCAACTTCTCTCCAAAAAGTTGTATATACTTACACCCTTCCCACCAGCAGTGTGAAAAGCCCTTTTCAGAACTCTCCCCAACACTGGGTGTTACAATCTTTTGCACCTTTGTTCATCTGGTGGTTAAGGATAGACCATCCCAGGAGTTTTGCTGTGGTGGTGGCAAGTGTGGTTTTCTTTTTCCTTTCTTCTTCTTTAAATCTTCCCTCGGCTACAGGTAACGTTGAACATCCTCTCATGAAGTCACTGGCCATTTGCAAAGTTTGGTCAATTTCCACTTCATATCCATTGCTCATTTTCCTACTGGAGTATTCTTTTACTCCTAACTGACTTGTAATGGCTTTTTATATATCAGGAACATTATGCCTTTGCTTCTCACATGTCAAAATGCTGTTTCTCAGTTTCTGCATTGACTTTTAAATACATGTGAATACCATATGGAAGTCTCAGATTTTTATATAGTCAAATCCATCATATTTTTTAAATGGTTTCTAGCTTTGGTGTCATTTTTAGAAAGGTCTATCTTTTCACCTCCCAAGATTAAATAAACATCACTCTTTTCCCTAGTACTTTTATGGAGTTTTGTATGTGTTGGTTTATGTGTACGTTTTTACTTCTAACCCATCTGGAATTTATTAAGGTGTGAGGTAGGGATCCAGCTTTATTTTTTAATATGGAAAATTTTAATGCAGGTGTTACCAATCGCCTACTACAATCATTTAAAAATTCCAAATAAAACATAAAACATCTAACTTTAGACAATTATTATTTCTTGATGAAACCTCCAGGCTAGTGTTATTTACAGAACACACTGCTAGACCCAGTAATTAAAATTTTTGAATTCCTTTATTAAGTTGTTTAGCTACAAGCCTGTCATCAGTTGAGAAAACTTTGTCCAGAAAGCATGATGTTTTAAAATTACTGACGTTTAGCCATCTCTTCCTGGCAGTACTTAGGTAGCAGCTCTCACCATTTACTAAGTCCATACTAACTCATGGCAGTCAGTCCACGTCACAGGAGGATGTGTAACTTTTCACTTTCTCTAGTGCAGTATTCTGTGGGTCGCAGTTGGGAGCGGTGAGCATCCAGCTTCTCTAAAAGAGACATCAAGTCATTAAAGTACAACTTAAAGACAAAGGAGGGCAGAATCCAACCGTTTTACTCCGCTTGAGATTATATCTGATCAATGTCTCTGTAACCAAAACAGCCTGGTCTGGGGACTTGCGGGTTAAGGAGCAAACTCCAGATCTGTGTGAGGAACTGGGCTCCTCTCTGAGCAACTGGGTTTAGATTCTGCCCCTGGAGCCGAAGCCAAGGAGACAGCATTAGTGAAGGGTGACAAACAATCGTATGCACCTGAAATCTCTTCACGGAGTGATGAAGAATACGAGAGGGCTCAGAGTGGCCAATTCACAGAGAACCTGACTGCTCACAGCGGTCCAACTTTGGGTCACAGTGTACATTTGCTCTGCAACACTGACATGCAAGAAATGCTACATTTTTGG
This sequence comes from Stenella coeruleoalba, assembly GCF_951394435.1. Classification (NCBI taxonomy): domain Eukaryota; kingdom Metazoa; phylum Chordata; class Mammalia; order Artiodactyla; family Delphinidae; genus Stenella; species Stenella coeruleoalba. Next base: position 120,188,928 of record NC_137151.1, read on the forward strand.
GACTTCCCTGGTGGTGCAGTGGTTAAGAATCTGCCTGCCAATGAAGGGGACACAGGCTCGAGCCCTGGTCTGGGAAGATCCCACATGCCGTGGAGCAACTAAGCCTGTGCACCACAACTACTGAGCCTGCGCTCTAGAGCGCACGAGCCACAACTACTGAGCCCGTGCGCCACAACTACTAAGTCTGTGCTCTAGAGCCCATGCTCCACAACAAGAGAAACCACTGCAATGAGAAGCCCACGCACCACAATGAAGAGTAGCGCCCACTCGCCACAACTAGAGAAAGCCCACGCGCAGCATCGAAGACCCAACACAGCCAAAAATAAATAAATAAATTATAAAAAAAGAGGGAAGTTAAAAAAAAAAAAGAAATGGTACATTTTTCTATTTTTCTAATGTGACTCAATCTTCAGTTATTCTACTGATAGGATGGTCTATTTCATCATTTTTACGAGTCACTTGTCTGCCCAAGCATCCTGGGGTGAGGGGCATTGGAGTCAGGTTCACGGCAACTCAGAGGGTTTAACTGGGAGAATTTAGTGAGGGGACTATTCACGATAAAGGGATTAATAGGGGATAGTGACGGAGAGCTGGAACATGAAAGAGGGGCCTTTCAATAGTACTTGTAACCAGAGAAAGCAGTCACTGCCAGAACATGGCCGAGCAGGGCAGAGAATGAAGAGAATGGATTTGGGAGGTGAGACGGTAAGTGGAGAACAACCAGCACGAGGACTTACAGGAGTCCTGAAAGCAACCCCCAGCCTGAGGTCACACTGGGGTTTCTGTGCCCCAGTGTAGGGAATTGAGTCTTCCCAGGCAGGAGCTCACTCCCATCTCTGGTCATCCAAGCCTGCTGGCACCACGGGTGGGACCAGGGGGGTTGGTTGTGTGTGAACAGGAAAGGCTGTGCTGCCTTGGGCTGCTGGTGCTTTCCCTGGACACCCTGGCAACATGGAGAGGCAGCCTCTCCCTTCCCTTCTCATCTAAGGACCCCCGTGGGAGTGTTAATCTCCAAGGTGGCAGCAGAGGTGGCAGAAATCAGGCACTAGTATAGGGACTTTGTTTCAGAGGCACTGCTGGGGCTCTCCCTGTGGCTGGAGCTGCAGTTGCACCGTGACCAGGAGAGCCAGGGACCTCGGGCGTTTGGGCTACAGGGCTGGAGGCACCAAAGCTAGTGAGTGAGGCTGAGGATGGGAGTGGAGATGGGTGGGGCCCTGAAGTGGTTAAGTCTTTTGTCCCTGAGGGACTGTCGGGATTTCTGCTTCCCCAGCAGGCAGCTGGAGGAGCTCCAGGAGGACAGATTCAGGGACATATCCAAGCACTACAGGAGGACCTGACATATTAGGGGAGGTTTCACCTACGAATCAACTGGCCTTCCTGCTGGCAAGGCAGGGAGGTCCCAAAGCCAGGGTAATGTGGGCATGAATGTACGTGTGATCTTACTTGTCTGCCAAGCAGGCGAAGCCTATGGCTTTCCCATTACGTTGGTTTTGGTATGGTGAAAAATAATTGATGCTTCTTAGGGAAATAGGAATGGATTCATGAAGTCCATAAACTTACCTCCATAACATTGAAATTGAACAAAACCTGGAGATGTAATTGCCTTTTGAAAATTCACCTTATCTGGCGGAGAGCTTTGAGTTTAGCTAATCACAAGAAACCTCCTTTTTATGATATTGTCCCTATGAAAAACAGAGCTTCTCTCCAAATTTTTTATTGTAAGTCAATGCCTTGGACAAGTTTACATCCCTGGAAAGGATAAATTCACTTGACATTTTGAAAAGTGTTCCAGACGCAAAAAATCTTCTCATTCTTCAGTGACTCTAACACGAAATTATAGAAATATTACAGGCATACACCTCAGAGATACTGTGGGTTTGGTTCCAGAGCACTATAATAAAGTGAATATTGTAATAAAGCTAGTCAAATGAATTTTTTGATTTCCCAGTGCACATAAAAGTTATGTTTATTCTATACTGTATTCTATTAACTGTGCAATAGCATTATTTCTAATAAAATGTATATACCTTAATTTTAAAATAGTTTAATGCTAAAAAATGCTAAGCGTCATCTGAGCCTTCAGTGAGTTATAGTAGTGACATCAAAGATCACTGAACACAGACCCCTATAATACAACAATAATGAAAAAGTTAGTGATATTGTGACACCAAAATGTGGCAGAGAAACACGAAGTTAGCAAATGCTATTGGAAAAATGGTGCCAATAGACTTGCTTGGTGCAGGGTTGCCACAAAACTTTAATTTGTAAAAAATGCAGTATCTGTGAAGCACAATAAAGTGAGGCCTAATAAAGTGAGGTGTGCTTGTATGTACTTTTTAATTTTGACACATTATACTTTAAAAAATTATATTTTTATTCTTTCTGGAATTTATTTGGGTTTAAAGTGAAGAATACAACTATTTTTCCCCAAATGGGTAGCCAGTTGTCTCAATACGATTTATTGAGTTTTGTAGCATAATCATTAAGTTTTTCTCCCACCAGTTTAAACTTTTACTGTTCTCATGCTGAATTCTCATACATACTTATGTAAAGTTTTGGACTCTGTTTTATTGCTTTGCCTGCTTACTCCTGACCATATTGTTTTATTCACTGTGGTTTAAAAATATGTTCTAATATCTAGTAGGGCCTATCAGTCCCAAGATGCTCTTCTTTTTCAGGAAATTCTTTATTCTTCTTCTATATTTATCTTCCAGAAGAACTTTAGAAAAATTTACCCAAGTCCACCAAATATCCTGCTATGATTTTATGGCATTTTCTTGAATTTACATATAAACTTAAGGCAATTTAACATCTTTTCAATATTTAGTTTTCCTATCCAGGGACAAGTTGTGCTTTTCCATTTTCCATAGCTTTAAAGTTTTCTCATATAGGTCTTACACATCTTTATTAAGTTATTCTTGATTTTTTTATAGTTTTTGTGGCCATAACAAATGGGATTTAAAAAACAATGTTTTCTTGCTGTGGATTTTAAAAATTATGTTTTATTATCAGTTATTGCTGACATAAATAAAACTATTAATGTTTACGTGTTAATTTAAAATTTGGACTAATAACTAAATATTCTTATTGTATTAATAGTTTTTCACTATTTTCTTGGTATTTTTTTGGTTGTTTTTTTGGAGGGTTGATATATGGTCATACCTTTTTTTTTAATATTTAAAATTTTATTTTATTTATTTTTTTACACAGCAGGTTCTTATTAGTCATCAATGTTATACACATCAGTGTATATATGTCAATCCCAATCGCCCAATTCATCACACCACCACACCACCACCACCCTGCAATATCTTGACGTATAATGATAATATAGTCTCCTGTTTTCCAATTCTTATTATTGGGTTTAGTGAAGTGATCATTTACAGGAAATATAAAAGTGGCCCCATACAAAATACATTTTAAAAAATAAAAATAAAATACCCTCCTATATGACAATAATAACCCATCAGCAAATACATCTAAAAAGCCCAATAATAATAGCCATATCAAAAATTAAACATAATTTAATGTTATGGGATATGAAGGAACACTGGACTACATGGAGAGTTGTATCACGTGTCCCCATGAGAGATTTAGTATAATAAAGATGTTAATTCTGCCCTAAGTTCTGCATAAGTTTAACATGATTCCAAACAAAATCTCAGTATCTTTGTGATTGCTGAAAAATTGATTCCAAATTTTCTCAGGAACCATAAATTTATGAAAATAATCAAAAAGTTTTTTAAGAAGAAAAGTCTTAAGGCATAAATGTCCTCCTAGATACAAAAGTGTGTTATAAATTCTAATGAAGGATGTGTTACTGGTAAAGGACTAGATGGGTTGAAAAAAATAGAACAGGGGGTTCTGAGATGGACCAAATTTATAGAGGCAGGTCTCAACTATCTGGATCGGACAAATAGATTTAAAGCAATAATAATAGTGCATTGCTAAAAATTCCCATATATGAACTGGATAAAACAGGCACATATAAAGAAGGCATCTGTTATACCGAACAGCCAGGTAACCATGGATACCTCCTGCTGCTGCCCCGGTGACTCCCTGCTCACCTCGCCAGTCTTACCGGTCACAGCACCTGGCTGTGAAGATGGACCCTTTGGGGCTCCCCCACAGCCAGTTGCAAGAGAAAGATCTAAAGATCTAAAGACTTAGATCCTGGGAGGCCTTTCTGGGGATGTACTGGGTACACGAGGCCATGGGATTTTCAGCTGAGATTTCACTAAGAACCCAGTTCTGGGTGGAGCTAGTCCAGCTCCTCTGATCCAGATAAAGTGTATCTATACTGTGCCTGGAGAGAAGGGAGGTAGGGTGGGCCCTCTGGGGCCTGGCTGCCTACACCTCCAGACATTGGGCTGGTGGGGAGACCTAGCTGGGGGTGGGGGGAAAGCTCTCAGCTTCCTCCAGAGGATGACTGGTATGGAGACAACCTGGTCACCTCACAGGTAGCAGTTCCCTTGTGCAGAAGAAACCAAAGGCAGGAATGGAGGGAGAGACTGGCCTCCAGGCTGCAACTCCCCCAAACGCACCAGCTTCCCTGCCTTGGTCTCTTCCAAGAAGCCCTCCATCTTCCGAAGGTGCCCCTCCCCAGAGTGTGTTTCCTTAGTGTGTTCAGTGACACAGTGAGAACACTTTGTTAAAAAATAAACCCACTGGCAATTCCCTGGCGGTCCAGTGGTTAGGACTCGGCAATTTCACTGCCAGGGCCCGGGTTCAATCCCTGGTTGGGGAGCTAAGATCCTGCAAGCTGAGAGGTACAGCCAGAAAATAAATAAATTAATAAATAAAATAAACCCACGTCTGGATATGGGTATTTTCAGACTAAAAACTTGCTCTTCTCTGCAGACAGATGGCATAGCTGGTAGGGAAGATATTGACCAGTATTTTCAAACAGAGTTCAGTGACTGTTTTTCTTCAAGAAGAACAAAACTATGACACCTGAATAAGGTGAGTGAGTTCATTGTCTATCTTTTCTCCCCATGGTTGAACACATGCCATCCATAATGTTGAGACAAAAGTGCAAAGGTTTTTACAGCATCTGACAAGATAACACTGGTGAATGTGATGTTTGAGGATTTAGTTAAAAATCCTCATGGAAAGTATGAGGCAGTGGAAAGCCCCAGGCTTCCACCTCATGGCTGTCTGCAGGGCCTGGCCCTGTGGGCAGACCTCCTTGCAGTGGGAGGAGAGAACATGAAAGATTCTAGGTTGGCAGCCACAAAAATTGCCTGATCCAAAGCGGGGGAAACAAGAAGGGGGAACTAAGATGCAGACCTAAGAGGGGTGCTTGACCAGAGCTCTTGAGGACATGAAATCTGGCTTCACAGTGGTATGCACAGCACCCAGGCTTCTGCCAGTTACCTTATATATATCCGCTCAATGATGCATGAGATGATTATCTTTATCCTCATTTCACAGATGAGGAAACTGAGACTTGACCAAGTGGTCTGCCCAAGGCCATGGCTGTCGGTGGTGGAGATGGGATTCAAATCTCTCTGAACACTGTACCTGGTTGTCTTCACACAGAGCAGGCACCATGAAAATGTCAATTGGATGGACGGATGGATGGATGATAGATATTGGGATGGAGGAAACTGGTAACAGACAGGGGAACTGGGTGCTGTTGGACAGGGATGGGGGGAGATTTATTCACTGGCTACTCTTTGGTATCTCTTGAATTTTGCACTAGATGAATGTATTACTTTGCAAAATAAATACAGAAAAATAACAAGGGTTTATATCTCCCAAGCAGAATAAAAGGCCGCTTTTGAAAGATTAAGAATCAGCTTACCTTCAGTTTTCATTTTTTTCCAAAATATTCTAATCAGCAAGATGCCCTGGGTGCTGTTCCGTTCCTGTAAATTAAAAATAAATGAGACAGGGACTTCCCTGGTGGCGCAGTGGTTAAGAATCTGCCTGCCAATGCAGGGGACACGGGTTCGATCCCTGGTCCGGGAAGATCCCACATGCCGTGGAGCAGCTAAGCCTGTGCGCCACAACTACTGAGGCTGTGCTCTAGAGCCCGTGAGCCACAACTACTGAGCCCACGTGCTGCAACTGCTGAAGCCCGCGTGCCTACAGCCCATGCTCCACAACAAGAGGAGCCACTGCAATAAGAAGCCTGTGCACCGCAGCAAAGAGTAGCCCCACCCCGCTCGCCGCAACCGGAGAGAGCCCACACACAGCAAAGAGGACCCAACACAGCTAAAAATAAATAAATTAAATAAATAAATTAAAAAAATAAATAAATGAGAAAAAATGGACAGGAAACTGTTTATAGCAAGAATGACAGAAAATGGTTAATATTACACTTTAATAAGAGATTTTACAAGTTACTTGGATTGAAGGTCTTAATAGAGAATTGGATGAAGTCATGAAAAAAATATACTCAGAAGAAAATACATTTATAGCATCCAAGATAAGCCTCTAATAAGTAAAAATTAAATTGTTTATTATAACAAGTATTGGAAATAACCTATGAATCTAACAATATGCTGTAATTCTAGTCAAATAACTAATGGAAAATTCATGTGGGATATTACACATTTATTTAAATTGATGCTATAGAATTGTATTTGTTGACATGTTATGTGAATATTTTCAAGTTTTTGAAGTGAAAGAGTAACAAAACAATGTTAAAGTATATTCTACTGGAGGACTCACTTTTCAATTTCAAAACTTACTACAAAGCTACAGTAATCATGAAAATGTGGCACTGGTATAAAAGTAGACAAATCAATGGAATAGAATTGAGAGTCCAGAAATAAACCCATATATCTACGGTTAATTGATTTTGACAAGGATGCTAAGATCACTAAATGGGAAAAGAATAGTGTTTTGAAGATTGGGACAACTGGCTAACCACATTCCAAAGAGTGAAGTTAGACCCCTACCTCACACCACATACAAAAATTTATTCAAAATGGATCAAAGATCTAAACGTAAGTGCTAAAAGTATAAAACTCTCATAAGAAAACATAGGTATACATCTTCATGACCTTGTATCAGGCAACAGTTTCTTAGATATGATACGTAAAGGACTAGCAACCGAAGGAAAAATAGATAATTTGGACTTCACCAAGCTTAAAACTTTTTTCATCAAAGGACATTATTAAGATAGTGAAAAGACAACACACCAAATGAGAGAAAATATTTGTAAATCATTTATTTGATAAGAGCCTAGAATCCAGAATACATAAAGAATTCTTACAACCCAGCAATAAAAAGACAAATAACCCAAGTAAAAAAATGAGCAAAGGACTTGAATGGAAATTTCTCCGAAGAAGATATGCATATGGTCAATAAATATCATCACTAGCCATTAGGGAAATGCAAATTAAAACTACAATAAGATGCCACTTTACTAGATACTACTCCACTAGAATGGCTATATTTAAAAAATGGAAAATAACAAATGTTGTCAAAGTTGTGGAGAAATTGGAGCCCTCATACATTGTTGGTGGAAATGTAAAATGGCACTGTTATGATATGACCCAGCACATATGACCAGGCACTTTTACAACTATATATATACCTAAAAGAATTGAAAACATATGTTCATGCAAAAACTTGTACTTGAATGTTCATAGCAGCATTATTCACAATAGCCAAAAAGTGGAAAGAACCCAAAAGACCAGCAACTGATGAACAGATAAACAAAATGTGACATATATGTTATATATATGAATATTATTTAACCATAAAAAGGAATGAATTAGTGACTCACGTTACAACGTGGATGAATCTTGAAAACATTATGCTAAGACAAAGAAGCCAGTCATAAGGGGTCATGTATTGTATGATTCCTTTTATATAAAATGTCCAGAATAGGGAAATCCATAGAAACAGAAAGTAGATTGGTGATTGCCTAGGGCTGGAAGGATGGGAGGGAAATGGGGAGTGCTAATGGTATGGGATTTCTTTATGGTGTGGTGAAAATGTTTTAAAATTTATTGTGGTGATGACTGTACAACATTGTGACTATACTATAAACCACTAAATTGTGTACTTTAAAATGGTGAATTTTATGTTATGTGAATTATACTTCAGTTTAAAAATTTTTTAAAAGTATATTCCAATCCAAATCCAAATGTATGCCTACCTACCCATGTATGTATGTCTGTATGTATATATGTATGTACTACGTATCCAACTACCTACCAATCTACAATCTATCTAACTTTAGGTAGTGCAACTACTCATAAATTTTTAGTTACTTCTTCATGTGAACATTTATAATTTGTATAACAAAGAAAAAAATAAAAGAAAACCCTAAAATAAACATGGAAAATACTAAGATACAATTTGTAAAAGAAGGGATGTAAAAGAGTTGCACAGTATACAACTCTGCAACATAAGAATATGGTACCAGTAATAGAATAAAATGAAAATACATGTGCAAAAGTGGTAAAATTATGTATGAGGCAAAAACTTTAAAACTTTTTTGTATTGTAATCTTTATCTTTACAGGTAGGCAGGAAGTGGACGTATTTGCCTTACAAAATGAATTGAATTTTTGTTTATTTACTTGCTGTTGAAAATGTTAATGACAACAATATCAAGTCTAGGTGCTTTTTTCAAAAAATTCACTCAGTCATTCTACAAATCTTCATTGAATAGGTTTTCTATATTTCTTATGAACCTTCCCTTTTGCTAATCTTTTCCTGTTGTTCTGAATTTTCTTCTTGTGTTGGTTTTATTCAAAATTGTTAATTCCTTTTAATTTTAAAATTTATTTGATTTTAGCTTTGAATCGTATTTCCTAATAACTGAAACATTTTTATGTTTATATAGTCTTTAGATTTTTGTTTCTCTTGTATTTTCTTGGGTATTTAATTTGCTATACTAGCAGTCTGTAAATATTATATTAGTTCATTTTTAATCTGTTTTGCATATTAAGCAGATATTCTCTTATCTAATTAATTTATTTGATTTCATATTTGTTACTGTTCCTTTTAAAATTTGTTATATCTTTAAAAAAAATTTAGGTGTAGATTTAGTTGATAATTTTTCCCTTTTTCTTGTTACCATAAGCATGAAAGATACCAGAGTTCCTTCAATACAGCTTTAACTGTGTACCCGTATCTCTTTTTTGTTTGTCTTTAACATACCATCCCCATATTTGGTGTGGCCTTTCCAACTTAATCGTTCCATCACAGAACTTTCTTCTATTCTTGCCTGGTCATGTGCATATAGGTGATGTACTGGCTTTCTCTCCAATTTTATCATATGGAAGTCTGGGGAAGTATGTGTAAAATCTTTGCTTTGCTATTGTGAATACCTTTAGCTTCAAAATTGCAATTAATTTTTGTGAAAGCTTAATGTACATTTGAGAAAGCTCTCTATTTCTCAATTTTCCCTTTTTGGATCAGTTCCTTTAATCACCCTTTTGTAGAAGAGAAACGGAGGCCCCTGAGGTGTAGGGACTTGCTGACAATCCCTCAGTGGGGCTGGGTTAGAGCCTGTGTTTGGGGCCAATGAATGGAGTATTGTGGAGAGTTTATGCCAGCAAGCTCCAACAGCACCCTTCTTTGCTGGTGCCCCATTCTGTGGAAAAGCTAAAGAGCAGGACTGCCTTAGGCCAAACAGATTGTTTTGTTGGCACTTTCCCTGCAGCCTTCCTGCTGCACACAGCATTATACTAGCCTGCTGTCCTTGGGCTTTTCTTTGGCTTTGCCTGAAGAAGGGGTTCTTTCCTAGGATGCTAGCTTCTCATGTAAACAGTCCTCCAGTGGGTCCTGCCACTGGTGTTCAGGGCATGCCCAGATATGCAGGAATCCTGGGATGAACGTAACTTATTCAGTCAAGCTGGGACCTACTATTCTTGCTTTTGTGTAAGCATGATTTATCTGAGCCAGGCTTTTAAATTATTCTATCTCCCTTTTCTTTAAAAAACAAGATTCATAGGTGTGGATTTTGTCTTTTTAATCCAGTCTATGATTCTGTTTTTTAAATAGGAGAATTTAGTCCATTTACACATAATCTTATAATTGTTCTAAATGTGTTACTCTGTATTCTTCTCAGTTAATAAAATTCTTTGTTTTCTCTTTAATATAGGATTTCTATTGGACGCTGTGTTTTCTGATTCATTTAAGTGAGATCAAATGTAACAATTTCCTAGTGTTTTACTATATTTTCATTTATCCAACAAAAAGCAGACTGCACACATTTCTTTATATCTGTTCTAATTCAAAACTGTTCTTTCTTATAAATAGATTCTGAATTATTTTTGTCATTCTCTTACCTTCTTCAAGTCCTCCTAGGTCAAATCCTCTTGGTCTGATTTTGGCATTCTGAAAAGTTAAATATTTAAAAATACAGTTATCACATTTAACGGCAACTATACGTTATATCATTGTTCTTCAGACTAGGGTATGCATATCTGTGGAGATGGGCTATACAGTGCATAAAATTATCAGTTCTCCCTTCATTGAAATTTTGCTACCCTCCCCTCCAATAAGAGCACGTGTGTGTGCATGTGTGCACACACACACACACACACACACACACACACACACACAGCCCCTAAGGAAGGTGTATACCTGAGTAGCCATAATTCTACTGGGTGATTCTGTTTCCCTTGCTTAGCTGATTGGCTCCAGCAGACCCTTAACCCAATTCATAGGCTGGCCCTGAGCCAATCAATCAGATGTTTTCTCTCTAGAACTCTAGAATGCAGAGACCCAATCAGGGTTGGGCGTTGGAAAAGGAGAAACAGACTCTTCACTGAAATTATTCCCCACCCCCACCCCATACATGAGTCCTTGGAGGAGTACTGATATCTGAAAACAAATATTGAGGTTTGGTTAAGAAGAGAAAGTGCCAAAGAGAACTTTGGTAGGCTACAGAGTCTGCGCCGAGAGGAAGAATAAAAGTTGCTTCTGTCAGTTAGGACCATCATCTACAAGATACTTGGTTATTTTATACTCCTAAGAGTGACTACTGTATAGGATAACTTCTTGTTAAACAATATTAGCAAACACATGTATTTACTATGTGCCAGGCACTGTTCTAGGTGCTTTACATATATTGACTCATTTAAATCTCACAGAAACCTTATGAGATGCTATCATAATCACCCACATTCTATAGGTGAGGAGAACGGAGACCCAGAGAGGTTGAGTAACTTGCCCAAGGTCACACTGTGGGTAACTGGAGGAGTTGGATTTGAACCCAGCAGTTTGGTTCCCCACGTCTTAAGTGCTACGCCACATTGCTGCTGTATTGGAGCTGCAATTTGAGAGCGGCTTTTCTGTTATTCTAGTTTCATATGAGGCTGGTATCTGGCAGGAGACAAGGCACAGAAGAAAAGTAAAATTCTGTCCTATAAAGACCTCCCTCTGGAGTAAATTCTCCAACAAAACAAAGTATAAGCATTCTGGATTTGGTGAATTAAATATGATCCTTTGTTTTCTCATTTAAAGTGTAATAATTGTTAGATAACATTTGCAGTTGCTGAGCTATATGTATACTTCAAGTTAAAAACCAGAAAAATATGCAAGATGGAAGATCAGAGAAATAAAAATTAAAATAAGACGATAAGAGAGTATAAAAATTAAGACAAATTTAAAGCTAAGGATGTGGAAATAAAAATTTAGAAAAAATAGCATTGTAAGTGAGAGAATTTTCTAAAATTCACATTTAAAGTAGCATATGTTAAATAAAAAAGAAACAAAAGGGCAAAGAACTAGAAAAAAATTTTAAATTAAACCGAAAACAGTTAAGACTAATATGTTGATGGAATCCTGATACAATAAAGATTAAAAATATTTAAAAAGATGAAAATTTAAATAAGAGCAAGTAGATAAAAGAGAAATCAAGGTAAAGGCTAACACCTATGAGGCAAAAAAGTGGGAATATTCTAGAAGGATTTGTTTTTTAAAAGTTAGGATAAAAATAATACTATGAAGATAGAAGGATGAGAGAAATGTAATTTTTAAAACTAAGTTTAAGATTCCTAGTTGGAAATAGTGGTCTGGGTGGGTCTAGTTGCTGCAGTTGAAGAGGCCAAGAACAATTGATATGGTGTTGATGAGACATATTTTCTGCTCACCCACAGCCCTCTCAGCCCACAGTACTCTGCCTGCACAGGTATGGGCTTTATAATGCACCCAACGTCTGATCTAGGGCCTTCCAAAGTCACACCCCCAGGCCAGCAAGCACTCTTTCACTTGAGTTGTTGGAATTTGTTCAATTCTACCTTAGGTTTTTCTTTAACCTATTTAATAGTCCTTTCATTATGTTGTACTTCCTTTAAGGCAAAATTAGCATGTGAAAGGCAATCAAAACATGTTGTTGAATGAATTTATTTCATCTTATCTCCTTGAAGTTTTTGTGCTGTTTGGTCATTACACTGTTCACACACACACACACTGCCTTTATCACCTTGCTTCATCTTTGAGGTTGTAATACTTCTTACTGAACCCGATTTGCTTGGTTATCTGCTCTTTTCACCGTAACTGGTGGCAGTGGAATTGGGTGGGGGGAATGACACAGTCTACAGGACTTGTTCTTGGACTGGGCTGTTTAGGGTGAGAGTGTGGTGATGGGGGACAGTGGAGTCAAGGGTGACTCCTGGGTGTCTGGCTTTGTGACTGGGTGGATGTTAGTACCCAGGAAGCTCAAGTTGGAGATGGTGGTGGTTAGGAATCAGCGTTGGTATGGAAAGCTCTGGGGCAACCAAAACTTAGATTTCAGACACAGTTCCTCCTAATGCCAAAATGGAATTCTCCTGGAGGCAGCAGGTGGCTCAATTCCTATAAGAACAGGGCATGGTAACTCCGGTCCTCCACTCATATCTTGGGTTTTGGGGGCATTCCTCAGTCATTAATTGGCATCCGTCATCCAGAGACCAGTCAGACAAAGCACATCACCTGGAAACTTCCATGCCCATACCACCCTTGAAGTACAGAGTTCACCCACAATTCCCCGCAGTTCTCTAAGAATATGCCCTTCATAGCAATGATAAATTTCTATTTCTTGAGGCACCATTGAAATGTCCCAGAAGCCTAGCCAAGGTGAGCCTAATGCATCACCTTGGCCCTTCAGCAGAACACAGTTCTTTAGAATATTTGCTACATTCAAGGCTGCCAGGAGAACGTGGGGTAGGCTTTATCTGTTATACTTCATGTATCTGGGGTTTCCTTTTTCTAGGTTACAAGTTAATTTTGTCCCTTCTGTTCCCAAAACAGTTAACTTTCCTTTACCAAATTGTAATCATTTTCTGGTCCTGCCTTGTTGATGTTACTCCTAGGCCCCTTTGGCTGATATGCCGGGCGTTCTAAACTCTTCAGCCACACATTTTGAATTTCATGGTTCCCTTCCATGGATGTATGGTCACATCCATTGTGGATGGATTTATTAGGCTCTCAGAGAAGAAAAATATTTCTCTTTTGGGGGGAGCTTATTGTAATACTTGTGATAATGGAAATGGACTGGAATTATGGAGATATGCTTGTGGGGCAAGCCTCTCATCCCAACTCACTCCAGCATGTGCCGCGGTTATCCTTTGGCCCATGTGAGGAAGTGTAGGGCCCACTTCACTTAGAGGACACGGGGATATGTCCACCTAGCCCTGCAGTGTTCACACTGGCTGACACTGCACTTTCTGCCAGCAGTCCAATCTCAGTGGGATCTCTCTGTTCAATTTATGTACAAAAATTGTCCTTCCTCTTCTATTCCTGTTTCTAACTATTTTTGGCTTTATCTCCCATTTCTGGCCCTGAAAGCCCAGCTACTATGTTTTCAATCCTTTGTCCTTTTCTTCTTCTGGATCTTCCCATCTCTGGCTCTATTGGGCTCTCTCCCATCCATTGAATTCCTGGACCTCTACCACCCTCTGCTTCCTGTCCTTGCTGAGTTTCTTCCACTCTTTACAGTTTGAATAGACAAGTTTTGCCTACATCACAGTTTTGCTGAGGGTTTGGAAGGGACCTGTGTGAACATTAAAAACCAGAGGCCCATGGGTTCTTTTATTCTTTAGGCAAACATTGACTGAGGCCTTTGAATGTGGCAGGCACTGTAGATGCAAGGTTAAATAACAAATATTTTCCACCTTCAAGGAGATTGGTTATTAGTTGAGGAATCCTGAAATTTGCAAGTACTGTGACAGTGCTTTTGAAAACATTAAGGCATTCAGGAACAATTTAGTGTATCTCTTTCCCTTGTTTCAACAAGGAAAATATGGTGGTAGACTCCTTCACTATACAGATTCAAGCCACTGACAACTTTGACAACCTAATCCTGAATCTTGATTTTTCTATGGTCACCACCGGGCTCTGGATCCCCATGGCATTTTACACTGGTGATCACCTCCTTACTGAAATTCTTCTGCTGTCTCCTCAGCAGCCTTTCAAACAAACATTCTGCCTGCTCTTTGGGTGTTCCTCTTCCTTAGTTCACAGCTACCATATTGATGTTTTCTAGGTTCCATCCTTAACCATTCTCTCCTCTCTACACACTTCCCTGGGCAGGGCGTACAGACCTTTCAGTGGGTTTCTCAGTCGAGCCTACAGTCTTCCCTGGAACACTCTTCCCTACACTTTTAACTTGGTTGAGGTCTCCACCATCAGCTTTTCCCCACCTGAGCCTGGGTAGGCCTCCAGGGCAGGCTCCCCTAGCTTCCTTCACTTGCGCATCCCAATACTATATGCAGGATACTGCCTGCCTGCCCTCCCACCTAGCCTATCCGTTCGGAGGGCAGGACCATGCCTGGGTTGCCCCCCTCAGTATCCCGGGGCCAGCCCTGCACCTAGCCCTGAGCAGGTGCTCACTAACCAGGTGTGGAGAAAATCCAAGGATGAGTAAAACCTTGTCACAGGAGAGGACCGGCGTGGCTACACCCATAAGCTAGAAGTTTGGGGCAGGCGTCGCCGGCTGGGTGAGAGGCGGCCCGGCGGGTCACAGCACTGAGGATTGGGGCTGGGGGCATTCAGGAGCAGGGGCGGGAGGGCTCCCGCCAGCGGCTGGCCCCTGAGCAGGGGACCGGGCAGCAACAGCCATCGGTTACAGCCAGTCGTCTCCGCGAGGCCAGGCCATAGCAGTTGGGAGTGCCCTCCGCCTTGCCCTGCCCTGCTCCGGCCGCCGCAGCGCAAGTACAACAGACCACCGCCTCCGCCGCGCACTCACCCCGCGCCTCGCTTTTGGCCCCCCCCGGCCACCGTTGCCTCCATAACTCTGCGACCGTGACCCGGAAGAGCATTCTCCTTAGCAACTGCGGGACGGCGGCGGCGCTTGCCTCCCGGGAGACAAGGTGAGGCCTCCCCGTCCCCTCCTCGCGCGCCCCACCTCGATCCCTCCCCAGGAGCGACCCCGGGTCTGGCCTTCGAGGCCTCCGTATCGCTTCGGGGGGCACCTGCGCCGGCGGCCCCGGGCGAGTGCCCTCTGCCTCTGGAATCGCTCCCCGGCCCTGGCGTCGCCCCTGCCCACCCCACGCTCCTAGCCCACCCGGTCTCCCAGGCCCGTCTCCTCGCCCCCGAGCCCCGCCGGCCGTCCCTTGTAGCCTAGTATGGGGTCCTGGGAGGAGAAGCAGAGTTAAACAGGGCCTATTGCTGTAGAGAGAACGCTTCCCGAGGTTCGGGTCACCTGTGGACGCGTTCTTATGGGTCCGGATACAGATGTTTGGGGTTGACAGGGATGGGGCGCCTTAGGATCCTTGAACAGCAGCCACTTTATTGTAATACTTGGTGTTTGCCTGCCGCTTGGCGCTTTACAAACTGGTATACTTTATTTGCTTCGTTGATCGTGGAGATTCATTTAATCCAGCGTTTTGAACTGATCCTTTAACTGGGAATTAGCTTTCCAGTTTTTAGTGCGTTTAGTATTTTGTAAGTTGGATTTTGTGTCAACAGAAGGAGCTCTCCTTGGGACTGAGTAGGTTTGGGAAGAATTTCAAGTGAAATTTGCTACGTTGACGAAGTAGGGGCAGGTGTTGTTAATATCTTTGATTTACATTTGAAAACAGGTTCAACGCAATTCTGTTAAAATCCCAGCAGGCTTTTTTTCCCCCAGAAATTGACAAAGTAAAATTTATATGAAAATACAAGAGACTGAAAACCTCCCTTAACTGAGTTTGAAGAAGTGGGACTAAGGAAACTCTAAGCCTTATTTGAACATTGTTGGATAACTACATTATAATTAATCCAATGACAGTGGAGCTAAAACTGAGACATATGAACAGTTTTCGAAAATGACATTATATGGGACTAAAATATAGGAGTTTATGTATCAAAATCCATTATTCAAAACAGTATAATTTCATTTCAGCTCAATAAGTATTTATTAAGTACTTACAGTGCTCAGCAATTGCTTAGAGACATAGAAGAGCCAGAGAAATTTATACAGGCATCTGAATTGATTTTTTCTGTAAGAGTTGAATAGGGATTTTAGGCTCAATTGCTTTGGGCATCCTCCAAAGACTCATTTGTGAAGATGCACAAACTCTTAAGCAGACATTCTGTGATATTTTATTGCTTTCTTACAGGTTTGGTGCCCATTTATTCACTTATTCAACAAGTATTTGAGTGCTTACTTGGTACTAGGCACTGTGTTTAGCATTGGAAATTAGGGAGAGTGAATTCATGCATGACCCTGTCCTCAGCGGATGCAATCAGATTAATCACATGAATGTAAAACTGCAACTGTGACAAGTATTTGAGTTAGGGAAGTCACAGAAGTGACATTTGAACTGAGATCTGAAGGATGCACAGGAAGGGAAGAGTGATCCAGTCGGAAAAAACAGCAAGGGCAAAAAGACCCTGTGATGGCAGGGTTCATGGAGAGGACTGGGGACTTAAGATACAGATCTGTGTATCTCTCAGGAAGGGTGTAGAAGAATCTAGTGAGAGAGGGGGTTGGAGAGGTGGGCCAGAGGGTGCTGGGCCTTGTAAGCAGGTTGAAGAGTTTATCTTTGGAGTAAAGAGAAACCTCTGTACAGTTTTACTTAGAGACTTAGGCTAGATTGTGGGTGGGGATGACACAGTTAGATTGTGTTTGACTAGCCTGCTTTGTATCTTCTACTATTGCTTAGTGTTTGCATTGTCTTCTCTTTCTTCGTTTTCTCAACATGCTCCTTCAGCTTTATTGCCGTTGAGGGAGACTCCATGTACCATTAGCAACGCACATCTACTTTTTTTTTAATTGGGAAAAAAGGAATTTTAGGGATTAGAATTGGACATTAGAAGTCGAGTTGAAATATTTTTGCATTAGTGTGACTGCTAGGAGACTAATTTCTGTGACTCTTTTTAATTGTGGTTAAAAAATACATAGTATAAAATTTACCCTCTTAACCATTTTTTAAGTGTGCAGTTAACTATATTTACATTGTTGTGTAACATCGCTAGGAGTTTTTCATCTTGCGAAACTAAATTCTGTACAACGGCCTATTTCTCCTTCCCACCGACTCCTGGCAACCACCCTTCTACTTTTTATTTTCATGATTTTGACTACTCTAGATATCTCATATAAGTGAAATCATACAAGGTGTGTCCGTCCATTTGTACTTTCATACTCCTTCTCTGCAATATCCTTCCTTCTCCCATCAGTCAATTCAAATCCTACCAATTCTTTAAGGCCCAGTTCCTCTCCCTTGTCTTTCAACTTGAATTAATAGATCCAGAGTGGAAGAGGCCTTAGAAATTATCCTGTCTTATTCTAGGCGAGAAAATAGAGTCCTGTAGAAGTTTCAGTGATTAGCCCAAGGACAGACATCTTAGTGAGTTGGGGCAGAGTTGGGACTAGAGCTCTGGTCTTTCACCTTCTGGGTGGGTGCCTTTACTGCTTCAGTCTGCTTACATGTTGTGATTTTGTGCTTTATTCGTTAGTTAGACCAGAAGTACCACTGAGGCGCAGAAACTGATTTCCACATCCCCATTCCAATATGTTGAGGCATATTTGATGCCTAGGAAGTATTAGTTGACTAATTGATTGTCTTTAGGACTTTCATTGCCTAGAAGGTGACTCTGCATAAAATTTTGAACTTCATTGATTCAGATCCTTGATTATATTAATCAAATTTACATTGGTCCTTCTGCAGTTGAATGATTCTTTCACTTTTGCCATCAGAGTTGAGATTCTCACTTTTTCCTGTCTTTATTGCATGTATTTGCCCATGGCATATATACTTGGGTTCCCCTGCACATTTTGATGAGGAAGCCATCAGAAATGAAAAAGAACACATTAAACTTTTTAGGTTAGCTGATTTATTTTGAGGCAAAGGTTTATGTTTATTTGTGAGTTTTATTACTGCTAAATGGTTTTGAAAGAGTCATATTTGTACTACATTTTATAGTGTTCATCTCACAATGCTTACAGACTAGTTGATTTTAGGTATTGGACTGGAAATTATTTTGAGGTGGCTCAGTATTTTAAGTACAAAAAAAGTATAACAAAGTGTTTTCTGGTGTGAGGAAGATTTGTAAATTTTTATTTTCAGTTTCCCCATTTATTCCAGACTTTGATTTTCTGTAATGTTGACCAGCCTTATAGGATCAGCCTTATAGGATACAGTTTTTAGAGTATCCTTTTACTGTAACCTTCAAAAAGTTTTTTGTTTTATCTGGGGAGTTTCTGTGGGAAATGAATTCATTTTCATTCAAGTACTACTAAGCACACGTTCAAATCAAAGTGTGGGCCTGCAGTAGTTCTGTAAATCCCTCTGCGGTCCGGCTATTAGTGCCATTATTGGTGACGTGAGAGAAACTCAGCCAGAATTCTTGTTATCTTTATTAGACTGAGGGTGGTGGAACTGCACAAGATGCTTGTTTGTGTCATGTAACAGGAGGTAGAAGGATTTGACAGTAAGAACTTTTCAGATAGCATTTTATTTGGAAGCATAGAAAGAACTTGATACCCCAGAGTTGCAATTATGTGATTAACTCTCGTGTTGATGCTAGATTTAGTCAAGTTTAGTCAGCCATTAGTCTAAAAAAACTTCTTTCCCAATTTTTAAAAATTGTGATAAAATACACATAATATAGAATTTACCATCGTAACCATTTTTTGGTGCACAGTGCAGTGGTATTAAATACATTCATAGTGTTTTGCGATCATCACCACCATTCATCTCCAAAAACTGAAACTCTATACCCATGAAACCACCATTCTTCCCAGCCTCTGGCAACTACTAGTTTGCTTTCTGTCTCTGTGATTTTGACTACTGTAATTACCTCATATAAGTGGAATCACACAGTATTTGCCTTTTTGTGCATAATGTTCTCAAGGTTCATCCATGTTGTAGCATATGTCAGAATTTCTTTTAAGGCTTGTATGTATATACCACATTTTGCTTATCCATTGATCCATTGATGGACACTTAGGTTGTTTCCACGTTTATCTGTTGTGAATAATGCAGCTAATGGACATGAGTGTGCAGCCCAACTACTTCTGATTCTTTCTTAAAACCCAGTAATAGCTGCCTCTTGGATGCACTAGTGGTGGCAGACAAGAGATAGTGTTCCCACTAGTAGGAAGGGACTTTCATGTTACACAAAGCACAGTGAAAATGTCTGATGAAATTAGCTGGAGATAAGGGCTAATGAAGAGGTACCTTGCCCTCAGAAAATGCCTTCTAATTAGAAAGTTAAGAGGAAGGGGATTATCATTTATGGAGCCCCTCCTATGTGTTGAGTAATTCACATGTATTATGTCATTAAATATCAGTTGTTGTCCATTGAGAAAGAGGATTCAACTCTTTTACTGGGGAGAATATAGAGGCTCAGGAAGTTTACTTAGGTCATAAGGCAGTAAGTGTTAGAACTAAAGTATGGACCCATGTCTGTCTGATTCCAAAGTCCATATTCCTTCCACCACAACACATTGTGCTACTTCTCTAAATCAGGTTCTGATTTCAGCATGAGTGCTACGTATGAGAACATCGACATCAGTTCTAGAGGAACCATAAGGAAAAGGGCAAGTAATGAAGTAGACTGATACAGTAGGGAGTTACCTGTTCCCTGTGGTTTAAAAAATCCTTCAAATGAAGGACAGTAATTGTTGGGAGTATTTGATAGACTTGAGAGCTTGGGTACCTAAACCAGGAGGAGGCAGGGAGTTATGTAATGCTAATTGAGTAACTTTGCCCTTTAGATTCCTCTGAGGCTTCCTTTAATGAAATTGGATTGTTTCTATCTCCCATTAGGATTTGATGAGGAAGAGGTTTGTAGTGATTGTCTAGGTGCTGAGGGATTTGGAGAGAAGCCCCAAACATTTCTGTTTAACTTCACCTCATTTAGAGAGCGTTTCTCTACATGGGAAATAGTTGCTCCTTTCCCTCTTTGTCTTGGTCAGCTTTAGTTAGTTTTAGAGGATTGAATGTGAAACTGTAGCAGCAGTTATATGAGGGAGGAGATAACAGCACATGGTTATTTTTGTTTTAATTGTACTTAAAATCAACAATTTACATGGTTTGTTATTCTTTTTAGTTATTTTATGTTTTTTAAATGAAAACATATTTGAATTGTTCATAGATCTTTTGCTCCAATAAGACATTTGTTTTCTTTATGATTTACTGAATTTTGCCAGTTCAAATCAGTCTTAATAGTTTGGAAGTAAGGATGCCCTATAAATTTTATGACTAAAATATACATTATTAATAGGGAATACTTTTAATGATTGAATTAGGAACCAACTTGTATTGTGAAGCATTATTAGTTATTGGTTAAGACCATATATATATATATATTTTTTGCGGTACGCGGACGTCTCACTGTTGTGGCCTCCCCTGTTGCGGAGCACAGACACCGCACGCTCAGGCTCAGCGGCCATGGCTCACGGGCCCAGCCACTCTGCGGCATGTGGGATCTTCCCGGACCGGGGCACGAACCCGTGTCCCCTGCATCGGCAGGTGGACTCTCAACCACTTTGCCACCAGGGAAGCCCCAAGACCATATTTTTTAAAAGCTGGATAATTGAGGTGTTGTCAACTTACTATAAATTGTATGTATTAAAAGTATACAATTTATTAAGTTTTGATATATGTATATACTCAAGAGACTATTATCACAAACAAGATAGTGAACATATCCATCACCCTCAAAGCTTTCATTACATCCCTGGCTCCTTGACCCCCATGCCAGACAACCACTGATCTTTCTGTAATTATATATTAATTTTATTTCGTAGAATTTCCTGGAATTTTATATAACTGGAATCATATAGTATATAGTTATGCTTCTTTTACTCAGCATAATTATTTTGATATTTATCCTTTTTTTTAATGTATCAGTAGTTGATTCCTCTTTAATGCTGAGTAATATGATTCCTTTGAATGGACGTACCGAAGTTTATTAATACATTCACCTGTTGATGGGTGTATTGGTTGTTTCTAATTTTTAGTTGGTAACAAATGAAGTTGCTATGAAAATTTGTGTACGAGCCTTTGTGTGGATGTATACTGTTATTTCTCTTGGTTAAATACCTAGAAGTAGAATGGCTAGATCATATGGTAGGTATATGCTTAACTTTTAAAGCAACTGTCAAAGTTTTGGAAAGTGGGTGTACTATTTTGCATTCCCACCAGCAAAGTATAAGAGGTCCAGTTCCTCCTCATCCTTGCCAACACTTGGTATGGTCAGTCTTTTTAACTTTAGACTTTCTTATAGATGTATATTGGTACCTCATTAGGATTTTATTTTATTTTTAACATTTATTTTATTTTTTTTGGCTGCACCATGAGGCATGAGGGATTTTAGCGAGCCTGCACCCCCTGCAGTAGAAGCGTGGAGTCTTAACCACTGGACCGCCAGGGAAGTCCCCTGATTTTAAATTGTATTTCCCTAAGGAAGTGATGCTCTTCATCTTTTCATGAACTTGTTTGCTATCCATATAACTTCTTTGGTGAAATGTCTGTTCAGATGTTTTGTCCATTTTTCATTGGGTGTGTTTCCTTATCACTGAATTTTAGAAGTTCTTTGTATATTCTGGATGTATATCCTTTTTCAGGCATAGGATTTGCAAATATTTTCTCCTAGTCTCTTTTTATTCTCTTAATGATGACTTTTGAAGAGCAGTTCTTAATTTTGATGATGTCCAACTTACAATTTTTTCTTTTATGGATTGTGCTTTTCTTGCTTTATCTAAAAAATCTTTGCCTAAGTTAATATCACAATGATATTCTCCTGTGTTCTGGAAGTTTTACTTGTAAATCTATGATCCACTTCGAGTAAATTTTTATATATAGTGCAAGGTATGGATCAAAGTTCATTTTTTAAATATATGGAATTCAAAAAAAAATAAACGGAATCCAGTTTTTTTAGAACCATTTGTTGAAAAGACTGTATTCCTTCACTTAATTCCCTTGTGCCTAGGTTATACCTAGGTTGAAAATCTATACATATTTTTGGTTCTATTTCTGGACTCTCTGTTTCATTGATCTATTTGTAGATATTGATGCCAGTACTACACTGATTTGATTCCTATAGTTTTATAAAAAGACTTGAAGTCAGATAGTGTAAATCCTTCAACTTTGATGTTCTTTTTCCAGACTTTGGCTCTTTGAGGTCCTTTTCATTTCTGTGTTAATTTTAGAATCAGCTTGTCAGCTTTTCAAAAAAGTCCGCTTGAGAATTTGATTCAAATTTTATTGAACCTATAGATGATTTGGGGAGAATGCCATCTTAACATCTTCCAACCCATGAACATTTATTTAGGTTTTCTTTTCTTTCTCTCAGCAATATTTTGTAGTGTTCACTGCACATATCTTGTACATCTTTTGTCACAGTTAGCCCTATGTATTTTATATTTTTGATGCTATTGAAATGATGGTTTTTAAAATTTTATATCTTTGACTGTTGCTAGTATATAGAAATATGATTGATTTTTGTACATTGGCTCTTTGTTAACCTGGCTATGCTTATTTCTTCTAGCAGCTTTTTAAATAGATTTCATTGGATTTGCTACATAACGATTATGTCATCTGTGAAAACAATTTTACTTCTTCCATTTTTTTAATATATTTATTTATTTTTGGCTGTGTTGGGTCTTCATTGCTGTGTGCGGGCTTTCTCTAGTTGCGGTGAGCGGGGGCTCCTCTTTGTTCTGTGGCTTCTCTTGTTGCGGAGCGTGGGCTCTAGGCATGTGGACTTCAGTAGTTGTGGCACATGGGCTCAGTAGTTGTGGCTAGAGGGCTCTAGAGCACAGGCTCAGTAAATGTGGTGCATGGGCTTAGTTGCTCTGCGGCATGTGGGATCTTCCCAGTCCAGGGATCGAACCCGTGTCCCCTGCATTGGTAGGCGGATTCTTAACCCCTGCACCACCAGGGAAGTCCCTACTTCTTACTTTTTAATCTTTAACTTTTTATTTTTTCTTATTGTACTGGCTTCAGTTCCCAGTACAATGTTAAATAGAAGTGGTGGAAGTAGACATATTTGTCTTATTCCTGATCTTAGGAAGAAAGCATTTAGTCTTTCACCATTAAGTGTGATGATAGCTGTAGGCTTTTGGTATATTTTCTTTGTCAGTGAAGAAGTTTCCTTCTATTCCTAGTTTGCTGAGAGCTTGTTTTTTTTTTTTTTTTAATCAGAAACAAATGTTGGATTTAGTCAAATGCTTTTTCCGAGTCTACTGGAAATGGTTTAATATAGTCAATTACATTGACTTTCAAATATTAGAACTAACCTTGCATTCTCTAGATAAACCCTACTTGGTCCTGATGTGTTATTATTTTTATATGTCATTGGAATTTCTTTCTTTTTTTTAAATTTTTTTATTTTTTTAAGTGTTCTCTCTTTTTTTTTTTACATCTTTATTGGAGTATAATTGCTTTACAATGGTGTGCTAGTTTCTGCTTTATAACAAAGTGAATCAGTTATACATATACATATGTTCCCATATCTCTTCCCTCTTGCGTCTCCCTCCCTCCCACTCTCCCTATCCCACCCCTCCAGGCGGTCACAAAGCACCGAGCTGATCTCCCTGTGCCATGCAGCTGCTTCCCACTAGCTATCTACCTTACGTTTGGTAGTGTATATATGTCCATGCCTCTCTCTCGCTTTGTCACAGTTTACCCTTCCCCCTCCCCATATCCTCAAGTCCATTCTCTAGTAGGTCTGTGTCTTTATTGGAATTTATTTCTTGAAATTTATTAAAAATTTTCCATCTGTGATTATGACAGATACTGGTTTGGGATGATTTTTCTTGTAATATCTTTGTTTTTGTTTTTGGTATCAGAGTAGTGCTGGCAACCTTCAATGAATTGGGAAGTATTTCCTTTCCTTTAATTTTCCGGAATAGTTTGTATAGAGTTGGTATTTCTTCCTTAAATGTATTAAGTACATACACATTTAGAATTGTTATTTGCTCTTGATGAATTAACCCCTTTAATGTTATGAAATGATCTTTAGCCACAGTAATGTTCTGTGCTCTGAAACCTACATTGACTGATATTAATGAAGCCATTCCGGCTTTCCTTTTGTTAGTGTTAGCATGGTATATCTTTTCCATACGTTTACTTTTAACTTATTTGTGTCATATTTGAAGTGTTTCTGTAGGCAGCATATTGTTGAGTGTTGCTTTTTAACTAGTCTGACAATCTTTTTCTTTTTGGCCATACTGCATGGCTTGTGGGATCTTAGTTCCCCAACCAGGGATCAAACCCGTGCCCCCTGCAGTGGAAGCGTGGAGTCCTAACCACTGGACCACCAGGGAATCCCCCCTGACAGTCTTTTAATTGGTGTACTTAGACCATTTACATTTAATGTGATTATTGATATGGTTAAGTTTGATCTTTCATCTTGTTATTTTTCTTTTTTGTCCCATCTATTCTTTGTTTCACTTCTTTCGGATTAATTTTGTTTTTTCTAAAATTGTCCATCTCCCTTGTTGGCTTATTAATGATAACTATTTATTTATTTAGTGGTTACTTTAGAGTTTATATATACACGTTAAACTTATCACAGTCTACTTTCAAGGATATCATACCACTTCACATATAAAAACTTTGTGTGTGTGTGTGTCTGCGTTGGGTCTACGTTGCTGCATGTGGGCTTTCCCTAGTTGCGGTGAGCGGGGGCTACTCTTTGTTGCTGTGTGCGGGCTTCTCATTGCTGTGGCTTCTCTTGTTGCTGAGCACAGGCTCTAGGGCACGCAGGCTTCCATAGTTGTGGTGCACAGGCTGTGGAGCGCAGGCTCAGTAGTTGTGGTGCATGAGCTTAGTTGCTCTGTGGCATGTGGGATCTTCCCAGACCAGGGATTGAACTCGTGTCCCCTGCATTGGCAGGCAGATTCTTAACCACTGTGCCACCAGGGAAGTCCTTTTTTTGTTTTGTTTTGTTTTTTTTATTTGTTTTTGAAAACCTTTTAGCAGTATCTTTTAATTTTCCCTCCTGGCCTTTGTGCTCATCATTTTTTTACTTCCACATATATGATCAATTCCAGTATACACTGTTATTATTATTTATAAGTAATCAATTGTCTTTTAAAGAGACTTAAATTTTAAGAATAAAATCTTTATATTTACCCGTAAGTTACTTTTTCTAGAGCTCTTCATTCTTTTGTGTAGATCCAGGTTTGCATCTTTTTTATCATATTCTTTCTGCTTTGAGGACTTTAGTGTTTCTGGCCATGCAGGTTTGCTAGTGATGATTATTTCAGTTTTCACGTGTCTGAAAAAGTTTGTATTTTGCCTTTGTGTTTGAAAGATATATTTGCTGCATAAAGAATTCTAGATTAACATTTTTTATTTTTAATCAGTGTTATAAGGATTTTGATTCACTGTCTTCTACCTTGCTTGTTTCTGACAAGAAATCTGACCTCTTTATTTCTGTTTCTTGTACTTAATGTGTCTTTTTTTTTTCTCTGCTGCTTTTAACATTTCCCTTTAGACTGGTTTTAACCAAATTGATTATGATTTGCCTTGGTATAGCTTTATGTTTCTTGTGAAACACTGAACTTCTTAAACTGTAGTTTTATAGTTTTCATCAAATTTGGAAAATTTTCAGCTGTTACTTCTTCAAATACTTTTTCTTTCTTTACTTTTCTCAGTCCCCTTCCTCTGCCCTGCTGATTTCAGTTATACATATATTAGGTTGCTTAAAGTCCCACAGCTCACTGATGCCCTCTGTTCATTTTTTTCTGTCTTTTTTTCCTGTTTTTCATTTTGGATAATTCCTATTGCTTTATCTTCAAGTTTACTAATTTTTTCCTCAACAGTGTCTAATCTGCTGTTAATCCCATCCAGTGTAGTATTCATCTCAGGCATCATCATTTTTATTTCTAGAAGTTTGATTTGGATCCTTTTTATATCTTCACTGTTTCTTAACCTGTTCAGTTTTTCCTCTAACTTTTTAAACATACAATTCTAATAACTACTACTTTCCTGTACTTTTTCATTATTCCTATATATTTCTACATTCTCTCTTTCTTTCTCTTTGTCTCTGCCCCTCTCTTTCTCTCACACACACAGTACCCACATACCCTCTATTTATTAATGAAGTAATGCAAGATACATAATAATTTCCCTATTTTGTATATTTGGATATAGGCTTAAGAAAGCTAGGTAGTTTGGTTTGCTCAATATCAGACAGTTAATGTTCAGATTAAAATCTAGGTTTTTCACAATGTCTGCTCTTTCCATTACTCCTGCTTCAGTAGGAGAGATAAGACAAGTGTTGAACTAAAACAGAAGTAAGAGTAGGGATGGCACCATAATAGAGAAGGATTATGAAAGATCACAAGGGAGTGTGTAGGTTATAAAAGACTTCCAAGGATGCAGGAAGCATTAGGGATGAGCCTTGAAGGACAAGTGAGATTTTGCATGATACTCTAAGGAGGGCGAAGCATTTGCGGAGAGAAGAGTGTATTGCAGTATGTGAGATTTGGAAGAGTGAGGCATGTGTTTAGCTGAATTGGGTGTGACTATGGAAAGCAGACGACTAGGGAGGTTAGATTAGACTGAATTGTGGAGTGTTTTTGATGTCTGGCTTTATCACAAGTTTTTTAATATATCTTATCTTTTCAACTGCTGCATGCCTCTGACACAGAGATGGAGTCTTTTAAAATTTCCCTACATTCCTTAGTACAGTCTTGCACATAATTCATTTATAGCTTTTCTTACTATAGCACCCTTAGTTCTTCTTTATTAGTACTTGTGATTGCATTGTTTATTGTATAAGAAGTCTTAAATCTTGTGTTCATAAAATTCCTTCCAAAGAAGTCAGCATACTTTATGCTAATTCATTTATTGATTGTCTCAGCAGTCAGCTTACCATACCCTAAGAGTATCCCACTTTCTCAGGCATCCAGAATCCTGCTTCAACTTAAGGGTCATTGTGTAATCTTGTATTGTTCTAATGAAAGGAATGCTCAGATGATAATGTTGTGGGCAGAGCCCAGGCCTGTTTCTCTGGAACTTTTTTACTTCTGGCTGGTAGGGAGGAGTACATGTGGCACTGTCCTTGAACTCACAGCTGCCCACCACATGCAGAATTGGCCCTGACACTTCAAGTGCTCGACTGGACTCACTCTGATCTTTGTATCTCAGAGGAATTGAGAGCTGAGGATTCATCCAGGGTTTCATTGAATTTCAGTTGGGTAAAAAATAATTAATGGAAAAATATCTTATTGTTCAAATCACATCATTCCTCTTGTAATGCTTTTAATTATCTTCTGCAAACCTTTTTACTCTTTAGTTCGAGAAGTGCCCTCTTTGCTGGAGCTCCCTGAAGTGATTGCTCGTGGTTCTCAGTGGGTTTAATCAAAAGGCATGCCTTTTGCTGTAAACCCTCCCTACCCCCATGAAATTCCTTGTTAATGCAACTTCAGAAGAAAAGATGAAAATCAAGCATTTGCTAACTCCTAGCAGGCGACTAGTTAGGACACTATAGAACCAAGCAAATTTTCAGTGGCAAATACTGAATCTAGAATTAAAAGACTATATATGTATTTACATGCATTTTTGTATGGTCTTGTTTGTTTTTAAATGGTAGTTTTTTATTAAATACTGAGAAGTTACAAAGTAATGTATGTAAAATATGTGTAAGGTATACAGAACACTAGGACAGTGAATACCCATGTACCTAACCACCGGTTTAAGAAAAAAATTGAAGATCTCTATGTTCCTGTTCCTTATCCCACCTCTTCCTTCCCATTTCAGAGGTAACCTGAATTTTGTATTTTCTTCGTACTTGAACCATATAGTTTGTATCCTTAAACTGTTGTTTAATTTTGCATGTTTTTGAAATTTATAAAACGAAATCACAATGCAGATATTTTTCAGTGATTTGCTTCTCTCTATAACATTATATGTGTCTGCTTTGGTCATATTTTTGCAAGTATTTAATCCTGGGCTGCTTTCACTTAGTGTAAATTTATTTAATAATTTTCCTCGTTAGTTTTATAAAGAATGTGATTCATATGTTTCTACCTTGTAGAAATAAAAATGGTAATGCTCTCTGACTGGATAAAAATAAACCATTCTCCTTTAGGCATTTAATGTACTCTCAGGGCCTTCCTTTGTGAGTGGGCAGGAGCCCTTTAAGGTGGTGGTTTATTTTTCCTGCCTTTCCCCTTATACTTCACCTTGGGCAGCCTGGACACGCCCCATTCTCCAACTAGGTGGCTTGGTGGTTCTTTACCCTGACTGCAGAGAAGAATCACCTGACAAGATTTAAGAATACCCATGCCTGGGCCAAACACAGACCAGTTACATTTGAATATTTCTTTTTGTGACTGTTCTTATCTTTTGCCTGTTTTTTTTTTGTTGTTGTTATTATTGTTTGTTTTGTTTTGTTTTAGTTGGGTTGCTTCTTTCATATTGATTTGTAGCTCTTTACATATTCTGTATATAAATCTTAGAAGTCTTAAATGTTGCAGATATTTTCTTCTAGTCTGGTGCTTTGTCTTTATGGTTTCTTTTGGTTTACAGAAGCTTTTAATTTTTAAAATTTGAGTCTCTTTATGGTTTCTGTGTTTTATGTCTTAACTAAGAAGCCTTTTTTTACCCCTAGATTTTGAGCAGTTTTCGCCTATATTTTCTTTTAATATGTTTATAATTTTACTTCCAACATTTAGCACTTTAAGCCAACTGTAGTCTATTTTTTATGTATAGTATTAAGGATCTAACTTTGCTTTTCTCTAAGCAGATAGCCAGTTGTCCTATTATCATTTGAGTGGTCTTTCTCCCACTAATTTGAAATACCTTTTTTAGAATTTCCTAAGGGTCCATTTTTAGACTCAGTTTTCTTCTATGATGTTTTTGTCTATTTCAACTATAATAATATCATACTGTTTTAATTACCATTACTTCATAGTATGTCTTCAAATCTGAGAGAGTAAATCTTTTCTTGTTACTCTTCCTTTGCAAATATTTTTCATCCATTGTGTACATTTTTTTCTTCCATTTGATTTTTGAAATTATTTTTTATTGGTGTGAAATTCACATAACATAAAATTAACCATTTTAAAGGGATACAGTGGCATTTCATGCATTCACAGTATTGTACAACCATCACCTCTGTCTAGTTCCAAAACATTTTCATCACCCCAAAAGAAAACCCTGTACCCATTAAGTAGTTGATTCCTATTCTTCCCTTTCCCTGTTTTCTGGGAGTCACCAATCTGTGTTCTGTTCCTATGGATTTAACCTACTCTGGATATTACATATATAGTACATGGAATCGTACATGACCTTGTGTCTGTCTGGCTTCTTTCACTTAGCATAATGTTTTTGAGGTTCATCCATATTGTAGCATGTATTACTTCTTTCTGTGGCTGAATAATATTCTATTATATGTATATGCCGCAATTTGTTTATCCATTAATCTGTTGATGGGCATTTGAGTTGTTTCCACCTTTTGGCTGTTGTGAATAGTGCTGCTTTGAACATGTGTGTACATTTATTTATTTGAGTAACTATTTTCAACTCTTCTGGGTATATACCCAGAAGGGGAATTGCTGGGTCATGTGGTAATTCTATGTTTAACTTTTTGAGGAATTGCCAGGCTCTTTTCCACAGTGGTTGAACCATTTTACATTTCTATCAGCTACATGTGAGGGTTCCAGTTTCTCTACATCCTTGCCGATACTTGTTATTTTCTGGGTTTTGTTTTGGTGTAGACATCCTTTTGAGTGTAAATGGAACCTCATTGTGTGTGTTTTCTTTTTTTAAAATATTTATTTGGTTGCGCACAGTCTTAGTCACGGCACACAGGACTTCTTTGCTGCGTGTGGGATCTTTTAGTTGTGGCATACGGGATCTAGTTCCCTGACCAGGGATGTAACCCGGGCCCCCTGCGGTGGGAGCGTGGAGTCTTAACCACTGGACCACCAGGGAAGTCCCTTCATGGTTTTGATTTGCATTTCCTTGATGGCTAATGACGTTGGGCATCTTTTTCATGAACTTCTTGGCCATTAATATATCTTCTTTGGAAAATTGTCTGTTCACAGCCTTTGCCCATTTTTTTTCTATTTGATTTTTAAGATGAGCTTCTTAGTTTCTATAAAAAAGTTGTGATTGGAATTTAATTGTGGTTACATTGAATTTTTTGACTAATTTGCAGCCAATAGCTTTGTAATATTGAGTCTTTCTTGTCAAGAGCAGTGTTTGTTTATTTGTTTAGGTCTTTTATAATTTTAAAAATAATGATGTTTGAATTTAAATTAGGTCTTATATCAGTGTTATTAATTTTGTTCCCAGACATTTTGTGATTTTGGTTATTGCTAAGAATTGATATTTTTCCTCTCATGTTTTCAAATTAATTATTGTGGGCATATAGGAATGTTATCGATAATTTCTTTGTTGATGTTGAATCTGCCCTTTCTGACATTCTTGATGAAATCATTACTCTTAATAATTTGTGAGTATAACCTTTGAGATTTTCTAGACAGACAATTATATTATCTGTAAATATTGAAAACCTCTTAAACTATTGAACCAACTTGATTTATGAAAAAGCATAATTATTTTTAATTGATAAGTCTAAATAGATGCTTTTTATTACTAGTGAATAGAGTTAAAATATATGTGTACATATATATGTATATATAATGTTGTTTGAGAAATGTAATTTATACTCTTGTAAGAAACAAAAAATCAAACGTTACTAAAATGTATGCCTTAAAGTGAGAATCCTTAGTAATCCTACTTTCTAAAGAAAATTGTTATGAATGTGGTGTGTCTAAATAGAGGTTTCATTTGTTATACTTTGAGAGGCAAAGACAGTTAAAGAGATGGCTCATTGCTAGACTGTTGGCATTTTTAAGATGGTGTAGGCCAGTGCCATATTTCACTTGAGAATTTCATCCCCTGCTGTCCCTGGAATGATAACAAGAGAGTTTAATTTATATTAAAAATATAGGTAAAAGAAATTCTTCCTTTTCTTAAAAGTGTATGCCATTCTTTCCTACTCTGGTATAATAGGTTCCGTGCTCTTCAAGAACTATGAAAATAATTTATTTTTTTGTATCTTTGCTTCTTAACTGAGGATATTTCTTGTTATCCTGGGAGACCTGGAACTTAGCAGAAGTATTTCTGCATAAGGAATGAGAAACTGTCTTGGTTTTTATGTAGGATGCACTGCACAGCAGATCCACATGGAGGAAATGGATTGGGCTGATAGTGGTTTAGAAGCAGCTCTAGTTTGAAATGGGGGCTAATGTGAGAGGCCTTGACTAGAATGAATGGAGTAAATGTGGTTTTGCTCTAGAATGAGCTTCACTGACTGCGAACTTGGAATTCATGTTCCAAGAGAAACCTCATGAAGATGAGAGATGCTCCTGAGGTCTGCAGAAGAATGCCCATTTAGTCTCCTAGAGCTGATTAAAGGGATTCTAGCTCCTGACAAGATGGAGATTCAGAGCTGGAAGAAACCTTAGATCCTCATCCTTTACAGCTGGCTTAGGCTTGTTCAAAGTATTTAAGGTCTTGGGGGATTGGAAAATATTTTTGAATCAAGTTTGGCTTCTAAAGTGAAAGGTAGACTAGATACTGAGAAACAGCAAATCAGAGAAGATTAAATATGGTATTTAATGGGGGGGAACTGGAGAATATGTTGTTTTGGAGAAACTTATTAGAGACATATAGTCACTATATTCCTGGGAAAAATTTTTTAAATATTAAAAAATAATTGCAAATGACTTATGTAAAGAATTTAAAAACAAAATTCTTTTTTATACAAAGTTTTCTAACTGATTATTAGTGGAATATAATAAAAAGGCTATTAACTTTATATACAGATCTTCCTTGATGGGCGACTTCTCAGTAAACTCTTCAGCCAAGTTGAAAACGTGTTTAATAATACACCTAACCTACTGAACATCATAGCATAGCCTACCTTAAATGTGTTCAGAACACTTACATTACCCCGCAGTGGGGCAAAATCATCTAACACAAGGTCTGTTCTATGGTAAAATGTTGAATAGCTCATGTAATTTATTGAATACTGTACTGAAAGTGAAGAACAGAAGGGTTGTCTGGGTCTAGAATGGTTGTAAGTGTATCAGTTGTTCACGCTTGTAAGGGTGTGGCTGACTGGGAACTGTG
Source organism: Stenella coeruleoalba (assembly GCF_951394435.1). Lineage (NCBI taxonomy): Eukaryota > Metazoa > Chordata > Mammalia > Artiodactyla > Delphinidae > Stenella > Stenella coeruleoalba. The sequence continues at coordinate 120,221,413 of NC_137151.1, forward strand.
GCTCACTGCCACTATTCAGCATCACAAGACAGTATCTACCACATATTGCTAGCCTGACAAAAGATCAAAATTCAAAAATTGAAGTACAGTTTCTACTGAATGTATATCGTTTTCACACCATCGTAAAGTTGAAAAATCCTAAGTTGAACCATCGTAAGTTGGTTCCAGATACAACCATCTGCGTTGTATTTGGACACTACTGAAGTCATATTGTAATGCTTTATCACTTGATTGTATTGGATTTTCTAGGTAGACAGTAATTTCATTTATAATTGATCATTTTGTCTCTTTTCTAATATTTATATTACCTTTTTTGTTATATAGCAACAACTAGCTTCTTTAGAACAATATTGAATGAATGGTAAATAATTTAACTGTTATAGCTGGCAGCCTTTTCCTGTTCTGGGAGTGCCTCTAGTGCTTTGTCATTATCCATAAGTTATTTTCTGTGGCTATCTTTTAACTTTTTTCCTTTTTAAACTTTACTTGGTAGAATCACATGCAGTTGTAAGGAATGATACAGAGAGATCCTGTGTACACTTCATCTGGTTTCCTCTTGGAGAGCTATAGTATAATATCACAACTAGGAAATTGATATCAATACAATTTACCCATCTTATTCCGATTTTACCAGTTTTACTTGTACTCTGTGTATGTATGTGTATTTCATTCTGTTACATCTGTAGATTGACCACCACAGTCAAGATACAGAATATTTCCTTCACAAGGACCTCTCGTGCTACACTTTCACGGCCATAGCCATCTCCCTCACTCTCTGCCTCCCTAACCGCTGGCAACCTCTAAACTCTTTCTAATTTGTCATTTCAGGAATGCTTTATATATGGAATGAGGTATGTAGTACATACCTTTGAGACTGACTTTTTTCACTCAACATAGTTGAGTTCCCGTGTGATTTCTCCAGGTTGATGCATGTATCAATAGTTTGTTCCTTTTTACTGCTGAGTAGTACCATGGCATGGAAGTACCATAGCTTGGTTAACCATTCATCTGTTGAAGGACACCTGGGTTGTTTTCGGCTATTACGAATAAAGTTGCTATAAACATTCATGTGGAAGTTTTTGTGTGAATGTAGGTTTTCATTTCTCTGGGATAAATGCCCAAGAGTGCATATACCCTTTGCTTAGATTCACCCGTTGCTAACATTTTGTCCCATTTCCTTTATTTTTTGTGATCACTCACCCTCCCTCCCTCTCATCCTCTACACACACACAAATATAAAATAACGGTTTTCTTGAGCTTCTTGAGAGTAAATTGCATACATTATTACCCCTAAATTCTTCAGTGAGTATTTTTCAAGAATAAGGATATTTTTACACACCTAAAGAAAAGTTATCAACTTAGTTAATTTGACATTTATACAACTTTGATCATATCTGCCATCTATTACAAGTTGTCAGTTGATCCAGTAATGTCTTTTAGCATCTTTCCCCCTCTAGGACAGGATCTGGTGTAGGATCCCACATGGTGTTTAGTTATCATGTTTCTTCTATCTCCTTTAATCTAGAACAGCTCTTTAGCCTTTTTTGTCTATATGACATTGGTATTTTTTGAAGAAGACAGTTTTGTTTTTAACAGGATGTTCCTCATTTCGTTTGTCTGATGTTTCCTTATGATTAGATTCAAGTTATGTATATTATTCTTGGTCTGAATACTACATAAGAGGTGTTGTTTCCTTGAGAAATATATCTTATCACGTTAGAAAAATTTCTTTTTAGTCCTAGTTTACTAAGAAGTCTTAATTACGAATAGGAGTTGGGTGCACATCGTTAGGGCTTAGAGTTGAGGCCACTGGTTGGCCAATGAACTCACAGGTGTAGGTTGTGTGCTGCACGAGTGGCAAGGGTGTCTGGCTCAGTGAGTGGAGTTTGATAGTAATCCTTGCTGCAAGTAGAAAGAAAATGAAATAGGTGTTGGACTTGATCCATGCCTTTTGGCTTCTAGCCTGATGACAGTTTGGTTCCATTGTGTTAATTTACTATATAGTGAATATGTTAACAGATTTCATAATGTTAGAGTAAACATTCTCTACCATGCATTCATGGAATATAGTTTTTAAAATTTAATGTTGGATGAATTTTTTATTTTTTGTCTTATTTTGGGTTTTGCATTTATGTTCGCAACAAAAATTCTTCTGTAATTCTGTGTGGGAAAGAGTGCGTGTGTGTTTATGTGTTCTGTCTTTGTCAGATTTGGTATCAGTGTTATTATTTAGCCTTAGCATGAATCGGAAAGTTTTTTTAAAAACCCCTCCCCTCCCCCCAGCAGTTTAAATAACATTGAGTTTACCTGTCTCTAAACCGCTCTGAGCCCCGTGCATTCTGGGGAGAGCTTGTGGATCTTTGGCAGCATTTTCCAGTTTCTTTTCTGGTTAAAGGTCTGTGTAGGTTTTTACCTCTTCTTAGGTTTTGTCTCTGCCCTGCTTTCCATTATTCTTAGGATAAAGATTCAGGCTCTGCATTTGTGGTCCTGTATTCTTTTTGCTGCCTAAGTGTTGTCACCATTCATCCATTTATTCAAGCTAGAAATCTCTGAGTCTTATTAGAATTTCCCCTCTACTTACGCCCTCTACTAATTCTGTTCTTAATTTACATTTTGAATCTGCTTCCTTTTTTTCCATCCCTACCACTGCCTGGACCCTTCCAGCTGTCTTAACAGGTTTCTCAGTCTCCAGTGTCTCCTTCTAAGTCAGCCCGTGAACTACAGCTGCAGTGGTGACACTGAATTGTAAATCTGATCATGTTAGGCCCCTGTTCAGAACTTTTTGGTGGTCCCAGGGTGAAGCCTTACCCAGAGCTTCTGATTTGGGTACAAGAGTCTGCTTGCCTATCCTTGTTTTCTGGCTTCTAGTTTTGGTCCATTCCCCAGCAGTCCAGCTGCAAGTCATTCCCCAGAATTTCTTTGCCCATATTTTTCACCGTTTGCTCTCCAGAGTGTGCCCTCTGACCTCTGCTCCGCCTGGTGCATTCCTCTTTACCCTTGAGCATTTCTCATAGCCTCTTTCTGTGAAGCCCTCCCGGAGGGGACTTCTTCACCAACAGAATTTATCAACTCCTCTCCGTGCAGCTACCTTACCTTTGCTCTTTTGTGACTGTAGTTATATTCTATTGAAACTATTTTTTGCATATCTCCTTTTCTAGTATATATTCTGTGATCTCTTTAAGGGCAGAGACTGTGTATTAATTTTTGCATGTAGTGTTAGCACGCTGCTTGGCACCGTAGATTCTCAGATGCTTGTTGAATGAGTACAAGGTGTATTTAGAGGACTGTGAGAAAACTGGTTGAAGCAGAAGGTTCTTAGAGGACTGTGCAAGATGGTGAGCCAGTATGGGCCAACAGATTATGAAGCAACTTGAATGTTTGGCTAAGGAGTTTGGACTTTTTCTTTAGTTACAAGAGGGGTAGAGGAAGGAGGCAAGAGGAGGGAAGGTCATTTATTATTGTTGTGCTAAAGAGACTGGCTAAAGTTCCATTATGGTATTAAAATTATTTTTAGTTTTTTAAATCTTTTTGTGTGGGTACCGGTTTATCAAATAAATAAAGATTGCTGCCAAGGTAAATAAATGACCTTACATTAATAATAGCGACTGCGTATCGAGTGCTTACTATCTGCCAGGCACTGCTTTGAGAACTCTGCATGTATTACCTCATGTAGTACTAAAGACAGCTCTACATGGTAGGTTTTAGTATTGCCTCTTTTAGATGGTGAAACTGAGGCACAGAGATGTTAAATAACTTGCCCAAAGCCACAACTTTTAAGTGGTAGAACAGGATTCAAACCTGGACATTTTGGCTTCAGAAGCCTCTTAACGACTAAGCTCTGCTGTCTTCCATTAACCTTTTAGCCTATTGTAGTAGCACTTGGCCCTCCAGAAAACTGGCATTTTAACCTTAAATTAAGAACCGGGGAAACCATTTTCTATATTAACTGACATAAGCACATATTATTTGACTTGTTTTACAGTAGATGATCTATTTAGTAATAGCTTCAAATGTTTCGTCTGTTGCTTCAAGTGGGAACTAAAATTGAGCCTATTCTGCATCTGATTAGCATTTAAGGTACTTTTTGAAAGTATTAAATATTTGAAATGAACTTTTAAACATCAAACAGCTGGTTGTCTTAGCAAATTAGAAGTGAGAGTTTAGAGGAAACACTGTTAAGTTTTCTGGCCTTTGTCCTCAGGCCAGGTAAGAATTGTTCCAGCATATTCTTCAGTGCTTGGTCTAGTCTTTGTTAATTGTTTCAAAAAAAGAGCTCCACTATCCCTGAAGGAAGGCAATTTTCTGATCTCTGATATGTCTGGGAGTTTTTCTTTGTAATTCGTTGCAGAGATTAAAATGTGCTTTTTTCTTTTCAAGTTTCTTTTAAGGTCACTACCATGTGAAGTAACACAGAATACATGTGTGTAGGTTTGCCAAGATTACAGTTGCTGTGGGAATCGTAACTTTGGATTTCCTCACATCTGGATTATGAAACGTGCACAAAGGCCCTGTATGAATATAGGTTTTATATTTTATGTGCATCTGGAAGTAGCAAGGTCTTAGTGATGTAGCTTCCCATAAATGACAAGGTGAACTCTTACAGCCTGCAATTTTAAAGTAATCCCAAGGTTCTTAACGTTGCTGTGGAGCTGATGTCCCATGCTTTCCTCCTCCACTTGGAAGGTTTGCGTCAACACTGGGAAACTGGAGCTCTGGAGTGGAAGTGAAGGCCCAGCTTATTTCCCTGGGACCAGTAGACTTTAGGTTTGTTTTGTCTCCCGAGAAGTAAGGATTCCAGGGCTGCTGTTTTGAGTTCTCTTTTTGAAGCAGCAAGGAAAGAAGTGCCACAGGTCTGTCTTAGTTGCATTTCAATATTTTTGGATTTATTTTGGTTATTTGTTTTTCTTGGATTGTCCTATTTCTCTACTAACTACCTAAAGTTATTAATTATTAAATCCATGGTGATGCCCTTATGGGTGGTAGAGGTTTTTATCTGGGAAATACAGAATTTTGAAAAGGCTGCAAACCCTAGAGTCATCTTTCAAGCTCACTCATGTTGAATGGTGTGAACGTGGAACATAATTTCACTATAGAAAGGAGGACCAGCATCAGTTTGTCTTTGTAGGGCCTCTGTCAGGTCTTCCTGTACAGGGTGCTTAGCTGACAGACCAGATCCCAAATCCGCAGATTGGCTTAGGGGGTCATTAAAGTTTCCTCATCTTTCTATCTGTGGTCTGAATTTAGTCTTAGTCATTTTGCTGTTTAGAATTTTGTGTCTGGCATTCCTCCAGGTGCCTTGAATAATGCTAGAATTCTTCTCTGTGACTTTGAGGGAGCAGTACAACTGCTTGTGACTTTGTATGTCTTCCTCTGGAGTGTCCTGCAAGATGCCATGGGGACCTTGTGTTGTAGGCAGGAACATGGTCCTTAGGGAGGCCCTATCTTGCTTGGGGCTGAGTCTGTAGGTAGTAAATTCCAGATGTTTGTAGCTGCAGCCCTGAGAGTAGGCATTGGTGTAGCAGCACCTTCCCAAGAAAAAAGTAAGATATAAGTGACATTAAAAAAAAAAAAAACCTAACAGAAGCCAGGTTGATATTAATCTTTTGTTTAAAGTAGAAAAAAAATAGTTTTCATGGAAACTGACATTTGAAATAACTTAGGGAAAACTGCTTTCAATTCTTGTATATTTTAGTCATTTTGTCCAGTTGATTATAGATTGTGAAAGTCACATATTTTTCCAAATTGCCATGGTAAAATTGGCCATGTGGATAAGCTTTGCAACTTTTTTCCTTTGTCTTACTGATTTTGAGATTAGTGTATGTGGATAGATGAAGGCTTTGATTACCATTCAAATTATGCATATAGCTGGTGGATGAGTTATTTTTCAGCTCTATTATTAAATCGTTGCTTCTGTATCACAGCATGAAATTTGCACGAAATCTGTATGATAACCTTGCTCCATAAAATTTATGCTTTATGTAAGTAAAGGCCTTAAGTGGTAACAGTAGTTTTCACTGAGTAAAATATTTTACCATTTATGACTTGTAATTTAAGAGTTTTTAAAAGGGAAATTAAAAGCCTTCTCACACACTTCAGTATAGTTTAGTACGTGTATGTGTATTTGTGGAAGGTGAAGTGCTGTGTGTGTGTATAGGAGTAGGTGAAATAACATTGGGTATTAATTGGTAATTATTGAATTTCAGTGATTAGCATACATTCATTACATCATTCTTTCTACTTTGTGATTGTTTTTAAATTTATAAAATAAAAAGATAAAAAAAGTCTACCCAAAAGTAATGAGGAAAAGTGATAAGGTCTTAGACTTTTATTTGATAGCATGGACTAGGAGTTAATGAAAGGCATGTTGCAATTTCCAGTACCTTGTGAGCAGCTTTTTCAGTGCTGCTGAAATACTGCCCTGAATTTCTTCAGGAGAGAGAATATTCTTTTATCCTATTATTGCCCAAGTTTACTGATGGCAGAGATATTCCAGTGTGACCACTCACGTTATGAAAATAAAACCTTTTGTTTATGAGACACTTTCTTTTGCTATTTAGAAGTGAGCATGAATTCTGATACCAATTGGGTGCCTTCTTGTGCTTCTTTAGATTCTGATTTCTGTTTTAAAAAAATGAAGTTTTTATTTAGTCCCTATTCTTTTAGATTCCAAAAGTTTCTCTGTCTGTTCCTTCCCCCACAGGATGAGGAAAGATTTCTTCTTATTTCTAAAGGTATTTGTGTTTGACCCGAGCCTTTTGCTACTTTGTCTAGAATTTGTCTCCAAGGTCTGTATGTTTATCCCCAAAAGAGAAGATAGAATACATTTCAGGGGTTTGAAGGTGCCAATTGGTATGAAAGTCTTTAAAGCATAAGAAGTAATCTTATTTGTTCCAGTTTAGAAATTCTGTAAATGACTTGAATCATAATAATAAAATATGGAAGAGAAACATGATTGAATTTATAATATAATTCTGTACAAAGTAAACATGAGAAATGAAGCTATTTGCTGAAAAATGAGGCAGCTTCCACCTCATAACATTTTGGGGCCTTATTTGATAGCAGAGCTTATATTTGAGAAGACCCTGGATGATCTTTTTCAATTTTGGTTTTGTATGCTGCTGCCTTAAAGCAAAACTTACATTTATTGTTGTGTTATTTGTGATCAGAACTCTGGTACTTCAATGACATTAAGATGATTCTGTCTTTATTAGGTAGGGAGATGATACTTAGATCCACCCTAGCAATATCCTTAATGTACTTCCTGCCTTTCCTGATGTACTCCTGTGTGTTATCAAGATGTGAAAATATTAAACTCCAGAATTCAGATAAATCTTATAGTAGACATCAAGATTCTGGAGTATTAAATGAATTTAAAAAGAATGTCATAAGCAGGGGAAAGAAAGTTCAGTTGTCTTCAAGGGTTTTCTTAAATTCTGGAATATGGGGAAATGTTTTAGTATTTTGAAGATTATTATCATTACCTTTTAAAATTTGAGTTGAGAAACACTACATAGGCTTCTCATTCGTTTTCATCAGTGTCAAAGTTTATTGCCAAACTCTTTTTAATTCCCACCGTGACATTAGCCATTGTAAATTATCATCCTGTCATCAAGAACATTCATTCAGGGTCTGCTTTGTAAGGCACTGTGTAGAAATAGGCATAAGACGTAGTTCTTGCTCGTCAATAATTTATGATTGTCGAGGAGTGACAGGGCATCTTTTTCTTGAGGTATAGTTGATATACAGTATTCTGTAAGGTTCAGTTGTACAACATAGTGATTCACAGTTTTTTAAAAGTTATTCTTCATTTATATTTATTGTAAAATATTGGCTAAGGGCATCCCTTTTTTTTTTTTTTCGTGGTACGCGGGCCTCTCACTGTTGTGGCCTCTCCCGTTGCGGAGCACAAGTTCCGGACGCGCAGGCTCAGCGGCCATGGCTCACGGGCCCAGCCGCTCCGTGGCATGTGAGATCTTCCTGGACTGGGGCACGAACCCGTGTCCTCTGCATCGGCAGGCGGACTCTCAACCACTGCGCCACCAGGGAAGCCCAGGGCATCTCTTTTAATTACTTCATTCAGTGAACATTTCCTGGGCGCCCTCTATGTGCCAGCCCTACTAGGTACTGGGATACAGTGGTAAACCAGACAGACAAGGCCCCACGCTCTTGGTGCTTACATTCTAGGATCTTAAACACTTAGCATGCTGAACGATGTAATTGTTCAGTACTTTACAAGGGAGGTATTACTTTGTTCTGGTATGGTTGGGAAAGACTGATTGAGAGGGTAGGGCATGAGTTGGACAGCTGGACAGGAAGTAAATGTCCCGTTCCCAGTGTGTATTCCGTGGAACCTGCTGTAAAGGATTTTGTGGCCAAATAAACGTGGAAAACATAGCACACCCTGGGATTGCAGAGAAGTGATCCCAAGAGCTAGAGAAATTAGGTGAGGTTTGTAGAGGAGAGAGGAAGTGGAATTTGTGCTGTTCTTCAGTGGGTACAATTTTAAAAGTGAGGTTGGAGTGGAAGGTGAGTGAATGTGTGAACTTGAGAAACATGGGACATGCTGGGGGAATACTAGTCAAAATGTACCTATCCCTGTCCCCCCTTCTCTCCTCACTGGAGCTGTCATTTATCTTGGCCCTACCTTTTCAACTCTTCTTTCCTTTCAGTATTTTAACACATTTAAGTTTCCTCTTTAATGAAAATAATAGCAACAGCAAATGGAAACTCTGTCTTTTAATTTCACCTCTCCCTTCTTACAGCCAAACCTCACAGAAGAGTCATCTGAACTCATTAGTTCCACGTCCTCCCTGCCCATTAGTGCCTCACCTTATTTCTCTTTGGTGGTTATTCCTGTTGCTTCACTAAAACAGCTCTCACCAAGCTCCCTGTGACATCCATACTGCCAAGTCAAATGAACACTTAATTCTTTATTTCACCTCTCTTAGCAGCATACGACTTCATTGCCCACCACCTTCTTGAAACCTTGATTTCCTTGACATCACACTCTCCCAAGTTTTCTGTATCCTTCTGAGGAGACCATTCCTTTCTGTCTTTGCAGTTTTGGTTTTCTTCTCCCTGGCTGTTGAACTCTGAGGCTCCTCAAGTCTCAGTCCTAGGCTCCTTCTCTTTTTATTCCATACTGTCTCCCTAGGTCCATCTGCTCTGTGTTTACAACTTCAGTTACTATTTGTTCTCTGGTGACTCCCAAATTTGACCTCAGCTTAGACATTGTCAGAGGACTAGAACATGACAGAGAGACTGTCACATATTTGAGAGTATAGAGTGAAAATAATGGGTCTGATTGATTGTGGCAGAAGGGTAAAGGTGATAACATTTCAGTGAGTTTCATTATTTCAGTTTCTTAAATTCAGAATTTCATTTTTCTTTTGGAAATGATCATTTCACAAACTTTATTGACCTATTATTTAGCAGGCACTTTGCTAGGCTTTGGCATTGCAGAAGGGAATAAAATATTTCATAATCTAAGTCTTTCTCTCTCTCTCTCTTTTTTTTTTTTTGTTTTTGGCCGCGCTGTGCGGCATGCAGGATCTCAGTTCCCTGACCAGGGTCCTAACCACTGGACCACCAGGGAAGTCCCTTTTTTTGTTTTTTGTGCTAAGTTTCTTAATTACATTTTCTAGTATAATGGTTTTTAAACTTAGACTAAAACTATATAAACCTATATTCTACTAAGAGTTATAATGCTTTACAAGTTAGAGAAGCATTTGGGAGCTAGAGTTTAAGATGATATGGCATCAGCCTTGTTATAATACATAAGATGGCCCCTTTTCTTTATCAGTAACCCTTGATTGATGCCAGCAGTCCCAGAATTAGCCTTGAGGGTCTAAAACTTAAATTTAACTCCCTAGAGATTTTCACAAAGATCCTAAAATGATAGGTTGTAGGTAGATGGTGTCCAGCCAATGTCTTTCATTAAAATGAAATAACTATATATAAGTCCCTCCTGCCTGTCCACTTTACTACTTAAGGATAAAATGGAGAACTCAGATTCTAATTACTCTTTTTGGTCTTCTGAGAAGAGCTCTAATATTCAACATGTCGAGTAAAAGTTTCTTAAATTACCATTCAGCTATGTCAATGGCCAGGTCCTAGAAATGAAAAAAGAGTAACAGTTTATTCATTTTTTTCTTTATGGATGACGCTTTTGGGGTCATAGAGTCTAAGAGTAAATTTGGAGTTAATGTTTTTACAAGATGTGAGGTTTAGGTCAAGGTTTATTTTTTTGTCTACTGATGTCCAGTTACTCCAGTCATTTGTTGAAAAGGCTGTCTTTCCTCCCTTGACTTGCTTTTGCACCTCTGTCATAAATCAGTTGGGCATATTTGAATGGGTCTATTTCTGGGTTCTCTATGTTGTTACATTGGTCTATGTGTCCCTTATCACATAGTCTTGATTTCTGTAGCTTTAGAGCTTAAAATTGGGCAGTGTATTCCTCCACTTTATTCTTTTTTTTCCTCATTATTTTGGTTATTCTAGTTCTTTTGCATTTCCGTATAAATTTTAAGATAAGCTTGTCTATATCTATGAAAAATCATGGGATTCTGATAGGAAATGTGTTGAATTTAAAAATCAGTTTGGGTAGAATTGACATCTGTACTGTGTCATAATCTGTTAGTGTTGATATCTTACTACTTCAGGAGAAATGTAGGAAGTTTACCACCATTTAGGCCTCTTTATCCTCCCTGCTTTCTAATTAGTTGTCTTAAATATCTCCTTTACATACATTGAGAACCACATCAGACAATATACTTTTGCTTTTAACCATCTAACATAGTTTTAAAAACTCAAGAGGAAAAAGTCTCTTTCATTTACCTATGAAGTTACCCACCAACATTAGTTTACTTTTTACTTCTGGGCTTCCCTGGTGGCACAGTGGTTAAGAATCCACCTGCCAATGCAGGGGACACGGGTTCGAGCCCTGGCCCGGGCAGATCCCACATGCCGCGGAGCAGCTAAGTCTGTGCGCCACAACTACTGAAGCCTGCGCGCCGTGCTCTGCAATAAGAGAAGCCCCTGCAATGAGAAGCCCGTGCACCGCAACGAAGACCCAACGCAGCCAAAAAAAAAAAAAAATAAAATAAATTTATTAAAAAAATTATGTACTTGTCATTTTTATGACCCCAAATTACTTTGCAGCACATTTCGCTATTTTTTTCTGATTTCCAGTTATGATGGCTCTCTTCCTCATGTGTTTTGTAAGCATTTATCAGGCTTTTGGCTGTGGGAATATTCTGAGGAGGATTTGTTTGGTTCAGCCAGCAGCCTGAGACACTACAGCTTAAGGTCACTCTAAGTTAGTGTCTGTGCTTGGGGTTACTGCGACTGCACTGCGTGAGTGCAGGCCCGTCCTTGTGAATCTTCTGGGGGAACTCTCCTCTGCCCCCAGTTGGAGCCCAGGTCAAAACATACATTTCTTGATTGTTTTTCTTTATCAGTAGGTGTATTTTTTCCAGCCTACCTTTTCACTGAGTTGTTGAAGACCTCAGGGGTCTTGATTTTTTGCATTGGGGCTAATCTCTACTTGTCTACATTTCATATGGTGAAGGCTTTATCTCTTATTCCCCCTGCAGCTTTAAACTACAAGCCTCTTGGTACTGGAACCAGGATGTGCTCCCAGGGTCTCTGTAGCCTCAGCTTCTACGTATTCTGGTTTCTAGCTCTCACTTGATTTTTAGCTCCTGGGGATTTTCTTTTCTCTCTTGAGAGCTCAACAGTGCTCTCAAGTTGGTAATATTTTGTTCAGCAGTTGTAGTAATTTGATATCAGAAGGTTTTTCAGAATATTGACTCCACTCTGTTACCGGAAATCAGAGTTTCTGACACATCATTCTATAGATCATAGGTTGTTAGGTTAGGGACCCACTCCTGGTTCTTTCAGAACTAGTTGCCTGGGACAGAAGTTGCGTGCCATCTCACAGGGGGCTGTGGATGTGACCCTTGTCCTTAAAAGGAAGGAGTACTGGCATCTTTAGCACTACTGTCATGTCTGCCAAGGAAGTAGAGAGTCTCAAGAGGAGGCGGAGTGTTCAACTGTGTGTCAAGTGCTATAGCAAGGTCAAGTGAGATCAACACTGAAAACTGACAGTGGGATTTCACAATCGGAGATCTTTGCCAGAGCATTCTCCAAGGAATGAAGGGGGAAGAAGCCTATTGTGTTTTTTAATCTCTGGGAGGATTGTCCTTAGTCCAGGCAATTCCTGTTTTTCTCAGACAGAATGACTTGTTGTTTATCAGTATGTGGCTGTTTATTTTATATTCTCTCATTTTAATTCTCTCTGGGTTCCAGCCCTGCCTTAGGTAGATTGGTTCTGTTTGTCATAGAAACTGGACACAGCCATAGAGTGTAGGGCCTATCTAGTGTGTACCTGTCCTGAAAACTTTCCTTTATATCTCTTCAAATGAGGTAATCAGGAGACAAAATGAAGAGGTGAGAGCTGAACTGGAGTATTAAAGTAAGAGGAAGAAATGAGGTATTGCCATTTTTTGCATGAAGTTTCTGTTATGTGGAATTTCTAAAATTATTTAAAATTCTAAAAATTCTAAAAAATTTCTAGAATTATTTAAAATTATGAAAAATTTCAAACATATAAAAACTAGAAAGAGTAGTTCATCAACCTTCATTTACCAAATTCAAGAGTTTTTGCACATTTTGCCGCATTCATCCATTTTTTATTTCTCTTTCCTTTGCTGAAATATTTTAAAGAAATCGCTGACATCATTTATTGTACATATACATACGAATACATATGCAGTATGGAGATTGTCATGCAGAATCACAATGCCATTATCACACCGGATACAAAATAGACAATTCTTTGGTATCATCTACTATATTGAGAGTATTAATGAGTTCCCTTTTTAAAAGTTCTCTGAACATTCTGAGATTGTTTCTGCTTTGTTGTCTTTGCACTTGTCATTCTCTCCGCCAAGAAGGCCATACCCTGAGACCTTCACATGGACTTTTTGTCATTCAGATTTTAGCTCTGAATTATCTCTTCAATAGAGGCTTTTCCTAATCACCAAAGCTAAAGTAGTGTCCTCTTTCCCCATCCCACTTGTCACTATCTCATCTGTCTGTTTCACTGCCTTATTGTCTGTTTACTTGTTTATTGTCATCTCTGCCCCCTAGATTGTAAGTACCATGAGAGGAGAGACCTTGTCGGTCATGTTGTGTTTATTGCTCTGTGCCCAGGGCCTGAAGAGGTCCTAGGATATAGTAATGAAGTACATGTTTAGAAACAAGTCAGCTATTAAGGAGATTAATACAAAAAGATTCCAAAATTTTCTTAGTATTTTATAACCATTATTTCTTCCTACAGCTGATTCTCATTCCAGAGCTTTTCTTCTCTCAAGAGCTTTAACCAACAGCTGTGTTTGCAAAAAGTGCTGGGTTGTTGTCCCTTTCAGGACATTTAATCTTTTAAATCCTCAAAATATTTTGTAAAATATAAGTGAGTAAAATCACTTCTGACCTGTTGAGAGGCAGTGTTTTTATTGACATAACTCTCATTTGAGATCACTTTATTTGAGCTTGCAGCTAATAAATCTCTTGACCCATATGAAACTGGATGGAATGATCTTGTAGACCACATAACCTATAACTGATTATTTGAACTTCTTTTATTCAGTATATCATTTGTATGATGTTAGGGAGTGTTTTTTAATTGATATATTGTTAGCTGTTGGCAGTGTTCTTTAGCATGAGAAACATAACTCAATAAACAGATACAATTTTATAATTAAAAACTTGGATTCTTTTTGAAAATGTGTAGTTTCACACCAACAGAAAGATGCAAGAATAGTTCAGAAACTTACTCTATACTCTTTGCCAGATTCCCTAGGATCAACGTTTTACCACATTAACAGCCCTCCTCTCTTGCCCTCCTTTTTTTGAGCTGTTTGAGAGTAAGTTGCAGACACTCAAAATGAAGCCATTCTCTTTTTTACCCATTGTGCAAGGATCAAAATCAGGAGATTAACATTGATATAATGGCGTTAGCGAATCTATAGATCTTATTCACACGTCTTCAAGTTTCCCAATCATGCTGTTTATATGAAAAGAAAATCCTGGATCACAATTGTATAGAATTGTCATGTGTCTTTAGTTTCCTTTAACCTGGAAATTTTTCCTTTTATAATTTAACATATTTGAAGATTATAGGCCAGTTATTTTGTAGTAGGTCCCTCAGTTTGGGTTTAATTGATGTTTCACAAGTGACATGTTTTTCTTAACGTATCATATCAGGAGGCATATGATATTGATTTGTCCCATTATAGGTGTTTACTTCGATCATTTGGTTAAGGTGGTCTGCCAGATTTCTCCATCATAAATACATGCTTTTCCTCTTTGTTTTTTTTTTTGTTTTTTTTTTTGTGGTACGCGGGGCTCTCACTGTTGTGGTCTCTCCTGTTGCGGAGCACAGGCTCTGGACGCGCAGGCTCAGCGGCCATGGCTCACGGGCCTAGCCACTCCGGGGCATGTGGGATCTTCCCGGACCGGGGCACGAAACTGTGTCCCCTGCATCGGCAGGCGGACTCTCAACCACTGCGCCACCAGGGAAGCCCCACCCACTAGTTTTTAACATCCATTGATGAATATGAATTAATTATGATGATGATTATTACCAATGGTAATTTTCCAATGCCATTATTTTTTTCTACATTTATTATTTGGGATTCTGATGTAAGGAGAGTTTCCCCCATTTTTATTTATTTATTTATTTGTCTTTATCAGTATGAACTCATTGATTATTATTTTATTTAATGGGTTATAGATAATGTTGTCATTTAAAAGTTTTGATACTTAAATTGTCATAATTTTGGCCAGTAGGAGACTATTTTTTTTAACATCTTTATTGGAGTATAATTGCTTTACAGTGGTGTGTTAGTTTCTGCTTTATAACAAAGTGAAGCAGCTATACATATACATATATCCCCATATCTCCTCCCTCTTACATCTCCCTCCCACCCTCCCTATCCCACCCCTCTAGGTGGTCACAGAGCACCGAGCTGATCTCCCTGTGCTGTGTGGCTGCTTCCCAGTAGCTAGCTATTTTACATTTGGTAGTGTATATATGTCCATGCCACTCTCTCACTTCGTCCCAGCTTACCCTTTCCCCTCCCCGCATCCTCAAGTCCATTCTCTATGTCCGTGTCTTTATTCCTGTCCTGCCCCTAGTTTTTTCAGAACCATATATATATATATTTTTTTTAGATTCCATATATATGTGTTAGCATGAGGTATTTGTTTTTCTCTTTTTGACTTACTTCAGTCTGTATGACAGACTCTAGGTCCATCCACCTCACTACAAATAACTCAATTTCGTTTCCTTTTATGCCTGAGTAATATTCCATTGTATATATGTGCCACATCTTCTTTATCTATTCATCTGTCAGTGGACACTTAGGTTGCTTCCGTGTCCTGGCTATTGTAAATAGAGCTGCAATGAACATTGTGGTACATGACTCTTCTTGAATTATGGTTTTCTCAGGGTATATGCCCAGTAGTGGGATTGCTGGGTCATATGGTAGTTCTATTTGTAGTTTTTTAAGGAACCTCCATACTGTTCTCCATAGTGGCTGTACCAATTCACATTCCCACCAGCAGTGCAAGAGTGTTCCCTTTTCTCCACACCCTCTCCAGCATTTATTGTTTGTAGATTTTTTGATGATGGCCATTCTGACTGGTGTGAGGTGATACCTCATTGTAGTTTTGATTTGCATTTCTCTAATGATTAGTGATGTTGAGTAGGAGACTTTTTAATGGGCACCTGTGAACTTTTGACATGTCCCCATCATTTTGTGAGTGTTTCCTTACTTTCTGGAACAAAAAGATATTCTAGGCCAGGGCTTGGTAAACTTTTTCTGTAAGTGGCCAGATAGTAAGTATTTTTGGCTTAGTGGGCTGTATTGTTGAAACTATTTAACTCCACCCTTACAGCAGGAAAGCAGCCATAGACAATTTATACATGAATGAGCATGGCTGTGTTCCAATAAAACTTTATTTACAAAGACAGGTGGCTGATTGGATTTGGTTATGGGCTGTAGTTTGCCAACTCCTTTTCTAGGGTCACATCGTACTTTCCCTTCTGCAGTCTCAGAATTGGCCGTTTTTCTAAGGAGCCTTGGTTCCTTCTAACTGTGAATGGTATTTAAACACTGAGACCTGGGCCCTTGATATGCTCATTGCTACTGGGATATCACTGATTCTAGGCCCTCTTAGAAGGCAGCTAGGTAATATACGAATATATACATACATAGTTGTATGCATTTGTGTGTGTGTATGCATACAGGCACATCTATATTTCTGTATTATAAACCATTTAGTTTTAGTGATAGATCGAATTTCATATCTATACCACAGGGTTTGTTCTAGCCTTTCTACTTCCTATATTTCTTTCTCCAACATTGATACATCTGACTCCTGTTATCCACAATAGTACCAATAAGTAAACAAATATTTACTTATTTGTTTAATTCTAGAATACACAGAAAGTAGTTTTAGAGTTGCTAACTTATACCTCTGTGAAAAACTAATCTATTAATTAGAATTTAATTCTTATTTACACTTCTTTTTTGTCTTTAGCCTTAGGGTTGAGTTAAATAATGTGCTCAAAAGTTACTTTGGTTAGTTTTTTTCCCTCCATCCCTTTAGTATGTTGTATTTTTCATTTTAAACATAGTTAGGATCACTTGTTTTTATTTGCACTGCATTTCAGGCTATTTCCCCCATTTTTATTTTATTTTATGTCGCTTTTTTTTGAGTATGTGAAACATGAGTATGATTTCAAAAGTCAAAACATACAAAAAGGCATATGCAGTGAAATGTTACTCCATATCCATTTCTTTTACCAAGTTTTCACTTTTCTCCTTTTCACCCTGTTCCCACCTACCCCCTGTAGTTATATAGTGTCACTAGTTCTAATTTACTATTTTGTGTGTCTTTTTGCACAAATGAGCATATGTTTGTGTGTAATTCTTGTTTTTTCTTCTTTTTCATAAAAGGAAGCATACTATGCATCATCTGTCCTATAATTAATTCACAAACTCATGAGTTGGGCAAAGTAGAACACTTCTCTGTGGTGAAATGAGTGGCCTCAGCTAAATCTGCAGGGGTGAGTGGGGACTTCATCAGGTTATGGTCAAGTTGAGCCAAGAACAGGAAGCAGACTGGAGTCACCCACACTTTCTGCTTTGGGTTAAAAAGACAATAATGACTTTGGTAGCAGGGATCTTGGTGATATTATCTCTCGAGACTGCTCTAATCTAGAGTGTCGTCCTCCAGTCTAGCAGTTGCCCTCTATGCCTGGTGCAGTTGTGATCCTGGAGTCTCCTTTCTCTGTCATCTTGGAAATTACCTTTGTACTTTTTTGTGCTGTGTTTCTTCCTCATTGTATCCCATATCATGCTTTTTCTTAGTTTACTTTGTCATTTTGGTGGAGCACATCTTTTTGTAGCCTCATAAGAAAAAATATGTGAACTTTTTTTAGATCTGTACTTCTGAAAATGTCTTTTATTCTACCCCCCATGCTTCATTTTTAGTTTGACTGCATATAGAATTCTAGGTTAGAAATAATTTTCCTTAACTTGTTTTACTACTTTATTGAGGTTTAATTTATGTACATTAAATATTTCCAATATTTAACATGTTTTCTGAGGATCTAGTTTTTGTTCTGGTATCATTTCCCTTTAGCCTGAAGAACTTCCTTTTGTGTTTCTTGTAGTGCTTGTAGTTTCTTGTTTTGCTGGTGATGGATTTTCTTGGTTCCCCTTTACCTGAAAAAGGTCTTTATTTTGCCTTCATTCCTGAAAGATATTTTTGCTGGATATAGAGTTCAGGTTGATAGTTTTTCCTTTCAGCCCTTTAAAGAAGTTGTCCTGCTGTCCTCTGGCTTTCATGAAAGAAGATGATAAGATGTTTTAGGAGTGCTGACAGTGTTCCGCTGTCTTCTGGATGCCTTGAAAGAAGATGATAAGAAATAAGAGGGAATTCTCTGGTGGTCCAGTGGTTGGGACTCTGCCTTCTCACTGCTGAGGGCCCGGGTTCAATCCCTGGTCTGGGAGCTAGGATCCCACAAACAGGGCGGTGCAGCCAAAACAAAAAAAGATAAGAAATCTGCTGCCATTTGAATATATTCCCTTCTGTGTAGTGCACCATTTTCCTTTGGCTGCTTTAAATTTTGTCTGTATCTTTGGTTTCTAGCAGTTTGGTTATGATGAATCTATATGTAGTTTTCTTTGAATTTTTCCTTTTTGGGGTTCATTGAGCTTCTTGAATCTATATATTTATATCTTTTACACCAAATCTGGGATGTTTTTGTCAATATTTACTCTACTTTTTTGGATTCATTCTCTCTTTATCTTTTGGGACTCCAAGAACCTATGTTTGGTCTTTTGATATTGTCCCTTAAGACCATAAGGTTCTGTTCATCTCTTTGTTGAGTCTTTCTTCTGTTTTTCAGATTGTATAATACGTATTGATAAATTTAAGCTCATTGACTTTTTACCCTTTATCTCTATTTTGCTCATCCACTGAATTTTTAGTTTCAGATATTGTATTTTTCAGTTTTAAAATTTCCATTTTTAAAGTAAAATTTTATTTCTCTGTTGAGATTTCTTATCATTTCATTCATTCACATGTCTTTTCCTTTACCTCAAAGAGCATAGTATTCATGGCTGGTTTAAAGTCCTTGTCTGATGTTTCTAACTCCTGAGTCATTTTGAAATTGGCAAATGTTAATCTTTCTCACTTCGGAATGGGTCACATTTTCTGGGTTTCTTGTATTTGAAATAATTTTTGATTGTGTCTTGGATGTAGTTAATAGCATCTTTTGTAATTCTGAATTCTTTTAAATTCCGCGGAAGAACGTTGATGTTTTTGATTTCATTGGCCTTTAGTCTCAGACCTCATTAGGTTCAGACTGTAAGTCTTGTATTCTGTAGCTTCAAGTCTCAGTTCACTTGTTTAAGCCTATATAATGCTGCGTTGAGTCTGTCCTACACACTTACACAGTTGGAGGGTCAGCCTGAGACTTGTACAATATTTATAAGAATTAAGGGAGTCCCTTCTTCAGCTCTCTCTTCTAGATTCTCACTGGCAGCCAGCTGTGGTTGCCCAGGCTTCTTTCCCTTTCTTCTGGCCAGGCAGCCTGTGGGATTTCTCTTGAAGTTTTAGCTGCCTGTACTGCACCACTCCTGTGACTGCAGCCTGCCTGTCAGGCGAAACTGCCCCTGTTCCAACCCCCACCCCCCAAAAAACAAACACATGAAACTCACTTCAGTGCCAGTCACGTCCCTAAACTTCTACTCCTCCTAATAGTGTCTTTTGTTTACTCTTCAGAATCTCCAGGTAGTGTTTTTCCCCAGAATTTATAGTTGTTAACCTAATTTGTTTCTTATTTATTTATTTATTTATTTAATTTTTATTAGTAAAATTAAAAAAAATTGAAGTATAGTTGATTTACAGTATTAGTTGTAGGTGTATAGCATAGTGATTCAATATTTTATAGATTATATTCCATTTAAAGCTATTACAAAATAGTGGCTATATTTCCCTGTGCTGTGTAATATATCCTTGTTGCTTATTTATTTTATACATAGCAGTTTGTGTCTCTTAATCCCATACCTCTATCTTGCCCTGCCCCCCTTCCTTCTCCCATGGTAACCCCTAGTTTGTTCTCTATGTTTGTGAGTCTGTCTCTGTTTTGTTATATACATTTGTTTGTGTTATTTTTTGGATTCCACATGTAAACGACATCATACAGTATTTGTCTTTCTCTGACTCATTTCACTATGTAGGTCCATCTGCGATGTTGCAAATGTCAGAATTTCATTCTTTTTTATGACTGAGTAGTATTCCACTGTATGTATACACCACATCTTCTTTATCTGTTCATCTGCTGAGGGACACTTAGGTTGCTACCATGTCTTGGCTATTGCAAATAATTCTGCTATGAACATTGGGGTGCATGTATCTTTTCAAATTAGTGTTTTCATTTTTTTAGAATATATACCCAGGAATGGAATTCCTTGATCATATGATAATGCTATTTTTAGTTTTTTGAGAAACCTCCCTACTGTTTTCCACAGTGGCTGCACCAGTTTACATTCCCAGCAGTGTATGAGGGTTCCCATTTTTCCACACCCTTGCCAACATTTGTTCTTTGTCTTCTTTTTGATGATTGCCATTCTGACAAGGGTGAAGTAGTATCTCACTGTGGTTTTGATTTACATTTCCCTGCTGATTAGCGATGTTGAACATCTTTTCATGTACCTGTTGGCCATCTGCATGTCCTCTTTGTAAAAATGTCTATTCAGGTCTTATGCCCATTTTATTTTTATTTTATTTATTTATTTATTTATTTATTTTTTGCGGTACACAGGCCTCTCACTGTTGTGGCCTCTCCCGTTGCGGAGCACAGGCTCCGGACGCGCAGGCTCAGCGGCCATGGCTTACGGGCCTAGCCGCTCCGCGGCATGTGGGATCTTCCGGACCGGGGCACGAACCTGTGTCCCCTGCATCGGCAGGTGGACTCTCAACCACTGCACCACCAGGGAAGCCCTTATGCCCATTTTTAAATTGGGTTGTTTGCTTTTTTCATGTTGAGTTGTATGAATTGTTTGTGTATTTTGGATATTAACCTCTTATCAATCATATCATTTGCAAATATTTTCTCCCATTCAGTAGGTTGGCTTTTTGTTTTGTTGCTGACTTCCTTTGTTGTGAAACAGCTTTTAAGTTTAATTAAGTCCCATTTGTTTCTTTTTGCTTTTATTTCCTTTGTCTTAGGGGACAGACCCAAAAAAATATTGCTACAATTTTTGTCAAAGAGTATTCTGCCTATGTTTTCTTCTAGGAGTTTTCTGGTATCTGGTCTTACATTCAGGTCTTACATTAATCCATTTTGAGTTTAGTTTTGTATTTGCTGTTAGAAGCTATTCTAATTTTATTCTTTTACATGTAGCTGTCCAGTTTTCCCAGCACTACTTATTGAAGAGACTTTTTTCTCCATTGTATATATTCTTGCCTCCTTTGTTATAGATTTATTGGCCGTAAGTATGTGGGTTTATTTCTGGGGTTGCTTTTTGGTTCCATTGATCATGTGTCTGTGTTTGTTCCAGTACCATCCTGTTTTGATTACTGTACCTTTGTAATATAGTCTAAAGTCAGGGAGTGAGATTCCTCCAGCTCTGTTCTTCTTTCTCAAGATTGTTTTGGCCAGTTTGGGGACTTTGTTCTTTCCATACAAATTTTAAAATTATTTGTTCTAGTTCTGTGTAAAATGCCATTGGTAATTTGATAGGGATTGCATTGAATCTGTTGATTGCCTGGGTACTATGGTCATTTTAACAATATTCTTCCAATCCAAGAATGCGGTATATCCTTCCATTTGTTTGTGTCATCTTTGGTATCTTTCATCAGCGTCTTATAGTTTTCAGAGTACAGATCTTTTGCCTTGTTTGGTATGTTTATTCCTAGGTATTTTATTCCTTTTGATGCAATTTTAAACGGGTTTTTTTTTTTTCTGCTTTCTCTTTCTGATAGTTTATTATTAGTGTATAGAAAAGCAACAGATTTCTGTATATTAAGCTTGTATCCTGCAACTTGACTGAATTCATTTATTAGTTCCAGTAGCTTTTTGGTGGAGATTTTTGGGTTTTCTATGGCGTTATCATGTCATCTGAAAATAGTGACAGTGTTACTTCTTTGCTTCTAATTTGAATGCCTTTTATTTCTGTTGATTGCTCTGGCTAGGACTTCCAGTACTATGTTGAATAGAAGTGGTGGGAGTGGGCATCCTTGTTTTGTTCCTAAATTTTGTGGGAAGGCTTTTAGCTTTTCACCATTGCATATGATGTTGGCTGTGTGTTTGTTGTAAATGGCTTCTATTATATTGAGATATGCTCTCTCTATACTCACTTTGGTGAGAGTTTCTATCATTGATGGATGTTGAATTTTGTCAAATGCTCTTTCTGTGTCTATTGAGATGATCATGTGATTTTTTCCCCCTTCCTTTTGTTAATGTGGTATATCACATTGATTGATTTGTGAATGTTGAACCATCCTTGCTTGCGTGCCTGGAATATATTCCACTTGATCAGGGAGTATGATCCTTTTTATATATTGTTGGAATTAGGTTGCTAATATTTTGATGAGGATTTTTACATCTATATTCATCAAAGATACTGGCCTGCAGTGTTCTTCTTTTTGTATTGTATTTTGTCTGGTTTTGGTATCAGGATAATGATGGCCTTGTAGAATGAATTTGGGAGTGTTCTGTCCTCTTCAGTTTTTCGGAATAGTTTGACACGGATAGGTATTTCCTCTTCTTTATATGTTTGGTAGTATTACCCCGTGAAGCCATCTGGTCCTGGACTTACGTTTATTGGGAGCTTTTTTTTTTTTAAATTACAAATTCAGTTTCACTACTAGTGATCAGTCTGTTCAGATTGTTTCTTCCTGATTCAGTCTCGGCACGTTGTATGTTCATAGAAATTTGTCCATTTTTTTCTTGTTTGTCCAGTTTGTTGGCACATAACTGTAGAATTCTCGTATGATTTTTTGTATCTCTATGGTATTGGTTGTTATTTCTCCGCTTTCGTTTCTTATTTTATTTGGGTTCTCTCTTCTTGATTAGCCTGGCTAAAGGTTTATCAATTTTGCTTATGTTTTCAGAAAACCAGCTCTTGGTTTCATTGATCTTTTGTGTTGTTATTTTGGTATCTATTTTATTTATTTCCTCTCTGATCTTTATTGTTTCCTTCCTTCTGCTGACTTTGGTTTTGTTTGTTCTTCTTTTTCTAATTCCTTTAGATGGTAGGTTAGGTTGTTTACTTGAGATTATTCTTGTTTTTTGAGGAAGCCTTGTATTGCTATAAACTTCCCTCTTAGAACTGCTTTTGCTGCATCCTATAGATTTTGGAAAGTTGTGTTTCCATTTTTATTTTTCTCAAGGTATTTTTTGATTTCCTCTTTGATTTCTTCATTGAGCTGGTTTTTTTTTAGTAGCATGTTGTTTAGTCTCCATGTGTTTGTGCTTTTTCCATTTTCCTCTCTATAATTGAGTTCTAGTTTCATACTGTTGTGGTCAGAAAAAATGCTTGATATAATTTCCATCCTCTTAAATTTGTTGAGACGTGTTTTGTGGTGTTAGCATATGATCTATGCTGGAGAATGTTTCATGTTTTCTTGAAAAGAATGTGTATTCTGCTGGTTTTGAATGGAATGTCCTGTAGATATCTATTATTCCAACTGGTTTATTATGCTGTTTAAAACTACAGTCGCCTTATTGATTTTCTGTCTGGATGATCTGTCCATTGATGTTGGTGGGGAGTTAAAGTCCTCTACTATTATGGTATTATTGTCAGTTTCTCCCTTTGTGTGGGTTAATATTTGCTTTATATATTTAGGTGCTCCTGTATTGGGTGCAGGTATGTTAACAAGTATATATAATATTCTCTTCTCTTATTGATCCCTTTATCATTATATAATGCCTTTCTTTGTCTTTTGTTATAAGACTTTGTTTTAAAGTCTGTTTTGTCTGATATGAGTATTGCTCCCCTTGCTTTCTTATTGTTTCCATTTGCATGAAATCCTTTTCTATCACCTCTCTTTCAGTCTTTGTGTGTTTTTAACTCTGATGTGAGTCTCCAGTAAGCAGCATATAGATGGGTCTTGTTTTCTTTTACCCAATTAGCCACCCTATATCTTTTGATGGGAGCATTTAGTTTATTGACATTCAAAGTAATTATTGATTGGTATGTACTTATTGCAATTTTATTACTTGTTTTCTGATTGTATTTCTCTGTTCCTTTCTTCTTCTTTTTGTTTCTTCTCTTGTGATTTGATTTTCTTTAGTAGTATGTTTGTGTTCCTTTCTTTCTAGTTTTTGTGTATCTGTTGTAGGCTTTTTGATGTGGTTACCATGGGGTTCATATATGTTGACCTATAACTATACTTACTTGTTTTAAACTGATAGTCATATACGTTCAAACACATTCTAAAAGGTCTACCATTTTTACTCCTCCCCCATATTTTGTGGTTTTGATGCCATATTTTATATTTTCATGTTTATCCATTAGCTGTTTGTTATAGTTACAGTTGCTTTTAAAATTTTTTGTAATCTTTGTACTACTTTATTTAAGTGGTTGATCTCAGTCCTTACCATTAATTTGCCTTTCCTAGTGGGATTTTTCCTTTCCTACAGATTCTTAATTCTTGTTATAGCCTTTTCTTTTTACTTAGAAAAGCCCTTTTAACATTTATTTTAGCGTAGGTTTAGTATTAATGAACTCTTTTGGTTTTTGCTTTTCTGAGAAGTTCTTTATCTCTCCTTCAATTTTAAATGATAATGTTGCTGGGTAGAGTGTCCTACGTTGCAGGTTTTTCCCTTTCAGCCACTCCCTTTTGCCCTGCAGAGTTTCTGCAGAAAAATCATCTGATAGCCCTGTGGGGGTTCCCTTGTACATGACTCTTTTTCACTTGCTGCCTTTAGGATTCTCTCTTTTTCTTAACTTTTGCTATTTTAATTGTGATACATCTCAGTGTGAGTCTGTTTAGGTTCATCTTATTTGGGTCCTTTTGTGCCTACTATATCTTCTTAAGGTTTGGGAGTTTTTCAGCTGTAATTTCATCAAATACATTTTTGACCCTCTTCTCTCATTTCTCCTTCTGGGACTTCTATAATGTGAATGTTGGTGTGCTTGATGTTATCTCAGAGAGCTCTTAAATTGTTCTCATTTTTTTTTTTGCGGTACGCAGGCCTCTCACTGTTGTGGCCTCTCCCGTTGCGGAGCACAGGCTCCGGACGCGCAGGCTCAGCGGCCATGGCTCACGGGCCCAGCCGCTCTGCGGCATGTGGGAGCCTCCCGGACCAGGGCATGAACCCGTGTCCCCTGCATCGGCAGGCAGACTCTCAACCACTGCGCCACCAGGGAAGCCCCTGTTCTCATTTTTAAAAGTTGTTTTTCTTTTTGCTGTTCTTATTGAGTGATTTCCGTTATTCTATCTTCCAGATCACTTCTACATTCTTCTGTTTCACTTAGTCTGCTACTCATTCCTTGTAGTGTGTTTTACCTTTCAGTTGTTGTATTCTTCAGTTCTCACTGGTTCTTTTTTATATTTTCTAGCTCCTTGTTAAAAGTCTCACTGTTTGTCTATTCTTTTCCCTAATTCAGCTAGCATCCTTATTACTGATGCTTTGAATTCTTTATCTGGTAAATTGTATATTTCTGTTTAATTATTTTTTTTCCTAGGGATTTTCTCTTGCTCTTTCAATTGAGACCAGTTCCTCTGTCTTTTCATTTTGCTTAACTTTCTCTGTCTCTGTGAATTTAAGTGAACTCGTTACCTATTGCTGTCTTAAAGGGGTGTCCTTATGTGAGAGTGTCCCTGTACAGCATGTGTGTGCCCAGTGCCTTTAGTGGGAGAACTGGATTTGTTGTGAACAGGAGTCACCATCTTTCTTTGAGGTGTGCTGGCAGCTGTCACCTTGGTAGGAGGTGGGGCTGGAGATGGAAAGGCTGGGGCGGAGCCAGCTGTGAGGCAGGACTTCCCCTCTGCTCAGTGACCATTACTGCCTTATTGGGGGGTGGGGTTGGATCTCAAGATGATGGAGCAGAAGCCCTGAGGTTCTGGTCTGAGCTGGCTCTGTTCCGTTTAAGTGTGTGTTCTCCCCTCTTTCAGCACTGGCACCCTTGCCCCAGAGGGGGCCAGTGCTAGAGCAAGAGGGGCCTGTGTGGGCTCTCAGCTCATGATGGGGTGCAGGCCATGGTGAGATGGCTGCTGTCACAGATTGGAACTGCCCCCACGTGCTGCCTGTGTAAGTGCCAGCAACGGCCGCCTCTGCCATGCTGAGACACCACCCTGGGTCCCAGTTGCCTTTGTGTCCCACAGCCAAGTTCTCTTCCCACTTGTGGTAGCCCTTGCTCCAGTGTGGAGCTGTGAGGTGAAGTAAGTGTGGCTCTGGTGTACACTCAGCTCAGGCTAGGAAACGTGCCAGTGCAGTTGTGGGAAACTGGGCAGCCACTGGAGCAGTCCTTGTTCTGCTCTCTCCGCCCTGCTTAGGAAGCAAGCCAGCACTTGCACCCTCCTCATGAGTGGAATCCAGGCTTCCCACAGCTCTCCTGTTACTCCTAGTAGCCCTCCATCTAGCCAAGGGAGCTTGTCTTCCCTGGGTTGGGCCCAAAACACTTGCTCCCCAGGGTGGATCTCTGCCTGTGTATTCTTCCTTTTCCTCTAAATCCCCTCCCAGTGGCGCAAGTTCTGACCTGATTGCTTCTCTTCCCTTCCTGCTGGATTCCATGTGGATCTTTCTTACAGCCTTGGTTGTACAGGAGTCTTTCTGCCAGTTTCCAGTTAGTTTTCAGTGAGAATTGTTCCTCATGTAGATGTATTTTTGATGTGTTTGTGGGGGGAGGTGAGTTCCACATCTTCCTACTCCACCATCTTGATTGATCCCCCCCAGTTTGGTTTTAAGTCATTTTTCCAGCTTCACTGCCAAGCATGGGCTCTTCTGACTTACCATTTTCATCAGGAATTCACATGGTATGATATTGAAAAAATCTTTAGTAAGAGATGAGACCTGGAAGGTAGGTGTATTAGTCAGGGTTTTAGAGAAACAAAACCACTAGGACATGGATATGGAAAGGTATTTATCATGAGGACTGGCTCATGCAGTCATGGAGGCTAAGAAGGCCCACGGTCTGCTCTCTGCAAGCTAGAGACCTAGGAAAGCAGGTGGTGTAATTCAGTGAGTCTGAAGGACTGCGAACCAGGGGGCTGATGATGTACATTCCAGTCAAGGTCTGAAGGTCTGAGAACCAGGAGTGCCGAGGGCAGAAGTTCAGTGTCCCAGCTCAAGTAATCAGACTGGAAGGGCCAAATTCTTCCTTTCTCTGCCTTTTTGTTTTACTCAGACTCTCAACATACTGTATGATGCCCACCCGCATTAGGGAGGGTGAACTGCTTTACTGAGTCCGCCTATTCAAGTGCTAATTTCATCCAGAAACATTTTCACAGGTAGACTGAAATAATGTTTAGCCAAATATCGGCACCCTGTGATCCAATGAAGTTTAACACATAAAATTAACCATTACAGGGCTTCCCTGGTGGTGCAGTGGTTGAGAGTCCACCTGCCGATGCAGGGGACACGGGTTCGTGCCCTGGTTCAGGAGGATCCCACATGCCTCGGAGCAGCTGGGCCCGTGGGTCATGGCCGCTGGGCCTGTGCGTCCGGAGCCTGTGCTCTGCAATGGGAGAGGCCACAGCAGTGAGAGGCCCGCGTACCGCAAAAAAAAAAAAAAAAAAAAAGAAAGAAAAATAAAAAATTAACCATTACGTTGGATTAGATTACAGAGTTGCATTGAGGAACCCTTAAGGGTTTTGGAAATGCTGTTCATAAACTATCTTCTGTGTTTTAGGTGAAACATGGATTGAGGAAAAGAGATGAGTCGTTGAGAGACCTGTTAAGAATCTTGTCATCTTTAGGCTACGCTATTGCAACAATCTGAATTCAGACAGTGCTAATCAAGTTGGAAAGGAAGGAATCTGTTTAGGATACATTTTGAAGACAGAATAGACAAAATACGGTAATAGAGTATTATTAATGGAGAGAAAGAATTTAGATGACTGCTGTTTGCTGCCTACCGATGATAATGATGTCATTAATCTGGATGCAGTATGCAGGCAGAAAATCTGGTTTGAGGTCAATAATAACTTGAATTAGAAACATGTTGCATTCAAAGTGCTTGCCAATATTATTCAACAGGAAGTTGGAAAGTTAAAGGAGAACTTCAGAGAGAAGGGTTGGAGATGTAGATTTAAAACTCTTTAACAGAGAAGTGAAATGAGTCTTAATAATAGAACATTGCAAATGGTAGGAACTGAAGAGGTAAGTGAAAGAAGAGGAGTCATCAAGGAAATTTGAGAATTGCAGAGAGAGTTAGAAGAACCAGGTGACTGCTGTGTCCTGGATGTCACTGGAGAAGAATGTGTAGTCCAAGGGGCTG
The DNA here is from genome assembly GCF_951394435.1 of Stenella coeruleoalba. NCBI lineage: Eukaryota > Metazoa > Chordata > Mammalia > Artiodactyla > Delphinidae > Stenella > Stenella coeruleoalba. Next base: position 120,249,444 of record NC_137151.1, read on the forward strand.
ATGAGTGGCATCCTGTTCTGGGGTGGCCTAGAAGAAAATAACTGAGACTATACCATTGTCCTGGTGATGAGGATTTTCCTCCCTGGGAATACTGAAAGCTTTATTTCATTGTAGAGATGAGGGCAAACATCATATTCCCAGGGGGATTAAAGAGTATGTCATGGGGAAATAGAGCTTGTGAGTCTAGACCACATTTTCAAACTTTGGCAGAGACGGGAATGAGAGAAATAGAATGGTATCTGGTAGCTTGAAGCGTGCAGAATAAGAGCAGGGCCAGGCCCTTGATTTGGATATATTCTGTTAGGGAGGCTACTGTGGAGAGAATAATGAGTATGACAAAGTTCTAGAGTAGATAGATAAAAATTGGATGAAGAGGGCTTCCCTGGTGGTGCAGTGGTTGAGAGTCCGCCTGCCAATGCAGGGGACATGGGTTCGTGCCCCGGTCCAGGAGGATCCCACATGCCACGGAGCGGCTGGGCCCGTGAGCCATGGCCGCTGAGCCTGCGTGTCCAGAGCCTGTGCTCCGCAATGGGAGAGGCCACAACAGTGAGAGGCCCACATACCAGAAAAAAAAAAAAAAAATTGGATGAAGAACACACCTTGAGGAGGTTGTCAACATGTAGGGACGTTTCTTCCTCTCATACAGGATGAGAGGAGAGGATAGATGAAATCATAGAGAGCTTTTGTCAGAAAGAAGAGTGAGTCCGTATAGGGGAGAGTTGGGAATTGAAGGCATTGACTGTAAATGAGAGAGTTAAGGGTTAGGTTGACACTTCCTCTTCCAGCTATAGCATAGAAAATAATTGGAAACCAATCTTCCTTCTGAGAACAACTAGAAAAGCTCACTACCACCCTCTCTCCCCCAGCAAAGGAAAAAAAAAAAAGAATTGAAGGTATTTGAGAGGTAATAAGAATGAATATCTAGGAGAGAATAAAGGCTTAGGGAGATAAGGCTAGTGTTTCGTGTTGTTTGTCTCCTACAGATGTTTACTAATTTTTGGAGGGATCAGCTGAAAGACTTAGAAGCTGAAAAACTGAGTGGTGAATTTGATAATCTCTTAGGGCCAGAGAGAAAAGGATTAGAATTTAGGCCCTGCCCAGGTTGGGAGTGTGTGGCCTTAGTGAAACAGTCTTATTTGGGATTGGTAGATACACCTACAAGTAAGGGTGACTGCATCTATATAGGCCTTTAAAGGAGTTGTAACTCTACTTTGAATACATTTAAACCCTGAAAAAAGATTAAGGTAATTTGTTTTATTTGTCTTAGGTGCTTGGCAGAAGCAAATGTAAATCCTGTTTGAAAGATGATAACATTATACTAGACCTTAAATTATTACTAGAAACATTTTGAAAGTATAATGTCCAGCCCATAATAATAAAAAAGAAAATCAGGCACATGATCAAACAACACAAACAAAATCAAACGGAAGAAACAGAAGGTAATATTAGATCAATAGGGACCTCTGATATTGGAGTTTTTAGGAGCCAACTTTAGTATAGCTATTCTTACCTTGTGCAAAGAGAAAAGATTCACCATTTTCCACAGAGAACTGAATACTTTTGAAAGAATGATATGGAAAATCTAGACTTGAAAACATAATAACTGAAATTAGGAACTTGATGGGTTCAACAGAAGATTAGATATAGCTGAAGAGAAAATTAATGAAGTGGAGAGTTACTGAAGCAATTGAGGGTGACATTAAGACTTTGAGAAGGTCAAAAGTGTGTAATTGGAGTCCCAGACAAGGGGTTGAGAAAGAACGGGGCAGAAGTGATACTGAAGGAAATTTGCTGAAAGCTTTCCATAACTGTTGAAACTTATCAAGCAATAGATTCTCAAAACCTTATTAAGACTATGCAGAATAAAAAGAAATCCATACCTTGGTATATTGTATAAACCTGTAGATAACCAAAGACAAAGAAAAAAATTTCAAAAGCTGTCTAGAGATGGGGAGAGGGAATAAAGTATACTTTCAAAGAACCAACAAGTAGACTAATGGCTAACTTCTCAGCAGACACAATGGAAGCCAGAAGACGATGGAATGATATCTTCACATTAGAGAATAACTGTCAATCTAGAATTTTAAAACCTGCGATAATATCCTACAAAAATAAAGATGAAATACAGATATTTCAGACTTGACAGTTTTTCAGTTGCACTAGCCACTCTTTAAAATGTTTGAAAGACAAATGTGGCTAGTGGCTACCTTATTGGGCAGCACAGATATTGAAAATTCCCATCATTTCAGAAAGGACAGCATTGCTATAGATATTAAGAAAACCATGACGATATTTTGAAGAACCACGCCCTCCCCCCAAAAAAAAGGGGAACCTTTAGGTGATATTGACAAATGCTTAAAAAATGCAAATTAACAAAACTGATCTAAAAAGAAATTTAAAAATTGAAGCTATTTAAATGTTATTTTTTTTGTGTGTGTGTATGTGACGTCTGCCTGTAGTATCAGGGGGAATACTATCCCCATAGAATTAATTAGGGAGTATTTCTCCTACTTTTTTAGAAGAGTTTGAAAAGGATTGGTGTTATTTTTTCTTTCTGTTTGGTAGAATTCACCAGTGAAGCTACCTGGGCTTTTTTTATTGGAAGATTTAAAATTACCAGTTTAATTTCTTTATTTTTTATATGTCTATTTAAATTTTCTATTTCTTCTTAAGTCAGCTTCAGTAATTTGTGTTCTTCTAGGAATTTATCCATTTCATCTAAGTTGTCTAGTTGGCATAAAGTTGTTCACTGATTCCCTTATAATCATTTTCATTTCTATAAAGTTAGTAGACCTGTCCCCTTTTTCATTCCTGTTTCTGTGATCATCCTGTGGAGGTGGAATGGACCCCTTCCCAATTAGTAGGATGTCTATACTGATTGCCCTCTGTACATCAAGAGAATCTGAGAGAAAATTTATTACTCACCTAGGAGACTCCTGGGGAGAGAAGGGTGGGTATAAGCATCTCTGGCCTGGCTTGAGCCAGAGGGAAGGAGTGAGTTTGGCCTTTATAATGGTTAGGGGACTGAAGATGCGAAGGTCCCATGTGCAGGCTGGGGATTTTTGAAATGTGAATTTCCCTCTCGTGCCAAAAAAGGTGGGAATGCAATGGACTTTCTTATCAACCTGTCCAGGTTGGGTCAAAGGGGAAGGGGGAGGTGAGGCTTAAGGTAAATTAGTGGTCAAACATCAAAAAATGAAGCCAGACTCTTTATTACAAATTGTAAATTTTGGTTAAAATTTTTTTTGCAATTTTTGATTTTTCTTCAGATTGGATAATCTTGATTGATCTGTTTTTCCATGTTTATTGATTCTTTCTTCTGTTAGCTCAGATCTGCTCTTGAGTTCCTCCAGTGAAATTTTCATTTCAGTTGTTCTGTCTTTCAACTTGGAATTTCCATTTGGTTCTTTTAAAATAATTTCAATCTCTTACTGATATTTTTTATTTGATGAATCATTGTCATCATAGTTTCCTTTAAAGATGGTTTCTTTTAGTTCTTTGAACATATTTATAATAGCTGCTTTGAAGTCTTTGTTGCCTGAATCTAAAATCTAGGCTCACTTAGAGATAATTTTTATTGAAACTATCCCCGCCCCATTGTATGGGTCAGACTTTTCTGGGTTTTTTTTTTGCATATCTTATAATTTTTGTTGAAATCTGGATGTTGTTGATAATATATTCTGCATTCTGATTCCTTTTCCTCCAGAGTTGGAGGTGGTTCCTCTGTTTGTTTAGCGGCTTGCATGGGCTAATTCTGTGGAGTCTGTTTCTCTCATGGTGTGTAGCTAGCTGCTCATGTCTCTGCTCAGTTCTTTTTTTCTTGTTTTTATTTTTAAGCATGACTTTCTGATAGTTGCCCTTGAGTCAGCATATCTTAGTGGTCAGCTTATGATTAGTCAGAAGTTGTGTTTAAACTCCTTGAAACGATGAGGCCCCCACCCTTTGTCAGTGGTCCTGGTGAGACTTGGGAAATGCATTCAAAATTGAGGCAGTTTACAAGTCTGCCCTGGATTTTGCTTTCTGTATTTGCAAGGCTCACATTCATCCAGGGATGAATAGCTCTCTAGGACCCACTCATTTCTCTCCTGTATGTTTACAGTCTTGAGCATACACACAGCAGGAAAATGTAGATTCTTACAAGACGCACTTTGGTTGTCTCATTCCCTGATTCTTCCTGTTATATTTCTGGTTGGTCTCTTGATCTGTTGCTTGCCCTAACTGGTATTACAAACCAGACTAGCTGTGATATTGGCCTTTCCTGATTTTTTGCCCCTTAAATCACTGTTGTCGTTAAAAATGCCTGTGGGCGTGGAATTCTTCTCGCTCTGCTCCAAATAAATTTAGCTCTCTCTGGTAGTGGGGTTGCCAGTCATTACCGCTTGCCCTGCCCTATTAGGACTTCCACATCAAGAAACTGGGGGTAGGTGTAGGATGGTGGGAGCCCTAGGCTAAACCACCATACATTTCCACTGTTGTTACTGAGATTCAGTAGATTTTTCTTGAATAAACACTTCTCAATTTGTTGTATGTCTTCGGTTAATATCCAGATCCTTAAATGGTTGGTTTTGATAATTTTGTCCATTTTTATTGTTGGGGATAATATTTGTCAAACTCCTCATTCAACCATTCTGGGGGTTCTTTCCCCTGCCTTCTCTCTCAGTTTCTCTGTCTCATTTTTAAACATTTAAATTTTATTCATACTAAATTTTATTTCAGAATATGTTATGAAGTAGGGATCTATTGGCTATTTTTTAAAAAAATGGCATTAAGTAGTGTTTTAACATTACTTAACTATTTCATGTGTTTCCCAATTATTTGCAATGTATATTTTTTATTTTTAAATTTCAGTGAGATTTATTTTAATCCCATCCTCTTTTTTTCTTTATTCCATTATTATATCCTCTTTCACATGTTTTTACCATCTCTCGCTTTCCATTGGCTCCATCTTAGCTTCTGAATAGGCTTAACCTTCTCTTTCTTTAAACCTCTCATGACTTATCTCCTTGAGTTTCCTTCACTACCCAGGTTCATTAATTTCTTCTGTTCTTGCTACTCATAAGGCTGAATGAGACTAGGGTAAGGCAAGTGAGATGCCTAGGGCACAAACATTTAAGGAGGCACTTATCTTGGAGTCCTACAAGCATGGGGATGGCACTTGTGTCACTTAGCTTTCATAAATTTTGTGTCCTAGGTGCCTTGCTTGCCTCACCCTAGTCCTGGCTCTGCTACTCATATTTCTCTCTAGTATATATTTGTTGTAACCTGGTTTATTGTCCCAGATAGTCTTCATTTATTCAAATTTTTGAGCACCTGCTCTGTACTATACATTGGGTCTCAAGACACCACTTCTTTTACCCAGATGCTTTCTTTGTTTACACTTTCTCAAGTCTAGTGCTTTTCCTACATTACTCCTCATTCCTACTCTTTTGTACCATGTGACACTATTAACCATTACTGCCTGTTCATCCTAATCTTAGCCCAACTCTTCAGAATGTACAGCTCTTTCCATGGCAAGACACCCTCTCTAGGAGCCAGTGGGCAGTTGGGCAGTGTATCATTGGCCCTCATTCTGGAAGCTGGTGAGGATTAGCTGGTGACTTGTGCTTTTAGTGTGTCAGGGTAGGAGTGTCCAGGATTTTTCCAGGGTTAATGGGCCTTCACAACTACATCACTGGGAAGGGAAGGTTGCTTGCTTGTTTGTCTTCTGCTTAGCATCTTGTATTCTTGGAATCTTTCCATCTGCTTCCAGTGCTTTGATACCCAAAGGCAGACTTTGACTCTGCTCGGCTGGTCTGGCTTATTCCTGCTGACTTTGTTTCCTGGTTTTCCATTCTTTGCTGATTTGTTTTTAGCATGGTTTCCCTGAATGACCCTGCTTTGCTTGGTGTTCTCACTGCTTGCTCATGAAAACAAACTCATCCAGTCATTTAAGGAGTGATTATTGAGCACCTGTTCTATCCTAGGTACTGTGGGAGCCAGTGGGATTATAGTGATGATCTCAACTAAACATTCCTTATATTCCTGAGCTAGACAGAAAAGTTAGGTGTAAATCACACCAACTGAGGCATTTGCTGTGAAAAAAGGTTACAAATGCAGCTGGCCTAGGACATTTGAGTTGAGATCTCTGTGCCTCCGTCTCACTTGACTGGCAGTATCTCCCCTTAACTTTGAACTCTTGCCTGCATCAAGCCTTGATATGAAGCGCCCCATTGTCAATCCTGGCTCTTGGTTTTGGATTGCCTTTCTCCTGCTTGCAGCTTGCTCCAGCCCCTTGCCCCACCCAAGGCTGCCATTATTTGTTTTCTTAGTAGTTCGTGCAAACCCTGATCATGAACCTGTCTTCCTTTGGAAGTCATTGTCTCCCTTGTTTTCTTAGCATCAGACTCTATTGTTTTTTTCCCCTGTATCTTTATTAGCTTCTTTATTATGTTTTCTACTTCTTCTTCCTCTTTGCAAAAAAAGTTGCCCTCACCCAGATTTTGTCCTAGGCCCTCTTCTGCATCACCTTACCCCTTTTTGGCAATCTCTTCCATTCTAGAAAACGTTGGGTTACCGTCTTTATGCAAATGGCTGGCTAATTCATCTCTCTAAGTTATGCTCCAGTTTTCAAGTTCTTGATGTAGAAGTATGTATTTCCACGTGTAGAGGCGTATATATAGAGGTATGTATTGCCATGTAGAGGTATATAATACCCCAAGTAGAATTCATCATCTTCTCTAACTTAGTGATGTTATCATCTCCCAGTCTCCTTACTTGAAATCTCACGCAATTGCCACCTCCTTGCTCTCCTTCAGAAATGCCTGGTTGCCAAGTGGTGCCAGTTTTCCTATGTAATATACCATGTTAACGGTCTGTTCGTTTCAGTGTCTGCAGCTGCAACTCTAGTTCGGGCCTTCCTTTCCTTTCACCCAGTCTGTTCTGGTTCTTCCCTGAGGTGCAGCTGCTGCCAGTCTTTCTCAACTCTAGATGACTCTAAATGTGCTATGCCAGGTTAATTTTTCCTGAAACACAACTTTGGTCTGTTGTTCTTCTCTTCCGCTCATTCATGCTTCAGAAATTCCCTACCGCCTTTGAGAAACGGGGCAGGTTTTCTAGACCTCCCAACTTGTTTTATTTTCCTTGCCACTGCCTCCCTTCATATAGGCTGGACTCCATCCAAATGGAATTAATGTGGCAAGAACCTGCCTGTGTTTTTCTGTTTGTGTGTCTATATATTTTTTTCCTTTTGCCAACAGTATGCTTTTCTCACATTCTCAGTTCTTAACATCTTTCCTGAAGCTCTCTTGGATTTCCTGATCTGGAGATTCTCTCTTCCATCATATGTACATTACCCATACTTAAAAAAAAAGTGCTTATCACTCCCCAACTTGTATTAGTTGTTATTTTAATATGAGTTCTATAAGTCTAATTAACTTTTGTATCCCTCACTATGCCTAGTGTATAGTATCTTGCAGAAATAGTTGTTGAATTAAGGAGTGGATGAATGCATTTCTGAATGAAACCAGCAGATGGTCTGGACTCCTCTGTGTGCCTTTTCCACTACCTTGTTGTTTATCTAAGACCATCTGTTTCTCTCTCTTCTTGAAACTTCTTGACTTTATCTTTGAATCTCTTCACATATCACTAAGTGGCTTGTTACTCTGTCTCTGTTGCTTCTGCTCTCCTGAGTTAGTATTAATTTCAATTTAAAGAAAAATTACATCATTTTGGTGAAGGACGTGTGTGGGAAGTTTAGAGGAAAGGGTTTTAGTGTTCAGAATGACATCTTGATCCACTTTATGGGAAAGCAGGCTGCCCATCCAGATTTTGAGAATTTGCAAGTATAGGCTTGAATCCTGGGCCTGTGGCCAGCAGAGAATAGAAAGTAGATGTAGTGATGACATGTTCAGTGTCCAGGTCAAAGGCCAGGGGGCCAGCTGCAGGGCCCCACATTCCAGTCCGCTGAGCCAGGCAGCTGCCTTGTATTCCTTAGGAGCAGCTGCCGGAGCTTCTGGTCAGATGACTGGTTTGAAGTGATGGCAGGTAAGAGTAGGGAAGTAGATGTCTAACTACAGTATTCCCATTTTTTGAAAGCTAGTGAATCATCTGCAGTTCCATGCGTAGTTGTGGACATCTGGTTGTGGCAGTAAATTAGGTTATGTTTATATTGATGAATGCTAAGGAATTGATTTATTTGATTTTGTAGAAGAACGTCATTTGTCTAAGGTTAAACTTAGTAAATGCCGCATCTCTTGAGCCCTAGTTTAGCACCTATTTCATTATAGACTTTAGATTCTAGATCTTTATACCATTTTTCAAAACCATATTCCCTCCTGCTCTTGTACATTCCCCTAGCTGAATAGAACCTCAGAACTCCTTAATTTCAACCTCATTGCCCTATTTGTGGAGATTTTTAGTTGGAGGGGCCCAAACAAGCAGGCTGGTGATACCCATGAAGTTGAAGACCTTGAAAAGCAAGTGAGGACAGATGGTGTGCTTGACTAACTGCCTAGGAGAAAGTGACGCCAGGACCCAGGAGGGATACCACATTGCCTTTGCCATCCAAGTCCTAAATTTCCCAGAGCACAGAGGAGGCTTCAGGTTAACAGTTCTTCAGTCACCCATCTCTCTTTGGTTTCAGCTAGTGACAACTGAGCTGATCAAGGCCAGAAGAACTCTGAGCTGAGCAGTGGAGGCCCTCCGGGATCTAGAGAGAAGAGGTGACCGTGGAACCAGTAATGAGCCATCCTGACTACCGGCTGAACCTCCGGCCCCTGGGGACCCCCAGAGGTAGCAAAAGGAAAATGGAATCTGCTCTAGCAACTGGAGACCTGAACTAAAGTGGAATGGAGGTGCAGGGCGGGTCTTAGGACTGAGGGAGACTGTAATTCCCTTGGTGGCCTGTTCAGTATTCTCCTGTGTCATTTACTTTAGAATTGTGTGTTTTCTTGCTGTCGTAATTTATTGTTATATTGATTACAGTTGTTTAATCTCCTCTAGAAGAGTGATGATCTTTTAGTAATTCCTATTTTTAAAGGTTTGTGTCTATAACCAGCAAAGCATACTGAACCCATTATTCGGGTTATGTTCCGTGTATATTGTGGTGCTGATTTAAAATTCAGGTCTCAAATCTGTGTACATTTTATTCATGTTTCCTTATCAATGTTTCCTCTTTATGACTATTTGAAATCATTATCAGGGAATTTTATTATGTTTTGGTCTTTCTAAATAAGAAAAAAAAGGTGAAATATCTCCAGTTTTGGAGATAGACGTTTGAGTAGAGTTGATTGATGCCTCATGTTTCTAGGCGCGTCCTCTTTGGCTGGCCCACGTGGCGTTGGTGCTTCACCAGGTGACAAAAAGTCAAAGAGCAAGACCACACGAGGGAAGAAAAAAAGCATATTTGAAACCTACCTGTCCAAGGAGGATGTTTCAGAAGGCTTGAAGAGAGGAACACTTATTCAGGTGCTTAAAATATACTAGAAGGCTATTCCTTGATTATGTGGAATCAGAAGTAATCGATTACTCATTGAAACTGTTCATTTTTCTCTGCTGTGTGCTTTGAGAGAAATGATGACATAACAGGCCCAGGGCTTCCCACTTCTCAGACCGGCAGTATAACTAGAGGTGATAAGTGCCACCAGACTGTGACAAAGTGCTCTGAGGTTTGAGAGAAGGGAACCGTTACTTCCAGTTAGGGTTGTCTAGGAGTGCTTTATTGGAAGGGATATATTAGAGCCAGGCCATGGATTGGTGCAGTTTGAATAAGTGGAGAGAAAGAGCTTTACAAGGGGACCAGTGTGGACTGCTAAGAGAGAAGTGGGATATAGCGTGTGGCTATAAGGAACATTGATAGGTCAGTTCGCCTGGAGCACATGGATGCTGCCTGACAGAGAATAAGCTTGAAAAGGAAACAGTAAATAGCAGCAGACAATATTTGTTGAGTGCTTTATAGTTTACAAAATATTTTTACAAGCTAATTCAGCAGTTTGGCTCAGCAAACGTTCAGCTATCCACTGTGAGCCAGGAACAGTTTATATAGTTAGGAGCACACAGCGTGGTTGCTCCCGAGATGAAGGTGGATGAGACTGACTTTCTATACTTTGAGCCTGCAGCCCAGTAGTGGAGCAGGCAGTCATGTGAACAGATGATTTGAGGATAAAGGGTAAGTGCTCAGATAAAAGTGTGACCACTTACTGGAGAATGTTGGGGGAAACCAGGAACTGTAGGAGATGACACCTGCGGTGAATATTGAAAGATGACTCATTTGGGTCTATTAAATGAGTGTTATGTGTGTGTGGGAAGGGAGTTATGGAAAGGTCGTGACACTGATGAAGACACGAACTGTGAAACAATATGGAGTGAGGCAGCTTAGGTCTCTTTAGGCGTGAAATCTGAGGCAGGTAGTAGGCAGTGAGATGGAGAGGGAGGCGAAGCCACATATTCTTTGAATTAGTCTATTTTATAATTCTTAGTTTAGTATAGAAACATTGCCATGTGTTACCTGGCTTGCTTGAAGATGTCGACTGTGTTCCATTTTCTCTCAGTCCGAGTGTCCAGCTTCTATATTTGTGTTTGGGGCTGGAGATCCGGCTAATTAACAGATACTGTCATCTTCTCTTCCTTTTTATCACCTTTTGTATTTACCTGTGGTCACGTGCTTAATATAGACTCTTGAATGAAAATTTGTTTTTAACAAATTAATTAGTTGCTCGCTCTGATTTCAGAGGTACAGTTGGTTTTTTTTTTTAAAGCTTCCCTTGATTTCTTTGATAAGGTCTCTCAGGAAAGTTAAAGGTTCGGTTGGACATTTGTTCATTCATTAATCCATTCATTTGCTGTTTGTCGTTCAGGGCACATACTGAACTTCGTTTTATCTGCAAGTTTCTTGGCCCTCATCTTGTTCTGTGTATGAGGACCTGTTGTGCTTTTCCCATTCTCATCTCCTGCCGTTCTCTTCCAGGTACACTCTGCTCAGTTCACCCTGATCTTCGAAACTTTGCCAGTAAAAACTCTGTTCTTTGATTCCTCTATGACTTTGTACATACTGTTCCTGGTGTTAGGAATGCTTTCTCCCACTATCTTCATGTAATTGTGCTTGACCTTACCTAAATGTTACCCCCTTTACGAAGCCTCACTTTAATTCTCCAAGCAGAATTGGCCATTACCACTTTCCTGAAGCCGACATTTTTGTTTACCCTTTATTCTAAACTTATTATCATTTCTTGGAATTTATATTTCCTCAAATGGACTGTTCACTTCCTTGTGGGCATGGCCATATTTTATTCCCACAAATTAGCCCAATGACTGGCATTTGATTGATGCTTAATAAATTTATATCGAATAAATCTTTATTTACTGACTGAATAAAGGATCAAGGTACTGTCTTTGAAGAAGAATGAGAGGATCCTCTGTTGTTATGACTTGGAAGAAAAATTGTTTATAAAATTTACAAAGATAGGCTCAGGAAACTATTCTGCAATGGTATTATTTTTGCTCCCTCATATTAATTTTTGCTTTTGAAGCAACTCTTTGCTAATGTTAAAAAAAAAAGGTGATCAATATAACAACTCTCATTCCCAGGAGTTTGTAAGTGATTCCTCCTGGCCTGTGACATCATGAGACTCTGCAGCCAGAGCCTCCCCCCACAGATGAGAACAGTTGTTCTTTGCAGATGGGAAAAGGAATGGGTTCCAGATATGAGGTCACCGTGTGAAATATACAACACTGTAAATAAGATTTTCATAGGCAGAGAAACAGAGTCCATCTGTGCAGGCCTTAATGGGTAAGGTAAAAGGCTAGTCAAGAAAAGAAATTTGAATGCTGTTGGAGAAAATTAAACTTATTAAATATATATATTAGATGTAAGCATTTGTTAGCTTTTGTATACAAACTTAAGTATATTGTGATATCCTTTTTCTTTCCCCAAAGAAACTTTTATTGAAAGATAAGAGATGTTTTTATTTTTTTATTTTTATTTACTTATTTTTTAATAGATCTTTGAGTATAATTGCTTCACAGTACTGTGTTAGTTTCTGTTGCACAGCAAAGCAAATCAGCCATATGCATACACGTGTCCCCATATCCCCTTCCTCTTGAGCCTCCCTCCCATCCTCACTATCCCACCCCTCTAGGTCATTGCAGAGCACCGAGCCAATCTCCCTGTGCTATGATGCTGCTTCCCACCAGCCAACTATTTTACATTTGGTAGTGTATATATGTCAATGCTACTCTCACTTTGCCCCAGCTTCCCCATCCCACCCAATGTCCTCAAGTCCATTCTCTAGGTATACCTTTTTATTCCTGCCCTGCAACTAGTTTCATCAGTACCATTTTTTTTCGATTCCATTATATATGCGTTAGCATATGGTATTTGTTTTTCTCTTTCTGACTTGCTTCACTTTGTATGACAGACTCTAGATCCATCCACCTCACTACAAATAACTCAATTTCGTTTCTTTTTATGGCTGAGTAATATTCCACTGTATGTATGTGGCACATCTTCTTTATCCATTCATCTGTCAATGGACATTTAGGTTGCTTCCATGTCCTGGCTATTGTAAATAGTGCTGCAATGAACATTGTGGTACATGACTCTTTTTGAATTATGGTTTTCTCAGGGTATATGCCCAGTAGTGGGATTGCTGGGTCATATGGTAGTTCTATTTGTAGTTTTTTAAGGAACCTCCATACTGTTCTCCATAGTGGCTGTATCAATTTACATTCCCACTAACAGTGCAAGAGGGTTCCGTTTTCTCCACACCCTCTCCAGCGTTTATTGTTTCTAGATTTTTTGATAATGGCCATTCTGACTGGTGTGAGGTGATACCTCATTGTAGTTTTGATTTGCATTTCTCTAATAATTAGTGATGTTGAGCATCTTTTCATGTGCCTCTTGGCCATCTGTATGTCTTCCTTGGTGAAATGTCTATTTAAGTCTTCTACCCATTTTTTGATTGGATTGTTTGTTTTTTTGACATTGAGATGCATGAGCTATTTGTATATTTTGGAGATTAATCCTTTGTCTCTTGTTTCATTTGCAAATATTTTCTCCCATTCTGAGGGTTGTCTTTTTGTCTTGTTTATGGTTTCCTTTGCTATGCAAAAGTTTTTAAGTTTAATTAAGTCCCATTTGTTTATTTTTGTTTTTATTTCCGTTACTCTAGGAGGTGGGTCAAAAAGGATCTTGCTGTGGTTTATGTCAAAGAGTGTTTTTCCTATGTTTTCTTCCAAGAGTTTTATAGTGTCTGGTCTTACATTTAAGTCTTTAATCCATTTGGGGTTTATTTTTTAAATATTATTATTATTTTTTGTGGTACGCGGGCCTCTCACTGTTGTGGCCTCTCCCGTTGTGGAGCACAGGCTCCGGATGCGCAGGCTCAGCGGCCATGGCTCACGGGCCTCGGTGCTCCGCGGCATGTGGGATCTTCCCGGACCGGGGCATGAACCCGTGTCCCCTGCATTGGCAGGCGGACTCTCAACCACTGCACCACCAGGGAAGCCCTGGAGTTTATTTTTGTGTATGGTGTTAGGTAGTGTTCTAATTTCATTCTTTTACATGTAGCTGTCCAGTTTTTCCAGCACCACTTACTGAGGAGGCTGTCTTTCCTCCATTGTATGTTCTTGCCTCCTTTGTCATAAATTAGGTGCCCATATGTGCGTGGGTTTATTTTTGGGCATTCTGTCCTGTACCATTGATCTATATTTCTGTTTCTGTGCCAGTACCATATTGTCTTGATTACTGTAGCTTTGTGGTATAGTTTGAAGTTGGGGAGCCTGATTCCTCCAGCTCTGTTTTTCTTTCTCAAGTTTGCTTTGGCTATTTGGGATCTTTTGTGTTTCCATACAAATTGTAAAATTTTTTGTTCTAGTTCTGTGAAGAATGCCATTGGTAGTTTGATAGGGATTGCATTGAATCTGTAGATTGCTTTGGGCAGTATAGTCATTTTCACAATATTGATTCTTCCAATCCAAGAGTGTGGTATATTTCTCCATCTGCTTATGTCATTTTTGATTTCTTTCATCATTGTTTTATAGTTTTCTGAGTACAAGTCTTTTGCCTCTTTAGGCAGGTTTGTTCCTACGTATTTTATTCTTTTTGTTGCAGTGGTAAATGGGAGTGTTTCCTTAATTTCTCTTTCTGATTTTTTGTTGTTGGTGTATAGGAATGCCAGAGATTTCATTTTGTATCCTGCAACCCTACCAAATTCATTGATTAGTTCTAGTAGTTTTTTGGTGGCATCTTTAGGGTTTTCTATGTATAGTATCATGTCATCTACAAACAGTGACAGTTTTACTTCTTCTTTTCCAATTTGTATTGTTTTTATTTCTTTTTCTTCTCTGATTGCTGTGGCTAGGACTTCCAAAACTATGTTGAATAAGAGTGGTGAGAGTGGACATCCTTGTCTTGTTCCTGATGTTACTGGAAATGCTTTCAGTTTTTCACCATTGAGTATGATGCTTGCTGTGGGTTTGTCATATATGGCCTTTATTATGTTGAGGTAGGTTCCCTCTATGTCCATTTTCTGCAGAGTTTTTATCATAAATGAGTGTTGAATTTTGTCAAAAGCTTTTTCTGCATCTATTGAGATGATCATATGGTTTTTATTTCTTAATTTGTTAGTGGTGTATCATATTGATTGATTTGCCTATATTGAAGAATCCTTGCATCCCTGGGATAAATCCCACTTGATCATGGTGTATGATCTTTTTAATGTGTTGTTGGACTCTGTTTGCTAGTATTTTGTTCAGGATTTTTGCATCTATGTTCATCAGTGATATTGGTCTATAATTTTCTTTTTTTGTGTTATCTTTTTCCAGCTTTGGTATCAGGGTGATGTTGGCTTTGTAGAATGAATTTGAGGTGTTTCGCCCTCTGCAATTTTTTGGAAGAGTTTGAGAAGGATGGGTGTTAGCTCGTCTCTAAATGTATTATAGAATTCACCTGTGAAGCCATCTGGTCCTGGACTTTTGTTTGTTGGAAGATTTTTAATTATGGTTTTAATTTCATTACTTGTGATAGGTCTGTTTATATTTTCTAATTCTTCGTGGTTCAGTCTTGGAAAATTGTACCTTTCCAAGAATTTGTCCATTTCTTCGTGGTTGTCCATTTTATTGGCATATAGTTGTTTGTAGTAGTCTCTTATAATCCTTTGTATTTCTGCAGTCTCAATTGTGATTTTTCCTTTTTCATTTCTAATTTTATTGAATTGAGTCCTCTCCCTATTTTTCTTGATGAGTCTAGCTAATGGTTTATCAATTTTGTTTACCTTCTCAAAGAACCAGCTTTTAGTTTTATTGATCTTTGCTATTGTTTTCTTCATTTCTGTTTCATTTATTTCTGCTCTGATTGTTACGATTTCTTTCCTTCTACTGATTTTGGGTTTTCTTTGTTATTCTTTCTCTAGTTGTTTTAAGTGTAGGGTTAGATTGTTTATTTGAGATTTTTCTTGTTTCTTGAGGTGAGATTGAATTGCTATAAACTTCCCTCTTAGAACTGCTTTTGCTGCATCCCATAGGTTTTGGGTTGTCGTGTTTTCGTTGTCATTTTTCTCTATGTATTTTTAAATTTCTTCTTTGATTTCTTCAGTCATCTCTTGGTTATTTAGTAGCGCACTGTTTAGCCTCCAGGTATTTGTGTTTTTTACAGTTTTTCTCCTGTAATTGATTTCCAGTCTCATAGTGTTGTGGTCAGAAAAGATGCTTGATACAATTTCAATTTTCTTAAATTTACTGAGTCTTGATTTGTGACCCAAGATGTGATCTATCCTGGAGAATGTTCCATGTACACTTGAGAAGAAAGTGTATTCTGCCACTTTTGGGTGGAATGTTCTTTTTTTTTTTTCTGCGGTATGCAGGCCTCTCACTGTTGTGGCCTCTCCCATCGTGGAGCACAGGTTCCGGACGCGCAGGCTCAGCAGCCATGGCTCACGGGCCCAGCTGCTCCGTGGCATGTGGCATCTTCCTGGACCGGGGCACGAACCCGTGTCCCCTGCATCGGCAGGCGGACTCTCAACCACTGCGCCACCAGGGAAGCCCTGGGTGGAATGTTCTATAAATATCAATTAAATCTATCTGGTCTGTTGTGTCATTTAAAGCTTGTGTTTCCTTATTTATTTTCTGTTTGGATGATCTGTCCATTAGTGAAGTGGGGTGTTAAAGTCCCCTACTGTTATTGTGTTACTGTCGGTTCCTCCGTTTATGGTTGTTAGCATTTGCCTTATGTGTTGAGGTGCTCATATGTTGTGTGCGTAAACATTTATAATTGTTATATCTTCTTCTTGTGTTGATCCTTTGATCATTATGTCGTGTCCCTCCTTATCTCTTGTAACAGTCTTTATTTTAAAAATCTGATACAAGTGTTGATACTCCAGCTTTCTTTTGATTTTCATTTGCATGGAATATCTTTTTTCCATCCCTTCACTTTCAGTCTGTATGTGTCCCTAGGTCTGAAGTGGGTCTCTTGTAGACAGCATATAGATGGGTCTTGTTTTTATATCCCTTCAGCCAGTCTGTGTCTTTTGGTTGGGGCATTTAATCCATTTACATTCAAGGTTGTTATCAGTATGTATGTTCCTATTACCATTTTCTCAATTGTTTTGGGTTTGTTTTTGTGGGTCTTTTTCTTTTCTTGTGTTTCCCACCTAGAGAAGTTTCTTTAGCGTTTGTTGTAAAGCAGCATTAGTAAATTAGGGATACGATCAGAAGGTTTGAAGATGCCAGCACCAAGGAGGTATAGCAGGAGCCAGTGACATGCACTTCTAAGTATCTGGGGATTTTGATAGAGAATGGGAGAATTTTTAAAGCTGTAGTGGGGAAGCAGGGGGGGGGAAACATTCTTCTTCTGGTCCCTGAGCTATATGGGATAAGAGAGAGAAAATCGGCCCCCTTTGAGAGCACTTGGAGGGAATTGGTCACATCAGGTTTCAGTGGAGGCAAGGAGGCACCAGAGCATTCAGAAAAGAGATGGAGGATTTGGAGCCACCAGTTTCAGGCTTAGGAAACGGTTGAGGAGGAAAATAAGAGATGAGGGTTTGGGGCAGATTAGGCAATGGTTATAGAAATATGGAAATGGAAGTTCTGGACTTATGTATGTAGGTGAGTAAGACAAGACATCTGCTAGAAGTCTCTTTCAGTTACAAGGCCATTTCTTGAGTTGCTTTCCTGACAGCTTCTTCAGGCTGTGGGGATGACCGTGGTCTGCTGTGGACTCTGCTAGAGATTTTTCTTTCTTAGTGTGATCTGTACTCTCAGGGGATCTGTTCCTGAGGTCCAGTTCTTAAGAGTATGCTCCAGTCAAATTGCAAACAGTTTTCTTGAACAAGGCATGTATCCCTCCTTGTGTGCTTTTATATATCAGGAAGTGTGGGATAGACAATCAAGTATAGAATCTTTTTGGTCCTTTTAATAGTTGTTCTTTTTTTTTTTTTTTTTTTTGCGGTACACGGGCCTCTCACTGTTGTGGCCTCTCCCATTGTGGAGCACAGGCTCCAGACGCACAGGCTCCAGACGCGTAGGCTCAGCGGCCATGGCTCACCGGCCCAGCTGCTCCGCGGCATGTGGGATCTTCCCGGACCGGGGCACGAACCCATGTCCCCTGCATCGGCAGGCGGACTCCCAACCAGTGCGCCACCAGGGAAGCCCAGTAGTTATTCTTTTCAATAGAGTCGAGATATTTTATAATAACAGTACATTGAGTATATAACCTTTAAAAATTGCAAATCACTGTTATATACCTGTAACTTATATAACATTGTACATCAAACATATCTCAATTAAAAAAACACACAGACAAACAAAATAGAGCAGGATACAGCCCTGAGCAACCTGTTTCTTTCCCCTGAGTCCAGCTGTGGCATTTCTGAGTGCTCTGTAATTAAAGGTACTTTCAAAGCAGAAGGCATTCTCATCTCTATACTTCTTCATGTACTAACCATTCACTGAGCTTGAAGGGATGATAGAAGATTAGCAGTTGAAAAAAAAGAAACTTGGGTCAGAAAATGAATTTTAAAAAATCAGTGAGTTTACTTTTATTTATTTGGAGTGTTTATTTCCTCTCACTAGACTGTAAGCTATGAGGGTAGAGCCTATCTATTATTACTCTCTCTCCATTGTGGCCCCATCACTTAGCATAGTGCCTGTCATGCTAATTGTCAGGAGATATTTGTTGAGTGAGTGGATGAATATTGAGGATAAATATAATAAGCCTTTTCCTCCCTCTCCCAACAAGAAACAGCTGCCCTAAAAGTGCAATTGCAGCGACATTCATAGAAAAGGGACTGGCCTGTGGGAGCTTTGCCTGCCTTACTTCCCAGTCCCTCTGTCTCTTACCCTAATACAGCATGGTGGTAGAAGAGTATTTGCCCTCTTAATCACTCTTGCCTATATTTCCTTTCTGATTTATCTTCAAATTTTACTCCTCCATCAAGGACCAGGTCAGACGCCATCTCTGGAGCCTTGCCTAGTGCCCCTAGCTGAAAGTACGCTGTCCCCTCACTTGTGGCATTCTTCATGTTTTACTTTGTAAACAAAGGCTGAGTTTGGTTCTCACTCTCCCACATTGTCTGTCTCAGGGTCTGGCACATAATCAGAATTCAGTAAATAATTATTAAATTAAGGACTGAATGAGGATTTATAGTAGTCTGTGTGGGATTTAACAGTAATATAAACTGTTGCATGGAAATTTGTAATTTAAACATGGCGTACCAGTGAAAGAAGGAATTATTTTCTGCTTTATTTTATGCCCTCACCTATTTTGTTAATTGTGTGTCTCTGGGTCTTTCAGTATTTTAGGGGAGAGATGTTATTTAAAACACTTTCTCAAGACACCCTTTGAGTCTGACTCTTAGGAAAATAACTGCCTCCATCCGTGTGTTCCAGTGGCCTTCAGATGCAGCTGTAAGTGGGGAGGGTTACAGCTTCCTGCAAGAGCCTAAAATACTGAACTGCTGTTGAAGACGGCCCCACCTGCACCCCTGTGCATAAATAGAGGCAGACCCTGACTTCGTGCTGGACTGACGTGAAGTTGTAGGCAGACTGGGTGGCCTGGCTGTTGGAGCCAGGATTCCCACTTACATTAAGAGCTGGTTCTGGACCATTTTGAATTATTGACTCATTCAGCTCTGCAGAGGGGCCAGAGTAAAAAATATGCATCCAGCCCCTCGAGACTAAGTATTCAACCTGGAAGTCAACCTGTATCACTTTGAAAATTGTCACAGAAGCAAGCAATTGTGGGAAGGTCTTATAGAATAAAAAAAGGCCATTGTGTAGTGCGGCATAATCCCCCGTAACCTTGTTCTTAAAGTAAAGGTTTATATTTGAAGACTAGCATATAAGGGCACATAAAATCCCAATAGTTGCCACTTTCCCACTCCACGCCAGTCTCTGTTGCTTCTCACCTCTGCCCATTCACTGCAAGGTGCCAATGTGAGCTTTTAGTGTTTGATAGAACTCTGTGATACAGACATCAGTATAAATCATATTTCATGCATTTAATGAATAGTTCTCATACATCTAACTTGTTTCCTAGATCGAATTGTTTAATTAATTTTAAACTTTTTATTGACTAGTAACATATGTATGGAAAGATTGTAAGTGTGTAACTAGTTAAATTTTCACAGGTTTTATTTTTTATTTTAAAGGGTGTATTGAGAATTAATCCGAAGAAGTTTCATGAAGCCTTCATTCCTTCCCCGGTAAGTTCAATAACTTTATAATAAACCCAATGTCACATTTAATTTTTTAGATGTGCTGTAAAACTGAAATCATATATTCTAACTAAAAAACAGAGTAGTAAAACAAAATTGAGGATGGGCAAGGATTTGTTTCAAATTTAAATAAACAAAATTTGCCTTTGGTTAACAGCCCCTTCTGCCAATCTTAAAAATCACACTTCAAATGAAAGGGATGGCATTTGTTACTAGGCTGCAGGGAGCGGCTGAACCCACACAGATACCCACCAGTTCTTGTAATTGGACACCCTTGGTTTATAGCTTAAAAGGATTTATGGGTTTTTCCACTGATTTAAGTTAATCTCTCCTAAACAAATATGCTATGTACTTTCAATCTACTGCATGAGCTATTCTGCAACTTTGTCCAAAAATAATGTGTATTATTATTTTTTTTTCTGGTCAGTTTCTCACTTCACTTTTGTGCAGGTGATAGGACTTGGTACAAGGCTTTTTACCATTGGCTCTTTATAGTCTTTCTTAGGTTCATGACTCATTTTAATAGGCTCTCTCTCATTAAGGGAAGTTCACTCTGACATATAATTAGTAGCAGGTCTCTGGGTAAGGTTTGATTGTGCAAAGCTGGGAGAGCAGTATTCTTAAATTCTTGGCCTAACTTTTCCAGGATACCATAAATAGGATAGCCATAGAATTAGATTTTTCACAGTGGAAGAGATTATAGGAAGAAACTTCGGCTCATAGATGAGGAAATGGAATACATATATTTCAGTTAACATATTTCATTTTGTAAAATGACAAGTTTAATGAGAATACAAGTTCAGTCATGTACTTCATAGGTATATTACTGTTGTTGTTTCAATAACGTAAGACCTATTCCGAAGTTCAGTTTTGTCCTTTTTTCCCTTGCCCTTGTCCTGAAGCCAAGGATTCACATTTGTATCTCAAGTTTAGGTCTTACCCACTGGCTTAGATAAAAAATGTCACATGTCACCTTGTTCTCTCTTAGTCATTTTCTGTTCCTGTGACAGAACATGGTATATATTGCTGACCCTGGTGCTTAGATTATAGAATTGAGCGTCAGATTTGAGGTAGTAACTTAGCTGCGGGAGCTATTCCATCACACAGTTTACGTGGGTGTTAGATTTCAGAGTTTGCTCATAAGGTGAAATTCACATTCAATAATCATAAAAATTACCAATGAAAATCTCTTAGGAATATGCCATGTTGGAGAGGGAGTAACCATCTCTCAATAAGTCTAGCATAACCAGCATTTTCTCCACATTAGAAAGGGTGATTGTTTCTTCTTTGGCACACCAGTTGAAGGAGCTCAATTATACTAGGGGCCCCACTGTGTGAAAAACATGGATTTTCTTTTTTTTTTTTTTGCCGTACGCAGGCCTCTCACTGTTGTGGCCTCTCCCGTTGCGGAGCACAGGCTCCGGATGCGCAGGCCCAGTGGCCACGGCTCACGGGCCCAGCCGCTCCGCGGCACGTGGGATCTTCCCGGACCGGGGCACGAACCCGTGTCCCCTGCATTGGCAGGCGGACTCTCAATCACTGCGCCACTAGGGAAGCTCAAACATGGATTTTTTAAGCACGAGAATCATACCCAGTGCAGTAAGGAGTTCACCCTGAGAGGTACCTGGGAACTGAGCAAATCGCCCTCCCTGCACACTGAGGTTCGCTCTCATCGATGGGAATGATAAGTGGAACTACATACAGTATTTTGAAAATTTTTCTGCTTGCTTTCTCTCTTTTCTTAGTGCACAGTATTGAATTTCTCTGTTAGATCCCTATTAGGCCGGCTCCTAACGAGTGTATGGCCTAGGACGAGATACAGAGGGAGGCACACGTACCTTATATTAAATACGTAAAAGTTATAAATCAGACTAACAAACTGTTAAGTAAAATACATTCATGACAGGTAAAATATATTCCTTGCCAAGTATACCTCCATGTACTTGTACTGGGGTTCAGACGTAGAATTCTCAGACTCCTCGGAGCTCCATGCTGAAAGGTGGCTGCATGGAGAGGGTCCACCTCTGGCCTGCCCCTCTTCCCTTCCCAGTTCTTGCTCCCTGTCCCCTCTTTGCTGCCCTCCTGCCTCCTCCCCCGCATTCAGCAAGGGCCCTTGCCCTCTAGGTGAGCATCTTATCCCACATGTCCAAGCTCTGCCCATACCCTTTAGAAATACCCACCCATTAGCCACCTGTCGAGTCTAGGGGTGCCACCTGTGATGTGGTCTGCGTTTGGGAAGATAGACCTGGGGAAGGTGCTTATATATGCCCTGGAAGTGGGCTTGGGGCTGATTACAATCCATTTAGCCTTGAGAGCTCCTTACCTGTTGAGGAGGGGTGTGGTCGGAGGAGGGCCAGAGCAGAGGTCCTCTGAAGTGTTGGCCTGGTTATGTTCCTGTAAGTTAAGTTCATGTGATTTAAATTTGCAAATGATGTGTTGCCACTGTTTAATCTGGCTTGTTAAAGGAAGTTAAGCAAAAGTTATTGACGTTTCAAAAGCTCAAGTTGTTCTCCCACTTGAAATTGTATTCCTGGCATGTCCTATTTAGAAGTTTTTACACAGTTGTGATATTAGGATTGGCTTACTTCTATACCTCTTTTATTCTCTTATCTGGCCACTGATGGAGTAATAAAATTGTCTCAGAGGGAGAAAAAGTGCTAAATGACTCACCTCTACTACAGAAGCTCTATCGAGACCCAGCTGTAAGTGATTGTAGATACTCCAGTTTTGGACACTGGCACAATCCTGCATTCTAGTTTTGTAGATTTTCTGGTCAGTTTCAGGTTTTAGAAGCATTATGGAGAGCAGTTGAAGGGGGAGATAGTAGAGGCAATGAATTACATGTAGGTAGATCCCACCACTGGTCTAGATTTCTGAGTATACGTAGCTCGTGCCCATGTCAACTGTGAACTTGTATGAACTGGAAGAATGCTCACAGGTAGACTAGAAGGTAGGATATCAGATGCAGGGCCTGACGGTTACCTGTCCCTGCTTTAGCAGGGACAATAAAGATAGGAATTGATAGAAGATGAAACCTCAGCTCTGACAATAAGAAACGGAAGGTTTCCTTAATTGTAAAATGAAGGGGTGGATTAAATATTGTCTAATGTTCTTCATAACTTTAAAATTCTAAAGTTTTTGGAGAAATAAAAATAGACTAGATTTGATGAAATTATTTAGGTTTATTCTTATTGACTCTAAAAACAGTTGAGAACTTATACAGTGTCACTTTCTGTGTTAAAATGTCTACATATATCAACAGGCTAGAAACAATGAATTGATCATCAGGTATAAAAAAGTACTTTGTTTTGGGGGAACATGATTTAGGTTTATTATAATTTCTACTGATAGAAAGTTGATATTCATTTTCCTCTGACAAACTCAACATACATGGGATGTTACTTCTGTGTGTACCTGATAGTGTTCTCTTGTTCTCAGTAAAAGTAAGAAAGAACCATGTAACTTTTTCACAAAACCAAGATAAATTGATATTATTGAGGTGCCTTTCTATCCCATTTGGGAATAAGATAAAGAGGAAAAATGGACCAGATGTAAAAACCTGGCCTTTTATAAAAAGCACAGTTTCAGTTCTGAATTATGTTGGTGCAAGGAGTTCTGTAGCTTTTTTGTGCATCTCATCATGGGGGGCACTCTTTGTACATCTGTGGAATTTATTTCTGGTCCAAAGGGAGCTATTCCATCGGTGGAGGATGTTCTGACCATCATAGTATACTTGGGCTATCCTCCCCACTCCTGCCTCCTATATATTTAGTTAGATTACCCATAGATCCCTTTATATTTCCAACAGGTTGATCATTATCCATTTTTCTTTTTTTTCTATTCTTTCTGATGGATAGAGCAAGTCTTCTGGCATTCAAATGAAGGAATGAATTCCTTGGCCTTAAAAAGTAGTTAAGAGGTTATACTGCTGGAAACTCAGCTGTGCTCCAGACTAGAGCCTCCTTACCTATGCTATGGATTTTCTTCTCCTATAAATACCTATGCTATTTATTTTCTCTTATTTCATGTACACTGCTTTTTTTGTTTACAGTGTATGATGGATGTATGTGAAAAGAAATGTATCTTTGAGAAAACAATTACAGTTTGCTAATTTGGAAAAAAAAAGTTAGGAGGGATTGACTCAAACTTTTAATATTGAGCTGTCCTCAAGTATCTTTTTTTTTTTAATTGGAGTATAATTGCTTTACAATGGTGTGCTAGTTTCTACTTTATAACAAAGTGAATCAGTTATACATATACATGTTCCCATATCTCTTCCCTCTTGCGTCTCCCTCCCTCCCACCCTCCCTATCGCACCCCTCCAGGTGGTCACAAAGCACCGAGCTGATCTCCCTGTGCTATGCGGCTGCTTCCCACTAGCTATCTACCTTACGTTTGGTAGTGTATATATGTCCATTCCTCTCTCTCACTTTGTCCCAGCTTACCCTCCCCCCTCCCCATACCCTCAAGTCCATTCTCTAGTAGGTCTGTGTCTTTATTCCTGTCTTACCCCTAGGTTCTTCATGACATTTTTTTTCCCTTAAATTCCATATATATGTGTTAGCATACGGTATTTGTCTTTCTCCTTCTGACTTACTTCACTCTGTATGACAGACTCTAGGTCTATCCACCTCATTACAAAGAGCTCAATTTCGTTTCTTTTTATGGCTGAGTAATATTCCATTGTATATATGTGCCACATCTTCTTTATCCATTCATCCAATGATGGACACTTAGGTTGTTTCCATCTCTGGGCTATTGTAAATAGAGCTGCAATGAACATTTTGGTACATGACTCTTTTTGAATTTTGGTTTTCTCAGGGTATATGCCCAGTAGTGGGATTGCTGGGTCATATGGTAGTTCTATTTGTAGTTTTTTAAGGAACCTCCATACTGTTCTCCATAGTGGCTGTACCAATTCACATTCCCACCAGCAGTGCAAGAGTGTTCCCTTTTCTCCACACCCTCTCCAGCATTTATTGTTTCTAGATTTTTTGATGATGGCCATTCTGACTGGTGTGAGATGATATCTCATTGTAGTTTTGATTTGCATTTCTCTAATGATTAATGATGTTGAGCATTCTTTCATGTGTTTGTTGGCATCTGTATATCTTCTTTGGAGAAATGTCTATTTAGGTCTTCTGCCCATTTTTGGATTGGGTTGTTTGCTTTTTTGTTATTGAGCTGAATGAGCTGCTTATAAATTTTAGAGATTAATCCTTTGTCAGTTGCTTCATTTGCAAATATTTTCTCCCATTCTGAGGGTTGTCTTTTGGTCTTGTTTATGGTTTCCTTTGCTGTGCAAAAGCTTTGAAGTTTCATTAGGTCCCATTTGTTTATTTTTGTTTTTATTTCCATTTCTCTAAGAGGTGGGTCAAAAAGGATCTTGCTGTGATTTATGTCATAGAGTGTTCTGCCTATGTTTTCCTCTAAGAGTTTGATAGTTTCTGGCCTCAAGTATCTTTAAAATAAGAGATGCTGCAATAGATGCAGGCTTCTGAATGAATCAAGTAAGAGCTGAGTTGTGATTCAGTATCTATAGATTTGTGTATTGTTCGAGGTTCAATTCAGCCCTGCTTCTCTTCGTTTCTTGGGATAGAAACATGACAGTACCAGCATCTTACCCTCTTAACTCTCTAAGCTAAGAGTGGTGTAGCTGCTTCCGAAAGAGGCATCTGATTGCATACGTTTTGACACATGATGATGGGATCGGATGACCTCTAGACAGCTTTATTTTCATTGTAGAGAAGTCGGAGAGATCCCATTACTTTATAAATTGCAGAAGGCAGTTGATGATGTTGTGCCACACTTCAGTTGTTCACTCTTTATTTACTGGTTGCCTCTTCTTATTTCTCTGAGAAGCTTATCATGAACCGTCTTTGTGACTGGCACGGTAGCTATTCCTTAGGGACTAGGGTGGGTCAGGTTTGGCAAAGTGTGCAGGCCACAGCTGCTAGCCTGTGGCTAAATTGGAAATTGAACAGAAAGACTGTTCTAAAGATCTCTAATGGTTTGTAATTGGAAACTGTAAAAAAAATACTGAGTATATGAAATCCCATTCTGTGAGTGTGGTGGTGAATTTGCAGTGTTAATTTTATCTTTATTTAAAATATCATAGTAATCACCTGCAGTCTGTTGAGCGTAACATCAACTGTCTCTAGTAGAAAAGTTTGAGTGGTGGCTTTCCAAGCCAGTTTGCTGTTACCTCCTTTGAGAAAAATTAACATTTTATTTCTCTCTTATCCTCTGAAAAGAAGCACATAATATAAACTCTTGGAAGGGTGAAAGGATGAGAG
Source organism: Stenella coeruleoalba (assembly GCF_951394435.1). Taxonomy (NCBI): domain Eukaryota; kingdom Metazoa; phylum Chordata; class Mammalia; order Artiodactyla; family Delphinidae; genus Stenella; species Stenella coeruleoalba. The sequence goes on from NC_137151.1 coordinate 120,275,425, forward strand.
TACATGTTTGTTTGTTTTTTTGCATATATGTATTTTATTTATTTATTTTTTTACAGCAGGTTCTTATTAGTTATCTATTTTATGCATATTAGTGTATATATGTCAATTCCAATCTCCCAATTCATCCCACCACCACCGCCCCCCTCCCCTTCCCCCCTTTCCCCCCTTGGTGTCCATACGTTTGTTCTCTACAGCTGTGTCTCTATTTCTGCCTTGCAAACCGTTCATCTGCACCATTTTTTCTAGATTCCACGTATATGTGTTAATGTATGATATTTGTTTTTCTCTTTCTCACTTCATTCTGTATGACAGTCTCTAGGTCCAGCCACATCTTTGCATGTTTGTTGGTGAAACATTTTGAAAATGTTTAATTTTTTCATGGAAACTTACTGCTGAAGTCATGCTTTTCTTAGCTACCTTTTCCATTTAATTATTTTTGCAAAGTAATTTGGCTTAATAAGAAGACTCTGGCAACTAATTAAGTTTGGCACTCGATACCTGGGGAGTTCACTGGGGCTACACTGCTTCAGGTGGATTGTTTTTAAGTATGTGCTTGAGGGGAATTCCCTGGTGTCCCAGTGATTAAGACTCAGGCTTTCACTGCTGTGGACCTGGGTTCAATAGCCAAGACATGAAAACAACCCAGGTGCTAACTTAAGACTCGGGCGTTCACTGCTGTGGACCTGGGTTCAATAGCCAAGACATGAAAACAACCCAGGTGCTGATCAACAGACGATTGGCTTAAGAAGATGTGGTATATATACATTGGAATATTACTCAGCCATACAAAAGAGTGAAATACTGCCATTTGCAGCAACATGGATAGACCCAGAGAATATAATGCTTAGTGAAGACAGAGACAGACAGAAAGAAAAATACTATATGGTATCACTTATATATGGATTCTAAAAAATAATACAAATGAATCTATATATAACAGACTCACAGACATAGAAACAAATTTATGTTTACCAGAGGCTGGAGAGGGACAGTTAAGGAATATGGAATTAACAGATACAAACTACTATACATAAAATAGATAAGCAAACAAGATTTACTGTATAGTACAGAGAATTATATTCAATATCTTGTAATAACCTATAATGGAATATAATCTGAAAAAAAATAACTGAATCACTATGCTGCACACCTGAAACTAACACAGTATTGTAAATCAACTATACTTCAGTTAGAAAACAAACAAACAAACCACATTGCTCTCTCTGCCACTTCTTTGGGGGGAGTGTGACTTTGCTGGTTTTCTCCTAGAGAACCCAACTTCTGGAGCTGGTTGTTGCTCCTGCCCTTGGTTGATTTTCTTTGGGGATTATATCAATGTGTTGTTGTTCTTGTGTTTTCTTGCAAATTGTCTACTTTTTACCTTTCCCTTACAAAAATTCAGTCATGTACAAAAGGTACCATCATGCTTTATTTTATTTAAAACAAAAAAGGGTAACTTACTTCTTTCTCATTTCAGTTATGAAAGCATGCAGTCCTCGTTTTCTTCCTTTTTTTTTTTTTTTTGCGGTAGGCGGGCCTCTCACTGCTGCGGCCGCTCCCGCTGCAGAGCACAGACTCCGGACGCGCAGGATCAGTGGCCATGGCTCACGGGCCCAGCCGCTCCACGGCATGTGGGATCCTCCCGGGCTGGGGCACGAACCCGTGTCCCCTGCATCGGCGGGCGGACTCTCAACCACTGCGCCACCAGAGAAGCTCCTCGTTTTCTGCTTTATGTATTTTTGTTTGTTTGGTTTGGCCTGTCTACAGTAGATCTTCTCTTATTTGGTGATTTTTTAGTATTATGTTAACCTGTTCTTCTGTGTTCATCACCATTTCTATTAGTTCCAAAGAGGCTGAGCTTCCTCTAGGTCTGTTTGTGGTTAAATACTAGTGTTCCTGTTAACTCAGTGGACAGATTGTAGAGTCTACAGTTTTCAAACCAAGGAAGTAACTTTTGGTTCCAAGCCTTGGTAAACTGACTACTTTATTTCCTTCTCCAACCTAGGATGGTGATCGAGACATTTTTATTGATGGGGTTGTTGCTCGTAATAGAGCCTTGAATGGGGACCTGGTGGTTGTGAATCTGCTTCCAGAGGAGCAGTGGAAGGTGAGTTAAATTTTCCTTTTATAACTGTAGACTTCTCAGGGCCTTTTGCAGTAGTGCATCAGTGAGACATCATTAACTGAAACAGTCACAGACCCCTAAGGCCCTTGGTTGCCTCAGAAGCAGACCACAGAATTCTTGGGACATAGAAGCATTGGGTGCGCAGACATTTAATGATTTCGGTTCACCTTGTTCCCTCCCCTATGATCTGTCTTCCCTGTCACATGCTTTGCATTGGTTTCTGGTAATTTTTAGGATAGAAAAAAAGCTTGCAGGGGACATTCAAACCTGATACGTATTAATATCCCACATTTAATGCTGGGAGAACTAGAAAGACAAAGCCATAAGGATGGTGCAGTCTTCACATATTCCTGCTGCCTCTCCTGGAGAACCCAGGCAACACATATCTAGTTCTGTGATGTCCAGTTTGGTAATTGGACTTCTCGTGGCAGATAAAAATAGACTGTGTATTTTTATAAAACAGAAATTTGGTAGCAGACGAAAATGTTTTTAACATGAGAATATTCTGGGTTTTAGTCTCCATCTGTGTCTGTCAACTGAAAAGGAGGATTTGGTTTTGTTTTGACTATTGTTTTAAATAAGGATCAGGCACTAGAATGATTCATAGCAACAGTTTCTTTGAATTGTCAAATAAAACTGGTAACTTGTATATCTAAGTCTGAATTTTTCTTCCTAGTATTCTTTTCTTTTTTTGAATTTTATTTTATTTTATTTATACAGCAGTTTCTTATTATCTGTTTTATACATATTAGTGTATATACGTCAATCCCAATCTCCCAATTCATCCCACCACCACCACCTACCCCCACCCCCACCCTCTTTCCCCCTGTGGTATCCATACGTTTGTTCTCTACATCTGTGTCTCTATTTCTGCCTTGCAACCTGGTTCATCTGTACCATTTTTCTAGGTTCCACATATATGCGTTAATATACGATGTTTGTTTTTCTCTTTCTGACTTACTTCACTCTGTATGACAGACTCTAGGTCCATCCACATCTCTACAAAATGACCCAATTTCATTCCTTTTTATGGCTGAGTAATATTCCATTGTATATATGTACTACATCTTCTTTATCCATTCATCTGTCGATGGGCATTTAGGTTGCTTCCATGACCTGGCTATTGTAAATAGTGCTGCAGTGAACATTGGGGTGCATGTGTCTTTTTGAATTATGGTTTTCTCTGAGTATTTGCCCAGTAGTGGGATTGCTGGGTCATATGGTAATTCTACTTTTAGTTTTTTAAGGAACCTCCATATTGTTCTCCATAGTGGCTGTATCAATTTACATTCCCATCAACAGTGCAAGAGGGTTCCCTTTTCTCCACACCCTCTCCAGCATTTGTTGTTTGTAGATTTTCTGATGATGCCCATTCTAACCGGTGTGAGGTGATACCTCATTGTAGTTTTGATTTGCATTTCTCTAATAATTAGTGATGTTGAGCATCTTTTCATGTGCCTCTTGGCCATCTGTATGTCTTCTTTGGAGAAATGTCTATTTAGGTCTTCTGCCCATTTTTTGATTAGGTTGTTTGTTTTTTTAATATTGAGCTGCATGATTCCTAGTATTCTTTTTTTTTTCATTTATTTATTTATTTTTGGCTGCGTTGGGTCTTCATTCCTGTGTGCGGGCTTTCTCTAGTTGCGGTGCGTGAGGTTTATTCTTCGTTGCTGTGCGCGGGCTTCTCATTGCGGTGGCTTCTCTTGTTGCCGAGCATGGGCTCTAGGCGCGTGGGCTTCAGTAGTTGTGGCTTGTGGGCCCCAGAATGCAGGCTTAGTAGTTGAGGCATATGGGCCCAGCTGCTCTGTGCCACGTGGGATCCTCCCAGACCAGGGCTCGAACCTGCGTCCCCTGCACTGGCAGGCAGACTCCCAAGCACTGTGCCACCAGGGAAGTCCCCCTAGTATTCTTTATATCATATCTTTTATTTTATTTGGCTCAATTTATTGCTACTCAAGAATTTGGTATCCTCTTCAGTGAGAGGTATTACAGCAGAGTGATTAATAGAGTGGACTTTTAGGCTAGGCTACTTGGGTTTGAAGCTCATCTTTGCCAGTCATCTGTATAACCTTGGGTGAATTATACAGCCTCTCTGTGCTTCAAATACCTCATCTGTAGAATGAGAATAATCATAGTACCTACTTCGTAGGTTTGTCATAGGATTAAATGAGAATATATGGAGAAATCTTAGAATAGTGCCTGACCCATGGTAGCAGCTCAAGTTTTTATTATTAATTTTTTCCAGAAATGTGGGAAGTACTACCTTATCTCAGAGCTTTGTTGAGGCAGAAACTAAATTCTTCTTTTTATCTGATAGGGCTATAGTAATTGAGTAAGACCTATGTGTCAGGAATTTGTAGGGTGCACGGAAATCATTAATGCTCAAGATGGACATAGTTGTTGCCCTCATGGAGCTTTTAGTCTGGTAGGGAGTGCAGGTAGGAAGAGACAGATGCTACTCACACTTACACAAATTTAAGGAAAATTTTGATTAATGCTGCGAAGTTAAGTGCAGAGTGTTTTACAAGAGTGAATTATCCTAGTCCAGATCTACCTCTTCACCTCCCCCCAACTCCCATCCCTAGTTGCTGACAATTGTGGATAGTCTCCTTACTTGAGTCTTGAAAACACAGCTAAGGGTTGGCTCCAGGTCCTAGGAACATAGGTTGATTTAGGTCATTTCCTCTTTTCCTGAAAGCATCATCTAGCAGTGTTGACTGGGTTTAAGATGACAGGAAGAATGCATTAGGGTCTGGTCAAACCAAAGGAAGTATTCCTAGAGGTCATAGAGAGAGTAAATAGGCAGCATTATAGTAAAGATAAGCCAAGGAACAGAAAAGATGATGGATCCCTTCTACTTAAGGGGTGAGAATGGATAGACTAGAAAGAAATAGAAGAGTGTTTAGCAAGACAGATGGATCTAGAGCTGACCAGAGCAGGTATGAGGTATTGACTGGTTAAAGAGTTAATGGAATGGCTGTGTTAAGTGTTAATTTCTTTTTTTTTTTTTGCGGTACGTGGGCCTCTCACTGTCGTGGCCTCTCCCGTTGCGGAGCACAGGCTCCGGACGCGCAGGCTCAGCAGCCATGGCTCACGGGCCCAGCTGCTCCACGGCATGTGGGATCTTCCCGGACCAGGGCACGAACCTGCGTCCCCTGCATCGGCAGGTGGACTCCCAACCGCTGTGCCACTAGGGAAGCCCTTAATTTCTTTTTAAACATTTTAATAGAGATCTTGAAAGTATATGGAGCCTAGATGGTTTCACTTACTGATGAATTCCACTAAACATTTAAGGAAGAAATAGTCCTGATTTTACAAAAACGCTTACAGGAAAAACAAGAGAAGGATACCTTTTCCAACTCATTCTATGAGGCCAGCATTGCCCTAATACCAAAACCAGGAATGGACATTTTAAGAAAAGAAAGCTACAGACCAGTACTCCTCACAAACATGGGTGAAAAAGTCCTCAACAAAATATTAACAAATAAAATCCAGCAATGTATTAAAAGGCTAATACAGCATGAGCAAGTGGGGTTTATCTCAGGAGTGCAAGGCTGGTTTAATATCTGAAAAGCAATTTGGTGTAATTCACCATATTAACAGGCTAAAGTTAACCCCATATTTAAATCAAATGCCATCATTTTGATAGATGCAGAAAATATATTTGACAAAAGTCCACAACCATTCATGATAAAAACTCATAGTAGACTAGCAATAGAAGAGGACTTCTTCAGTCTGATGAAGAATACCTAGGAGATACTTATAACTAACATTATTCTTAATGGTGAAAGAGTGAATTTTTTTTTCTACTATTGGGAATGAGGTAAGACTGTCCCTTCTCATTCCTTTTATTCAACATCATACTGGAGATTCTAGTCAGTATGATAAAGCAATAGAAAAAAACATTTAGATCGGAAAGGATGAAGGAAAACCTTCCTTATTCTCAGACTGTGTGATCTTCTATGTATAAAAACCTAAGGAATTTACAAGAAAAGCTACTAGAACTAATAAGTGAGCTTAGCAGGGCTGAAGGACAGAGGCTGATATACAAAAACCCATTGTATTTCTATATAGTAGCAATGAAAAATTAGAAGTTGAAAACTTTCTTAAAGTACCATTTTTAATAGGATGAAAAATATGAAATACTTAGGGTTAAATGTGACCAAAGGTGTGTAAGACTATAAAACATTATTGAGAGAAATTAAATAAGGCCTCAGTAAATGGTGAGAAATACTGTGTTCATGAATTAAAAGACTCAGTATTGTTAAACTGCCAATTCTATTCAAATTGATCTGTAGATTAAGCATAATTCCAAACAAAATCCTAGCCCTTAAGCAAGGAGGAGGAGGATGTTTAGTGAAATATGTTCTCAGGATTAAGCATAGGAAGCCCAGACCAAAGAGGCTAGAGTCAGGAACTTTGGATGAAATCCTTTTAGCTGTAATTTGTAATGTTCTGCCTATATTATTTCTGCATTCCCCCAAGTGTAAAAACAACTTTCCAGTTAGCAGTACACTTTTTTTTTTTAAGATTTTTTTGATGTGGACCAGTTTTAAAGTCTTTATTGAATTTGTTACAATATTGCTTCTGTATTATGTTTTGGTTTTTTGGCCATGAGGAATGTGGGATCTTAGCTCCCCAACCAGGGCTCGAACCTGCACCCCCTGCATTGGAAGGCAAAGTCTTAACTACTGGGCTGCCAGCGAAGTCCCGAGCAGTACACTTCTTAAAATGTAAAGAGTCCCTGTTTATCCTCTGTGTTGTCCAATCTGAATCTCTTTAATAGTCAGTCTTGTGGAGAGAAATATTGCAGAGGCTAGAGTGGACCATGGCATCTTTCAAGTCAAAAGAAAAGTAGGCTAAGTCCCTAAATCTTGGGTGCTGGGTATTGGCTGGGACCTCAGAAATGGTGCTAGAGCTTAATTGTAGAAAAGCCTCTGATGGTTTTCTTACCAATGCCTAAGACTCCTGAATCAGCACAGAAAAAGGAACTTTGGAGCCCACTTGGTTTTGGAGACTTCCATCAGAGCTACTGGCAGGTGGGCCAGGCACCTCATCAAGAATCATAGCAGTCACTGTCCTGTACAGGAATGGGCAGTGCTGGGGTTTCTAGGCAGATGGGTAGAGGGAAATAGAGGGACTCAGAAGACCAGTATTAGTATTAGTATTGAGGAGTCTGGAGAGGAGGTGATATTCATGAAGGAGGTGTGCAGAACAAAGCTGAGAGTAGCTGTTTTTTGTCAGAGAAAGATGGATGTGAGGATACCTCATTAGAATTGAGGCCAATCCTGTAGGCCAGTGCTTGTCTCTAACTTGCAAATGATTCACCTGGGGACTTTGTTGAAATGCAAAGTATAATTTAGTAGATCTGAGGTGGTGCCCCAAATCGTGCATTTCTAACAAGTCCCTAGTCAACATTGGTGCTACGGGTTCTGGAACCATCCTTTGAATAACAAGCCTATGATATGTGAATCAGGAGAAAAGAAGAAAGAAGCAGCTAGGGAACTTGGGGATGAACTCTCTGGGCCCAGGATCTGAGACTTGGTTGGTGGGAAGATAGTTGAGGAAGAAATGTGAACCTTAACACTTGTGGCTGGGCCATGATGTCCCCCTGAGAGACTGGATCCTGAGCCTCTTATTATTAATGACATCCTTTTGAGCAAGGATTGGAATGGATATAGAGAAAGGCCTAGACTGGCAAGGAGAACCCTACCCTTTGTGTTGCTGGTAGAAGTAGAGTCGGGGTGATGACAGAGGGGCTGCCTTGGTATGTATATAGGCCCTCTTCGGCTTTCAGAAGATTTGAAATGTAGAGTGGCTCAAGGTTCCATACTTGTTCCGTTTCTGTGGAGTTCCTAAAGGTGTTCACAGTGGCTGCCTGACAACTGCTTTTTATATTAAAGTCAGCCCCATTAAGTATGTCTCTTAGGCCTCATTGGAATAAGTATTTCACAGCTTCTCATTCTGAAGAGGGGAGCTCTGTCGGCTATAGCCCACCTGTGACAGTTGTTGGTGACAGGGTCAAACTAGGGAGAAGAGAATATTCAGACTGTCATCAAGAATCCCTGACATGTAGAATATAAACATCTCAAAGCATACTGGCCAATTGTATTACAGGTTTGTTAGTACAAAAGCATATTGTTATCAAAGGAATCTGTTGTCAATGGTGTGAGCAAATGCGAATTAATTGGATTATTCATCTTTGCTTCTCTATTCTTGTTGCGCTCACCCCTCTTGGGTATGTAAACAACAGTTCTTTTAGCTGTAGTAGTAAATAGTCAATTTATTTCACAGCATGTTTTTTGGCAAAATAGATAGCTGTAGAAGTATCAGGCTGTGAGGCAATAATAAAAAATAATTTGCTCTTATATAACAATTATAATTTCAGAATTCCTCCATGCTTTTAGTATTTATATGTAATTTTTATTACAGTCATTTAATGAAGGATTCTTGAGGCGAATGATAGTTTCTTTACTTTGTCAATTTGGAAATTAAGCGACTTGTTTGAGAACTTGGAGTTTTGGGAAACGGAGTAGAATCCATATGTCTTGACTTAGCTTAATGTTCTTTCCTTTCCTTATGTTTGTTTTTTTTGCTCTTTTTTTTTTTTCTGTGAGGGTGTGTGTATGTATTTTTATAGCCTGAGGGTTTGTGGCTTTCCTCAGGTTTTCAGCGTGGATGGATGTGTCCCCAAATGGTTAGAAGCCATTGATCTTGATGATTCTGCCTGGAACAGTTCAGGGTACCTGGTGGCTTTTCATCCTCCACCCCTCCTGCCCTGTGCTAGATGATGGAGGTACAAACTCAAATAGGTCACATGCTTTGCTCTTAAGGTGCTTGTAGGCTGGTTGGAAGAGGGATGGGAACAGTTGTATGGTTTGTACGATAGAGAAATACATGTTATGCGAGCACTAAACTGAGAGAATTTGGGAAGGTTTCATAGAAGGGGTTCCATTTGAACTATGGTTTGGAAGATGGGAATGGAGAAGAAGAGAGGTTTGGTTTTGTTTTAGGATGAGAATGATTTGTTTAGGGCTGAGAATTATTTGGCAGGAGAGGGTGGTGAAAATTTCCACTTTCAGGGAGGAACATATGAAGTAAGGGTCTGTCTTTCTGCCATGCAGTTGGCTGAGTGCTGCAGCCCCTCAACCAGCTCTCTTAGACACTGGCATAAGCAGGGAATTGCTAATTGTTACCAAGATCCCCCCCTCTAGGAAGACTAACATCCTGACCCCCTTTTACTGAAGCTCACAGTATCCTGCTCTTTGTAAACTCGTCTAATTGTCATGTATTTGATCTTAGCCCCACCTCTTCCATTTTCTTTTCTTTTTCCCACCAAGTTCATCTTCCATAATCATCAACAACCTTGTCCTTTATCTTTTTTAAACTATAATAAATTCATCCTATTATTTTTCTTCTCTTAAAAATCAAATACTATAGTGCATTGCAATTAAGTGTATGTAGACTCTGGATGCTGCTGCTGATTGCTAACTTTTTAGTGCTAACTGTGTACCAGGAACTGTATTTAGTGCCTCACACCATTCTTTAGTCTGCTTTTATCTCTATCCCAGTTTCGTGAATGGGAAACCTGCGGTTTAGCTTAAGCATACTACTTATTTAGGGAACAAATAAATACAACTAGGGAGTGACAGTGTTGGGATGCAAATTCACATCTCTTCATGTCATGACCTCATTGCTATTTGTTATTCCAGAGGTGCAAAGGAGAGAGTTATTTGATCTGTAGATAGATATTGTCAGGTATCATAAAAATCAACATAAATCCAGAAAATAATAATACATGATTTAGCATTAGGCAGTATCCTGAGTTGCCATCATGGGTAAAGAAGATGACTTTATCAATTGAAACGACCAAAGGCCCAGTATTCTTTTTTTTTTTTTTTAAGCAGCATATAGTATCTTTTTATTATGAGTTTTACTGGTCTTGATGTAGTATTTCAGTTAATTTTTAAAAAATTAAAAAAATCTTTTACTTAGTAGCTTTATATATATCTATATATATTTTTAATTTTTAAAAGAATTTTAAAATCTTTTACTTAGTAGCTCCCAGTATTATTCTTAGAAGACAAACAATTTAGAAACAATTAATTAGAATTCGAGTGAACTGAGTGGTTGTATCCTAAGGCTAGAGAGATATGAAAGCTACCCCAGGGCATTAGGGAGGCAAGTATTGGGAATGTGTCTTACCAGACATCTGCCCTACATAATAGATTGAAACCGAGAGAGCTAACCCAATTATAAAGTGAAACCATGAGCTACAGCCTGCTGGACAAGACATAGAATCAAAGAGGTTATAGACTCAGATGCCATTCTGGCTTGTTGGCAGCAGATCTCAAATTCATGGGACATGTGACACAAGTATTCAGAAGGCAGGTAGGCATTTGTCATATAGAGGGTGCCTTCTTCTGGGACTTTGGGACAGGGTTCTAATTCCAGAGATGTGAGACCATCTTATTACAAACAGACTGTTGGAGGAAGCCACTAGGCTGGGAGTCAAGGATAGGATTTAATCCCTGAGCTAGGAGAATTGGCTAGAGTGGTACTGGGAGCAAGAACCAAAGCAGAAGACCAACCTTGAAAGCCAGAACTCTGGGCCTTCTTTGGCTGTACCAAAGGAGATTTGGGAACCCAGAATTCAGCTCTGGTATCTTGGATCTGGGGGTTGGGTTAAAGCTAAGCCCTCTGATAAGAGGAGCCAAAGCTGTTTAAATATTAACTTCTTTGCTTGATTGGAAACTAGGGTGAGTAGCTTAGTTGATGCAGCCATAGTGAGTGGCCCAGAGAAAATCAGAGTACAGGAAGCTGATAAGAGCGTTAAAATTAAAATCAGGTGAAACTGTGAAACAGAAGCTGACTAGCTGAAGAGTCAGGAGTGGATTTCAAGTGAAATTTCTTCTCATTGGAACTTAGCTTCTATATTCTTCTGTCTGAATATTTAAAATATAGTAAGACAGACTGGAATATATTTGATATATGGATACCCAATGGAAAATTATAATGTTATTCATTTATCACCCAGGTATTTGTTGAATACCTGCATTGTACTTGGGAATAAATCAACCAAGCACTTTGTTAGCTAAGTCTAAATTTCTCTTGGGACAGGATTATTTTACTTAATTTACAACAGAGTAAAGTTTATACATGAATTAAGAAGGATGGAAAAGCAAGGGCAATTATTCTATGTTTTCTAACATGTCTATTGTACAGTTCCTAAGAAAACTTATTTTTATGCAGAATGCTAATACTTCAGCAAGGGAATAATAGAAGTATGGATGGACATTTTGGAAGAGATTAGCACAGAAAGAACTTGAGTTTAAAAGAATAAAGGAAGTGCTGATAGGAGTAACTACTCTTGTTCTAAATTAAACAAACAAAAATCAAAGTGCACATTTAATCCCTAACTTTCAAAGGCTATTCCAAACCTTCTTATGGTCACATGAAATTGGTCTAGTACAGTAAATTGTTTCCTTTGACAACTAACTTTTCCTTCAAATGATTGTTTTAAAGTTTTGTCTTCCAAGTTCTTCTTTAAATATGCACCCATCATACTAGATTATATTTAATCCAATCTCTTATATAACCACTATCATTTTGGATTGCTCTCAATTCCAGTGGAATTTGGATTTCTTAGAACTGTTTGGTTTCTTGGCCTGCATGGCAGGCCCAAAAAAGACTTGGAAGGTACTTAATCTTGGAGGGCAAGGTCTTTGGAGCCTCCACCCATAACAGTATGGTAGGTAAGGTATATCTACTACCATGATCAGATTTTCCCAAAATTGTTATATACACAAACCTATTTTTAACAATCATCTTTTCTTCTTCTTTATTGCCAGCTCTAGGATCAAATACATCAGGTTCTTGCCTGCTTTAAACATGCCTTCAGATCTCTGTAATTCAAATTGAAATGTCTGAAATAAGGAATGTATCATTTAAGGATAGAGTAGCTTATTTGTGCTGGGAAACTCCCAATTAATATTTCAGGATTATTTGCTAGAAAACTAATTCATTCCTCCTTAACTCCATGGAGATGGTTTGGTGAAATTCACATTCATTGTAAGGAATGAGTTAATATAGGTAAAGTACTTAAAGCAATACTGGCATATTATAAATGCTCAAGAAATGTCAGATATTACCACTATTCTTTGAAATGAGGACTGAGGGTTACAGTTAGGCCAATATCATAATAATGACTCAAGTTTACTATTCCCAGCTCTTGAATTTACCACTGATAACATTTGCTCATAGCAGACATAAAATGTTGACATAAAATGTTGATATCTCAGTATGCATTCCTTTGAGGAAATTGCTAGACAGTTGTATGGTAGGCAAGATTATACTGTGGAATGATGTGGTTTATTTCTTACTCATGCCCTTTGCCCATCAAGCTCATCTAGGGTTTTGTTTTCAATGATCATCACTCCAGAGCCCAGGCTGAATGGAACAGCTGCCATCAGGAGTACTCCCCTTTTCTGTGGCAGAAGGAAACAGAGCCCTGGAGGGGCCACATTTAAAATGCCTTTGTCCCAAAGCGACTTCATCAGTTCTGTTCACAACTCATTGGCCAGAATGAGTCACCTGGCCCTACTCAACCACAAGAGGGCCAAGAAGTACAGTTCTACAAATTGTCTGCAAGTAGGGATAGCAGGAAATATCTGGTGAACTGCACGGATGACTATCACACTGGATTAATTAGATTCATTGTACTTTGCATTCCTGACCAGCCATCTGAAAAGTGTATGCCACTGGTCATTAGGGAGATCAGGCAAAAATTTCTATATTATTTACTATAAATACATCACCACTAATGAAAAAAGAATTCAGAAATACCTGAAAATGATCTAGATGGTCTTTAAGATCACCCTTAGTTATGTAACTCTTGCTTTAAAGTACAGCGTGTAATATAAAGTAAATTTGTTGATCTTCAAATTAAGCTAATGGTGTAATTTTTGTAAGTGAAAGGCAAGGAAGTTTTAAGGAAGTGTACTGGTATTTATTTGATAATATTTATAAACCATAAAGAGTTTATCATTAGCAGTAGTATTTTGATATTGTTGCTTGCTACTGCTATTGTTAAAATTTTCATTTTTTATTAAAAATTTTTCAATAGCTATATATTATCCTATGTTTTATAGAAACTAGTCATGATTTAGGGCATATACATAATTGTCTTATGAATTTAGGCAACTAGGGAGAGGAAAATGGTAGATTTGGAAAACTATAGATATTTTAGTATTTTGGAGCTTGAAATGCAAGATAGGGATATAAAGTGGCAGGAGATGAGGCCGGGCTGGTAAATGGCAGGTCGGGAGGTTCACATCGTGAAATGTCTACATACTGTGTAAAGGAGTTCTGTCGTTATCATGTAGGTATGGGGGAGCCTTTGAAGAATTTTGAGGAGGGGTGATGTAGTCAGATTTGCATAGTAGAATATCATTTTGGTGGTAGGGTAGAGAATTTAAAGGAAAGGGGTAGGGACTTCCCTGGTGGCGCAGTGGTTAAGAATCTGCCTGCCAACGCAGGGGTCGCAGGTTGGAGCCCTGGTCCGGGAAGATCCCACATGCCGTGGAGCAACTAAACCCGTGCGCCACAACTACTGAGCCTGCACTCTAGAGCCCGTGAGCCACAACTACTGAGCCTCAGCACCACAGCTACTGAAGCCTGTGTGTCTAGAGCCCGTGCTCTGCAACAAGAGAAGCCACCACCACAAGAAGCCCGCGCACTGCAATGAAGAGTAGCCCCTGCTCGCCGCAACTAGAGAAAGCCTGCACAACAACGAAGACCCAATGCAGCCAAAAAAATAATAAATTAATTAATTAAAAAACATAAAGGAAAGGGGTAAAATTGGTGGGAGATTGATAAGAAAGTTACTTAAGAGAGTCTCAGTGAGTGATGATAAGAGTCACAGTGGCCATGTGGATTGTAAGGAGATGAATTTAAAGACTATTTAATAAGATAGAACATGGTGATTGGATGTAGTAGGCAAGGGAGAAGGAAGAAGGCAGGATGACTCCTACATTTCAGGCTCAGGTAATTGAGGGGTTGATGGCACCATTTGCTAAGTTAGGAAGGGGAGCAGGGACATATGATGGGTTTGTTTGGACACAATGAGTTTGTGAGGCCTGAAGACATATAGGTATATAGAGCTGGGAGGCAGCTGGATATTAGCATTGGGAGTTCAGGAGTGAGATCTTGGCCAGAGGTCGAGATTTTGGTAACCTCAGTGGCACTTGAATAAACTGTCTGGGGATGATTTATGGAGAGATATGGCCACTGAGGATGGAGTCTGAGGAACACCAACACTTAATGGGCATGGAGAGGAAGAGGATCCAGTAAAGGAGACTGAGAAGTGGTGGCCAGAGAGGAAGGAGGAAAACCAGGAGAGAATGTTAGGCTGGGAACCAAGACAAGGGAGCATTTGAATGAGGAGGAAGTAGTCAGCAGTGCCATGTTGTTGACAGACCCAGTGAGGAATTTTGCTGAGAAGTTAGATTTGGCTAACATGGAGCCATCTGTGACACTGCTCAGAGCAGTTTTAGTAGGAAAGAAAAGGAACGGCAGAAACCAAATCCCAGTGAGTGAAGCGGGGCATGAAGGAGGCCATGAAAGGGTAGTGATAAGACACAAAGATGATGGTGATGGTTGTTTGGGTATGAGAAAAACTTGACTTAAATGTAGTACCTTTTTTTAAAAAAAAAAAATCAATTTATTTATTTATTTTTGGTTGTGTTGGGTCTTCTTTGCTGCATGCGGGCTTTCTCTAGTTGCAGCGAGTGGGGGCTACTCTTCGTTGCGGTGCGTGGGCTTCTCATTGCGGTGGCTTCTCTTGTTGCGGAGCGCGGGCTCTAGGCACGCTGGTTTCAGTAGTTGTGGCACGTGGACTCAGTAGTTTTGGCTCGCAGGCTCTAGAGTGCAGGCTCCGTAGTTGTGGCACACAGGCTTAGTTGCTCCGCGGCATGTGAGATATTCCCAGACCAGGGCTCAAACCCATGTCCTCTGCATTGGCAGGCGGATTCTTAACCACTGCGCCACCAGGGAAGTCCCTAAATGTAGTATCTTAAGTCAGATTTCCTAGAGGCCGAGCTTGAGATGGAGAGTCTTGCCCATCTCAAAAAGTAGTCTATTTTTATGAAAGATTTCTGAAATACACCAAGTTACTTAAAATTTAATTAGTAAAATCATGACATAGATTAAAAGTTCAAATTTGAGAACAACGTACAGAGAACTGGATTTAACGCTAAAAGAAGTTGGCCCTGGCTGGTAAGAGAATGAATCGATAATGCAGAGCACAGAACCGAGGGTAGAACAGGGACGTGCTCTAGAGAAAGCCACATCAGGTTTTAGAAGCAAATGCACTGGGGACAGTTGGCCAGGAGAAGAGAGATGTCCCTATGGCAGTTTTGGGGAACATAGGCACCTTCCAGGGCAGCAGTTGGCAAACTTTCTGTAAAAGACAAGATAGTAAATGTTTGAGGCGTTGTGGGCCACATGGTTCTGTCACGACTTCTCAACTCTGCCAGTGCAGCGCAAAAGCAGCTCTGTTCCAGAAAAACTTCATCTTCAGAAGCAGCTGGATTTGGCCTGTGGGTGGTAGTTTGCCGACCTCTCTTCTAGAGGCATGATTAGACCTCATGAAGGACTTTGCTCCTGCCCAACCAACCAAGCAACTGTAGAAGCCTTGACACAGACCCCTGCTTCTCCTCCTTAAACAGCAGGACAGCTATGCTGGCAAAAGTTTTCCTGTTTTGACTCCGTCTCAGTATTTCAGGCTTTTAGTTCTTGAGTCTTTTGATTTTGAATCAGACAATGTTAGAGTCTCTATCTTTGTGGTTCTTGAAAATTAGCTTGCATGGATTCTGTGTTTTGTTTTCCTTTAGAGTTTTCTCTTTAATAATATGTGTGAACGTTAAGCTTGCAGCCTATTAAGAATTCTGTATGTATTTACCATAGTTTTAGATCATTTTTGATCAGGTTAGAAATAGGTTTTGCAGATTAAGTTCTAAGTAGTATTTTTTGGAAGCAGGGGAAATTGAATGGGAAGCACACGGCCACCTTTACTTTGTTTCCTTACTACTGCTTATTCTAGCTCCATTCAGTTTCTCATCCAGTGTCCCTGGGCTCTGCCCTTATGCTTCAGGCCTTTTTGCCATTTACTTGAGCAGTAGGTAGTATGTATCAGTGCTTGAAGTGATCAGAGAGAAGACAAGTAGTTTTCCACTAAATCCTTTTTAAGTGCCAAACCAGGCCCATTTGTGTCGCTGTAAAAATTGTCATTGGTACAGGATGTAGTAGAGGAGGACAGTAGTAGGTCAGGTAAAGGTCAGTGTTTGAGGCAAGTGACAAAGATCAGTTGAAAGGGATGAGTATAAGGCTACAAATGAGGAGTGTGTTCATGGTCAGGAACCAAGGAGATTTCTAGCAGGTTGGGACATAGAACAAATGATGGAGATAAATGGTTTAGAATATAGACTGTCGGCAGGGTCAGGGAGGGCTAGTCCACTCATGCAACTCCTCTGTCAAACCTTCGTTGAGTGCTTACTATGAGTCGGGCATCATGTCGTACCTTAGGAATGTGGTGTAGAATGAGGTAGGCGGGATCCAGTTCTGCATCTAAACCACAGAACATAGAAAACGACTTGAATAACTGTTCTCTCAATTCTCCCAAAGATGGTACTTAAATAGTGCCATTCTAGGTTCAAAGTAGAGAAGTTAATTCATTATGTATAATGGATGCCTTAGTGTATAAGGGCTTACTTTTCTTGCGGAGCCTGGATTGAGAAAGTCAGTCTAGTAGAGCCACATGAATTGGTGAGAGCAGTGGTAGAGGAAGTCCTGGAGTGCTGTGGGAGTGCACGATAGGGATGTCCTGCTAGGCTGAATAGGATCTAGGAATGCTTTCTGGAAGAAATGAAGTCCGAATGGAAAGTAAGTTTTAACTATATGAAGAATAGGGAATAGAGACTTGATGGAAAGGAGAGCCTAGCCTGCTCTAAATCCTAAAAGTTGTTTATTAGCTGGAGTGGAGGCTGAGAGGAGAAAAGTAGTGGCTGGAGATAAGTCCTTGTCAGCCTTATTGGGGGCTCCTTCTCACTGGGTACTGGCAAAGGCCAGTTGTAGACTCGAAGACCCAGATCTTGCTGCGTGAATGTCAAGATGAGCTGGATACCTTTGCAATTCTTGGTACATGGTTATTTCTTTTCCTGGAACCACTGGTGGAATGAGGTTTGTTATACACTATGATGGAGTGTCCTCAGCCTGTAAACATCCTAGTCTCAGATACTTTGGGATGAGATCTTGTTGTCTTTTGACAGTAAAGAGGTTGAGCCTTGGCAGCCTTTGGGGCCTTTGGGGCCTTCTGTCTGTCCTCTTCAGTACATTCTTAGTGTTGGGTGTGGTATTCCTTTTGGGGTACTCTGTATCTTTGCAACTCAGAGTGTGGTCTGTGTACCAGCAACATTACAGAATCTCGGGCTCTACCCCAGGACCCACTGAATGAGAATCTGCATTTTAACAAGATTCCCAAGTGATTTGTATGAACATTTAATTTTGAGAAGCACTGTTGTGGATGATTAAAGAATTAACTCTTCTGTTCTTTTAAAATAAAAGTTACATTGGCACTATGGAGAAAGGAGGAAGATACATATGACACGATTACAGGTAATCTTGGAGGAGAGTCATGAGTGCAGTGTCACTTGTTGGGGCTTCAGAGGTTTGAAGTAATGATTTCCTTGTTTCAGCAGAATTAGACTCTGCACTTCCCCTTATACCCCCTGCTGCTTCCCCAGTTAGCTCTAGCAAATGGAGGATGGAGAGATTATTCTTATAGTTGTAGTTAGAAAAAGTGTACTAATTAGTTTATTGAAAAAAGATTTCGGGACTTCCCTGGTGGCACAGTGGTTAAGAATCTGCCTGCCAATGCAGGGGACATGGGTTTGATCCCTGGTCTGGGAAGATCCCACATGCTGGGGAGCAACTAAACCTGTGTGCCATAACTACTGAGCCTGCTCTCTAGAGCCCACGAGCCACAACTACTGAGCTCACGTGCCACAACTACTGAGCTCACGTGCCACAACTACTGAAGCCCGTGTGCCTAGAGCCCGTGCTCCACAACAAGAGAAGCCACCGCATGAGAAGCCCACACACCGCAACAAAGAGTAGCCCCCTCTCGCTGCAACTAGAGAAAGTGCACGCGCATCAACGAAGACCCAACGCAACCGAAAAAAGAAAGAAAAAAAAAAGATTTCAATCTATATCTTGAGTTGTTTTTATGCCAGTAAGTTTTCTGTAACTCTCTTTCTCCCACATTTTTAGGAAATCATTTTTATATTAAGTTCAGACAATCATGTCATTCCTTGTTAGCCTCCAGTTTCATTCATTTTTTTTCCCTGAAGAATTACCTCTTACACTGTGTTTAATACATGTTTTTATGATGCAGGCTTCTTTTTTTCCTAAATCACTAATTGAGACCTGATTCTAGGAGTTTGCAGCATGTTATAAAAGTCTTTTTGAAAAGTAAGCTTACAGAATATTGAAAAAACATTTTAATGTACAGAATTTTGTATCTTGAAACACTCCAAAGTATGAAACAGCTTTTAATAACTTAAGCATTATTATTCTTCTTTCTGCCCTATGCCATTGTCATATCACATGCTATTGCATCAGATGGTATTGAAAAGAAAAAGAATAATATAAGCTTAAGGGGTAAAAACTAGAAGAGGCAAATTTAAACAAAACCAGTCTGAAACTGTTTAAATGTCTATATTTGAAATTTATCAAAAGGATATATTATTCTTTAATGAATAAAGCACCCACATTATCAAAATAATTTGTTATTTATAATTGGAATTATTTTATTATTTTTTTTATTTGGATGTTTTCTTGACTTTGGTAAGATTAATTTTTTTTTTTTTCCCCGGTACGCGGGCCTCACACTGTTGTGGCCTCTCCCGTTGCGGAGCACAGGCTCCGGACGCGCAGGCTCAGCGGCCATGGCTCACGGGACCAGCCGCTCCGCAGCATGTGGGATCTTCCCGGAGTGGGGCACGAACCCGTGTCCCCTGCATCGGCAGGCAGACTCTCAACCACTGTGCCACCAGGGAAGCCTACAGCCAGGTTTTTTGGACCCACTGCCCCTTTGTCGGCAGTGGTCTGGATTCTGCAGTTTGGCTTCTGACTCAGTAGTCTGCTAATGTTCTTTTCATGGTCGTCACTGACTTACACAGTTTTCATTGTTCACTGTCTTAGTTTTCATTTTCCTTAGGCTTTCTATAGTGATTTAACACCATTGATTTCTATCTCTTTTTGTAATAATGCCCCATTAGCTCTATAGCCCAGTTGGTTTTGTGTGTGTCTTCTTGGTCTGTTCTTTTGTAGTTAAATTTCTCTTATTCCTCCTCCAGTTGTAGACATTTCCCATTCTCCTGCCTTGAGCTGTCTTTCCTTTATATTCTCTTCCACAGAGGTTGTTATGTACACTCAGAGTTTAAACTGGCGCTACTCTGGGTTATTTCCACCATCCATTACTTACCCAACAGTTTTTGATTGGCCACTTTGTGCCTGGCACTAGGCTAGTGCCAAGATGCAAAGGGGAACACATTTTTGACTGCCCTTGATTTACTTGCAGATCAGTCTGAAATCAGGTATGTAAACAGAGCACCCATAGTATTACTTAAAGGAGATTTGCACACAGATGCCAGAGCTCAGAGGAGAGGAGGGGACAGGTCTGCCTAAGGAAATTGGTTAAAATTTCTTAGAATAGATGACATTTGAATTTCAGTTTAAAAGGAGAGTTTGCCAAAAGAAGATTCTGGCGAGAGGAGAATGTTTTAGGCAAAGGGAACTATACATTTTAAGGAATATAAGCATATATTCCTCCCAAGTCTAACCTGGTAGGGGCAAGCATCGTGTCATATTTATGTTTATATTATGGCATACTGGAAGGAGCATGGGCTTTTTGAGTCAGATTGGGGTCCACATTCTAGATCCTTTGCTTATTGACCCTGAGGTTCAGAGGCCTCTGAGCTATAGTCACCTCAAGTAGTGTCTGGCAAGTAGGTGCTTTTAAAATGTGAGTTTCATTTTTTCACTTTCTTTCCCTTGTATCTAGTTGCCCAATAACTGACATACAGTGGGTGGGGAATAAATACTTGAACAATTTTAGTGTTTCCAAACAATATGAGAAAAATGACTGATATTGCTTCTTTTGATGTAAAATTTTGTGACTAAAAAGCACAGGGTGAATTCACTAAACTTAGTGGTCTTACAAAGCAGAAATTTGTTTTCTTAAGAACTAAATTTAATTGTAGGAGAAAACAGCCGTGGATCAAGTTAGGTTTGCTGGTTGGTTGCACATGGGAGCTGGATGTAATTTATCCCCGCTGAATATCCAAGATGGACTATGTTGATTGTAAATGTTTTCTGTAATGTTTCTTCACTACTGTTTACAGATGGTTTTTTATTTGTTTTCATCTTACTTTCCTTTGGTTTAAAGAATTAAATAAGTGTGGTTGTAGAATAAATTGTTCCAGGATAGTCTCTTTTCTCCCCAAGGCCCAGATGCTGTAGCTCACCTATTTCTCAGTGAATATTAGCTCAGACTAGAGTCATCTAGCCCTTTGTTACCAATTACATCCTTATTCCTTCGTGTGACATAAAGGCCTACCATGACCTGACCTCTGCCCTCTTGGACCACCTTCAGTGTACCCTTAGACTTTAGGCACCACAGACTGGAGGTCTTTGAATAAGTACCGTGTAGCTGCATGCCTGCATTTTCTTTTCACACACATTGTTTCCTTTGCTTGCAATTTTCTGCTTATATCTCTCCCTCTTTCCCGGCTCACCTTTCAAGACTGGATTCACAGGTTTTAGCCTCTGGGAACCTTTACTTTATATCTCCACAATTGTTACCCAAGGTTGTTGTTGTTTTACTGAATTGAAAAATCTTCAGATGTTTTTCATCCCTTACTATAGAACCTTTATATTATTTTTGTTCACATTCCAATGGTATTTGATGTTTTCTTCTGGGTATTGTTTGTGCTGCTTATTATTAATGACTCCCACCATACGATGATGCTAAAAGTGGCAGATACTATTTCTGTAGTCCTGTTCTGTGATAAGCACTCTTCTAGTTCCTTTGTAAATACTGTATATTGCAGGTATAGATTATTTGTAAGGTGGACTAAACTGTAGTATTTATTTTTCATTATTCATGTACTCATTTCTAAACAGGCCAGAGCATATTGATTTAATTCATGAGGGGGCAATGTGTGGCAACAGATGAAAAGTCAGTCCCTAAATCAGAAAATTCTTGAATTTGGGTTTTTGTTCATACTTCCATCTTCAAGCTATTTCTGTTAAGGTTGAAAAAACTTAGAAAATATATTGGTATCAGTTTTTATTATTAAATTATTTAAAAAGTAGTTTAAAGGTGTGTTTTTTTAAACAATAAATTAAGGCAGGGAGGTACTTATATATCTGTTAGTGTCTCCTTTATTCTTAACTTGTTGATGTGATGATTCGTTCAGCAAATATTATTTTGGACATCTGTGGTGCACCAGATAAAGGAATATATATGTCATAGAATATAACAGATAGTGTGCTGCCCTCATGGAACATATGGAAAGTTTATATCATCTGTTAGGCCTGAATGGATCCAGGGAGGCTTGTTTTCAAAACCTATTTTTGTTTCTTTGTTTAGGAACCCTAAGGAGGTTTAACTAATGTCTTAACATTTGGAAACTGCTTTAACAAGTGCAAAAGTGAGAGGTGCTTTTTAGCTGTTTCTAATTAGAAAGGAAAATTCTGTTCTTTCAGCAGAAAATAAGTTGTCTCTTTAGCTAAGTTCATTTGGGGAAAGAAAAACCAGTCCTAGTATTATACACTTACAGTATGATTTTTGTCTTAGAATTAATAAGTTAAATGCCTTCCCTAAACTCATTCAGTTTAGGGTTATTTGGTACCTTTTTTGAGGTACCAAATAACCTTTTGAGGTGTAAACTTGATTAAAGAATAAATCACCTTTCACTTTATTTTCCTTCCTTCCATTTTGCCTTGAAGCTTTCCACTGACAGCTGTCGTTTCTGAGAAGCTGCATTGGGAAAGGGTATTGCTCCCTTCCTCTTTCCTTGTTCTTTAGGTCATCATCTCGAATCCTTAATGTGAATTGAGACACAGAATGTGCACATGTGTCTGTATGCATTGCAGGGGGAATTTTTTTAGGGAGTTGGAGGGTACTTGTAAGTAGTTGGACCAGGATTAGTATAGGAGAAAAATCAAGAAAGATAAAATTCATGTATGTATACGGACGTATACATATATATGGAAGAATATCTATAATATAGGAACTGCCCAAAGCACTTGCAGTCTTACATTTTATAAGTTCCATGAACTCTTGACCCGTTATTGAATTATAATTCATTTATTGTGTTGTATGTATTTTGTACCCTAGAATTTTTAGCCACAGTAAAAGCATTTGGCTGATGGTGTTTATTTAAAAATTTTTTTTAAATTTATTTATTTTATTTTTGGCTGCATTGGGTCTTCGTTGCTGTACGCAGGCTTTCTCTAGTTGTGGCGAGTGGGAGCTACTTCGTTGTGGTACACGGGCTTCTCATTGTGGTGGCTTCTCTTCTGGAGCATGGGCTCTAGGTGCGTGGGCTTCAGTAGTTGTGGCATGCAGGCTCAGTAGTTGTGGTACACGGGCTTAGTTGCTCTGTGGCATGTGGGATCTTCCCGGACCAGGGCTTGAACCCGTGTTCCCTGCATTGGCAGGCAGATTCTTAACCACTGCGCCACCAGCAAAGCCCGGTATTTACTTTAAAAAGGCAGAAAATCCACCCTCAAGTCATCTCAGTTTCTGATTCCATCAGGGTAATCCATCCCCATTCTAACTGCCTGCTTAAAAAAAAGTGAATCTTTAGAAGAAGAGAGTATCTTCTATTTATAATTTTGCATCTAAAATGTCTATCATTTAACAAAAAAATTACCATATATGCCAGGAGACAAGACAAATAATAGAAAACCTAAAAAGGAAAAAAAAAACCCAAAAGCGACACACCTATAGATAATTCAGATTTTGGTGTTAATTAGAAATTGATTTTAAAATAATGAGTTAAAGGACTTCCCGGGTGGTGCAGGAAGGCAAGGTTGGTTTACTACTCAGAACTCAGTTAATAGGGAAGGTGATGGTCCAAGGGTACAAAATTTCAGTTATGCAAGATAAATTCTTGAGATTTGCTACATAGCAAGGGTCCCCAACCCTCAGGCCGTGGACCGGTACTGGTCTGTGACTTATTAGGAACCGGGCCGCACAGCAGGAGGTGAGCAGTGGGTGAGTGAGCGAAGCTTCATCTGCCGCTCCCCATCGCTCCCCATCACTCATGTTACCGCATGAACCATCCTCCCCATCACTTGCATTACTGCCTGAACCACCCGCCACCGCAAGTCTGCGGAAAAAATTGTCTTCCATGAAACCGGACGCTGGTGCCAGAAAGGTTGGGGATCGCTGCTATACAGCATAGTGCCTATAGCTAACAGTGCTATATTGTATACTTAAAATTTGCTAAGGGGGTTGATCTTAAGTATTTTTACCATAAAAGTAAAGTTAAAGTGGGTGGAAAAAAACTTGGGAGGAGAGAGATACATCTGTGATCTTCATGATGGTGGTTGTCGTTTCTTTGGATGTATACTTATCCCCAAACTTATTGACTTACATATGTTAAATATGTCCAACTTTCTGCATGTCATTCATATCTCAATAAAGTGGTTAAAAATGGACAAAAACTCAATAAAATTAACCGCATTAATAGAAGAAAAGGAAAAATCATATGATTTACTTCAGTTTTTGCAGAAAAGTACTTGGTAAAATTCAGTACTCATTTTATTTTTTTGGGGGGGGGCCATGCCATGCAGCTCGTGGGATGTCAGTTCCCCAACCAGGGGTTGACCCCAGACCACCTCGGCAGTGAAAGCCTGGAATCTTAACCATTAGGCCACCAGGGAACTCCCAATACTCATTTTTAAAAAAAATTTTATTTTATTTATTTTTGGCTGCTTTGGGTCTTTGTTGCTGCGCGCGAGCTTTCTCTAGTTGTGGTGAGTGGGGGCTACCTCTCCGTTGCAGTGCGCGGGCTTCTCATCACGGTGGCTTCTCTTGCTGTGGAACACGGGCTCTAGGCGCACGGGCTTCAGTAGCTGTGGCTCGCGGCTCTAGAGTGCAGGCTCGGTAGTTGTGGCGCACAGGTTTAGTTGCTCTGTGGTATGTGGAATCTTCCCGGACCAGGGCTCAAACCCGTGTCCCCTGCATTGGCAGGCAGATTCTTAACCACTGCGCCACCAGGGAAGCCCTCAATACTCATTTTTGATAAAAGTTCTTAGCAAAGTAATAATAGAAGAAACCCCTTTAATCTGCTAAAGGCTTTTAGCCAAAAAAACCTACAAAACATCATAATTAATGGTGAAACACTGAAAACTTTCCTTCTGATAGTCTAGGGTATAAAACAAAGATGCTCATTATCACCACTTCTGTTCCACATTGTACCAGAAGTCATAGTCAATGCAGTAAAGCAAAGGAAACAGAGGGTTGGGAAAGGAAGCGAGTAGCCATTATTTTTAGATTGCTTGATTTTATACATGAAAAGTCCAAAAGAATTAAGGCTGCTACATACACAGTCAACTTACAAAAATTATTTGTATTCCTGTATATCTGTAGCAAACCAATAATCCTTAAAAAAAATGATACCCTTTACATTAGCATATAAAAAGGAATACCTTAAGATAAATATAATGAAAGATTTCATTATATTCATAAATATAATGTAAGACCTCAACATTAAAAGTTACATGATGTTATCAAGAGACGTTAAAGATGCCCCAGCTAAATGATCGTGGACTGTAAGATTCAATATGGTAAAAATGTTAATTCTTCCCATAATGATCTATAGATTCCACACAATCCCAGCAAGCATTTTTATATGTGTGTGGAAAGTGACCAACTGATTCTAAGTAGTGTGAAGGCCAAAACTAACCAAGGTAATTTTGAAGAACAAAGCTGGAGATCTTGCACTACCCAACATCAAGATTTATCATAAAGTGAGCACAATTAAGACAGTATGGTATTGATACAAGGAGAGACAAATAAACGGATGAATGGAGTAGAAAGTCCAGAAAAACACTCATTCATATACAGCCACTTGATTTGTGACAGGGGTGACCAGGCAATGAAGTGGGGGAAAGAATCTTTTCAATTTGGATATCCAACGTGGAGAAAAGGAATGCTGACCCTTATCTCACACCATACATAAAATTAAATTCTAGATTGGATTACAGATCTGTATTACAAATATATTACAAATATAGAAGGGGAGCAGTAAAGCTTTTAAAAGAAAGCATGGGAGCATATCTTTATAACCTTGGGAGCAGCAAAGACTTCTTAAACAGGAAACAAAAAACACTAACCATAAAGGGGAAAAAACCCCAATAAATTGGAGTACATTAAAGAACTCTGTTCATTAAAAACACCGTAAGCAAAGTTAATATTAATCTACACAATGGGAGAAAATGTGTGTGATACATCTATCCAATAAACGACTCATGTCTAGTTTATAAGGAAATCCCACAAATCACTGAGGAAAAAAACAAGCAAATAGAAAAATGGGCAAAAGACTTAAAACCTTCACAAAAAAAGGATATCCAAATGGCCAAAAATTTATAAAAAGGTGCTCAGCTTCATCAGTTATCAGGAAAGTATGAGTCAAAACCATAATGCAGTACCACTTCATAACCTACCTAAAGGACTAAGTTGAAAAGGGCAGGTAATACTAAGCATTGGTGAGGTGTAGGGTAACTGGAACTCTCATACACTGCTAGCAGGAATCTCAGTCAGTATGGCCGCTTTGAACAGCTGCTTGCTATCATCTGCTAAAGCTGCAGATACCTTATGGTCTAGAAGTTCCATTCCTAGGCATATGCTCAACAGAAATGTGCACCAAAAACATGTTCATGAATCTTCAAAGCAGCACTATATAAAATAGCCCCAACTAGAAACCACCCAAATCTTCATCAGTAGTAGCATGGTTGCATACATTGTGGCACATGTATACAATAGATTTTTATACAGCTGCAAGAATGGATGAAATACAGCTATGTGGAACAATTAAGTATGACTCTCACAAACGGTGAGGCATAGAAGCTAAACACAAAAGAATATTTGTGGTATGATTCTTTATTATAAACATGTAAAACTATTTTATGCTTTTGTCAGGATGTTTATCTTGCAAGGGGTAATAACCAAAAAGGGCAAGAGAGTGGTTTCCAGGGTGTTGAGTCTAGTAGGCAGAATTCTAAGATGGCTTTCAAAAGCCCCTTCCTCTGATATACACACCACATGTGGTCCTCTCCCCTTGAGTGTGAGTGGAAACTGTGAATATGATAGGCTGTTGTTCCAATGAGTAAGTTTACATTATTTGGCAAAGGTAAAGGGATTTTGCAGATGCTATTGAAGTCCCTAATTAATTGACATTGAGTTAGTAAAAAGGGAATTTATCCATCTGAGCCTGACCTCATCAGGTGAGCCCTTTAGAAGAAGGTCTAAAGGTCAGAGAGACTCTCCTGCTGGCCTTAAAGAAGCAAGCTGCCATGAGTTCTACAGCTGCATGGAAATGAAATTTGTCAACTGTGATTCAAGTTCATAAGAGGACCTTGATCCTTAAGCCATAGATGAGACAGCAACCTCAGGTGACACCTTAAAGGCAGCCCAGTGAGATCCTTAGCACGGGACCTAGGTAAGCCATGCCTCTAGACACCTGACCCACAGAAACTGCGAGATAATAAATGTCTTATTTTAAGCTGCTAAGTTTGTGATAAGTTTTTAGGCAGCATAGAAAACTAATACACTGGTAATACTCTATTTCTTGTAGTAATGTGTGTATGTGTTTACTTTGTAAACATTTGTCGTATTATAATTATGTTTGTGTACTTGTTTGTGTATAAGTAAAAATGAATTATATTGAATATTGAATAAAGTGTTTACTTTAAAACAAGTAAAAAATTATTAGCATTCTTCTGCATTACCTTTGACCAGTATACAAATATAATCAAATAATTATGTTGTAATTGTACTGGTCAAGTTGAACACAAGCAGATTTGGTCATAAAATTAACTTAAATATTCCTTTCCATTAGTGAACTCACCTTCTGTCCTTGCTCTCTTACTGACATGTCACTTATATTTTACATGTTTCCCCCAGTGGTTTCACTCTGAGTGTCACAGAATCTTTTTTTTAAAAAATATTTATTTATTTATTTGGCTGCACTGGGTCTTAGTTGCAGCACACAGGCTCTTTGTTGCTGTGTGGGGGATCTTCATTGGGGCATATGGGATCTTTAGTTGTGGCATGCGGGATCTTTAGTTGCAGCATGTGGGATCTAGTTCCCTGACCAGAGATCGAACCCGGGCCCCCTACATTGGGAGCGTGGAGTTTTAGCCACTGGACCACCAGGAAAGTCCCTGTCATAGAGTCTTGAAGCTGGAGATATAATGATTTTCCAGTCTAACTTCCATATTTTACTTTTTCCTATTTAAAAAAAATTGAGGTATAATTGACATATAACATTATATTAGTATAAGGTGTACAACATAATGATTTGATATTTGTATGTATTGCAAAATGATCACCACAAAAAGTCTTCACCACATAGACTTACGTAATACTTGTCACCATACGTAGTTACAAGAAATTTTTTTTTTCTTGTGATGAGGAATTTTAAGATTTACTGTCTTAGCAGTTTTTAAATATGCAGTACGGTATTATTAAATATAGTCACCATGCTGCATACTACATCCCCAGGAGTTACTTATTTTATAAGTGGAAATTTGTACCTTTTGACCCCCTTGACCCGTTTGGCTCACCTCTGGCGATTACCAGTCTGTTCTCTGTGTCTATGAGCTTAGTTTTTGTTTGTTTTAAAAATTCCACATATAAGTGAGATCATAAGGTATTTGTTTTGCTCTGTCTGACTTATTTCACTTAGCATAGCATAGTACCTTTAAGGTCCATCTATGTTGTCACAAATGGCAAGATTTCATTCTTTTTTATAGCTGAATAGTATTCCGTTGTGTGTGTGTGTGTGTGTGTGTGTGTGTGTGTACATCTGCTTTATTGCTTTTTCCGTTCATTCACTGATGGACACTTAGTTGCTTCCATATCTTGGTTATTGTAAATAATGCTGCAGTGAACATAGGGATGCATATATCTTTTCAAATTAGTGTTTTCATTTTCTTTAGATAAATACCCAAAAGTAGAATTGCTGGATCATGTGGTAGTTCTAGTTTTAATTTTTTGAGGAAGCTCCATGCTGTTTTCCAATTTACATTCCTACCAGTAGTGCATGAGGGTTCTCTTTCCTCCACATCCTTGCCAACACTTGTTATTTGTTGTCTTTTTGATATTAGCCATTGTAGCAGCTGTGAGGTGATATCTAATTGTGGTTTTGATTTGCATTTCCCTGATGCTTAGAGTTGTTGAACATCTTTTCATGTACTTGATGGCCATCTATATGTCTTCTTTGGAAAAGTGTCTGTTCAGACTCTCTGCCTATTTTTTTAATTGGATTGTTTGTTTTTTTTGCATTTGAGTTGTATGAGTTCTTTATTTATTTTGGATATCAATCCCTTATCAGATTTATGATTTGCAAATATTTTTCTCCATTCAATGGGTTGCCTTTTCATTTTTCTGATGACTTCCTTTGCTGTCCAGATGTTTTTAGTTGGATGTAGTCCCACTTGTTTATTTGCTTGTTTATTGCTTTTGTCACCTTTGCTTCTTTTTTTGGGGGGTTTTTTTTTTGTGTGTGTGGTACATGGGCCTCTCACTGTTGTGGCCTCTCCCGTTGCGGAGCACAGGCTCCGGATGCACAGGCTCAGCAACCATGGCTCACGGGCCCAGCCGCTTCGCAGCATGTGGGATCTTCCCGGATCGGGGCACGAACCCATGTCCCCTGCATCGGCAGGTGGACTGTCAACCACTGCACCACCAGGGAAGCCCGTCACCTTTGCTTTTGAAGTCAGATCCAAAAAATCATCACCAAGACTGATGTCAAGGCACTTACATGTTTTCTTTCTTTCTTTTTTTTTTTTTTTTGCGGTACGCGGGCCTCTCACTGTTGTGGCCTCTCCCGTTGTGGAGCACAGGCTCCGGACGCGCAGGCTCAGCGGTCATGGCTCACGGGCCTAGCCGATCTGCGGCATGTGGCATCTTCCCAGACCAGGGCACGAACCTGCATCCCCTGCATCGGCAGACGGACTCTCAACCACTGCGCCACCAGGGAAGCCCACATGGTTTCTTCTAGGAGATTTTTTTGTTCCAGGTCTTATATTCAAGTCTTTAATCCATTTTGAGTTGATTTGGGGTATGATATAAGATAGGGGTCCAGTTTTATTCTTTAGTTTGTGGATGTTCAGTTTTCCCAACACCATTTATTGAAGAAACAGTCCTTTCCACATGGCTCTTTTGTTGTAAATTAATTGACTACATATACCTGATTTATTTCTGGGCTTGCTGTTCTGTTCCATTGATCTATTCTGTCTGTTTTTTTACCAATACCATGCTGTTGTGATGACTATAACTTTGCAGTATAGTTTGAAATCAGGGAGTGAGATGCCTCCAGCTTCGTTCTTCTTTCTCAAGATTGCTTGGGCTATTTAAGATCGTTTCTGGTTCCATACAAATTTTAGGATTGTTCTCTTTCTGTGAAAAATGCCACTGAAATTTTTTTCATTGAGGTACAGTTGATGTACAATATTATATAAGTTTCAGGTGTACAACAGAGTGATTCACAATTCTTGAAGGTTATATTCCATATATAGTTATTATAAAATATTGGCTCTATTCCCTATGTTGTACAATATATCCTTGTAGCTTATTTTATACATAGTAGTTTGTACTTCTTTTTTTTTTTTTTTGCGGTACACGGGCCTCACTGTTGTGGCCTCTCCCGTTGTGGAGCACAGGCTCGGGACGCGCAGGCTCAGAGGCCATGGCTCACAGGCCCAGCCGCTCCGCGGCATGTGGGATCTTCCCGGACCGGGGCACGAACCTGTGTCCCCTGCATCGGCAGGCGGACTCTCAACCACTGCACCACCAGGGAAGCCTGAGTAGTTTGTACTTCTTAATCCCCTATTCCTATATTGCCCCTTCCCCCTTCCCTCTCCCCACTGGTAACGACTAATTTGTTCTCTGTATCTGTGAGTCTGTTTCTTTTTTGTTATATTCACTAGTTTGTTTTATTTTTTATATTCCATATATAAGTGATATCATACAGTATTTGTCTTTCTCTGACTTATTTCATTTAGCATAATACTCTCCAAGTCCATATTGTTATAAATGGCAAATTTTCATTCCTTTTTTATGGCTAAGTAGTATTCCATTGTGTGTGTTTGTGTGTATGTATGTATACCACACACATCTTTATCCACTCATCTGTTGATGGATACTTACGTTGCTTCCGTATCTTGGCAATTGTAAATAGTGCTGCTAAGAACATTGGGTGTATGTATATTTTTGAATTAGTGGTTTTGTTTTTTTCGGATGAATACCCAGAAATGGAATTGCTGGATCATATGGTAATGCTATTTTTAGTTTTTCAAGAAACCTCCATACTATTTTCCACAGTGGCTGCACCAATTTACATTCCCATCAAAAGTGTTCCCCTTTTTCTACATCCTCACCAACAGTTGTTATTTGTGGTCTTTTTTTGATTATAGCTGTTCTGACAGGTGTGAGATGATATATCATTGTGGTTTTAATTTGTAAAACTGCCATTGGATTTTGATAGGGATTCAACTGAATCTGTAAATTGCTTTGCGTGGTGTGGACATTTTAACAATATTATTTCTTCCAGTTCATGAGCACCCAATATCTTTACAATTATTTGTATCTTCTTCAGTTTCATTCATTAGCATCTTATAGTTTTCAGTGTACAAGTCTTTCATGTCCTTGGTTAAATTCATTCCTAGGTATTTTGTTCTTTTTGATGCAGTTGTATATAAGATAGTTTTTAAAATTTCTCTGATAGTTTGTTATGTAATGTATAGAAATGAAACAGATTTTTGTATTTTGATTTTGTATCCTGCAATTTTACTGAATTTATTTATTAGTTTTAACTGGTTTTTGGTGGTGTCTTCAGGGTTTTCTATATATAATATATCATCTGCAAGTAGAGATAGTTCTACTTCTTCCTTTCCAATTTGGTTGCCTTTTATTTCTTTTTCTTTCCTAATTGCTCTGGCTAGGACTTCAAAACTATGTTGAATTAAAGTGCTAAGAGGGAGCTTGCTTGTTTTGTTTCTGATCTTAGAGGAAAAACTTCAACTTTTCAATGTTGAATATGATGTTAGCTGTGGCCTTGTCACATAGCCTTTATTATGTTGAGGTACATTCCCTCCAGACTCAGTCTGTTGAGAGTTTTTATCATAAATGGATATTGAATTTTGTCAAGTGCTTTTTCTGCATCTATTGAGATGATCATATGATTTTTATTTTTCATTTTGTTAATGTGGTGTATAACTTCCTTATTTTAAAGGTGAGGGAACTAGGACATGTTTCAAGTTAGAAGTAATGTGACGTGCTTCAAGTTATGTATTGAACAGCAAATCCAGTATCTTAGTTCTTGGAGGCTCTACCTCTGTGACCGTTTCTTCATATCATAGGCTTTCTAGAATCCAGAGGATATAAGTGCACATCGTTTGGTTATGTTGTGGATGCAGTTTGGATCAGGATGGAGGATACTGAGAGTGGGTAAATTTCTCTGTTTCTAATTAGAGGTCTAAGCTGATAGTGAAGATAGTAGGGAGGTGTAGGGGAGAAATTCATTTAGCCACAGATGTCTACTAGCCTGTGTTTATGCTGTGCCCTGGGATGTCCTTGTCACAGATTTTCTTTGTTTTGGGTACTTACTTCCCAGAAATGGCTTCCTGCTGTTCCAAGTTTTCTAAGACTCATGCTGGTTTACAGCCTTCCTCTTCCTTGAAACAATATGAAGTTAGATAATATCCCTACTTTTCCCAAGTGTGGAAACAGGGACTGGACTCTATATGGTTGAAAGAGTGTAAAACCACGTTGAAGTCAATCATTGATCACAAAGAATCTTTGGGATAAAATGTCCACAGATAGAAATACTGACTAAATGGTTTAGGAAAGCATTTGAAAATGAAATGTAATAGGTATGGCAGGTAAATGCATGTAAACATGTTTGATCCATAAAACATTTTTATTTGTGCCTATTTTAAAAAAATAGCTTTATAACTTATGGCTTCTTCTGTTTTGCATCTCTGGTCCTGAGTTCATAGTATTGTATTCTGGAAAAGCTAGAAATATTAAAATAGTGCTTTAAGGGTAAAGCATCTCTCAGTATTTCCATTATAAAATGCAATTTTAAAGGGTTT
Organism: Stenella coeruleoalba; assembly: GCF_951394435.1. NCBI lineage: Eukaryota > Metazoa > Chordata > Mammalia > Artiodactyla > Delphinidae > Stenella > Stenella coeruleoalba. The sequence continues at coordinate 120,308,003 of NC_137151.1, forward strand.
AGAAGTCAGCTATAAAAATTTGTTCTTGGCTGATACTTTGTATACAGAAATCTCTGCCCAGGGTAATTTGCAGAAGAATTTTTGCAGTGGCATAAACTGTGAGGTTATATGGCAGTACCAGCTTACATTGAGCTCATTTTTTATGCTTCTGTCAAAGTGGGGGAAAGATGAAAGCTTTTAAAATGATTCAAATAAAAGAGTATGAAAATTATATTTCTAGCCCTGTGCTTTTAGAAACTTTTGGTTAAAAAAATGTTACTCTACCATCAGAAGACTCACCATTGGCTTAAGTATCCAAATAATAGCACCACTTAACCCAGTGTAAGCCCCAAATCTAGATGACTTTAGAATAATTCTTTTAAAACCAGATTTTAACATCTGATTTTGAAAGTAGTATTTGGGCTGTCAGTGACTGCGTAACCCCAAAGAGATCCCTTTAGGCCGCACTTGTTGAAAAATAGCTTTCTGTTTGGTACCTGAGCTTAGCTGTCTGCGAAGCAAGGAAGGAAGTACTAACGGGAAAGCAAAAACATGTTTCTTACGTGACTGGAGACTTAAACAGTGAAGCTGGAGAGCCTCTTGTTAATGTAACGTTCTTCCCAAAGCTTTGGGTAGGTCTTAACTTGAAAAGAAGGTTGACCACAATGCAGATAAGCTCCTTGCTCTTACACTGTTGTGAATACATGTGCACATACACTTCCACTGCACTTTACAGCTTGGCCAGGTTTCTTTTTCTTTTTTTTTTTCCTACTTCTTCTTCAAAGCTAAATCACATAAGCAGATTTCCTCCAGGGATAATTTTATATGTGGTAGCCAGACTGGTCTTAGAGTTCACAATAGCTTCCTCTGTTGTGTCAACTTCTGAACCTTGGAAGTACAGTTCTGTGCATAGAGCCCATAGGGAACATTTGAGGTCTTGTTGGTTTGAAATGAAATATGACTTTATGTGAAATATGAATTGAAAATGATATTGGATTATATACAGTTGTTCAGAAATATAGTCTCCATAGTGGAGAAGGAACTGCCTCATTAGTGAAAGTCTGCCCCACCTTATTGTCTGAAGTAATGATGCTATACCATACTCAGGGCTGAACAAGGTAAAAAGAACAACAGGACCAACAGCAGAAACACGTTAGTTTTTGCTCTGAAAGAAAACCACTTCCTTACACAAATATACTTATCAATGCTTATTCAAAGATCTTAGGAGATTTGCTTTAGGTTCGTAGGGTCCTCTTGTCCACCTGCTGGGGCCTCCAGCTCCGGGTGTGCTGAGGTAGAGGAAAGCCTGCCTTGGCTTCAGCGATTGAGACATGTTGCTTTCTCTGGAGTCATCTATGCTGAGAGGCCACTTCTCCATCCTTGTCTGGTCCAAGTTTAGGTGGCTTATTATAGGGAGAGACAGGTGCTCATGCTGTCATGACCCAATGATATGGAAGTGATAGTGGAAATCTTAAAGGGAGAGAAAGGCACTACTGTATCATCGAGCAAGTGTTTGAATTCGCAATTCCTGAGAAGTGGGTATGTTTAGTATAGAGATGCCTTTTGGGGGAAAGAGTAGATTATGTAATTTTCCAGAGGAGTAATCTGTTACTCTCCTTATTTTGCTCCATTGCCCCAGATTTGGCCAGTGGACGCCCCCTAAGTTGGTTCCTGTGTCATTTTGACATGTTCTTGTCATCCTTTGAACACTTTATATTCTGGAGATGTTCCAGCCTCATCTTTCCCTGTGTTAGCCAAGAAATTAGCCATTTTCTGAGAAGTCCTGGTACCGTTTAGTGCATAAATCCAGATGCTCCCAAGTCTTCTCAATGAAGAGAGCTAAGAAATATAAGTATTTACTTATATCTCTGTGTCTGTCTGTCTCTGTCTGTCTGTCTATCTGACTAGGTAGCTACCTGCCTACCTACCTATCTTGAAAACTGTGAGTTTACACTAAAAGCTCCAATTCCAGTGCAACACCACAGGGTTCATTATAGTTTCACCCTTTCGGTATTTGTAACTCTCTTCTTTAATGATGAGAAACCTGGCTCTTATTGTCCATATATTTACTTATTTGCTCATCCCTGTTTGTAACCAATATGCTGACATTGCCTGCTATTCTACTAGGTCACCTTTCTTACTCAGGCTTCAATCCTTGCCTCCTCACTCAGGCTGTGATTCCCCATCATTGTACCATATTATTTTTGAGCTTGTGTTCTTTTAAAGTTGGGAGTTCTAGCTTTTTTACATGGAATCCTATAGCCGGTTAATCAGTGGCGCTTGGTGTACAAGAACCTCGGCTCTACCCGTGTATAGAGTATCGTATCATTTCTATCCTTTTTTTCTGGCTGTGCTGCATGGCATATAGGATCTTAGTTCCCTGACCAGGGATCGAACCCGTGCCCCCTGCAGTGGAAGCACAGAGTCTTAACCACTGGACCTCCAGGGAAGTCCATATCATTTCTCTCTTGATATTTGTCTTGATGGCTATCTTTCTTTTAAGCATCAAGTTGAGAAAAAAGAAAAGAAATAAACTGTGTGTGCATGGATGACATTCAAGGCGGTCTTCGGCAAGGAAGAGCTCAGTCTTCCTTTTGGATTTGTGTGTGTGTGACGTTTCAGAAGTGTCCAGCTCTAACTACATCTGTCTACTTGTTCCTCAGACATGCCTACTTCCTGGACTTTTTCTATATCATGTTTTTCATAATATCCATGCTGTTAACCACCATAATATCCATGCTGTTAACCACCATCTTTCTAAGCCCTTCTTGGTCATCTCAGCAGGAAGCAATCATTCCTTTTGTTGGAGCTTATGCCATTCAAATGATATTTACTTCTGCTTGAAGGTATTTGGGAATGTGCTCTGTGGGCCCTACTTATTTCCAGGTATCAGTAGGCCAATACTAATGATGATATTTTTGAAAGTATTTTGTTAACTATTAAGTGTCACCTCACTGTACGGAGGAGTTATTTAATGCCTAATAGATGCCTTGCACATTATAAGGTTTTAATAAATGTTTATTGGGTTTTAAATTTTGTCAGAATGAAAAATATGTGGTATTTTCAGTTGATAACTTGGGCTCATACTTTCAATGTTTTAATTGAGTTTTTGCTCCCCACTGTATATGGATGCTGAGCTTGTTTGGCTTGGGTACAAAGAGATTTATTTGGTTCACATATTAGCATATAGTAAAATTTACCCTTTTTAGCATTCAGTTCTATGAATTTTAAAGGATGTATAGCTATGTGTAACCTCTACCACAGTCAAGATGGAAAACAGTTCCGTCCTACCCACAAATTCCCTTGTGTCTCTTTTTAGCCAACACTTCCCCTTACCCCACAGCCCCTGCCAACCACTAATCTGTTTTATGTCCCTATGGATTTGTCTTTTGCGGAATGTCATATAAATGGAATTATTTTGAGTCTGGCCTTTTTCTATTAGCATAATGCATTTGGGATTCATCCATGTTGTTTTGTGTTGCTAAATAGTATTCCATTGTGTTGATGTCCCAGAGTTTGTTTACCCATCCACCAGCTGAAGGACGTTTGGATTATTTTCAGCTTTTGACCATTAAGAATAAAACTGCTATGAATGTTGCTGTACGTGTCTTTGTATGAACATATGTTTTTATTTCTCTTGGTCAAATGCCTAGAAGTGGAATTGCTGGGTCATATGGTAAACATATGTTTGTCTTTATAAAAAACCATAAAGCTGTTTTCCAAAGTAGTTGTACCATTTTTCACTACCATTAAAAATGTATGAGAGATTCTGTTTCTCCACTTCCTTACCAGAATATAGTAGTAGTATTTTAGCCATTCTTGTGGGCGGATAATAATATTACTTTTTGTTGTTGTAGTTGTTTGTTATCTTTTGTTTTGCATTTTCCTGATGAGAAAATGATACTGAACATTTTGTGTGTGTATATGCTCATTGGCCGTTTATATACATTTAGTCTTTTCTGAGATGTCTATGCAACTCTTTAACCCATTTTTTAATTGGTTTGTCTTTGTGTTAATGAATTGTAAGACTTCATGTACTATGGATAAGGACCTCTGAGATTATATATGTGTGTGTGTATGTATACATTTATTTATTTATTTCAGATCTTCTGTGTTACTGTTTTTTGGTCTAGTTGTTTTATTACTTATTTGATAAATATTTATGAGGATTTGTTTATTTCTCCCTTTACTTTTGTCAGTTTTTGCTTCATCTGGTTTGAAGCTTTTTTTATTAGGTGCATGTACATTTACAGTCATTATATCTTGCTAATGCATTAACTTCTTTATTAACATGAAATGATCCTCTTTGACCCCTGTAATACTTTTTTTTCTTGAATTCCACTTTGTGTGATGTTAGTATAGCTACTTCAGTTTTATGGAAATGTTTTCAAAGATGGGAAATGATAGAGAACATCTGTATGATGACATGAGAAAGTTTATCCATGTAGAAGGAGGGGGCAGTGAAATAGTGGGGGAGAAGGCACTACCCTATGAGCAAAGCCCTCAAGGCAAGAAATAGTATCCAAAGCTGGATCACTCTATCTGTGGTTTGAGGTGGGAAGAAGGAAAGGATGGTTGCAGATACAAGTAAATTTTTTAGAGTTGGCCATACCTTAAATCTATTTAAAAATCTAGCAATAGGCACACAGCTTATAGTGTGCCAGCAACCACTAATCAAATGTGGTTTCAGTTTTTATTATCAGTACATGAGTGTGGTAGTTCAAGTGTTGGCTGACTTTTCGGATAATTGTGGTTAATCTGTTATTAGTAAATTGGCTATATGGAACATCCTTAGGCTCTGGGACTGTGACCCTTACATTAATGTCCTGAATATCCCTTGCTCTGAAAAATTTTCATTGTATACTGTCTGGTTTTCTGGAATGGTCTACAAATTGAGCTTATTCTTCAGTGTGGTCCAGCATATTGAAGTGTGTCTCAAGGATGTGAAATTCATTTTGCTACAGATGGTGTGATGTGAAGGAATCTGAGGTCAGGTACTGCAGCTAAGTCTCTATACATGTAAAAACTTCAAATACAAATAATCTTTATTTGACATGCGCTCTACATCCATGAGCATGTTGTTTAAACTTTTTAGGTTGTTTTCTTTCCTGAATGATGTTAACATTCTTGCTTTGATTCCATGTCAGAAATGGTTGTGATTCTAAAAGGGGAATGATCGTTGATTCATGGAAACAGGTGGAAATTATTACTAGTAGGCTTCTACTATGAATAAAAATACAAAGAATTATCTTTCAAAAGAACCCCACTTTGAGCATTTCTAAGGAGACTTCAGCTTTGTTCTTTACTAGGATTGAAGAACTGGCCACATTCCTCAGATGCAGGGGAGTACCGTCTAGTCTACCTCCTTGCTACAGCGATGGATTCAGGACTGGGCATGTGACCAAAATCAACCCCAGAAGCCTAGTCCCGAGATTTTTTTGCAGAGCACCTGGGCAAGAATTTCTCTCTTTTTTCCCACTGTGGTCTGTAAGAGGATGGGATATATTCTGAAGCTCCTGGAATCCTTCTTGACACACGAAGAGAGAGGCTGCCCTGGTTTTGGAGCTAATATTGAGGAAATCTGAGAGCGCCCCGCCGGCCCCCTATCACTCCCTCCCTCTGCAAATATCAGACGGGCCTCTCAATATGATCAGATTGACTCAATTATGTAAGCTAATCAGTTACTTACGTAAGCTAATCAGCCAATTCAAGTTATTCTGTCTCTTGCAGTTAAAACACTCATTATTAATACATTGAGTATGTTTTAGAGACTTAAGTCAAAATACAATAAAGAGTAAGGTTAAGAGAAAAGCAGTCACTGAGTACAAAGTTACATGTAAATGTATGTATTCTTTCACTAAATCTCAGTAATTGTCTATTCCTTCCATGAACTCTGTTCTTGGAAGTTCTTCTGTCTAGTTCTTCTCTCTCTTGGGAACTCTCCCCTGGGGCTTACCCAGGTTTCTTTCTATCCACCCTCTTGCCTGACTTTATTTGTTCCTGAGTTTCGGAACTTGGTGTGATATTCTGCCAAATTCTCTTCCCCACCTCTGCTCATTTCTAGCATCAAAGTACATAATACCTTGCTACGGAGATTATTCTAGTTGGAATCTGCTGTGTTCTGTGAATTGTCTCTCCTCTAGGGGAAGTATGCCTGCTTCTTACTCTCTTTGGTGACTAGGCACAGAGGCTTGGTTGTATCAGGGTGAAGTTGTGGTTAGTTAGTTTCTTGTGGTGGCCGTGCAGAAAAGGAGAGAGGGCATGTGTTACAAGACACCCATAATTCTGTTTCAAGTCCCGTGATCCCTTCGGAACAGTGTCCAGAGACCCTAAAGCCAGACTCATTAGACGTCTGCACTCTTCCTCTCCTTCAGTCCAGGCCTGCTCTGCACAGAGGGCTCCTTGACAGATACCGATCATTTCTCCAAGAGCCCTGTTTCCTTTCTTTCTTAAAATATTTTTTAAAAAGAATCAAACAATTTAACAAGGGAGTTATATGGTTTTCCTTACTGTACTCACAGAGAAATGGACAAAGGGAGACAGATCCTGCTGTTCTAAGTTGCTAGAAGCCTGTTTTTGAGTTGATGTGATCTAAGCCAGGAAAGAGTTTGCGGTGGCCTGTGAATGGTGTATAATGGAAGGAACTGGCAGATAAGATTAAAATGGTTAAAAAAGGTCAGTGGGCATTGAGAAGGTCAAGGTCTTTGAATGATAAGCCAAAGCACAGAGAATTAGTTTCTCCAGGGAAGAGAAATCCATCAAAAATTTTGAGTAAAAAGGTAGTTTAATCAGATCTTTTTTTTTTCTGGAAGTTTGTAGGATGGTCCTGAGAATACCAGGGAATTTGTGGAAATATAAGAGCTCTTGTAAAAAGACAAGTGAAGGATTTGGTGAAGCAGTATGTTTGGCAGTAGAAAGAGTCAAATATGGTTGTGAGGTTTTGAGTTTGAAAGGCCTGGAAGAAAGTGGTCATGGTGTTAATAAAAAAGAGAACAGGAAGGGGAGGTGCTTTGAGGGGAAGGACTAGAGTGGTGTTTGATGGTTTGAGTTTAAGGTGATAGTAGCACATTAGGATGGAATTGTGTCGGAGACATTGTGTTAGGTGCTATATTAAGTATTGGCAATATAACAGTGAATAAACAGGAGAAAACGTCCCCACTTTCATGGAGCTTGTGTTTCACTGGGGAAGACTTAATAATGTAAATAAAATACCACGCTCAATAGTGGTAGGTACTGAAGAGGAAAAATAAGTAAAATAAGGGAGATATGAATTTGGGGGTGGGTTGAGATTTTAAATAGGGTGACCAAAGAAGGCTGCCTTGAGGAGGTGACTTTGAGTAAGAACTGAAGGAAGTGAGGGAGCTGTCCTTGGGAAGATCTTGGGGAACAGTGAATACATGCCTAACGTGTTCAAGGGATAGCAAAGATGCTGAGGTGGGGAATAGTTGGAGATGAAGTCAGCAGGATCACAGGGTGGGGGCAGAGATCAGGTAGGGCCTGTGCATCAGTCAGGGTGGCCATGGTGGCGATGAAGATAGAGCGATAGGATGAGCTGATGGATGTAATTGGGGGGTGGGGGGGGGAGGGAGGGAGGAACTGATCCGTTGATAAGGATAACAAGATTTTGGGCCTGAATAACTGGGAAGAATGGGGACAGTTTCTTCTACTCCTGTTAACTAAATAAAAGGCACTCTTGGATTAAACTACCATAGGCAAACAAAGTTCCCAATTAACATATATATCTTTAAGAACGTCTGTAATATGTCTTTAAAATGATAGTATCCATGATCATGTTTTAAAATGAAAGAAGCTTATTGGCAAGCCTTGTCAGGAACTCCCTGTGGAAATATCAATTGCTTTTCTTGGCTCCAAGGTTATTTCCTGAACAGTGTATTATACTTTGTCCCAAGCATGCCATTAAGGGATTTGAAAGTTTGTTAAAACATGTGTGGCAAGTGAGTACTGTCACTTAAGCCCAGCCAGAGAAGCCAGGAAACGAAAAGCGGCTCCTAGGTGGACTTCATGACATGCATTAGCTCTGAATCAGAGGCTCAGGTAGTGGGATAGGCAGGGCATTATCTCCTGTGCACAAAGCCTTCAGCTGACACTGTTGTACACAGCCCTTTCAGCAGAAAGTGCCTGTGGACAAAGGCATATGTAAATCTCTTTGGAGAAGCTCCATTTTACCAAGTTGACAGCAACCCCTGCCCCAGGGGAATGTCATAGAATTTATTTGCTTGGAACAGAATTTTCCAGTGCTAATAGAGACTTGTTGTCTTTATGAGATTGAAAATAGCACTCTTCAAAGATGGCTTTTATGTTCAAGGAAGGGTTTTTTATATCGGTACACAGGGAGACTGTGAAATGTTTCATGCTTGGAGTTTGGGAATGTTACGTGGCGTTTTTATTTACGATTGCATTTAAATTGGTTACAGGTACTTTTGCTCCCCAGTTTTGAAATCCATTATATTAATTATAAAAGGAGGGAGAAGAAAAAACTAATTGAGTTTTAAAGTGACCGGTTTCTTGACTCTGTTGAGTTTGAGTTGCTCTTTGCGGTTGATCTGATTTACAGCTCAGTGTAGACATCCCCCCACACGCCTTCTAAGGGACAGATTGGTACTTCACACTCTGCAGAAATCAGGAAACATCCCTGGAAGCTGTGCTCACATTTTGGCTTTCTCGTCTTCAGGCATTCATGATTTTTCTAGCTAAAAATGTTTTAAATTGGTGACAGTGAACTTTATGGTTACATTTGGGTCCATATTGAAACTGGAGTTATAATTTAAATATGAAGGTCTAGAATTATTTTAGGAAAATGCATTTATTTAAATGTCTTCCAGTTTTATTCATTTGCATGCGTACTTATATTTGCTTCTTATGGTGATAAGTTTCAACTCTGATAAAATAACTGGTGGCTCGTCCCTGGTTTCCAGACAGTGTAGTAGTGGAGGGCAGTGCAGTTATCATGCAGTATCATGTAGATAAGCATCTGAATTTAGCTGGCTCTTGCTGCTTGGTAGTTATTTATTTCTTGTAATTTTTTTAGAATTCTTCTTTTACAGCCAATTCAAGTCTTTCTCATTTTCGTCAGAAGAAGAGAAAAGGAAACTTAATATTTATTGAGCATGTTTTATATGCCAAGCATTTTGGGAGCCTCTGGAGAATATAAAAAATGAATGTGGTATGGTTTGCTGTCTGGTGGAAGAGAGAAATATGTAAACAAATAAATGGAATATAACTTGATCAACAAACTTATAATGAATCAATAGGTAAGGAATAGCAGTGAACAAAGGAAGGAAACAACATTTCTTAAGAGATGGGGGAGTTTAGTCAGAGAAGCAGTCACAGAAGAGCTGGATCTTGAATTTTGATTATTTGCCAGGCAGGCAAAAGATGCAGAGGTGTTTCATGCAGTGGGTGTTGGCGGGAGATGTACATGCAAAGCTCACTCTGAATCTGTTTGCAGGAAATCTCCCATACCTGTGTCCAGGACTGAGAGCTGGACTTAGAGCCCTGGATCTGTGGTCATGTCACAGCTCTGCTATTTAGTAGCTCTGGGATTGTGACATGTTTGAACCTGTTTTTTCCTGTGAGATGGAGATAATTATTCTCCTGTGTATCACCCAGGGTGGTTGTGTAGATCAAATTAGTTAATGTGTGTAAAGCACAGGGAAGATAGTGCAATATGAATGTGAAGAGTGATAATAGAAGTCTTAGTGTTTAACGTGTTCATAATTATATTTAAATTCTCTCTGCTTCACTAACTCCTGTTCCTTGTGTGTTCCTTTTCTCAGTGCTCTGTTCTCAGCTTCTGTTTTCAGAGAAGCTTTGCCTTTGCTGAACCATTGTGGTTAACTTCCTAATCTGGATTTCTGTCCTCCAGTACACTCTTCCCATCTCCTGATCTACATTTCCAGCTACCACCTGGATGTTCCCCATCACCTTGGACTTTCTGGTTCTAAAGACTAAATTTGTTTCCTTCTATACAGATTCACTTACAACTTTGTTCCTGGCACCTGTGCTAAGAGCTTTTCATATATTATCTCAGTTCCACAATAATCTTATGATATTGGGTACTCTTGTCCCCATTAAATATAGTGAAACTGAGGTTCAAAGAGATTACATAGCTTTGCCAAAGTGGCATAGCTACTAAGCAGCAGAGCCATGATGCAAACCCAGGTGTGTTGACTACAGCTCCTTCTCTTAACCACTTTTCCCTACTTCTCGCTTTACTAACTTTACAGTAAAGACCAGACTCATTAACTTGGCATTCGATGCTCTTCATGTTTGCTTCTTCATCCTCTTTTCTCACTCCTACTGTACATTTTCACTACTACTTGCCTTTCCTGAGGGAAAATTTGTATTTTCTTATCTCCTTGCTTTTGCATATGTGTCCTTTCCCATCTTAGTCTCCTTTTCCTGTGTTCACCTGTCAAAATCCTGAGGGATGCAGGGCAGTGTAGTGGAATAAGCCAGGGCGGGAGTTGAGTAGATCTGTTTTCTGCTTTCCCTCACAGTCTTGATCTGTTTCACAAAGGGCTGGACCAGTTTACATTTATACCAGCAAAGTGTCGCGGTACATTCTTGCTGACATTTGGTATTGTCAGGATTTTTAGTTTTTGCCTGCCTGTGGGTTTGTGGTGATATCTCATTGTGGTTTTAATTTGCATTTCTCTGATGACAAACGAGGCTGAGCAGCTTTCCATCTTTTTTGTTTATTTGGCAGTAAAGAGCCACTATTTTGTTAAGTGCCTTTAAGCCTTTTCCCCATTTCTTTGTTGGATTGTCTTTCATTGATCTATAGCAGTTCTTTATATATTCTGGATTTGAGTACTTCTATGGCTTATCTTTTTAAATTTCTTTTACATTATTTTAGGATAAAAGGAAAAATTTACTTTTAATGGAGTTGAATTTATCATTATCTTCTTTCATGGCAGTGCTTTTTGGTTATGTTTAAAATGTATTTCCCTATATATTTTCTCAAATATTATTTTCTAAAATTCTGCCAGCCTTTTAGATTAGCGTCTTCCTTAGACATTTTCCATTCACATGGTTGCATCATGTCTCTGATTTAGCAAGTGTTCTTGTCTTCGAATTAGGGATATTCTATAAGGCATTTTGCTATTCCTTTGCTAACACAGGGTTCCCCTTAAAGTACAGAAGTCATGCTACACCCACTCTCCTTTTCCAAAAGGTGTATCTCTTCTTCTCTGTGTCTCAGAGCTCAAGATTCTGGGCGTAGGCCTATTCCTTTCAGTGGTAAGCTTCTAATAGCCTCCTCTCAATTTCATCCCTAACGGTTTTCAGGGTTCCTCCCAAGTACTACTGAAGAGGCCACATTACTGCTCTCCGCCCGCCAGAGATTGCAGCCTGTTGGAGAAAGGGGATCACCTTTTCCCTTCATTACACTGCCACACCACTCTGTCGCCCAATTTCACCTTCCAAAAGGAGACAATAGGTAGATTACAGATGTATCCATGGTAAAACTAACTTCAGGGTATATCTGACAAACATTTCTCTCTCTGTGTGTGTGTGTGTGTGTGTGTGTGTGTGTGTGTGTTTGTATTTGCATTTTCACTGTTTATTTTTATTAGCAGAGTTATGTGATGCTCATCCTATCCCGTTCATGCAACAAGACTTGAGAGTGAAAAAGTTCTGTGTGACCCAGTGATTTGGTTCCCTCACTAATCTGTTTCTGTCCTGTCCTCCAGAGACTAGACTAAATCTCCAAGGGAGAAGTAATCCCAGTTGCAGCGTGCACTCAGAATAATAAGTGCAGTCAGCTGCCTCTCTCTCAGGTCTGTGGAGGAAACCAGAGGAAGTTTTAAAGTCCTCAGTTAACCAGGTCAGTAATATATCCATTCTCCTGAGGCCTCCCTCCTTTCACTCCGAGCCCAGAGCTCTCCAAAATACTGACCAACCTGAACTGGTAGCCTCCAGCACCAGACTTTTTACTCCTCTTACTCTTAAATTCTTATAGAGTACTTTCTGTCTACTTGTAGATGTGCATTTTTCTGTGAAGGAAGGAGTTATAGCTTTCTTTTGATTCTCAGCAGGATCTGCTAAACTTCAAAACTGAGAACCACTGAGCTAGACTTTTCAACTCTTTCAAGGTCAGTCCCACAGAAGAAGGCCCCTTACTTTACAGATCCAGGGAAAATTGGGCTTCTACTTTCTAATCCACATATTCGTGTGTCTGGAAACTGTTCTGAAAACTCTCTTGCATCCTGATAGTCTTTTATATTCCTTTTTTCATTTTTCTACCCTTTTATCCATCAAATAATGTTTATTCATCAAATATTGAGCACCTAGATTGATTATGCAAGTTGCCATAGAATATACAGAGAGATATTATTGGTGAGCAAACAGCCTTAACAGATGAGGTAAATCACATACCTAGATACCACTAGCGTAGTGAAAAAAATGAGAAGTGCCGTAGAAGAGGTGTGTATAAATTGCTTTGGGACTTTAGAAAAGGAAGAAATTACTCTGGTCTGGGGCAGGTAGCAGGGCATGAGGAGGACCTGAGAAGACTATGTGGTGGATTCTGGGTTATAGAAAATCCAAGGCATTTGGACTAGGTCTTGAGAGATGGGTAGAGTTTAGATGTGTGGAAATGTTAGATGCAGTATGCCGTCTCTGGTTCTTTATTCATTCAGATGAGACTTGAGTATATAATGTGACTTCATGGAGTTTATACTTATCAGGGAAGATAGACTCTGAACAGGTCATTTCCTACTTAATTGCTGTTCATTCATTCAACATATATTTGAGTGAGTACTAAATGCTATTCCTAACTCTTAGAATATAGCAGTGAATAAAATAGCCTTTGTGCTTATGAAACCCACATCCTAGTTGGGAGACAGAAAGTATATAATATATTGTCAGGTAAGTATATAATATATTATCAGGTAGTGATAAGTGCAGTGATGAGAAATAAAGCAGGGTAAGAAATAGAGTCATAACAGCGAGGTGGGGCTGTTTTAGTTAATGTGATCAGGGAATGCCTCTCTGAGAGGAGGATATTTGAGCAGAGACCTAACCAAAATGAAGAGAGCAATCCCTGTGAATAGCTGGGCAAAGAGTTTTCCAGATAGAGGGGACAGCAATTGTAAAAATCTCAAGATGGAAGATTTTAGTATTCTATGAATAGCGAGAAGAACTCTAGGATTGGAGTGTAATTTGCAGAGGAAGAAGTTGTAGAAAATGAGAATGCAAAAATAGATATGGGCCAGATTTGACAACACCTTGTGGCTTGGTGATGAAAGGATGTTGGGAAGCTATTGCGAGAATGACATGATCTGATTTGTTTTAAAAAGATCACTCAAAGGCTTCCCTGGTGGCGCAGTGGTTAAGAATCCACCTGCCAGTGCAGGGGACATGGGTTTGAGCCCTGGTCTGGGAAGATCCCACATGCCGTGGAGCACCTAAACCTGTGTGCCACAACTACTGAAGCCTGTACACCACAACTGCTGAAGCCCGCGTGCCTAGAACCAGTGCTCTGCAACAAGAGAAGCTGCCGCAATGAGGAGCCCGTGCACCGCAATGAAGAGTAGCCCCCGCTTTCCGCAACTAGAGAAAGTCCGCCCGCAGCAACGAAGACCCAACGCAGCCAAAAAAAAAAAAAAAAAAAAGATCACTCTAGTTCCTTTGGTCCAAAATAGAATTCAGGAGACCAGTTATTACAGTAGTTCTGCAAGGAGATAAAGGTTGCTTGGATTTTTATAGTAACAGTGGAAATGGCAAGAAGATATATTTTACAGGAAGGCTCTCTTGATAATTGGATGTGGGGTGTGAGAAGGAGAGAGTCAAGGGTGATGCCCCAGTTTGGTGCCATCTGCCGAGAGAGGCAGTGCTGCGAGAGGAATGGGTTCTGGTGGGGACCAAGGGTTCTCCTGTTTGAGGCGCCAGCTGACATCCAAATGAAGATGTCAAGTAGGCAATTGGATATGTGTCTGGAATTTGGGGGAAGGGTTGAGGCGAGGCATTTAATTTTTGGAGTTAATAGCATATAGAGATATTTAAAGCCATGAGACTGGATGAAATCATCTAGGGAGTGAGTGTAAATGGATCCTCTCCCTAGTGGTGTTTAACATCTTCCTCTGTTACCTATATCAGGTCAGATTTAAGTTCAAGTTAGGGGAAAATACTTCACAGATGGTGGTATTTACTTCCTAATTATAGTACATACACCAGTATAGTATTTACTTCCTAATTATAGTACATCAGGAAGTACTTTGGTTCTTTCTCTTTTTATGATATTTGTATTAATCAGTGGGTTCAGGTATTGTTGCTCTGGTCCATCTATTATAAAACTCCGTCCCCATCAGCATTTTGCAACCATTGATGGTCATCTTCTGCATCCATCATTTCAGTAGGGATATCAGAATGGTGATAATGAAAGTCTTTAAGTCATTCCTTCTTAGTTAGCTGAAACTCTTCTATAAAGAAGAATTTTACCTCATCAACTGTTTGGCTAACCTGAGGTACGTTTTATATAGGAAAAGTAGGATAAATGTTTAGAATTTTCTGAGGTTGACCAGAGAGAGCCCTTTCATGATGATTCCTGAGTCCTTTAGATGAGGCTCTAGTAGCCTGTGATAGCTTGCTTGTTTTTCCCATATGACAAGATCTTCCAGGTTCTTTTTTTTTTTTAGTTTGTTTGATTGTTTGTTTATTTATTTGTGGCTGCATCTAGTTGTGGCGAGTGGGGGCTACCCTTTGTTGTGGTGCGTGGGCTTCTCATTGCTGTGGCTTCTCTTGTTATGGTGCGCGGGCTTCTCATTGCTGTGGCTTCTCTTGTTGTGGAGCACGGGCTCGAGGCACGCGGGCTTCAGCAGCTGTGGTGCACGGGCTTAGTTCCTCCGCGGCATGTGGGATCTTCCCGGACCAGGGATAGAAACTGTGTCCCCTGCATTGGCAGGCGGATTCTTTTTTTTTTCTATACACTTAAAATTTTTAATCCAGTACATTTTTATTCAACATTATGGCTGACATTTCATTAAGAATGAAAATGGCCGTAGCATCCTATAGCTCCAATAACTTTCAGTGCTTTAGTGATTTTTCTTTTTATTTATTTATTTATTTTTTAACATCTTTATTGGAGTAAAAAATATGGAACGCTTCACGAGTTTGCGTGTCATCCTTGTGCAGGGGCCATGCTAATCTTCTCTGTATCGTTCCAATTTTAGTATATGTGCTGCTGAAGCGAGCGTGGCAGGCGGATTCTTAACCACTGTGCCACCAGGGAAGTCCCCAGTTTCATCTTGTTTGTTTCCTTTTCTAGACTTGAGTTAGCCATTTCTCGTAGGAGTTCCACAACCCTCATTCTTAACCAATATGTGATATGGAACGGTTTTAGAGTGCCTGTTGTATCCTATGACTTTAAGGTGATCTTTTTTCCCCGTAACATTTATTTTATTCTTGTTTGTACTGTGATAACAAAAATAGAATGAAAATACTTTAAAAATGCAATGTATTAATTTATATTTTAATTATACGGTTTTGAATGACTTGATTTATTCATTAAACCCTGCTACCATACAGCATTCTCTGCTTTAGTAACTCAAAAGTGAATTTAGTGCCTAAAACACTAATTCTTGAGTATAGGTAATCTAAACCATGGAGATTATCATAAAATCAGAACTGGGTTGGTTTTGAAATGTGCTGTACAGTTAAGCTTGCTGTACTCTGGTCATTGCTTTCTACTGTGCTCTTTTTCCCATTGACTTTTCCTTGAACTTTGTATGTGTAAGCCAAAGCGTAATTCTTAATATGTAGGTAGGCAGAATCATGGTGATTACAGAATTCTCTTTATATTTTACTCGCAAACATATACATACATACAAAGACTACCTTTCACTGTGGGATAGTTGAGCCTTCAATTTTTTTTTTTTTTTTTTTTTTGCGGTACACCGGCCTCTCACTGTTGTGGCCTCTTCCGTTGTGGAGCACAGGCTCCGGACGTGCAGGCTTAGCGGCCATGGCTCACGGGCCTAGCCGCTCCGCAGCATGTGGCATCTTCCCGGACCGGGGCACGAACCTGTGTCCCCTGCATTGGCAGGCGGACTCTCAACCACTGCGCCACCAGGGAAGCCCGAGCCTTCAAATTTTATAAAGTCAGAATTCTGGTTACCCTCTAATATTTTCTCCTTGGTCTGTGGGAACCAAATCCTTTCTGAAACCGTTAGCAGAAGAAATAAATACATAATAGAAAGTAAAGGCCTGGAACCTTTGTTTAACATCTTTCCAGAAGACTGCATTTTACCTCATATTGTAACTGTAGCATGTCAGTTGTTTTCTTTCACCCCTGCCCCCAGCTCTCTTCTTTCTGAGATGAAGTTTGTATGGGATGACACGTAAAAAAGAACCGTAGACCAGCGATTGTGTTGTAGCCACCGTGCTTTAGACGTAGGGTATGCACATGTACCTCCTGCCTGTGCTTTGGGCTGTTCTGACAGTGCCCAAGGTTGTGTTAATTCTGTGAGGATGGTCAAGGGCAGATCTTCCTAAATGTTACTGAATTTGCTCGGCACATGTAAGGAAATTGAATGGATTTGCTGATTTGAGTGATGTCAGATTTCTTTTTCTTCTCTAATTTGTCAGTGAATTCTGTTTTTTGAATGATATATTTTGGGTCAGGTATGAAACCAGGATTTGTGTTTCAAGGCAGAAGTGCAGGAGAGCTGGTTTTGTAATTGTATATTAATCTAAAACTTAGCTGTTGCTTCACTCTTATGTTCTCATGCAGGAAGGGGCCTAAGGGGAATCTTTTTAGAGATTTCTGGCTTAGCCAATTGAACTTTTTTTTAACTGTTAAAGAAAAGGAGCCTTGTTTGTTTGGAAATAATGAACAAATGTGGAAATAATGAACAAATTAGTGAATGAACAAATGAATAAATCAGTGAGTCTGACAAGAGTCAGATTCCTGTTATCACATTTTCATGAAGTCATATTTTAAAACTTTGGGAATATACTTTTAGAGTCTGTGTTCTGATTGTGTGAATATCTTTGTAATATTTTACTTTGATTTTCTGGGTGGATGTTATAATATTCATTGGGGACAGTTATGTTAATTGGAATCTGTGACATTATAATGTTTGGAGAATGATTTCTTTTAATAACCTTTTGTGCGTTGTATAAAATGAAGATCTTTCATTAAGCATGATCTTTGTGTGATCTAATTTGAACGTTAATCTGGTTTGTTGAAAGCAGGCATCTAATTTGAAACCCCAGAGTTAAAGTCAGAAAAATATTAGACTTCTCAATTATAAGCACATAGAGAAACTGCTAGAAGCTCACTCACTTCATTCAGATCTCTGCTCAAATGTCGCTTCATCCAGGAGGCATCCTCCCTAACCACCCTACTGGTAAACTAGCCTCAGTTTCCAATAACCAGCATTTTCATATTATATATTTTTTTCACTAGCACTTACCATTATTAGACTTTTGATTGTGTGCACCGCTGCATCCTTGCCACCTAGAACAGTGCCTTGCACCGTGAAAGTTACTCCGTACGATTTGTTGAATGAGTAAATTGTTCACCATCTGTCTCCTCACTGTAAAATGTAGGCCTCATGAGGGTGCCTGGCATGAGGCTGGCCTTCCAGCATTTGTTTGAAAGAATGAAATGAGTGTGCTACCAATAGTGATCCAATTCAAATACACACACACGTATGTATGATCACATCTTGATTATATGTTTAAATTGCACATAGATTTCTCATCCAGAAATAGATTATTAGAAGGATATGGTGTTCTAAGTAACATTTAGAACCTACAAAATCTGCTGTCTTTTTTGCTAATGTAGATGGGCAGATTTACATATAGGGTCACCTTTTTTTTTTTCAGTGACTAAATAACACTGGTGTATGTTAATATTGTGCCCATAGAAATCAAAGGGTACTGTCATATGAGTGTCATGTGACTAACTCACTGAATGGATTAGTAGTGGATTCTTTTCTCCTATTTGCTTCATTTTTGTTAAATTGAAAATTTTTGACATATCGTGTAATGCGCATTCTTATTTCTAGTGTAAATGTCTATCAGTTGTGTGCTTTCTATACTGATCTCAGGCCTCAAAATGGAGAATTAAGGGTTTATATTTTTTATGGGAACATTTTATAAACTCTTGTTCACACTTAATTTTTTTTCTATTTCATCTTACATTCTTGTGGTTTCATTTGGGAACACAGTGACAAACTATGTTGAGTTCTTTTATCATTTCCCAGCATACTGGTTGGTCCCATATGATGGATACTTTGTGAAGCAGTGTGGTACTTCTGGTATTTAGGGCCTTTGTGGGAGAGAGGATGAAAATATACATCAGAAAAATAGAAGTGGATGTAGCATTAATCTTGGGCATCTTGAAGAGCTGGATTGATTGTAAGGTAATCTGTGCATCTGGAAAATAAAGATTCTTTGTCAGACTACATGGTGAGTGTCCAGTGCTTCTGAATGTGCAGTTTTTTCCTTAGGAAAGAAAAATGAAAAAAGAAAAATCTGCACTTTCCCATTTTTCCCTCCAGTGATTTAGCAGAACTTTTCTCTTTTCTTCAGGTAATTAAACCAGAGAGCAATGACAAAGAAACAGAAGGTGCCTATGAATCAGATCTCCCTGAGGAGCTCTGTGGAAGCCATCTCCTGCAACAGTCCCTGAAAGGCTATAATGACAGTCCTGATGTCATTATAGAGGCTCAGTTTGATGACAGCGACTCAGAAGATGGACATGGCAACATGCAGAATGCTCTGGTTGATGGTGTTAAGAAACTCTCAGTTTGTGTTCATGAAAAAGGTGAGTTCCAGACTGATCTCCGACGTTTTATTTTAGTAGATTGTTTTAAGTATTGGAATTCTCTCTGTGCTACAGAATTAATCACACAATACGGTTGGTATCTTTCCAGTTTCTAACCTGTGGCAGCTTTTAGGAAAGGGGGATCTTTGACAGGCTTCCAGCTGCTGTTTGTGAGGAGGGGACAAATGCTGCTGGTGATTTGTGTGGTCAGTGGTTGCTGTTGTCATTTCCTAATGGGTTTTGCATTGTGTTGATAGCTAACCTTGAAATTTCCTGTGATGAGCCCAATCCCACCCTGTGGTTGATATGAACATAATTAAACCAAACTAAAATCCTTCCACAGAAAGCACTTTGTTTTACCCTGGATTTTGCTTTAATTTTAACTTGGTACATTTCGTCCTCAGTGGTGAATAGATCACCTTAAATTTGATAAGTAGATTATCTTTACAAAGTGTTTTGATTGTAAGCTTTTAAAAAAGCCAGTCTTGGGGCTTCCCGGGTGGTGCAGTAGTTGAGAATCTGCCTGCTAATGCAGGGGACACGGGTTCGAGCCCTGGTCTGGGAGGATCCCACATGCCGCGGAGCAACTAGGCCCGTGAGCCACAACTACTGAG
The DNA here is from genome assembly GCF_951394435.1 of Stenella coeruleoalba. NCBI lineage: Eukaryota > Metazoa > Chordata > Mammalia > Artiodactyla > Delphinidae > Stenella > Stenella coeruleoalba. The sequence goes on from NC_137151.1 coordinate 120,327,392, forward strand.
CCTGCGCGTCTGGAGCCTGTGCTCCGCAACGAGAGGCCGCGATAGAGGCCCGCGCACCGCGATGAAGAGTGGCCCCCGCTTCCCACAACTAGAGAAAGCCCTCGCACAGAAACGAAGACCCAACACAGCAAAAATAAATAAATTAAACTCCGACCCCCAACATCTTCAAAAAAAAAAAAAGCCAGTCATTTTCTCTGATCAAAATTTAAGCCATGGGTCCCCTGGATACTGAAAAAGCAATTGCAAGCACATAGGCGAAGAGCTGTGACCAAGGGCCCTACCTGACTGCAGTCTGGAAAACTTAAGGGAAAGTAGCAATGAAAATTGGAATATTTCAATGTATAGATTTCTAGGAGGTTTTAAGTGCAGGGAATATGTTTTCTAGCCAGATTGATTTTTATGTATGTTATGAAATGGAAAATATTGACCTGGTTAGGCCAACTAGATTATGAGGGTTTTTTTTATCAGGAAGAAGTTTCTGGCACAGTCCCCACGAAAGGCTAGAAGAAATGCCAGATTACTAAAGGAGGATGTTCAGCAGACACCCTGTGATAGGGACTGGTGAGCACAGTTCTCTGACATCCTGAAGAAAGCTGGAGGTGATTTCAGGAAGTGACTGCATAAGGATCACTCTGTGTCTTCACTGCTGATGAGGTAGTGATCTCGGGCAACGAGCACTTTCTAAAAGCATGTGTCACTTTCTGGTGCCAAGTGCTACTCATTCAGAAGAACTTCCCGACTTTGAAATTCTATCTGAATGAAGAGGCTACTGCTTCCTCACTGCCCCACCTCACTGCTGACCTGAGGGCACCCAGGTTCTTTTGTTTTTGTGGCCTGCTTAGATAACTAGTGGTTCCACTGTTCAGGGCACAGCCAATGTCATTTGGATGTTATTCCTTGAAAATTCCTTCTTCTGATGTTTCTTCTTTCTTCCTTTAAAAACAGTTTAATAACCAGGACCCTAAATAGCCAAATCCTCATCTGCAAGGTCACCAAGGGAGAGAGATACTTGAAGGACAAAGCCAGGGGAAGGAGTACTTTAAAACTCACTGGGTATTTGGCCCAAAACTACTTTGTGGAAACCTAGCTCAGGTGATTGAACTTGGAAGACCTCAGCAGCCTCTTTTCCTCTAGGTTCCAAGTTGAAGGGATGAGATGCTTCAGTTTCTCATTAGTGATTGGTACCAATACAAGGGCAAGGAAATATTGATGGATGGAAGTGATGGCAGAATTGATGCCCAGGGTGGATATTAATAATTCACTTTATCCTTTGTTTGGGAAATTCTGATGCCAGACGTACTCTTGATTTGTCCTCTGTTGTAATTTTCCTCCATCTCTGTTGCAGGTAAGTGTCACTGAGTGCTTTACAAGTCCACCGTATGCAGTTTTTTTCCTTACTGTTTTTATGGTCTTCGTATCCTACTGTTATTTATATTGCTTCCTTACTGGCCCCGACTGAGGGAACAGCCTTAATCCTTCCCTCAGAATCTGGTACCAATTTCTCTTTCCTGCTAGCCTCTAAATAGAGAGTTTTGAAACCACATGGCTGTTTCTCATTTCTTGCCCTCTTGATATTTAGGAAAATTGCAATTTGCTTTTTTAAAAATCATGGTGTTTTTAAGGCTATTTCAACCAGCTTCTCTTCTCTGGATAATATAAAATCTGGTTACAGTTAGGATGTTAGTTCTTTTTGCACCATTTAAGGGTTTGAAATTTGTTATTAAAACAAACCATAACCTTAAGAACATCATAAACTTTTCCTAAGACTTCTAGAAAGGTTCATTGCTTTGTGTTGTAATTGCAAATGGATTATTAATCCTAGTTCACACCTGTGTGCAAAAGAGTGATTTTTGTTTGAATATCATGTTTCTTTTACCCAAAGCAAACATGACATATTACATATGTCTACTTAGTATATCCCTTTTTGCCCGGGAAACATTCGTATCTTTACCATAACTACCAATTTCTCTGGTAATTGAGCAGGTAACCCCAGCTGTATGCAGCAAATGCCTATCATTGCAGTCAGAGAAAAGTTTCTCCGGGCATCTCAGACCTACACAATAGTTTCTTCTAGGAAGACCACATGGATCTGGATCATCCTCAGCCCTTGAGAGAATAGGCCAAAGACCTGGGCCCCTTTTGTAGGTCCAGCCCCACAGCCTCCCAAGGCTGAGCTTTTACCACTTCCCAGGCAATGGCATTGTTGTCAGCATAGAAAACTGCCATCTGTGTCAAGACCGGGGACAACCCAAATAAATATTCTTTGGTATCGAGTATTTGAATAACGATTGCCTGATTAGCAAACTCCAAAGGATAAAAAAACATCATGACTAATTGGTACAGTAGCTCTTTATCATACATCTTTGGGAACTTTAAGAACAGTTTTGGCCATCTGAGTCTTGGCGATGGTGACCTAATCAGGTTGTGATGTACTTTTCCTGTTCTCTACCTTAGTAGGGTCTGTCAGAGATCTTGTTCAGCTTTCTGGTCTGGAGAGAAGCTTCTGCCAGTACCTGATGACTGAACATGGGCTTGAATGTAGAGTCGGTGACCCTCTAAGTTCTCACTTTTGTCTCTGGCCACCTTCAGCTCTTTTTTTGAAGGGAGAATCCACATGGAATCCTTGTTCCCTTCCGAGGTTTAAATCAATCTATTACTGCGCCTCCTGGGGCCTGCCCAAGTCAACCTTAGGAGTCAGGAAGAGACCTTTTTTTCACACTTAAAATTCATCTCCTTCCAGCAACAGGCCTATTCATTGCCTAGGTTTAAGCTCGCTTTCCTTGGATAAAGAGTAACCGTATTTCCCTTTGGCTGAGAAAAGCAGATCCATATGATTATTCTCCTGTGATACTTTGGGGTTACTGAAATGCCAAGAACCTGTACTCCTGACTGTCTAGAAACCCTTCTTTCTCCGAGCTAATTTTTTTCATTTCCTTTCTGCTAGTGTTTCCAGATTCTGAGATCAAATCTTTCTTATGTTTTTGTTTCCTAGCTCTCCACTGTGTATAATGATGATTAATATAATTAGAAGACAGTTATGTTTGCTTCAGAAATTATATTAAAAATTAAATATAAGGCAGTTTCCCATCAACCACAATTTTTGGGCAATGTTTTGTGCCAGTGTTTTAAAGTATTTTTTTTGTTTTTAAAAAAGAGTAAAGCCTTGTCCAGACCTATGTTAGAAGGATACAGTGGGACTTTTTGCTTCCCTGTCTTTTATTTATTTATTTTTAGCTGCGTTGGGTCTTCGTTGCTGCACGCGGGCTTTCTCTAGTTGTGGCGAGTGGGGGCTGCTCTTTGTTGCAGCGTGTGGGCTTCTTGTTGGCGGTGGCTTCTCTCGTTGCCGAGCACAGGCTCTAGGCGCGCAGGCTTCAGTAGTTGTGGCACGTGGGCTCAGTAGTCGTGGCTCACGGGCTTAGTTGCTCCGCGGCATGTGGGATCTTCCTGGACCAGGGTTCGAACCCGTGTCCCCTGCATTGGCAGGCGGATTCTTAACCACTGCACCACCAGGGAAGCCCTTCCCTGTCTTTTAGACTGAGTGGGTGATGCATTCATATCATGTGTGATTCGGGTAGAGACAGATGGTCAGGACCTCCAATGTCTAAGACCTGTGCTAGACCAGCCATTCCTCCCTGTGAAGTCCATTATGGTTTATTACAGGATATTGAATATAGTTCCCTGGGCTAATACAACAGGACGTTGTTGTTTATCCATTCTGTATAAAATAGTTTGCATCTGCTAATCCCAAACTCCCAATCCTTCCCTCCCCTCCCCTACCTCCCCCTTGGCAACCGCAAGTCTGTTCTTTATGTCTGTGAGTCTGTTTCTGTTTCGTGGAAGTTCATTTATGTCATATTTTAGATTCCACATATAAATGATGTCCTATGGTATTTGTCTTTCTCTTTCTGATTTACTTCGCTTAGTATGATAATCTCTGGGTCCATCATGTTGCTGCAAATGGCATTATTTCACTCTTTTTTATGTCTGAGTAGTATTCCATTGTGTGTGTGTGTGTGTGTGCATACCACATCTTTTATATCCATTCATCTGTCGATGGACATTTAGGTTGCTTCCATGTCTTGGCTATTGTAAATAGTGCTGCTATGAAAATAGAGGTGCATGTATCTTTTTGAATTATAGTTTTGTCTGGATATATGCTCAGGAATGGGATTGCTGGATCATATGGCAACTCTTTTAGTTTTTTAAGCAGCCTCCATAGTGTTCTCCGTAGCAGCTGTACCTATTTACATTCCCACCAGCGGTGCAGGAGGGTTCCCTTTTCTCCACACCCATGAAGCTTCTTTTACCTTCTCATTCCTGCCAATAGTTAGAATTATTCAGCTTTCTAGTTTTTTATACTCTAGAGATTAAGTTCTGTAAATTGCCTTTTCATATTGTTTGCCCATTGTTCCATCATAGTTACTGTTCTGTTGTTGATTTGCAGGCAGTTCTTATCTATTCTCTATAATAATCCCTTTTCCACTTTAGGCATCACAAATATCTTCTACCATTCTGTCCTTTAGTCATTTGTCTATTAACTTTATGGTGTTTTTCACTGAACAAAAATTCTTAATTTTTCTGTGATAAAATTAATCATATACTTTATGGGTTTTTTTTTTTTAGTTTTTTGCATATTCCTAGGTCACATAGATGTTTTCTCATACAGTCTTTTATTAACTCCACAGTTTTGCCTTTTGCTGAACTTCATAAAGCTGATTCTTTATTGATTGAGAGTATCATTTGGTTTCTCTCCTTTAAATGTATTTTTGTTATTGAACGATCCTTGAATTCCTAGGATAACTCCTACTTAATCCCAATATATTATTATTTTTTAAGTACAATATTGGATTTACTTAGGTAATATATAGTGTAGGATTTTTTTGTATCATGTTAAACGGACCTATCATTTTCTTATCATTATCTGGTTTTTACAGTCAAGATTATATTAGCTTCATAAAATGTCCTGGTCATTTTTTTTTTTAATTTTTATTGGAGTATAGTTGCTTTACAATGTTGTGTTACTTTCTGCTGTACAGCAAAGTGAATCAGTTATACGTATACGTTTATCCCCTCTTTTTTAGATTTCCTTCCCATTTAGGTCACCACAGGGCACTGAGTAGAGTTCCCTGTGCTGTACAGTAGGTTCTCATTTATCTATTTTATACATAGTAGTATATATATGTCAATCCCAATCTCCCAATTCATCCCACCACCACCCCTTTCCCCTTGATATCCGTAAGTTTGTTCTCTACATCTGTGTCTCTATTTCTGCTTTGCAAATAAATTCATCTGTACTGACGGTTTACTATTTTCCCAGAATAGCTTGTATAAGACAGGAGTCACATTGTAAAGCATACTCCAATAAAAGTTAATTTAAAAAAACAGGAATTAAGTCTTCCTTAAAATTTGGTAGACCTCATTGTAAAATTTTCTGCACCTGCTGTTTTTCAGAAGGCGAGATCTTTGCTCTTTCAGTCTCTTTTATACTGATTGGTCTGTTCAGTCTCTCTTTTTGATGCCAATTTTGGCATAACTGAAGGGCAATTTATCCATTTGAATTTATGATCACATAGATATTCCTAATACTCATTAATATTCTTTAATTATTAAAATGACTCCTTGTGTTGGTATTTTTGCCTCCCTTTTCGTTCTGTATTTTAATTGTTTGACTCTTCTCTTTTTTCTTAACTCTTGCTTGCCAAAGATCTATCTTATTAGTCTTTTCAAGGAACATGATTTTTGGTTGTGTTATTTTTCTGTTTATTGTTGATGATGTTGTTCTGTATATCATTGATATTTGCCCTTATCTTAGTTATTTATTCCTTACTTGGGGGCGTTGCTTTTTTGTCCTTTTCCCAACTTCTTGAGTTGAATATGTCTTTTCGACTTCTCTTGTTTCCTTTGAAATATTTTTAAAGTTATAAAATTCCCTCTAAATACTTCTTTTGCCATACCTAGGATATACCTAGGTATATTTTTGTATACATGCATACCCAGATACGTATTTACACATAATAATCACTGATACTTATTGAACATTTACTGCGTGCTAGGCCCTAAGTACTTTATAATTATTCCTCATGACATTTAATTATTTAATTCTTATAGCATATGCAGTATATGTTCTGCCTATGTTCTCTTCTAGGAGTTTTATGGTTTTGGATCTTACCTTTAGGTCTTTAATCCATTTTGAATTTATTTTTGTGTATGGTTTGAGGAAATGTTGTCATCTCATTCTTTTACATGTGGCTGTCCAGTGTTCCCCGCACTACTTACTGAAGGACTGTCTTTTATCCATTGTATATTCTTGCCTCCTTTATCACAGATTAATTGATCATAGGTGCATGGGTTTACTTCTGAGCTCTCTGTTCTGTTCCATTGATCTATATGTCTGTTTTTATGCCAGTACCGTGCTGTTTTGATTACTGTAGATTTGTAGTATAGTCTGAAGTCAGCGAGGGTGGTACCTTCAGCTTTATATTCTTTTTTTCCCAAGATTGCTTTGACAATTTAGGGTCTTAAAGTCTGTGGTTCAGTATACAATTCAGGATTATTTGTTTTAGTTCTGTGAAAAATGTCATGGGTATTTTAATAGGAATTGCATTAAATCTATAGATTGCTTTGGTTAGTCTGGCCATTTTAACAATACTGATTCTTCTAATCCAAGAGCGTGGAATATCTTTTCATTTCTTTGTATCACATTCTACTTTCCTTCATCAGTGTTTTATAGTTTTCACAGTATAGGTCTTTAATCTCTTTGTTTAAGTGTATTCCTAGATATTTTATTCTTTTTGATGAGATTGTGAATGGCATTGGTATTTTTTTTCTTTCTCTTTCTGATAGTTCATTATTCGAATATAGAAAAGCAACAGATTTCTGTATATTAATCTTGTATCCTGTAACATTACTGAATTCACTTATTAGTTGTAATAGTTTTTTTTTGAGACATTCAAGTTTTCTGTATATAGTAGCAATATCGTCTGCAAGTAGTGACAGTTTTACTTTTTCCCTTCCAATTTGGATGCCTTTTGTTTCTCTTTCTTGTCTGATTGCTGTGGCCAGGACTTCCAATACTGTGTTAAATAGAAGTGGCGAGAGTGGGCATACTTGTCTTGTTCCTGATTTTAGAGGAAAGGCTGTCAGCTTTTCACCATTGGGTATGATGTTAGCTGTGAATTTGTCATAAATGGCCTTTATTATGTAGATATATGTTCCCTCTCTACCACCTTTGATGAGAGTTTTTATCATGAATGGATATGGAATTTCATCAACTACTTTTTCTGTGTCTATTAAGATGATTATGTGATTTTTATCATTTTTGTTAATGTGCTGTACCACATTGATTTGCAAATATTGAACCATCCTTGTGTCCTTGGAATACATCCCACTTGATTATGCTGTATGATCCTTTGTATATATTGTTGGATTTGGTTTGCTAATATTTTGTGGAGAATTTTTGCATCTATGTTCATCAAAGGTATTGGCTTGTAATTTTTTTTTTTTTTTTTTTTTTGTAGTGTCTTTGGTTTTGGTATCAGGGTAATGGTGGCCTCACTGAGTGAATTTGGGAGCGCTCTGTCCTCTTCAATTTTTGGAATAGTTTGAGGAGGATAGGTATTAGCACTTCTTCATATGTTTGGTAGAATTCCCCTATGAAGCCATCCGGTCCTGGGCTTTTGTTGGCTGTGAATTTTTTAAATTACAAATTCAATTTCACTACTAGTGATCAGTCTATTCATATTGTCTGTTCTTGATTTAGTCTTGGCAGGTTGTATGTTTCTAGAAATTTGTCTGTTTCTTCGAGGTTATCCAGTTTGTTGGTGTATAGTTATACAACTGTTTGTAGTATTTCCTTATGATTTTTTGTATCTCTGTGGTATTGGTTGTTATTGCTCCTCTTTCATTTCTAATTTTGTTTATTTGGGTTCTCTCTCATTTCTTCTTGGTGAGTCTGGCTAGAGGGTTATCAGTTTTGTTTGTGTTTTCAGAAAACTAGCTCTTGGTTTCATTGATCTTTTCTGTTGTTTTTTTGGTCTCTATTTAATTTCCTCTCTGATCTTTATTATTTCTTTCCCACTGCTGACTTTGGGTTTTGTTTGTTCTTCTTTTTAGATGGTAGGTTAGGTTGTTTATTTCAGATTATTCTTGTTTCTTGAGGAAGGCCTTTATCACTCTAAACTTCCCTCTTAGAACTGCTTTTGCTGCATCCCATAGAGTTTGTGTTTCCGTTTTCTTTTGTCTCGAGGTATTTTCTGATTTCCCCATTGACCCATGTTGTTTAGTGTTTACATGTTTGTGCTTTTCCCATTTTTCTTTCTGTAATTGACTTGTAGTTTCATACTGTTGTGGTTGGGAAAAATGCTTGTTGTAATTTCTGTGCTCTTAAATTTGTTGAGACTTGTTTTGTGGCATAGCATGTGATTTATCCTGGAGAGTGTTCCTTGTGTTCTTGAAAAGAATTTGTATTCTGCTGCAAACAACTTTATTTAAACCTGTGATTCTCAAGTTATTTGGTCTCAGGACACTTCTGTGTTCTTAAGAATTATTGAAGACTCCAAAATGCTTTTGTGTATGTAGGTTATATCTATCAATATTTCTGTATTTAAAATTAAAACAAAGAAAGCCTTAAAATATTGCAAAATAAGTGTACTTACTTCTAGTTGTGTTTCTGTGTACATTTAAGGAGAACTTCAGATTTTAAAATAATGATTTATTGGGCATCAGTGAGGTTAATGATGTATAGTAGATAAAACCATAGTCAAAATACTGAGGGGAAAAATGGAATTAACTTCTAAAATATACTTGTTTGTACTTTAAATTGATAATCTTAGAAAATTCTAGAAAACACAAGAATACATAAGCACACATTCTATTGTTCATTAGAGCAGGGATTAGCAAAGGTATTCTGTAAAGGACCACATAGTAAATATTTCCAGCTTTGTGGGATACACCAGAGACAGAGACTTCTGTGTCACAACTACTCAACTCTGTTTTTGTAGCCTGAAAGTGGCTGTGGAGAATATGTAAATGAGTGGACATGGCTGGATTTGGCCTGTGGGCCAGTTTAGTTTGCTGACCTCTACTTTACAGACATGAGAAAATGAGAGTGAAAGGGACAAATAATGTCTTAGTATTATTATGAAAAGAGTCTTGACCTTGTGGGCCTTTGGCAGGATCTCAAACCACAATTGGAGAACGACTGGTTTAAGCTACTGGAATTGATAGTTGATGCTGAACAAGACTTTAATGAATGTTTTAATTATTTACTGTTAGGAAATGCAACACGCTAATTAAAATAGTTTGGGTAAAAATCTGTTGCCTCAATTTTTGCTCAATTGTGGGGTCTTTTTTGGGGACTGTGCCCTGTTTTGCTGTTTTGACTATAGTATGGTCTATGTATGTCTTAGTTTATCAAACCTATTCACAATGTGAATTTTGAATCTTACATCTTCTTAATATGTTTAATAGTTTATATATAGCATTATTGCACATTAGAAAAAACTTGAGTATTAGAAAAAAAAACATTGAGTATTTTGTGTTCTTTAGTATTAATTTGAAAGGAATTTTTTCCAGCAATTTCCTACATGTAATTGTTGATATATAAGAAAGCTTTTGGGGTTGTTTTGTGTATCTTTAAGCTGGATACCTTAATGAATGCTCTTATTATTTCCAATAATTTTCTAGTTGGTGGCTTTGATTTTCTAGGTATAAAACAATTTTATCTGCAGATAATAATTTTGTCCCTAACTTTCTAATTTGTGCTTCTCATTTTTTCCTCATGTCATTGGCCATTGCTTTAAGAACTGTATTACATAATAGTGGTGATTGCCTTCTTCTGGACTTTAATAGGAATGCTTCCAGTATTAAACCCTCAAGCACAGTGCTGGTTGTTGGCTTCAGACCTAGTTAACCAAGTGTCCCTTTTCTTTTTTAACTAAAAGTTTCTATTGGGAATGGATATTGAAGTTTTCTTTCAAGTGCCTTCTGAGCTTCTTCAAGATTTTGTTTTTTTTCCCCTTTGGCTTGTTTACTTGATGACACATAATGTTGAATAATTCTTGCATCCCTCATACAGCCATGACTCTCACTTGGTCGTGGTGTGTAGCATGTTTTAACATGTAACTCAGTTCTGTTTGCTGATATTTATTTATGATTTTTGGATTTAAAAATACAAAATGTGTGATTTGTCTGCAGTTTCTTCTTATTGTGCTGTCTTTTTTGTGTTTTGGTATCAGGCTCTATTAACTTTTTGGGAAGAACTGGGGACCTTTCTTTTTCTCACTGCTTTGGAGCAGTCAGAATAGCATTGAGAATGATCAAGTGTTCTCAATACTTGAAGCATTTAAAGAACGCATGGTTGGAACATGGGCTAGGGCTTTCCTTAGCTGGCAGCTTTCTCCATGTGTAATGATTATTTTGTTTCTGTAGGGTTTTTTTCCCTCTTCTTGCATTAATTTTGATAATGCAAAATTAAAATTATATTTTCCAGGAAAATCATACATTTTCGCCACCTATTCTAATATTTTAGAATAGAGTTGTACGAAGTTTTTTCAATTAATTTCCTCTGCATCTATAATCAAACCTTTCAGTTTTCCCCTCATTTTTTATTACACTAGGAAGTGACTTGTCTGTTTAATTTTTAGTAGAAACTTATTTCTACTATTTTTATTTATTGTAAGTAATCTCTACCTTTATCTTGTATTCCTAAGGACTTTCTTTTAAACATGTTAAGTCTGAGGTGGTCATGTATAGTTGGAAATGTAGGTTGAAGTTGACATCAGAGATTGGATTGGAAATGTAGTTTAAAGCGTCATCGGCATCTGTTTAGGTCCTTGAAGAACCCCTCTATTCTAAGAGTTTCTTTAAGGGACTGTCAGAGGACGGGGGCCTACCTGGTCTCTTCTGCCACCTGAGTTTCCCTCCTTGAAAGCAATAAATATTATCACACTATTCCCTGCCCTACACTCTCTATAAGAAACAGAAACTCTTGTGGTTTTAAAAATCTTTTGTGTGTGTGATAAAATATATATAGCACCAAATTTGTCTTTTTAACCATTTTTAAGTTTACAATTCAGTCCCATTAATTACATTCATGATGTTGCACAGCCATTACTATTATCTAGTACTATTCCCACACGTTTTTTTACCATGCTAAACAGAAACTCTGTAACCATTAAACAACTCCCCATTTCACCCGCCTCAGTCTCTGCTAACCACTAATCTACTTCCTCTCTATAAATTGTCTCTTCTTGATATGTCATGTAAGTGGAGTCATACAATATTCCTCCTTTTGTGTCTGGCTTATTTCATTTAGCATAATGTTTTCAAGGTTCATCTATGTTGTAGCATGTGTCAGAATGTCATTCCTTTTCATGACTGAGTAGTATTTCATTATATTGAATATACCACATTTTGTTTATCCATTCATGTCGATGGACACTGGTTTGTTTCCACCTTTTGGCTATTGAATAGTGAGTAATGCTGAAATGAACATTGGTGAGCAAGTATCTGAGTTCCTGTCTTCAATTCCATTGAAATTATACCCAGTAGTAGAATTGCTGTGTCATATACTTAGCTGTTTGAGAAATGTGGGTGTTTTTAAAGGAATTTTTAAATTGTTAAATACATAGTTATTAGAAGGGTTATCAGAGATAGAAAACCATGATGAATTATAACAATCTTGAAAAAATAATATTTGTTCTTTACTGAAATATGATCGAAGCTTGTCCAGTTCTTTCTCTGGCTTGTCATTTTCACCTTCTCCTCTTCTCATTTTTTATCATTGAGTCAGTCCTACCTATTTTCTCTTTGATGTATCAACAGACCTAGGGAGCTTGGGTTTCAGAACATTTTTCTAACATTACAAGTAATTTATTTTCTAGAATATACTCTGCCCCAATCCATTCCTTACAGCACCTAGGAATAGACATGCCTGTCAGCCTTCTTGCTAGTACTTTAACACCAAATTATTGGAATAGAAATTTAAATAAAAGCAAATAATCTATATTAAATGTAGTTCATGCTGTTACCTGGAAACAGAAGTTCCCAGGCCTCTAATATGTCTGTCACTGTGTGTGCCTGCCCTTCTCCTCAGTAGAGGTGAATGAAGACTTGAAGGTCTCTGGAGCCACCCCCCGTGCCCATGGTTCTTTTAGCATCTTTGCAGTATTGCACTCTTGATTCTCTTGCTTGCTGTCCACTTTTAGCTTTATACTTGGCTCCCTGAATTACTTAATAATCTACTTTTGGGGGGCTTACTGGTAATAAAAATGTAGATCAGCATCTTTGTGTGATGGTATCATTTTCTCCTTATTTCCAGTCACCCTTGGAATCTTTCTTCTAAGTTGTCTACTCATCCCTCTCTCTGGTACTTTCCAGGTCAGGCTAGTCTATGCTAGTGACGAGGGTCATATCTGTTTACAGTTGCATTACTATAGAAATCATAAAATTCTGGACCTACATGAGTCCTACAAGATCAGGTACTCTCCTTGACGGGTGTTAGTCCACCCCTCGGGGCTTCCAGTGGAGTACTTCACATTATTTATAAATATTTCATGACACTAAATGAAAGTAGTTCATTTGCTTTAAGACTGCAAAGTCAACTTATTTTACTTTTGATACAAATGATACTAGCCTACCGTGGTAACATTGACTTTTCTTGGTGATCAGAGGCTCTAATTAACAGTTGTGTGTTTTTGATTAAAAAACAGGGTGACAAATTAATTTTTGATGCAGTTAAATTACTAAAAATACTTCAAAGTGTGAGATCTTAGGCAAAAATTAATTTTTAAAAATGTATTTTAAAAAATTCTGCTCTGATTAAAAGGTTAGAAACAACTGATCTAGTTCACCTTCTTTTTTTTTTTTTTTTTACAGACGAGGAAACTGAGACTCAGAGAGGTTACTTGGCATGTCCAGTGTCCCACAGGAAGTTAGTGAGTTTGTAAAAGAAAAACACCTTGTACCTCAAATAACAACAGACAGTTTCTACAAATGGGTTATTTTTTTTGAAGAGCAGATCATGCCAGATCAGTTTAATTTCTTTCTAGAAGACTATGTTGAGTATTGTTCATTGCCCATCTAGAGTCTATTTCCCTCTTTCCCTTTCCTGTATGCATCTAGATTTTCATCTGGACATCTGCCCCTTCCCCAGATTCCTGGGACTTTGAACTAAGTTGACCCCAGCTGCCAAGTTTTGGTTGCCTCATACTAGTTACTTGGTTACCTTATGCCAGTAGGACTTTCTGTGTAGCCACCTAGTCACATGTGGCTGTTGAGCACTTGAAATTTGTGACTGAAAAACTGACTTTTTAATTATATTTAATTTTAATTAATTTTATTTTAAAATAGCTACATGTGGTTTGTGGCTACTGCATTGGATGTTGCAGCTTCAAACCATTTCCTCTTCTCATAGGCACATTACCTAAGCAGTCTAATCAGGGTGACTCCTGCTTAGAATTCTGGGATGTAAGTAGTTTCCTGATGGATGTGAACATGAAAGATTTATCCCTGATTGGTACTGGAAGCTATCCTATGACTAGCCAAGTGCTGTGGATAGAAGAGTGGAGAAGCAGAAAAAAATCTGGGCCCCTACAACCATTAGAGGGCTGGGCCCTGGATCAACTGACCTTGAAGCCTGTCTTCCTTCTGGACTTCTAATTGCATTAGCCAGTGATTCACCTTTGAGATATAAGCCAGTTTGTGTTGAATGTTCTGTCATCTCAACCAAGAGCATCCAGGGAGATGCAGAGGGAGTGACAAGCCAGGCATTCTGCCACTTACTAGGAAGAGAAAGATGAATGAAGAGTAAAATCCAGATGCTTGTCCTTGAGGTGAAATTATTCCATAAGAGGAGATATAGTAACAGACGTGTGTTGTGGATCGTGACTGCCTTAGTCCCCTTCCATGGCAATTGCCTTTACTGACGTGGTAGATGCAGTCTGCCCTGTCCCCGGGACGTTAGCTGGATCATGAGTAGACCCCTGACCTAAGAAACATCAATACATTGACTGGCCAGTGACCCATTAGATTTTTTTCTCCACAGCTTGAGGACTCTAGGATAACAGTGTCATGTGGAGTGAGGGCTGGTGACAAAGTCATTAGGGAACAGAGGCTTCTAGAAACCACAAATAGTGCACACAGAGAAGAGGAACAGATTTGCAGAGGGAGGGAGGGACCATTCACAGAGGAAGGGGGAGAAAGTGAGAGGAGGAAGAGGGAGAGAAAATAAGACAATTTGCTCTCTAGGCCTTGAAGGATGAGTAGTTTTCCAGGCGAAGAAGGGTCAGAAATATTCTTGGCATGAACAGGGGCACAGAGGTGGATAGTAGGTAGAATAATATCTACAGTGGGAATAGTGCAGTGTACATGGTGGGGAGTTTGGAGGGGAGGCTAGAAAAATAGGCTGTGGTGAAGCTTTGTCCAGTTTTCTGTGGCTGCTAAGAGATCTGGGTAATGGGAAGTCACCCAAGGTTGTTAAGGAAAGGAGACTGATTGTTAGGAGGCGGGGAGAAATTGGGGCATGGCATGGGACCAGTTAAGATGCTTGACCTGACTGAGAGCAATGGCAGCTGGAATGCAGAAGAAGGGATAGGTAAGCAAGATATTTCAGAACTAGAATCGTCAGAGTTCGATGGTAGATCAGATATGGGACTTAAGACAGAGGAACATTCAAGGATGAGATTAACTTGATATCTAGTTTAGCAACTGCATGGGTGTTGACATTCTTAAATGAGAAAAATAAGACCAGGTATGAGATGGACTATGAATCTGGGTTCTGATTATATGTTGAATTTGAGTTACATGGGGGACACTCAAGTTGTAACATCCAGTGGGCAATTGGAAATAGAAATATCGACCCAGAGGAGGGATGTTGAGAGTTATAGATCTGAACATTATCAGTTGAAGCTATAGGAAATTGGTGAGATTACCAGCTAGATGGTCCACAGTTGGAATTACCTGAAGTAGTCATTATCCTACAAAACCAAGGCATAAGCTGGTAGATATGGAAAACTCAGGTGCAAGGATGGAGGGTGGGAAGTAACTCTGATAAAGATTTTGAGAGCCTTGTACAAGACCTAACAGAAAAATGTATAGAACTAAGAAGGAAGTGATGAGTATTTTCAAGAAATGAAGGAATGCCTCTCTTTTGTTAGTGGATATCAAACGATTAAAGATTATTTTTATTTAAAAAGACTGATTCTCACAATTATTTAAAATAACCTTTATTCAGGGAAAACCCCCTCTTTTTTTTTTTTTTTTTTTTTGCATTTAACCATTATTTTGAAAGAATGGATTGAAAGAGAAAAGTTCAATTTGGTATTTATTGAACTGGTAAAATGAGAATCATTACAGGTGGGGATGGTCAGTGTCTTCATCCCCACTTCCCTCGACCTGGGATTCTGAGCACTTTCGTCTGTGAAGTTAGTTTTCAGGTCATCAGACTCCAAGAAGAGAAGGCCCAGTCAAGTAGCTCTTCCCCGTTCACCCCTCTAGGCAGAATGTGGAAGCTTTATTCAGTTGAATAATGAAGCCTTTTTTGTAACTTAGTGTTTAACCTGCTTTCTTAAGGTTTTGTGTGGGTTTTGGTTTTTTTTTTTTTTTTTTGCTTTGATAGAGACCCTTTCTTTGCCACTATGCAGAACTATGATTCATCTTACTGGCATTGATTACCCCTTTGGGTCACTCTAAATAATGCCCATTCTCCCTTGAGAACTACCAAGTAGATTTTTCAAGTCATGCAGCAACATGTCAGGGGAGATCTTTGCTTGACTAATGGAGTATTGGTAGCTGTAACCTGCTGAGATTTACAAAAAGCTGTTGAAGACTCCAGCTAAGCCTATTGGGGGGAAAAAAACTGGCTTGTGTGGCTCTGGATGGGGAGAGGGAACTGGGTGTCCTACTCTGGGTGTAGAACCTCCACCATTAAGGACAGATCTTATTTAACATTTTGCAGTAGAAAATTGTCCCTGCTTTTCAGATACTGCTTGAAAAAAAAACCCAACAAACTAAAAAATAGATGAGTCACCCCTATCCCTTTAAGTGGAACCAGCCTCCCACCCCTGCACACCCTTTTACTAGGCCCCTGAGTAAAGCTCAGCTGCATAGTAAAGTTTCTCATCTCCGCTCCCAATTAGCTGACCCCTATTTGGCCAGTCCCCTCAGCTCTGACTCATTTGCTTGAGGCAGAGGCAGCAATCGAGTATAAACTTGATAGTCTTGGGATCTAATGTTCATTTTGACCCTCCTTATTTCAAAGCTCTTGATATCAGCTTATATGGACTAAACTGTTGTACTCTTGACTCTGCAGTTCACCCAGGCCTCACTGCACCTACTCTTCCAGGTATAAATGCTCCTTTGGCTAGCCCTGTTTGCATCTTCACCAGGGAAGGAGGATCCAATAAAATGTGGCAACAGCTCCTAGTAGGAAACAAACAAGTACTGAACAAAAGCTTTTGCCAGTCATTCTTGCCTCTTACTGCTTCATTTTCCTTATTTGTAAAAAAACAAAACCAAAAAAAACTTCATAATAAATACCTGCCTTGACTTCTTCACAGGTCCTTGTGTAAATCAAATGAGGTAATGGAAGGGAAAGTACCTTAAAAAGAATAAAGCACACATTTAGTTATGGGCATTTTCCAAATCATTTTTTGAAGCCTGTCGCCTCTTGAAGCAAGAGGTTCTCAGACCGCATGATGTAAGTGATGAGCTCTAATGGCTCTTTTTGGCTGTCCTTGTCCACCAGGAGTCTCCTGCCTGTCTCTCCAGCCTATGTTTCTTTATTTATTTATTTTATATTTGGCTGTGTTGGGTCTTCATTGCGGTGCATGGGCTTCTCATTGCGGTGGCTTCTTTTGTTGCAGAGCATGGGCTCTAGGCATGTGGGCTTCAGTAGTTGTGGCTTGTGAGCTCTGGAGTGCAGGCTCAGTAATTGTGGCACACGGGCTTAGTTGCTCTACAGCATGTGGGATCTTCCTGGACCGGGGCTCGAACCCCTGTCCCCTGCCTTGGCAGGCAGATTCTTAACCACTGCGCCACCAGGGAAGCCCCCAACCTATGTTCTTGCACCTGCCCACTCAGACCTCACATCCAACCAAACTGGGCCTTGTATTGTTCCTAAGCACTCACTTCCCTCTTCTGCTTTTGTGTCTCTGTGCCTCCTCTTTTCTGCCATGAATGCTGCCTAATTCCCTGTCTCCTCCTGTGAAAATTCCTCTAACCTTCAAATGTCAACTGTCATTTTAAATGTGTATTAATTATTTATCGCTGTGTAACAAATTTGCCGCAGACTTAAAACAACACGTTTACTATCTCACATTTTCTGTGGGTCAGTAGAACATAATAAGAAATATATATTTGGCTTCTGCCCCTGGTTCCTGACACAGAGCTCCTAAAGACCTTGGAACTTCCTGAGTGATAGCAGTGCTAGGAGCATCTTTTGTTCTAATATGTGGTCTTTGACCCTGGTTCCTTGACACAGAGCTTCTAAAACCCTTGTCATTTCCTGAGTGATGATGGTGATAGGAGCATCTATTGTTCTGTGAGGCAACTCTTGGTGGACTCCAGGATAGCTTCAGGATGGGGTTGGTCATGAAATGATTCTAATCATTTCAGGCTATGGTTAGAAGCTTGAAATTTTCAGCCCCGTCCCCATCCTTCAGGGAGTGGAGAGAGGCTGAACATTGAATTAATATTTGATCATGCCTGCATGATGAAGCCTCCATAAAAATTTCTGAACTATGGGGTTTGGAGAGCTTCTAGCTTGGTGAATACATCCATGTGCTGGGAGGGTGGTGCACCCCTCGACTCCATGGGGACAGAAGCTCATGTGCTCAGGATCCTCTGGGCCTCCTATGTACCTCTTTGGCTGTATCCTTTATGATATCCTTTATACTAAACCAGTAAATGTAAGTTAAATGCTGCCCTGAGTTCTGTGAACCGTTATGACAGATTATCAAACCTAAGGATGGGGTCATGGGAACCCCCTCAATTTGCAGCCAACTCAGACAGAGTGTGGGTAATCTGGAGGCCCACTACTTGCATTTGCAGTCTGAAGTGGGGGGTGGGGCAGGCAGTCTCATGGGACTGAGCCCTTAATCTGTGAGGTCTGTACTCTCTCCAGGTAGTTAGGATCAGAACTGAATTAAATTGTTGGCCACCAGGTGGTGTCCACAGAGACTTGCAGAATTGCTTGGTGTGAAAAACCCATACATTTTATATCCTAAGTGTTATGAGTAGAGGAAACAAGGTTCCCCTTTAGTCAGGAATCTGGGCATGGCCCAGCGTGGTCCTCTGCTTCAGGGTTTCTCACAAGGTTGCAATCAAGGTGTCAGCCATCTGAAGGCTCTACTGGGGAAGGGTGTTCTTCCAAGTTTATATGGTTGTTGGCTAGATTCAGTTCCTTGCGGGCTTTTGGACTGAGGATCTCACTTCCTTGCTGGCTGCTGGTGTGGGCCTCTCTGTATGGCAGCTGGCTTCATCAGATCCAGCAAGGGAGAGAGTCTGTTTTCAAGGTGGAAGTTACAGTCTTATGGAACGTAATCATGGAAGTGACATCCTGTCATGTTGGCCATATTTTGTTGGTTAGAAGCAAGTCGTAGGTCCTGCCTACACTCAGAGGGAGGGGGGTTATTCCACGGTGTGAAGAGCAGGAGCTGTGAGGGTCACTGGGGGCCGTCGTAGAGTCCACTCAACCACAGGATGTTGTCCCCATGAGCCTGTACTTATTTCTTCCAGCTAGATGTGTGATCTTTCCTTTCCGCGACTCTTCTTTCTAGGTACTTGTTTCTTTTTTCAGTTCACATTCCATGACTGATATTATTATGGTTCAGTATTTTCTTTATTTCCCTCATATAACTGTTTTTGCTCATCTTTCACCTACTTTCAACCCCCAGAACAGTCTTGTACTCAGCAAATGTTCTGCAAAAGATTATCCTTCCTTTCCTTCTTTGAAACTGAGGAAGAGCCAAACTAGTTGCTTTCCTGTTTAACACCTGAATCCTTTTTCTGCACAGCAGCCACATAGGATCCATTGTGAAACCTTCATATTTGTCAGTTTGGCATCAAAAGCAATGACTCATCCATGTCTATATAACCTGGCTGGAGTGATCTGCCTGATTTGCATTTAGAGCTAGAGGTTGTTACGTTATTAAGGAGAAGCAATTTTCCATTAAAGATGCTTCAAACATTAGCTGTTTTTGAGTGGTGTATTGTTCTGTTTCCCAGGGGGCCTGCTGGGTCTCAGAAATGATGCAGCCTGTAAGAATTTTTTCTTCTTTAACCTACCTGTTTTCGTTTGCCTGGTAATGATCATTTTGGAGTCCTGTTTTTAGGTAATAGGAACTGAATTGATAAAGAGGCCTGACTCTCTAGAATCAGCATTTTAATACTTTCCCTTTTGCCCAAGCAGTGGGCTGGATCTCATCATCCCTGTTGGAAATGTTCAATAGGATGAAATATCACATGTGCTTTAGGAGACTTAGAACATGAGAGAGATATATGTTTGATATATGTGGATCACAGGCTCAGAACACAGCAAAACTCATTTACTTTAGCTTGCCATGCTTGGGGTGGGGGGAGGCCAGTCTCTACTTAACCCCCTATGATAGCTCAGCACCTTTTTCATTTTTTGAAGTTTTGATGGATAGCTAGTCTTCGGAAGACAGGTAAAGAAACACTAGTCAGATTTTAGTAAACACTGTGTTTCTGGTGTTGAAATGGTCATGTCACAGTTAACAGGTCAGGCTTGTCCCCTTTAAGAAAAACTCAGATGGAAGTCAACTTAAACTTGGAGGAGTCATTCATCTGTTGGGAAAGATGCAGAATTAGTAAGTTAAAGCCAGCGGTAGATGGGAGCACATAAGTATGTGGGCCTACATTTTGGGTCTTTTGGGAGCCATGAAGCTAAAAGCCAATTAAAGCTTTAGTAGAGAGAAATTTAGAAGTGGTTTCTCCTGGGCAAGAGAAAGATTTGGAGCAGAGAGTGCTCAGAGAAAAGCAGTGTTGATGATGTAATTAATACAGTTAACAGCTGGGAATGGGAATCAGTGCGAAGCCGCATCTGAGAAGACCCTGTGAAGGACTCAGGTTTGGGCACGAAAATCACTCTACCCAGGGCACCGCTTCAACTCAGGAACCTGAAGGTATCTTCATGTTCAGCCTGGGGAGAAGGGTGACCAAGTTCTGACACAGTGAGTCCCGCTGTTCTTCATCTCTCACCAGTCTGTAAATTAGAACAAGGAAGGAAATTTGGGTAGTGAAGGGATTTTTTTCCTTTTAATGCTTGAGTATTAGCTTTCTTTTCATTCATTTATTTATTCTGTTACTCTTATATGAAGTCCTTCTTTCCCCAGTCTATACACATCTGTCTACTTTCAGACAATGTTATCATTGTTATCATCTAATTGATATTCCCAGTCTCTGCCCCAAGATGTAGAATGATATCTCCAGCTTGGGTAAAGGACGTGATCATACATTGTCACCCCAAACTCAAAATGGGCCCAAGAGTTGATTGACTTCTCCCAGTATCTTGTCATTCAGGCACATCTTTCAAAAATCATGTTTTCTTTTCCATTCTCACTTCTACTAATCCTGTTCAAATCCTGAAGGTTGTGTGGCATCATGGGAAGAGGATGAGACTTAGGTTCGAATCCCGCCCTTGTCGTTTCCTAGCTGGTATCCGTGAGCAAGCGTGTTATCACTTGGTGTTTGTGAGCCTCGTTTCCTAATGATCTTTTAGAACCTCATCTCTAAAATGGGCATGATAGTACTTGCTACCTCATTGGATTACTGGAGAATATTAAATTTGGTAGTGCCTATGAATCATCTAACACAGTGCCAGGTGTGTGCCATAGGCGCTCAATAACTAGTTACTATTACTATTTTGTAAATTTTTTACTGTTAATATTTTGAATGCATAGAGTGTAGCGCCTGGCATGTTCAGGGCCACTGTTTTGGGAAGCCATTCGCATGTGATCCTCCCCTGGGATTGTGGAACCCAGCTCTGAATATATTAGGTATCCTTCACCTCCCTAGCACTTTTCAACAGATGAATTGGCTTCTACGTTTCAAAAAACCAGAGCTGTTGCCCACCCCCTTCCCCTGTGGAACCCCCTCAGCTTTCCACTTAGGAATGGCTTGTGTCTAGACTCCTTCCCTCCTCCATTTATTTTGATACAATGAAGTTGGCATCTCTCTGACCTTCTGCCTGAGGTTAATCCTTCCCTCTGGGTTCTGGGTCCCTTCCCTTCCCGCCCAGGGTCCCTTCCCTTTCTTTGTTGTGCCCTCTTCAACCACACCTTCTTTAGTGATTCTTTCCTATCAGCAATTAACTGTGTTCAGGCTTCTCTTATCTTAAAAAAAATACAAGAAATCATGTGTGATTTCTTTTTCACTCTGCAGCGTCCACCCTGTGCTGTTCCCCGCCTTCACAGCCAGCCTTCCGGAGCCTGGTGCACACCCTCGTCTCCGCAGTCAGTTCCCCGCATGGCGTTCTGCTTCACTCCATTTCCTCCTATGACCTTGTCACTAAGTCTACACTGCTGACCATACTTTTCTTACTGAAACGCATGCTTTCTTTGGCTTCTCTGACTTCACAGTAGGCTGATTATTCTGCTACCTTTCTGATCACACCTCAGTTTCTTTTGCAAACTTTTCTACTTGCGCTCTCTTAAATAATGTTGTTCCTCACTGCTCTATCCTAGACTCTCTTCCCTTCTGATTCTGAACCATCTCCGAGGGAACCAGTCTACTTGTTCATTTGTCCTCTGTACGCACACAACATGCTCATTTCTGTCTCCAGCCCAAAACTCTCTCTTAAGCATCAGATCTAATATCCAACACCTCAAACTCGCTAAGTCCGACTGAACTTATATCCCCTCCCGATTGCCTGAAGATGCTCTTCCTATAGCAGGTCATGGCTTATTTGTCTAGAGCAGTGGTTCTTCACTTTAGTGGGCGTCAGAGTCCCCTGGAAAGTGTGTTCAGATGGCTGGGCCCCATCCCCAGAGGTTCTGAGTCAGTAGGTCTGGGGTGGGGTCTGATAATTTGCATTTCTGGGAGTTCCCACCCCATCCCCAGAGGTTCTGAGTCAGTAGGTCTGGGGTGGGGTCTGAGAATTTGCATTTCTGGGAGTTCCCAGGTAATGCTGATGTTGCTGGTCAGGGGACTATACTTTGAGAACATCTGTTATAAGGAAATTAGGCAGTTTTTCCCATTCCTTACTCTACCCCTATAACTTCCCCAGCCTCCAGTTCCCAGCTAGCATCTGAATAATCTTGTCAGTTTTGCTTTTTATAATAAATACCTCTCTATCTAGAACCCTCCATTCCTTCTGCCACTAGTCTGATTTATTGCAGTAACCTGCTAACTGGCCTTTCTGCCTCCGGTTTCACTTCTAAATCTGTCCCCCATATAGCAACCAGTGTGAGCTTCTTAAACCATAAGCCATTATTAGTCCCCTGACTGCTTTCTTCCGTAGCTCTCCACTGCCTTTGGGATAAGCCCAAACTTCGTAACGTTAACCTGGCCTCTGCCTACCTATGTGGCACCATCTCTTCTCCCTCCTTACTTTGCACAGAATTCACCAAGCATACAGAAAAGCACATGCAATCTAAATATATATTATATAGCAGTTATTGAGTGCTTGCTGTGTTCTAGCCACTGTGGCACTTTGGCACACATTAACTTCATTTAATCTTCCCACTAACTCTATAAGATGGGTTACATTTTACAGATGAGGAAATGTGACCCATTTTATAATGTTGCCATCCCTGTGTACCAGTCCTTTCCAGTCAGTTGTGTCCAGGGTAACAGGGTTGGATTCACTCAAAACTGACTACCAAGAGCTGATGATAATAACCATGACAACAACAGTAGTAGTAATGTCTAACAATTTTTGTTAATGTACTTTGTGCCGGGGCACTCCGTGTAAACATAACTCATGTATACTATTCCTGATTTCCAAAGGAGGAAATTGAGAGAGGGAGTAACTTGTTCAAAACCACAAGTTCAAGATCACAGGATGTAGGTTGGAATTTAGGTCTTGTGACTCCAAAGCTCATGGTTTTTTTTTTTTGAAAGTTTCATGACTTTTAAAAAATAATTAATTAATTTTTGGCCGCGTTGGGTCTTTGTTGCTGCGCACTGGCTTTTCTCTAGTTGCGGCAAGCGGGAGCTACTCTTTGTTACGGTATGCAGGCTTCTCATCGCAGTGGCTTCTCTTGTTGCAGAGCATGGGCCCTAGGCACACAGGCTTCAGTAGTTGTGGCTCGGGGGCTCTAGAGTGCAGGCTCAGTTGTTGTGGTGCGTGGGCTTAGTTGCTCAGCGGCATGTGGGATCTTCCCAGACCAGCGCTCGAACCCGTTTCCCCTGAATTGGCAGGAGGATTCTTAACCACTGCACCACCAGGGAAGTCCCAAAGCTCATGCTTTTAACTACTCTGTCATTTCTGTGGGTGGAAGCAGTGAAGTTATTTAGAGAGCTGTTTATCACTTGGCACCTTCTAAAATCTAAAATCCTTCTATGTCTTTAAGTGAATTAAAAAATTTTTGGCAACCCTCCCATCCTCATTGGAACCCACCCGCATGCACCTGTCTTTCTTCCAGATCTCATCATACTGTGGTAAGAAGAGTTTGGAATTGGAGTCATACTGGGTTCTGATGCCACCTCTACTAACCATCTCCTTGGATGAACCCTGGGATAAATTACTTTACCTCTTAGAACGGCTGATTGCTATAAGAACCAGAATAGTAATGCTTCCCTCATGGGGTTGCTGAGAAAAATAAATGTGAGAATACCTGTCTCTTCTCTCCATCCCTTGTGCTTTTGCTTACTGTAACGTTGGGCATTATCACAGTAGCTTCCTTGCTGTGTTTCCTGCACAGATCACCACTGCCCCTCTCCTGTTCTTAACTCCAGTCACTACTCACTAGGCTCTACACTGCCACCTGAAAAATATTTCTGAAATACAAACTCTAGCGACTTTCTGTAGATAGTAATGGTGAACTGTTATTCACACATGCACTCTCCTACTGAAGCAACCAAAAATATTTAGATAAAATACAAAAGCCAAACCCAACCCAGCCTTCTTCTTAAAGCATCAAAGAGCTCACAGGCATTACCAGGTTAAAATTAGGGTGGAAAACCCATGCAAGAGTGCAGGTTTGACCAGCGGTTGTGGGGGACAGAAATAAAGCTCAGATTTCTCACAAGAAGCTGGGACCCCAAAGGACTGCACTGTCACGGTGAGGGTGGACCTGAAACATACCAGCTCTCTTCTGGAATTGCAGCTCAGGTTCAAGCTGACTGGCTCAACCAAGGAATCTCAAGTCTTGAATTGGTTTATGGGCTGGTTGTGCCTCTGGGTGTCTGGCAAAATCAAGTGGAAATTCTTTCAGAAGGAAGGTTTCTTCTGCCCAGGCCTCAGATTATTCAGTAACCAGCACGTAAATATAACCAGGCACCCAAGGAAACCATACTCCAAGGGCAAGAATCATCAGCAACCACAGACAACAGAAACAGCCCTTCATAAACGTCATCAGATATTGGAATCATTACCATCTATAAAAAACTACTGTGTTTAAAGAAATAAAGGATAAGCTTGAAGATATCTGCAAAGAATAGGAAACTATGAAATGTGACATAGCAAATTAAAAAAGGAATCAAAACTTATAGAAATAAACATAACAGTAATGAAATTTAAAACTCAGTGGATGAGGAAAAGTTTATATTTGATTAAATATTTTAAAGAGAAGAACCTCGGGCTTCCCTGGTGGCACAGTGGCTGAGAGTCCGCCTGCCAATGCAGGGGACACGGGTTCGTGCCCCGGTCCGGGAAGATCCCACATGCCGCGGAGCGGCTGGGCCTGTGAGCCGTGGTCGCTGAGCCTGCGCGTCTGGAGCCTGTGCTCCGCAACGGGAGAGGCCACAACAGTGAGAGGCCTGCGTACCGCAAAAAAAAAAAAAAAAAGAAGAACCTCAGTGGATGCATTTAACAGAAGATTGAATAAAGCTGAAGAGAAAATTAACAAACTGGAAGATGGTAAGGAAAAATTATCCAGAGTATAGCATGGAGAGACAAATAGAAATGCAGAGGGAGTGGGTAAGAGACATAGAGAATAAAGTGAGGTCTAAATAAGTTTAATTAGAGACCTAGAAAGGAGATGAGAGAGAAGATGAGCGAAGGTGAAATTTAAAGATAATGGCTGAGATTTTCCATAACAGTTGAGATACCAAATCACAGATTTACAACCAATGATTGTAAGTAGAATTAAAAAAAAAAATCCATACTTAGATACATCAAGATGAAACTACAGAAAACCAAAGGGAAAATCTTAAAAGCAGCTAGAGAAAAAGACAGATTATCTTCAAAGGAGCAATAGGCTGACCCTTGACTCCTCATCAAGTATAATTCTGATTATGTTATTCTCATATTTTTCAGTGACTTTCCATCCCTAAAACGTTAAATACATGCTCTTCAGCATGTCATGTGAGGCCTTTCGTGGTCTGGTCCCTGCAACGTGTTTAGACACAGAGAACCTTTGTCCTTCTCATTTTACTCTTGATTAGGTGCCTTACACATGGTCTTCCTTTCTGGAATGCTCGCCATGCCCATCCATCTAGCCAGCTCCTACTCAGCCTTCCCACTTTAGCTCGGGGGTTCGCTGTCAAACTCCCTGGCTCCCTTCTCACTGCCTTTGGACACACTGCTTGCCAGCACTCACCAACTCCATGTACTTCAGTATTTGTTTGCATTTTGTTTCATTTCTAGTACACGAGTATCCAAGGACAGAGCCAGCGTCATTTGTAGTGCCTGACACTCCACAGATACTCAGAACCTTCACTGAGTTGATGCCAGCATTTCAAGGAGTCCCACGGCCACTTAAGCAATATCTTGATGTAGGTTTTCATGGCTCTTCCCATGATGCTCTGATTCCTGCTTGTGTGGAGCAGGCTGCCACAGCTAGCACCAGGATCCCTGAATGATGTCATCGGCTGGCTCTACCCCTTCAGTACTTCCATTTCCTTGGTGCAACTGGAATAACAATATCCAGTCTACCTATCGTATGAGGTTATGGTGTGGATCAAATGAGGTGATGTATGTCAACACACGGTGAACGTTCTGCGGCACCACACAATTGCAGTAGCTTTATTTCAGAGTGAGAGATTTGCTTGGGCTGGCAAACTTGCAGCACAGAAAATGATTCTTTGTTGTTG
This sequence comes from Stenella coeruleoalba, assembly GCF_951394435.1. Taxonomy (NCBI): domain Eukaryota; kingdom Metazoa; phylum Chordata; class Mammalia; order Artiodactyla; family Delphinidae; genus Stenella; species Stenella coeruleoalba. Next base: position 120,353,606 of record NC_137151.1, read on the forward strand.
TTTTTTTCCATAGTCACAGGAGACTGTTTCCTTATTTTTTTCTAATTAATTAATTAATTAATTTTATTTTTGGCTGTGTTGGGTCTTTGTTGCTGTGCCCGGGCTTTCCCTAGTTGTGGTGAGCAGGGGCTACTCTTCATTGTGGTGTGCATGCTTCTTATTGTGGTGGCTTCTCTTGTTGCAGAGCACGGGCTCTAGGCACTCGGGCTTCAGTAGTTGTGGCGTGCAGGCTCAGTAGTTGTGGCTTGCGGGTTCTAGAGCACAGACTCAGTAGTCGTGGCGCACGGGCTTGGTTGCTCGGCGGCATGTGGGATCTTCTTGGACCAGGGCTCGAACCCGTGTCCCCTGCATTGGTAGGTGGATTCTTAACCACTGCACCACCAGGGACATCCAGAAAATTATTCTAACATGAATGTTACCTTGCCCTGTGAGGACTTGTGTTGTCATGCCAACATTTCACAGGGGAGAGGGGCCCAGAAAGTAACTTTTCCTTGTTGGTTGATTTTGAGAGATCTGAGGGGAATTGTTTTCATGGACCAAAATTTATATTACAGTTTTCATTGAGTTCTTGGTGGAAATTGTAAATTTCTGTGACCCTTCATTCAGAGATGAGAAAGCTTGGATTTGTCAGAGTTTGTCACTCTTTTAATTGGAAAGACTGAAACACTTTTTTGCCCAATTCCTTGCTTTTTTCTTCAGGTTGCCTTTACTTAGCATCACAGTCTAATCATCTGAAAACCTGATGAATTTGTCAAGTGTTAAGGATCACCAGCCTTGTCAGTCCATTGTTTCTGTGTGAGGAGCCCAAATCAAACTCGCTTCTAAGGCAGTGGCAGTGCCAGCTCCAGCAAGCCAAGGTGTTTTCCTTTTGGAATGTTTGAAATAGAAGTTTCAGGTAATCTGTATAAAGAGATTAGGATTTTACTCGATTTTCCCTCCTAGAGTGTTTTTTTTTTGAGAATATAGTGAGCAGTTGCTTATATTTGTAGTATGTCCAGTTTTTAGAAAATTCTGTTTTTTAGATGAAGAATTTTGGTAGTCACTGGTTTCTGGACATTTTTAACTGGAAGGAGCCACAGAATGCATGGGGCCGGCTCTGCCTTCAGTACGGCAGACTGAAGGCTGTGGGGAAACATAACCTTTTCCTTCCTTGAGGACTGCCGGCAGCTCTCCCCTCTTCTAGTAATTCATCAGGGAGTTTCATCGTTCTGTGAAAGCATTTTCCCTGATAGTCAATCAAAAGCTCTTTTAACTGAAGCCCCTTTTCTTGTACTAAGTCATTGATAGTGATGGAGACACACTTCGCAGCATCCTTCTCAAAAATCTCTCTCAAATCTTGCCTCTGTTCACTGTCACTGCCACTATCTTAATTTAGATTCTGATGGCGTCTCATCTAGACTGTAACCCCAGCTTCCTAAGCTCTCTGCTACTATTGTCTCTCCACCCTGGAATGCTACCAAATTCATTGCTCTAAAATATATGTGTCCCTGGCCTTTCTAGTGCTTTGTGGGATAGTATCCAAGCTTATCAGTTTCACTGTCTGGACCTGTGTGTTAGGAAGTATGTTCTGCTGAGAGTGGCGTTAAATCCTAAAATATCAATGGCTTAAACAAGAAAGTTTATTTCTATCTCACAGAAAAGAAGAACAGAGGTAGGCAGGTCAAGGCTTATAGGTTAGCTCCATAGTCTTCAATTCTGCTGTGCTGCTCTGCACAGCAGAATGCACTGTTGTCCTGTAGCCTCCAGGACCAAGATGCGTGCTTGAGGTCCAGCTGCCACATCCACGTTCCAGCCAGCAAGGAGGAAGAGGGAAAGGCTGCACCTCCATCCTTTAAATCACAACACTTTAACCTGCATCTTATTGCCTAAAACTTAGACATCCAGGCCATGTTTAGTTACAGAAAGACTGAGGGATGTAGTCTTCTAACTAATGCTAGCTAAAAAAAAAAAAAAAAAAAAATCGGAGTTCTGCTTAGTAGGAAAGAAGAGAATAGATAAATTGGGCAGGAACTAGAATCTCTGCCATAGGACCTATCCCACCTCCCCACCAGTTTTGTTCCTTTCCCCATCCAGTCCCTTCCTGCCCAACACTTGTGTCCTCAACCCGTTAGTAGCTACAGTAAATCTCTTACTAATCCTTTACCATGTCAGGCTCTTTCACAGCTCTGGGCCATGTACAAGTGCTGGCCTTTACCTGGAATGCTCTTCAACTTTCTTTCTCCAAAACATCTGTATATCCTTCAAGCCCAACTCACTTCCTCAGTGAATCTTGCTTATTTCCTTAACATTGACAGCACATTACTTCATACTTGAGCATATATCAGTGGAAGAGCTTCAGGAACTTAGTAGTTGAAAAGACTTGGGTTTGAATTTCTTCTCTGCAACTTGGGCTGGAAAACTATAAATGTGGAAGTTCTTGGCATATAAATTATACTTAGAGCCATAGTGCAGATCTCTCTTCTTGAGTTCCAGATCTTCATGTTGAACTGCTTACTCAGTATCATCACTTGACGATCTCACAGGTGGCCTCTCACATAGAACCACCTCTGAAGTAGAACCCTTGATCTTCGCCGCCCCTTCTAGTCTGTCCTGTGCCAGCAGTGCCTCCATCAGCCTAGCTGCAGACGTTAGAAAGCTTGAAGTAATCCTTTATTTCTTACATCTAATAATCCTTAAACTCTCACATCTAATTACCACTAAAGTCTATTAGTTCAACTCCAAAATATCTCTTAAATTGATCCTTTTTTTTTTTTTCCCGCGGTACGCGGGCCTCTCACTGCTGTGGCCTCTCCCGTTGCGGAGCACAGGCTCCGGACGCGCAGGCCCAGCGGCCATGGCTCACGGGCCCAGCCGCTCCGCGGCATGTGGGATCTTCCCGGACCGGGGCACGAACCCATGTCCCCTGCATCAGCAGGCAGACTCTCAACCACTGCACCACCAGGGAAGCCCAAATTGATCCTTTTAATTCCATCTCCAGGGCTTGTATTATAGCACTATCCTCTTGTGTCTGGACTTCTGCGATAGCTCTTAACTGGTCTCCCAACATCCCCTCTTAGGTTGGCCAAGTCTCAAGTTAGGCAGTCACTTTCTTGAACAAAATCCTTAGCCAGCTTCCTATTGTATGTAGGTTTAAACTCAGGATTCTTAACTTCTGCAAGACCCCATCTGACTCGACTCCTGTCTACCTCTCATTTCCATTTCTGGCCATGCCCATTCTTGTTCATTGTCCTCCAGCCACATGGTCTTTCTGTTCCTGATTGTGCCAAGGACTTCCCACCTCCACCCCTTCCCAAGTACCATTCCCCACTTGGGGTCTTTTGTCCCCTTCCTCACTCCTACACACACCATCCTCATATCTCAGCGTCAGTGTCACTTGCACACAGGGCCTTTCTCTGATTTTTAATCTAAATCATATGTTCTCTTCTCTCCCTCCTTGGGAGTGTTCTTTCATTCTTAGCATTCATCACAGTTTATAATTCTATATTTATTGAGTGCTTATTTATTGAATATCACTCCAGCATTAAACTGTATGTTCCATAAGGGCTGGGATCATCTTTCTTTTATTCACACTGAATCCTCAATGCCCAGTGCTCAGTAAACACACATGGTATAAATGAAGAAACAAATGATCTTGTGATTAAACAACGCGATAGATTCTCTCATTAAATTGACAGCTTTGCTGCTCGCTGTGGCAAGACGTAGTTGTTGGAAACCTGTTAAGGTGATTCACTTTTCTAAACTGGCAGTGTGTTTCTTCACATTCATTGAACATATCTGTGGTGCTCACCTGTAAGGCTACAAGCTTCAGTTTAATTTATTAGGGTGCATCTTTGTCTGAACAAAGCCTGATTTCTGCTGGGATATCCTTATGAACACAGAACCGGAAAAGGTCGTGTTCAGGTGTGATCTCTGAGAATCATAATTGGGCCCACTTCCATGGCTTGCCCTTTTTTTTTGAATGCAACCTGGCATAACCTTTGGAACAGAAGACTTGCTTGTTATTGGGATGGAATCTGAAGCAATAGTCATTTTAAGACGGAGCCACCAGTGACCGTTACAGAAAGCTGCATGCCCAGGATTTGGGCTGTCTCGGAAAAGCCCTCACTACCCTGTCTTGATTGCCAGCTCTTGAGACCAAACTCGGATATCAGATATCTAGGTAGAGTATACTTGTTCATGGTAATTCCAGCCTCCTAATCTTTCCTGAATTACCTGTTGTGTGGAACACATTGGCAAGATATGTTATGGAACTGGTGTGGGCTTTTTCTCCCTTAGAGTATAAAAGATGTTCTGAAAGCATCTGATGATTTTGGAATCGTGAACTTGGTCTAAAATAAAAGATGAACTTGGATGATGTCCCTCTTTTACAGGGTGATAAAGAGGGTGATCGACAATGGGAAAGTTTTCATTTGTTTTTCTTTTTAGAAAACAGAATTCTGCTTTCAGTGGGCACTATCGTAGGTAGATTTTAGCATAGATGGAAAAGCATACAGTTGATTGTTCTTAAGCCCCAGTAGGTCAGATCATGTCAGTGTTTCCAGAGTACGCCCAGAGTAAAGTTGGCTTTTAGCTGAGCCTTTGCTAAGAGGCAGCCAGTCCTGAAAAGGATTTATTTATTTATTTTGGCCTTGGTAATGTCTAAATGATGATAAGTACAAGTCTCTCTTAGCTAGCTGGAGTGGGTCCCACATGAATTGGTTGTGACCCCTAGAATCCAGAAACTCCAGTAGAGTTGGATAAGAATATTTTGTGGGGGAAATCTAATGTAACGCATGAAAATATAAAATATTAAATGTTCAGAAGTTTGTAATTTGCTGCTTTTTTTCATGAGTGGTTTTAATACTTCTGGTCCAGAGCCTAACTCCCTCTTTAGTGGTTTCAGTTTCTTGGGTGAATGTGAATTTTATAAGTTTTTTAAGAAAGGAAATTAAACATTAAAAGACTTTAAGTACTTTACTCTTTATATAATGTCACTAAGAAAAGCCAGGAAAATCAGGGTTGGCTTTTTTATTTGTTTATTTAATAAATATAATCTATTTTCCACCATTTTGTTTGTTATGGCTGTACCAAAGTACTTTTAAAAGTTAACATTTATTTTGATTTTGTTTTATTTCAGCAAATGTGCATAATAAGTTAACCTATCTCTATTCTTCATTGTGGGCTGGGGCAGTGTATAACATTTAGTTATTTTGGCATTTTGACACATAGGCGATTTAGTTTAATTCAGCATAATTTGATGCTCTCCACTTTATGATGCCTAACATATGAATAATGTTAAATAGATAAAATGCGCCCTGCTGAGTGTGAGCATTACTACAAGTTAGTGACGTAACTGACCTTAGCCAAGTGACCTAACCACTGTGGGCCTGGGTTTCCTTTTCTGTAAAATGAGTAGTTTGGGGTAAATGGTGTCCAAGAATCCTTGGAGCTCTGAATTTAAAAATCCCATGAGTCTGTATGCCTAATAGGTATGTGTCTACCTGATTCCTCCTCCTCTTCTTTTCTCTTTTTTTTAAATTAGGAAAAGAGGATGCTGGTGCACCAGTTACAAAAGACGAGAACACCTTCATGTCACAGGACACAAGAGCTTTACCAGAGAAGTCGCTGCAGAGATCAGCAAAGGTCTCTGCCTGTTTCCTTCACTTGTCTGGCTGGTAGCTGAGCTACCTGTTGGAGGCCTCTCATACAATTCAGTTAGGACTGTAGTTGGTCAGTTAATCAGAAAAGTCAGTGGAAGCAGGGAATCATAAAAAGTGAATCTTTTTCATAACTTTAAACATATATTCATTTGTCTGTCTTTGGATGAAGGGCCAAGGCCTTTTCTTCGCATGTGGGTATGTTTATTGAGGTTCTGCATTATCTTTTTCTGCATAAACTGCACTTGTAATGTGACATCTATGATTTCCAGTTTGATTTATTTAAAGTGGAGTGAGAGGGACTTCCCTGACGGTCTAGCGGTTAAGACTCCACGCTTCCACTGCAGGGGACACGGGTTTGATCCCTGGTTGGGGAAATAAGATCCTGCGTGCCGTGCGGCACGGCAATAAATGAATGAATGGAGTGAGAATTTAGGCACTGGTGAAGCAATATGAATGTAGACTCCTAGATTTTTGGTTTTTTGCTCCAATTTTTTTTATTGTTGTCATGACCATATCTAATTCAAAAGTAAGTTTTTAATAAGTATTTTTTAGTTTCTCCAAAGTATTTAATTTAGTTGTCCAGTAACAAAAGCAATTTGTTTTTTTGCGTAATTCAATTTTATTTTTTAATTATATATGCTAGGACTTCCCGGGTGGTGCAGTGGTTAAGAATCCACCTGCCAATGCAGGCGACATGGGTTTGAGCCCTGGTCTGGGAAGATCCCACATGCCGCAGAGCAACTAAGCCCGTGCGCCACAACTACTGAGCCTGTGCTCTAGAGCCTGTGTGCCACAACTACTGAAGCCCGCACACCTAGGGCATGCGCTCTGCAACAAGAGAAGCCACTGCAAGGAGAAGCCCGTGCACTACAACAAAGAGTAGCCCCCGCTCGCCACAACGAGAGAAAGCCTGTGCACAGCAACAAAGGCCCAACACAGCCAAAAATAAATAAAATTAAATCTTAAAAAAAAAATTATATATGCTAGTGACATATTCAGATATGAGATCAAACACAGCTGATCCTCGCTATGCAGGTAGCTCCTGGTGGAAGGAGTGGTGCAATGACAAAGGATGGAGTGTGTGATAGCATGAGGTTTTCCTTTACCAGAGGCATCCGCCAGCACGTGTAACCTGGGAATGCGGCATTGCCACTCAGTCTAGCAAGTTGGATAGGAGAGTGTCTCCTGCGTATCGACATGAGGAATTTCTAAATTATATTACATATATTTTACTCTCCCCTGCCAATTGCCCATTCAGTTATCTAGATCTTTATTTTAATAAGCATTTTGTATTATTATTATTTTTTTTTGCGGTACGTGGGGCTCTCACTGTTGTGGCCTCTCCTGTTGTGGAGCACAGGCTCCGGACGCGCAGGCTCAGCGGCCATGGCTCACGGGCCCAGCCGCTCCGCGGCATGTGGGATCTTCCCGGACCAGGGCACGAACCCGTGTCCCCCGCATTGGCAGGCGGACTCTCAACCACTGCGCCACCAGGGAAGCCCTCAGGAAGTCTTTAAACTTGTAAATTGCTGAGTCATAATGCTTTCTGGTTACTTAGGAATGAAGTGAACGGGGAGGGATAGGGGATGATTAGTGGTGGAATATTGGTTTCTGGAAGGGAAGACACCGACAAGGACCACATTGATTTCTTTTTTTTTTTTTTTTTTTTTTTTGCGGTACGCGGGCCTCTCACTGCCGTGGCCTCTCCCGTTGCGGAGCACAAGCTCCGGACGCACGGGCCCAGCCGCTCCGCAGCTTGTGGGATCTTCCCGGACCGGGGCACGAACCTGCGTCCCCTGCATCGGCAGGCGGACTCTCAACCACTGCGCCACCAGGGAAGCCCTTAATAAGCATTTTGAATACTAACCATATACTAGGCAATATGATAGGTGTGAAAGAGTATAATGAACGGAAAGATCGTGGGCTGGGTCTGGCTCACAAACTTGTGTTTTGCTTGACCTGTGCAATATTTAAAAATTTTGGCTTAGTAGCTTATACCAAAAAAAAAAAAAAGGAGTGTCAGGCTTCTGGCGTCTCTTGACGAAACAAAACATCCAGCAACAGTGGGCCACATTCTTAAATGACTTTGGTCAGAGCTGAGTAGAGGCAACCTCTGTCAGTGGAATTTGTGTTCTGCAATTTGCTGCTGCCCCCCAATGGTGCTTCCTCTCTTGCTATTTTTGGTTTTGGGGTTTATTTGTTTTTGTATAGTTTCTTAATGAATTCAATCTAAAATTACAAGGCAAAACTTACACTGTGGTAAAGTCATTTCTGTGACAGTTAACACATGAATCATGAGTAACGTCATGCTGATTTGTATACTTCTTGTTCTGTCGAACATTAAAACGAAGAGCATCAGACATGATGGCATAGATTCGTTTCTCCTTGCTCCTCTCCCCTAAGCACAGCTACAAATGCTGGACAATAATAAGAGACAACCAAAGGAGAATGCTGAAAGATGAAAAGAGGAAGGCAGACTAGTGAGGGACTCTAGGGCTAGAAGAACAACGTAGCAGCAGGGGACTTCACAAGCCCTCCACCAACAAAAGGGGACCCAGGCCCCGTGTTTCTGGATCCCAACCCCACAATAGAAGGTGGCTCAAGCAGACTCGTTCCTCACTCAGATCTAACAGGAGGCCCTCCAACAACACCAGGCAATCCCAGCAGCACCTGTAAGACAAATTGACTGGGATCTCTGCTGATGGCAAGTGGCCAGGAAAAGGGCGCTCCTTCCCCACCACACCTGAGACTTCTGTCCCTCATCAAGAGATGCCAGGCATCTGGGTGGCTTTGACAGCAGGGATCCTGCCAAAGAGGTGACCTAGCCCCAGAAGTCTCTTTGTCCCTATGGGCCTGAGACTCCCCTCCCCCACCCAGAGACACCTGGCATCCAGATGGCACTAGCAAGGGAGATCCTACCACAAGTATGTGGTCCAGGAAACCTCTTTATCCTCATGGGCCTGAGATGCCCCTCTCCCACTGAGAGATGCTGAGCAGCCAGGTAGCACCAGTAGAAGGGGGTGCCACTACACCCAAAACCCTAAGCGAGAAGTCTCTCTGTCTCTGCATGGATGTGGACCAGGATGTGCTCCTCACCCATATCAGAGAGACCAGCCAGGTGGCCAGCCCCTCAGCAGTACCAGCAGAAACTAGTGGGAGAGACTTGTCAACCAAACATATCAAAATAGCATTGCAAAGGCTCTGAAAACTAAAGTGTCACTGTAGCTACAGCCCACAAAAGTAGTCTGGGACCTGCATGCTCGCCCTAGACAGGGTGACTGCCTTCTAAAAGGCAAGATTTAAATAAGACCTTGAACCTGCTAACATTATAGCCAAAAGGTCCAGGATACATTAGAAAATCACCTTATACCAAGAACCAGGAAAATCACTACTTGAGTGAGGAACGACAGCTAACACCAAGTTGGTTGATGCCAACACCAAGATACTGCAGTTACCTGATAGCGATTTAAGATAGCCATCATAAATATGCTTCAATAGCAAGTAAAAATTCTCTTGAAACAAATGAGAAAACTGAAAGTCTCAGCAAGGAAATAGAAGTTATAAAAAGGGAACTAAATGGAAATTATAGAACTGAAAAATACAGCAACAAATGAAATACTTGCTGGATGGGCTCAGTAGTAGAGTAGAGGTGACTCAGCACAGAATTAGTTAACTTGAGGACCAATCAATAGAATTTACCCAATGTGAACAGAGAAAATACATTGAAAAAAAATGAACAGAGCCTTAGGAAGCCGTGGAACAGTAAAAAAGATCCAGCATTCAGATAATTGGAGTCCCAAAAGAAGGATCAAGAGAGTGGGGCTTAAAGAATAAATTATGCTGGGGACTTCCCTGGTGGTCCAGTGGTAAATAATCCGCCTTCCAATGCAGGGGACGTGGGTTTGATCCCTGGTCGGTGAACTAAGATCCCACGTGCCATGGGGCAGCTAAGCCCACGTGCCACAAACTACAGAGCCCACATACCCTGGAGCTAGCACGCCACAACTAGAGAGAGAAGAAAACCCGTAGGCCGCAACTAGAGAGAAGCCTGCGCGCCACAACAAAGAGCCTGTGCCACATGCCTCAACAAAGACCCTGCCTGCTGCAGCTAAGACCCTGCCTGCCGCAACGCAGCCAAAAAGGATACATTGTGCTGACTGGGAACAGGTTAAAAAAATACCTTAGAGCTTTTGAGGTCCTAGCAGCAGTTGTATAACATTAATGTGTGATGGTATGCATCTGTATGATTATAATTTTCTTCTTTTCTGGTGGACTCAGTAACTTGTGTTTAAGGTTAGAGAATAGCAGTGGCTGAATGGTTCCAGAATTGAGGATTTTTGGGGTAGGTGCAGTGGAACAACAAGAGGGATGAGGCATTTGATGACATACGTAACAGGACTTGAAGTGATGAAACATGGTGTCTCTGGCAGGTAGGAAAGGACTCAAGGCTAAGAAGTAGCTAACAGACATTGAGAGAAGGCAAGGGTCAAGGCACTAGTGGTCTTGATGTGGTGAAAAAGCCCGTGGAGGGGCACAGGAGAGTGAGAGCTGAATGATGGGTCAGTCCAAGATGATGTGTTTCTCTTGGTAGAAATAGCACGTACTTGTGCTATTGAATTTTTGCCTGGTGAAATGAGAGACTGGGTTTAATCTTGGAAAGAAGGAAGGTTAAAAGGTTTCAGCATTTGAAGGCATTAAAGAAGTTATTTACGTTTAATAACATTTTAAAATAAACAACTATTGTATTGTTCACCTGAGATACTGGTATAGTTCATGTGAGAAAAATGTAATGCAGACCAAATACCTGGAGCTGTACTTCCCTGCTGGAGTTTTACATATTTTTTTGAGACATAGGTCTTGGTTTTAAAAGCACTTTCATCTAATTAATCTGTGTATTGCTTAGTTTTCCTTGGGTGTATGTGCTCGCTGGCTTCAGTTGTTACAACTTAAATATAGATAACTTAGTCACAGAGCCTCACTGAGAGGTACTTCATTTAGACTTAGAAAAACTGCTGGACCCAGATAGTTGACCAAATAACATTCTACTGACTTCTCCCAACTGTTATCCAGTCCTACAGATAAACAGCATTGACTATATCTTTGGTATTTTCAGGTGGTTTACATCTTGGAAAAAAAACATTCCCGTGCAGCGACTGGCTTCCTCAAACTCTTGGCCGATAAGAACAGTGAACTGTTTAGGAAGTATGCCCTGTTTTCTCCCTCGGACCACCGGGTGCCTAGAATTTATGTACCTCTCAAGGACTGTCCCCAGGACTTTGTGACCCGGCCTAAAGATTATGCCAACACGCTGTTCATCTGCCGCATTGTGGACTGGAAGGAAGACAGCAACTTTGCCCTGGGGTAGGTGACCTCTGGCGAGAAAAACCACAGATCCCAGACGGAACTTGGTTTAGGTAGCATTTACGTAAGCATTTTTGTGTGTATTTTAATTATTATTTCTTCATTAAAGCATGCGTACTAGGCGTGGTTCTTCAGAAATCACCCTTAGCTACCACAGCTGGCCACCTATAGGTTCCTTGAACTGCCAGGCAATCACCTCTTTTGTTTGTTTTTTGGCATAAAACATAAGCACATTCTGAACCTCTGCTTATTTCCTGTTATGTTATGAATCCTGTTTGTAGTTGTGAACTTGCAAAGAATTCACTGTATCAAACAATCAGACCCCTCCTTTCAGACACCGGTGTTAAAATATGTGAAATTCCAGGCGTATTCATGGGACCTCAGTCCCCCATGCTTTAAAATATGAAAGTAAAGGTATGTTTGAATGATGTGCTTTTTTGGTATTGATCCTTCAGAGGTTTCACTTGTGGCATTAAACATTAAATTACCCTACTGTAAACAGGGAAAGGTACCATGTTTTTAGGGAAGCTTTTAGAAACCAGTCTAACTTAAATATAGATTATATAGCCACAGAGCATCATGGATAGCCATTTCCTTGTAATCTGAAGAAACTGCTGGACCTAGCTGTTTGATCAAATGCTGTGCCTGTTTCCTTCTTACAATTGGTATTCATTTTGAAAGAGAAGTTGTAGTAAGTTTTAGCTATATCTGTAGCCCTTTATTATAGATGGTGTCTGGTTTATGCTTAGGTTTCATTTTAGGAAATGAAAATAAAGGCATACAAGCTAGAAAAATTTGCTCTGATACTACTTTTAGTCTAATTGGGTGACTTGCTTGTTGGTCATCTAACTTGTGCAGGATGAACCCTCCTGGGAATGTTCCGTGGTTATGAGTGCCGACACTGAATGGATGGCCACGATGTGCTGCTTTGATGAGGTTTATTCTCTGCTTAGCCTTTTATGGTTAGTGAAGTAAACCAAATCAAATCTGTGTGTCCTAATGCAATTTAAGAAATACTATCCTGGGCCACTTTCTCAGTGCTATGAAGATCACTGTGATTTATATGATCTCAGAGCCACTCAGGAACAGTTGCACTTTCTTTTTTGCTCTCAAGTGGTGGGATTGCAATGTCATCATTTTGAAGCCTAACTCATTATCCAAAAGTGACGTCAACCCCTTGAGCCCTAAATAGCCCTTCTCAGCGGCTTGCCAGTTTCTCACCATCCACTCAAAAGGCTTGATAATGGCTGTGCCACCTGGCCCCTGGTGATTGTGCCCACCACACTGTGCTTGGCAGTGAAAAGGGAACACTTTCACATCAAGGCAGGAAATCCAGCCTTGTCTTTTATCTGCCTTTCTGTCATATCCCATTGTGTATACTTGATTGGGCTGTTTCCTTAGTTTTTGAGCTGTAAGGGTGTAGTCAGGAAATCTTCACAGAATGAGTTTCTCTTATTACTCAGATGGCCCTTCAGGTGCTTTTTTGTTTTGTTTTGTTTTTACAGATCCTCCCTTACTTCATCAAGAAGTCTTTTCTTGTGGGTAAAGTACAACAATAATCAAAAAAGGAGTCAGGCCTTTGAAGCAGCAAGGACATTCTCTGAATCTAAAGAAAGACTATTTTAAAATAATAACCATATATTAATCATCTATTTTTCAAAATGCAAAAGTTTGAAGATTCTCATACTTAGATGGAAAGTTGTGCTTTTTCTCGACCTTTTTACTATTAAGACATTAAAAATTGTCTTTTATGGAAATAAGCCTTTTAAAATCCTTGTGGAAAAGAGAAAATTTATCTCAAGAAATAAAATGTGGCGGGTCTTCATGGTGAAGTTCTCAGCTGACGTCTGTCTCGTGGGGGGTGCGCGCTGCAGCTGTTGCCTGTTGGGGGTCGCCTGGCTCTTTTGTTCTGGCTATCTGTTACTGATCTTTAGGAGCTGAGGTCACCGTTTCCCAGTCAGAACATGCCGTGCTGTGACCGCTTGGGTTTCCTCTCTCATCTTTGCCAGGTTCTGACCCGGAGCGTGAAGGTAGTACTTGCTCTGGGTATGAATGTGAAAGCATAGAAACCACGCCTAAAAGCCAAGTTTAACCGAAGCGCCTTTCTTTTGAATCTCTTCCCTGCCCCAACACTCTGCCCTTAAAAATTATTGAACTTCTGCCTATATAATTGCTACTGATTATTCAAGTCCAAAGTCATTTACTTCTTCTGTAGTTAAATTCAGTTCACAAAGACAGGTGTTAATCATATGTGTAAGTCACTGCTGTATTATGTGAGAAATACAAAGGTAAACAAGCTGTGGTTTCTTTATTTAAAGAAATGATAACCTAATGCAGAAGGAGTTTACATAAATGTCACAGGATTAATTTGATTCTAAGAAATGGAATCCTACTTGATCTAATTTAAATAAAAGTGGTGATTAATATAAGACATTGGTGGTTCACCTAAAACCCAGGACAGTAAGCGTAGGCAGGTCTCATGAGGAGCTCAGAACTAACACGGTGGCAAAGGAGTCACAGCTTCTCTCTCAACCACCCTGACCGGTCCAGCCACCACATGGTATCTTTTCTCTCCCCCTTTCTGCACATGAGTTGTATTAGTCTGCTTTTTTCTACACAGGAGCCATTTACCTGCTTGATAGCATACATGGCCCCCAAATGGTACTGCCAGTCCTCTGCAGGTCACACACTGTAGTCTAGAGCACAATGCAGAATTCCTAGGGTAGAAGATCTTTATTGGTCTATTGAGACAGTTATTTGCCTAATAGTTGTATACAGAGGTAGGGGTCCGAGGTCCTGCGATCCACTGCCCCGTTATCAGGGACTGGGGGACTCAACTCCCTGGCAAAGAGTGTGGGTAAAGCAGCTGGACTGTCTCTCTGAGCTCTAGCTGTGGTACAAAGCAGAGTGTTGTAAGCTCTTCCATAGGAATAAAATAATTTTCTGGAAGCTTAGAGGAGGTGGATGAAGGGGGAAATCCAGGGTTGTTTCTGGGAGAGTGGAAGCCTGTTTGCTAAAAGATCACTCTGATTCAGAGTCCAGAGTGGGTGGGAAGGGTCATGACTGAAAGCAAGCAGTAGGCTGTCACACTAAGATGAGATGGGAGAACCTGAAGTAAAGGAGCTGCAGTGAGGGAAGCAAAAGGAATGAAAAGAGTCAGGGGAGACGAAGAAGGTAGATTTTCTCAGACATGGTAACCAATGGGAAGAGGGGCATGAAAGAGAAAGACAGAACCTTGAATGAACTATCAGGCCTCTGACTTGCGTGATTGGTTAGATGATGACATTTAATCACGATTCATCAAGGACAACTTCATCTCCTACTGTTCCCTTCACTTATGCCTCATTACTTGCCATTTCATTGCTAACTGTGTTCCTAGCTCCAGACTTTTGCACACTACACTTCCTTTCCCAGCAGCGGCTTTCTTCTCTCCCCAGTGTTTATTTAGTGAAATACTCAACTTTTAAACTTAACTCAGTCGTCTACTCAGAAAATGTTCCCTGACTGAGTCCTCCGTCATGGGTGCTCCCATAGTTTCTAATAATACCACTCTTAAAGCTCTCATCTGTTTGTATTGTAATTGCTTACGTAAGTTATTTACTTGGCCATGAACTTCTTTAGGACAAGGATACTCAGTGAATGTTTGCTGGCTGGTCAGATGGGTAGATGAGAATGATTTGATGACCCCAGGTTCTTCAGCCATGTTGACTAGGAAGATGTTGTACCATAAATCAAGCTAGAAAACACAGGAGTGGTTTAGAACAGAAAGTGATGAGAACCAGGTTCTATGGTTTCAAAATCAACACTTGATAACTATATACAGTCAGTATATAACTGTGGGTGGAGAACCCCACATTTAGAATCTTTAACAAAAACATTAAGTAGCATGTGCATATTAATAGAATGTATAATTTCAGTAGCTTTGGAAGGGGCCTTCAGGAGGCCATCAGTCTTGGTGCCCCCTTCAGTGTAAGCATTGCTTCTCTGGCACTCCCAGTGGCACTTTGGTGCCTCCAGTTAAGGGAAGCCTAAAGAGAATTATAGTACTAGAGACCTCTAGTTGTTACAAGTTAATTTTTATCTTGTTCTTGGAATTGCCATGAGAGATTTCAGTTGAACCTTATTCATCTCTATACATTACATGCCACACTTTGATGAACCTTAGTCCTGTAATGCTATCAAAAATCTAAAAGTAGTCTGTTCTTAGTGAACCCTTACTGGCTTTTCGGGGTCACTGCTTTTTGTTATGCATCACAACGTATTTAGTATTTTTTACATTTAGTACTAGATTCTTGTCCAAGATACTTAAAAAGCCACATTGGCTTCCTTGCTGAAATGATTTGTAATTATATAATCAGACTTATAGTTTTAAGAGCTTCTCAACTCTCTTAAATCATCCTTCCCTTTAGAAACTCTTGCAGTGGAATTCATGCTTATACTTTCTCAGACCTTTGTGAAATCTGCTATCCTAAAGTATAGAGTTTACAGTCCCATCCTTCTCTTCCAGGATGTCATGCACATGGAGATATCAAGGTCACTTTCTCCTAGATTTATCATGGTTTCTTCTTCTGGAATATTTAAGGATAAATCTTGAAGAAAATGGAAAAGTTTTACAGCAGCTACTGTGAAAAACATAATAGTGTTTCTTGGCAACACTGAAGACTAACTAAAGATCTATGACATGAATTGACCTAGAGCAAACTGACATATTTATATTACTTTCTCTAGCAAACTTTGGTAGCTTTAAGGGATGGGAAGGAGGAAAATGAATAGGTCAATGCATGTCTAGCAGGGTTGAGAAATTTTTGGTTGAACGTGGATTGTCTAGGCTTGATGTCATAGTACTGCTCATTTTAAGAGAATGAAGGATAGCAGCTTCCATTGGAGAGAGTGACTGGGTGAGGTGAAAGGAGAGGAAAGGAAGTTCTGATTGACGATGTGTGTGGTGGGGAAGAAGTGGCTGATGGGTAAGGGGGTCTGTTCTGGTATCTTCTTCAGCTCCCACCTTTGCACCTATAAGGTGTCAGTAATCAGAAATATTTGTTGACTAATAGAAGCAAATACTTTTACTATTCCATTCAGGTTTGATTGATACCGAATTTCTTATGAGGTAGATATGAATTGGGGAGATGGTCATTAAATTACATTAAACTGTGTTTAGGAAAAAGAAACAGTAACTAGGTTGGTAGAAAAAACAAACAGGATAAGTTAGTTTGTTTCATTGAGGCGTAGCCTACAAGATTTGCAAATTGAAAAATAGCTCTAGCTAGTCCTTCCCCCTGTGCAAAGAGTATTTCACCTTTTCAAGAGAATGTTCGTATCTGAAGACTCTTCTGAGGAAGAGGCTGTGTTATGTAATCCTAAAAACTTGTATTACCAAACTTAGACTTTATAAGTCCTTTTCGGGGGGGTATGGCTCTAGCTTGGCTGGTAGACAAAAAGCAAATCAGGCTGAGGAGGGGGCTCTTTTTTTGTGACTGTTGGGCTCCACCTGGTGGCCTGGAACGATCCGCTTTGGTAAAAGCTAATGTCTTCAACATTGAGAGCATCTTGGTCAAAACAGAGCAAAAGTAAAAGGAATGGAGGAGAGTGGTCTTGATGCAGGCTTTGGTTCCAAATTGTTCCTTCCTTGTACCGTGTGCAGTGATGAACCCTTCTTCCATGGTTGTCAGCTTCATCATCCGCAGTCTTCTTGAAAATATTATTTTAAAGTATTAGAGAACCGTAGCTACCATCAGCCTTCTCTTTTACTCCTTAAAAGCTTTCAGCCTCCTCTTTGCTCCCTTCACATTGACATTAAACTCTTCACTCTCAATCTTTAGGGCCTTCCCTAAAATCAGTCAGTGTTACTGAGCCTTGCTTCTCTTCCACATTCTGTCATCACTGATCTGCCCACACTTTTTTTTTTAAAGTCCCCAATTCCTTACTTGCTGCCTTCTGCTGCATCATAATACTGAGCCAGAAAAAGGGAAACAATATGTTCTTTCCTCCTGATTATAGAAAATAACACGTAAAATATACAGCTCAAGTATTTGCCATACTTTGTTTTCACTGCGTATTTTTACTGAAGTTCTGGGTGTGGCCATGTTTGATTGTTCTCCACTTGCAGGTTCTCAGGGATCTGATATACCATTGTATCTGTTTGCATGGGGTTTCCAACATAGGCCAATATGCATGAAAGCATTTATATGAGAGCAATAATGATAGTGATAATCACTCCAAGAATGTATGACTGCCTTCCCGCGTATAGCCTAGTTTTAAGGCTAAAACTTTATGATGCTATGTGGTAGAGGAAGGAGGATGAATGGCTTGCAACACTAATGTTGACTGTTAAGTGTTCCTATTTTCTTCAAGGCACAGAGACCAATTCGAAGGACTTTCCTGTCTTAATTTCTTCTGTCTGTAGTTGGCCCCTTCCCTCAGTAAGGTTTTTACTAGCACATCATGCAGAACAGTGGACCTAATGCTCATTTGTTGAGAATGTTTGCACATACACACAACTCCCAAGTGTAAGAAGCTGGGAACGTTTCAGCACTGTCCTGATTAATCTTACAGTAGGACCCAGTTGTAACAGCATAGATTGTGAATGGGAACAGTATTTGTGGAGAAACTCTGATGAGTGAAAAAAATTGAGGTAGTGATCATTATAAATTATTCTAATGAGGAAAACTTTCTATCTCACAACTATTTGTTATTGCAGTATCAAAATTTTTAAAAAAATTGCATTTTTTCCAATACATACTCATTATATATTTGATACTAAAATTATTTAAAATATGTGCTATAGAAAGTGAATATTTTCCAGAATTTCATCCCCTGAAATAATCACTATTAAGGGTTGGGTATATATTTGTCTAAAATATTGTTTTAAAATATTTATTGGACTTCCCTGGTGGTGCAGTGGTTAAGAATCTGCCTGCCAATGCAGGGGACACAGGTTTGAGCCCTGGTCCAGGAAGATCCCAGGAAGTAGTTGTGGGGCACTGGCGGAGCAACTAAGCCCGTGTGCCACGACTACTGAGCCTGCGCTCTAGAGCCTGTGAGCCACAACTGCTGAGCCCGCGTGCCACAACTACTGAAGCCCGCACGCCTAGAGCCCGTGCTCTGCTACAAGAGAAGCCACCGCAGTGAGAAGCCCGCGCACCACGACAAAGACTAGCCCCCGCTCTCCACAACTAGAGAAAACCCGCGCACAGTAACAAAGACCCAATGCAGACATACATACATAAAGAAATAAATAAAATGAGGTTTCCTTTATTAAAAAAAATTTATTAATATTTATTGCAAAGTATGTTTCACAGATAAAAGAATACATGTAACACTAAAGTGATTTTTGAATTCTTGTATTTAAACCAACCCTTGAACTCACCACCCAGATTAAGAAATCTGTCACAATACTATTGAAGCTCCCTGTGTGTTCCTCTCTGTCCTAACCCCTAATTTTTTCCCAGGAGGTAACCACTGTCTCAGACATCTACCTTTCTTTATAATTTACCCATATTTATATCCCTGAAAGTGTTAGTTTTGCTTGTTTTCGAACTTTATAAAAAATACCATGCTACGCAGATTCTTCTGCGACTTGCTTTTTTTTCATTTAACATTATGTTTCCAAGATATATTCATATATTTCATTCATTTTAATTCATAATATTTCTATTTCCTGAAATATACTATAATTTGTTTATCTAGCGGTGCATATTTGGGTTGAACTGAAGGTGTTGCTATTATAAACAATGCTCCTATGAACATTCCAGTGCTTACTAACTGGTTTCTCTAGACTCTACTTAAGAGTAAAATTACTGCATCATCTGTGATACATATGTGCATGTTTAACTTTACAACTTTACAGCCAAATCATTTTCCAAAGTGGCTCTACCCATTTTTAGTCCTACCAGCAGTGTTTAAATTCCATTGCTTCACATTCTTATCAACATGTGATATTGTTAGACTCTTCAGTTTTTGCCAAACAAGTGGATGTAAAATGGTATCTCACTGTGATTTCAATTTGTATTTTCCTAATTACTGATGAGATTGCGCACCTTTTCATATATTTATGGTCATTATGTTTCCTCTCCTAGAGATTATCTTTAATGTTTTTACTCATTTTTTTCACAGTTAATTTTTTGTTTTGATAATTTAGATTTCGAATTGCAAAAATGGTACAGAGAGTTCCTGTATCCCCTTTACGCAGCTTCTCCTTATGTGAACATCTTTGTATTATCATAGAATATTTACCAAAACTAAAACATTAACTTTGGTACAATACTGTTAAATAAAGTGTCGAATTTATTCAGATCTTATCAGGTTTTCCACTAACCTCCTTTTTCTGTTTGAGCATCTGGTCCAGGATCCTACATTGCAGTTGTCATGTCACTGTAGTTTTTCCAATTTGTGATAATTCCTCAGCCTTGTCTTTCATGACCTTGACACTTTTGAAGAGTACTGGTCAGTGATTTTGAATGTTTCTCAGTTTGGGTTTGTCTAATGTCTTCTCATGATTAGACTGAGATTAAGCATTATTGGGAAGGATACCACAAAGTGATGTACATCATATCAGGGGGTACGTGATATCAGTATGTATACTGGTGAAGTTAACCTTGATCACTTGGCTAAGATGATATCTGCCAGAGTTCCTAACTTACTATTTTCCCTTGTAAATATTATACT
The DNA here is from genome assembly GCF_951394435.1 of Stenella coeruleoalba. Taxonomy (NCBI): domain Eukaryota; kingdom Metazoa; phylum Chordata; class Mammalia; order Artiodactyla; family Delphinidae; genus Stenella; species Stenella coeruleoalba. Next base: position 120,373,273 of record NC_137151.1, read on the forward strand.
ATATTCTGGGAGATATTTTTTGAAACTCTGCAATTCTCTTTTTGCTTAAACTTTCACTCACTCATTTTAGCATTCTTTTTTAATTGGGGTGTTTGTCATTTGATTTTTTTTTGAGTTTAAAAAAATATTCTAGAAAGTAGTCTTTTAGCAGTTAATAATATGGAAAATATCTTTTCCTTGGTTTAAGAGTTGTCTTTTCATGTTGTTAATGTTAACTTCTGAAGAACAGACACCTTAAGTTGCATTTTCTAACTTTTTGGTGCTGGTATATAAAATTACAGTTAATTTTTGTATATTAATTCTTTATCCAGACACCTTGCTAAATCCCCTTATTAATTTTAATACTTTGGGTATAGTTTCCTTTGGATTTTTAATGTAGATAATCATATCATTGGTAAACAGATTTGTTTCTTCAATTCAAATCCCTAAAACTTTTATTTCTTTTTCAAATCTTCCTGAACTGGCAACTCACAATTGGGAAGGAGATATTTTCCACACAAATGAGTAATGACAGTTCAATTTTGAGTGAAAGCAGTAGTAGCAGGCATTTTTTTCTTGTTCCTGATTTTTTTGATATTAGTATTAATAACTTTGCTAACGTGGCAGCTGGTTATTAAAGGACTCAAGTGTTTACCTAGATCCATGTTTTGGGTTTTATTTATTTTTTTTACCATCTTCAGTTTTCTTAGTTTTCCTCTGGAGTTTCAAGGAGGAACAGAATGCCTTTTTTCCAGGCTCAAGAGCATTAATTTGTTTATTTATTTATTCAACCATCATGTATTGGGCACTTAAGATGAACAAGCATCAGTGTAAGATACAGAAACAAAGAAATGTTTATTCTCTTTAGGATGATTCTCCTCATCTATAATAAATAAGAGATGTACAATACCTAAACCACATTTACACAGCTAGAAAGAGGCATGTGCCAGAAAGGAGATATAATCAAAGGAGAGTGATAATACTGAGGAGAGAGATCTGCCCTGGGGAAGGGATGACTTCTTGGTCTTTCATGAAGGTGAAATGAGCTTGTTTTATTTTGGGGGGGCCTGGTTCAACATGGAGATCATAAAGGGAGCGGCTTTAAGATAGAAATACATTGCTTAAGGAAGGAGCCATTAATAGTATTTTTATGCTCTAGAACCAGCCGTACCATGTCAGTGTGTACTGAATATCTACAAGACATATGATGTGAACAGTCCTGAGATTTTATTTTTGGTAGTAAGAGCTTTATATTTTCTGTTGCAGAGGGAAGGGAAGGAAAGGAAAGTTTGCTTCTCATGGAAGATATTTTAAAATATTTTTATATTAGTTAGGATGCTTTTAGCACCAAGTGATAGAAAACCCTGACCCAAAGTGACTTAAATAATAAGGGAATATATTATCTCACATAAGTGGGAGTCCAGAGGTTGTGCAGGCTTCAGGCCTAGTATAGTCAGTGACTTGATATTATCAGATTGCCCTTTGCTGTTTTCAGTGATCTAGCAGTGGATTCTCTATGGCCGTGAAGATGGCTGCCAGTGTGCTCAAGCTGCATGCTTTCTTGATCACATCAAACAAGGAAGGGGGAGATTCTATCCACCAACCATGATATCGATTATGGTCTCCAGGGGAGCTATGCTCTGACTTTATTAGAATAATGAAGATCTGAAGGTGAGATGAGTTCCCTCTATGAAGAAGATTAGGTTTCTATTAGGAAGGAGGAAGAGGGGATTGAATGTTGGTTAGGCAACCAGCAGCACTGGGCACCACAGTTTCATTATAATAAATGTTTCTATAATTTTTAAATTAAAAATGTTACAACATTAAAGGAAGTTTAGAAAATAGAGAAAATAGTCACTCATAATCCTTTTTCTCTAAAAAAAAATTAACACCATTCCCTTTTAATCTTTTCATAAATTTTACATGGTTAAATTATACTATTCCTAAATACATTTTATTCTTTTTACTTTATGTCATAGCCATTTTTATGTTGCTGCATCTTCAAAATTATTATTATTATTATTAATTTATTTTTGCAGTACATGGGCCTCTCACTGCTGTGGCCTCTCCTGTTGCGGAGCACAGGCTCCGGACACGCAGGCTCAGCGGCCATGGCTCACGGGCCCAGCCGCTCCGCAGCATGTGGGATCTTCCCGGACCGGGGCACGAAACTGTGTCCCCTGCATCGGCAGGCGGACCCCCAACCACTGCGCCACAAGGGAAGCCCCTCAAAATTATTTTTTAAATGCGTAATAATCAGTTGAACAAATATACCATTGTTCAGTTTATCATTTGAAATCTAGATAACTTCTTTTACTCATTCGTCTCAGTTTTATTTTTTAGAACAGTTTTATATTTACAGAAAAATTGTCAAGATGGTACAGAGTTCTCATATACCCCCGCACCTAGTTTCCCCTATTGTTAACATGTAGTACATGTTAACAATAGTAGTTAACATGTAGTACAGTTAATGAACCAAAACTAATATGTTATTATTAACTAGGGTGCATACCTTTATTCAGAAATCCTTGATTTACAAAAAATCTAACGTCCCTTTTCTGTTCAGGGCTCCCATTTAGAATACCTGTATATCACATTTAGTTGTCATGTCTCTTTAGGGTCCTCTTGGCTGTGAGAGTTTCCAAGTTATTTGGTTTTTTAGAATTCTTTATCAATAATAACTTTTATTTTTATTTTTTTTAAATTAATTAATTAATTTATTTTTGGCTGTGTTGGGTCTTCGTTGCTGTGCCCGGGCTTTCTCTAGTTGGGGCGAGCAGGGGCTACTCTTAGTTGTGGTGTGCGGGCTTCTTACTGCGGTGGCTTCTCTTGTTGCGGAGCACAGGCTCTAGGCCCGCGGGCTTCAGTAGTTGTGTCTCGCGGGCTCTAGAGAGCAGGCTCAGGAGTTGTAGCACACAGGCTTAGTTGCTCTGCGGCATGTGGGATCTTCCTGGACCAGGCCTTGAACCCGTGTCGAACCCGTGTCCCGTGCATTGGCAGGCGGATTCTTAACCACTGTGCCACCAGGGAAGTCCCCCAAGTTATTTTTGAAGGACATATTTTAGTGCAGAGTAGGTTGCTTTTTAAGAGAATTGGGCATTTTTAAAATTTATTTATTTATTTATTGGCTGCATTGGGTCTTCGTTGCTGCACGCAGGCTTTCTCTAGTTGCAGCAAGCAGGGGCTACTCTTCGTTGTGGTGCGTGGGCTTCTCATTGTAGTGGCTTCTCTTGTTGCAGGGCACGGGCTCTAGGCGCGTGGGCTTCAGTAGCTGTGGCTCGTGGACTCTAGAGCGCAGGCTCAGTAGTTGTGGCGCACGGGCTTGGTTGCTCTGCGGCATGTGAGATCTTCCCGGACCAGGGATTGAACCCGTGTCCCCTGCATTGGCAGGCGGATTCTTATCCCCTGCGCTACCAGGGAAGCCCCTGGCCAAACATTTTGATGCGACATTGAATCATAGTTGTCCTAAAGCAGCTGTTAACCATCTTTTCAGACAGTGAATAGAAGACAGAAACTGCTTAGGAAGTTGTAATATTTGAACTGTAACACATGAAAGGGAAAGTTACTTTCAGTATTCATTTAAAATAAAATTTACACTGAAATAAAAATATAAAACAAATCCTTCTGTAAGAGAAATACACAATGTGTAAGTCAGTTCCTTACTAGCTTCTGCTTTTGTTTAGATCCCAAGTTATTTTGGTTTTTAGAGTGATTGCAGAATTTATAAGTAGACAGCGTATGATTCTTTCTGGGGCATCTAAGGTCTGAATACATGAGCTCTTATTGCTGACCTGTTAGATTTTTATCTCCTGCAAGCTATCTAGTCTATGCTACTATCAAATGCATCTTGAGTGAAAACCTATAATAAATTTATTTAAATACGATATTTGAGAAACATTCTCTGCAACTTAGTGAAATAAATGTTAATTCCTACTAATAGAAACTTGGAGTCATTGATCACATTTGGAGGCCCTAATCAAAATATAATTTTGTTTTTATAGGCCATGTTATAATTTCAGTGAACAAATCAAGATTCTTTGGACTCAGAATAGAGCATGGTGAAAATATTTTGCCAGAACGCAAAGCAACAATAAAATTAAATAAGATAAAAGACAGGGTTTTTGTTTTTTCCTTTAAATTTCAGCAAAGATCTAATGACTGACATGACTTGTTCTGACGAATATTAGGTCCATCATCACCTGCTTACTTTTGTCCTCCTTTCCTTTCACCTTTCCATCCCAACAGAAGTGGATCCAGTACTCAGCACTCGTCTTCTTTTTGGAGAAATTGCTCCATTTCTTGGTAGGCTGTCGTCTTTACCTAGCAGTCCTTCAGAAATGGTTTGTGAGAATTACATTCTGTGAGTTCTTGCATTTAAAAATCTTCATCTTTAAAGTCCACTAACTTCAGTGGTAATTTTCTGTATTAGTTTTTCCTGAGACATGGTATATACCCTTTCTGTCTGTAAAATTTCTTTTATTTCAGGAAAGTTGTCTTAGTGATATTTTTGAAAATGTTTTCTATTTCATATATGCAGTTCCTTCAGGAATATCAGTTATGCCAGTGTTTGATCTCCTTCACCTACCTTTCATATCTGTTTTCCCTATAATCTTTTTATACCCTTAGTATGTTCCAATTTCATTTTTTCCCACTTCTCTCAGATTTTCTCTATGATCCTTATTTTTTTCAAATTGTGTCAGTTCTTCATTAGTTATCTCCCGTATGACTTTTCATTTCTATGATGGATTTTTTTTCTTTTCTACTTATTTCCTATTTCCTAGGTCTAACACACTAGTTTTTATTTCCTTTTGTGAAATTTATTTATTTTGTATGCACTTGGATCTTTGCTTTGAGCTCTCCTTTAGTGGTGATATTTTCATAAATTTTTGAGCTCTTGCTAATATCTTTGGTCAAGATAGTCATTTCTGTGTCTTTATACTTATAATGTATGTTTTCTCCTTCTGCCATTTCCCTTGCTTGTTCTTTTCTTCCTTTTTACATGCAGTATTTTTTTTAATGGAACACCTCCCCACCTCCCCCCCCCCCCGCATCTTTAAATAATGAGTTCTTAGATTTTAGCATTATAGTTTTTAAGTTGAATATTATAAAATGCCGTTTGTTCAGGTGTTTAAGCCCTCCATTAACAAGCATAAGATGATCATTTTTGGCCACTCCAGTCTCACCAAGTAGGAGTAGAATGGGCACTGTGTTTTAAGTCTGCCTCACAAAGACTGTTACTGAGACTCCTACCCACATATTAGAATGTTTCTTTTCATATTAGTTTAATTCTCTAATAAGCTCTGTATGATCTACTTTGTTGTTTATACTTCTTCCGAAAACTCTGTATGCTGTTGGATTATATGTATGGTTAATTATTTTACATTTTTTTTAATACTGTAGGAGAGAATCATGTGAAATTGTGTTTTATAGGTAAAAAATGGTCAAATATATTGGTAATTTCATATGGATCAACATAGTATATGATTAACCTCTTTATATCATTACTTGCCATTCTTGAACCCTTATTTCTGAGTCATCTCTCAACTGACTTGAATTGCACATAGTTCTTTTCAGGAAGGAAGTAGGAAGTATATTTTATGCCTTGTTAATAAATCAGTTGGGATTCTTGGAGTCTTAGCCTTGAATTCAGAGGAATCACAACTGTCCTCAGAGGTACTAAAGTCTCTCAAATGTAGAAGTGAGTATTACTGTGAGTGAGTCTTAAGTATGACAGTGAAAGGCCCAACCCCTCCCTTGCATTCTTGGTCCCCAGACGGTGTGCACAACTCTAGAATAATAAAAGCAACGTTATATCCCAACCTCATAAGATGTTACCTCCCGATTTAGCTCGTCAGTACGCTATACATCATTCTAATCAGTGAATTCAGTGGGCTTCTCTACTTCTGTAAGGTGAAATTCTTGATTACAAACTGTACTGAGTGAGGTAACACAATAGCTTAAACAGTGTTTGGTAAATCTATGGATTATGATGTTTATAAGCAAGGTGGGTAGAACAAATGAAGACAGCAAAACCAAACCCAGAATTAGTGTTTCTTTTAATGGAGAAAGATTGCTGTCCTCTCCATCATAGAAGACCTCAGTGAACTAAATCTGCTATCGGCTGGTTGGTGGGTCCTCCTGCCGTGGTTCTGTATCGGGGCAGAGTTGGTTGCTGCTGCTGGGCAGCTGGCATTCTGTAAGAATTGGTTAGCATTAGTGAGCGGAAGCTTATGCGGTGGAGCTCATTTCCTGTTACCAGGTACTTTGTTCTTATGCCCATTGAGCAAGCACTGCAGTGCCTGGGGAAGGGGCTTGGTTGACATTCTCAAGGTCATCTTGCCTCCACAGTGGGAGTCTTTTGCTGACCATTCTCATGGAACACAAATAATCGTACTCTGGGCCCATTGCAGTTGGCCTGTTTCTCCATGTCTGTTCCCCAGATGTCTTTGTCACCAATCCTCCAGTCTTTCTTCTTTTAGGTCCCTATCCATCTGGTTAAACATGTAGCCTCTGCCCATCAGGCCATCTTTCCTCAGCCAAAGTAGACCATGGATATATTGCTTGAAGTTCTGCCTGCAGGGAGGAAGTTTCTGCTCTACTGTCTTTTCATAGACCACCACTTAGGATGGATATGCTATCATAGTCCGTTTATGACTTGTGACAATGAAAGGTCAGTTAGAACTAGGCATCCAAGGTATTCAGACCTTTCTGCATCTTCCTATATCTTGTGTTTCCTAATCTTGTATTTCTATGTATATACATATATGAAATATATATATATATATATATATATATATGGTTTGGTTCTCTTGAGTCTTACTCCTTCTGATTAGTACTCCTACTTTTCATGTAGGAGACTTAGTAAGACTGAATTCAACAATACAGTGACTTATCACCCTTGGATTTTAATTTATTTATTTATTTTTTGTTTTTTGGGTTTTTTTGTTTATTTTATTTTATTTATTTATTTATTATACAGCAGGTTCTTATTAGTTATCTATTTTATACATATTAGTGTATATATGTCAATTCCAACCTCCCAATTCATCCCACCACCACCACCACCACCCACCCTGCCACTTTCCCCCCTTGGTGTCCATACATTTGTTCTCTACATCTGTGTCTCTATTTCTGCCTTGCAAACTGGTTCATCTGTACCATTTTGCTAGATTCCACATATATGTGTTAATATACGATATTTGTTTTTCTCCTTCTGGCTTACGTCACTTTGTATGACAGTTTCTAGGTCCATCCATGTCTCTACAAATGACCCATTTTCATCCCTTTTTATGGCTGAGTAATATTCCATTGTATATTTGTACCACATCTTCTTTATCCATTCATCTGTCGATGGGCATTTAGGTTGCTTCCATGAGCTGGCTATTGTAAATAGTGCTGCAGTGAACATTGGGGTGCATGTGTTTTTTTGAATTATGGTTTTCTCTGGGTATATGCCCAGTAGTGGGATTGCTGGGCCATATGGTAATTCTATTTTTAGTTTTTTAAGGACCCTCCATACTGTTCTCCATAGTGGCTGTATCAATTTACATTCCCACCAACAGTGCAAGAGGGTTCACTTTTCTCCACACCCTCTCCAGCATTTGTTGTTTGTAGGTTTTCTGATGATGCCCATTCAAACCGGTGTGAGGTGACACCTCATTGTAGTTTTGATTTGCATTTTTCTAATCATTAGTGATGTTGAGCAGCTTTTCATGTGCTTCTTGGCCATCTGTATGTCTTCTTTGGAGAAATGTCTATTTAGGTCTTCTGCCCATTTTTGGATTGGTTTTTTTTTTTTAATATTGAGCTGCATGAGCTGTTTATATATTTTGGACATTAATCCTTTGTCCGTTGATTTGTTTGCAAATAATTTATCCCATTCTGAGGGTTGTCTTTTCGTCTTGCTTATAGTTTCCTTTGCTGTGCAAAAGCTTTTAAGTTTCGTTAGGTCCTGTTTGTTTATTTTTATTTCCATTACTCTAGGAGGTGTATCAAAAAAGATCTTGCTGTGGTTTATGTCAAAGAGTGTTCCTCCTATGTTTTCCTCTAAGAGTTTTATAGTGTCCGGTCTTACATTTAGGTCTGTAATCCATTTTGAGTTTATTTTTGTGTATGGTGTGTGTTAGGGAGTGTTCTAATTTCATTCTTTTACATGTAGCTGTCCAGTTTTCCCAGCACCACTTATTGAAGAGACTGTCTTTTCTCCATTGTATATCTTTGTCTCCTTTGTCATAGATTAGTTGACCATAGGTATGTGGGTTTATCTCTGGCTTTCTCTCCTGTACCATTGATCTGTATTTCTGTTTTTGTGCCAGTACCACATTGTCTTGATTACTGTAGCTTTGTAGTGTAGTCTGAAGTCAGGGAGTCTGATTCCTCCAACTCCATTTTTTTTTCCCTCAAGACTGCTTTGGCTATTTAGGGTCTTTTGTGTCTCCATACAAATTTTAAGATATTTGTTCTAGTTCTGGGAAAAAAGGCCACTGGTAATTTGATAGGGATTGCATTGAATCTGTAGATTGCTTTGGGTAGTATAGTCATTTTCACAGTATTGATTCTTCCAATCCAAGAACATGGTATATCTCTCCAACTGTTTGTGTCATCTTTGATTTCTTTCATCAGTGTCTTAAAGTTTTCTGAGTGCAGGTCTTTTACCTCCTTAGGTAGGTTTATTCCTAGGTATTTTATTCTTTTTGTTGCAATGGTGAATGGGATTGTTTCCTTAATTTCTCTTTCTGGTCTTTTGTTGTTAGTGTATAGGAGTGCAAGAGATTTCTGTGCATTAATTTTGTATCCTGCAACTTTACCAGATTCATTGATTAGCTCTTGTAGTTTTCTGGTGGCATCTTTAGGATTCTCTATGTATGGTATCATGTCATGTGCAAACAGTGACAGTTTTACTTCTTCTTTTCCAATTTGTATTGCTTTTATTTCTTTTTCCTCTCTGATTGCCATGGCTAGGACTTCCAAAACTATGTTGAATAATTGTGGCATATAATAATTGTGGACATCCTTGTCTTGTTCCTGATCATAGAGGAAATGCTTTCAGTTTTTCACCATTGAGAATGTTTGCTGTGGGTTTGTCTTATATGGCCTTTATTATGTTGAAGTAGGTTCCCTCTATGCCCACTTTCTGTAGAGTTTTTATCATAAATGGGTGTTCAGTTTTGTCAAAAGCTTTTTCTGCATCTATTGAGATGATCATATGGTTTTTAGTCTTCAGTTTGTTAATATGGTGTATCACATTGATTGATTTGCGTATACTGAAGAATCCTTGCATCCCTGGGATAAATCTCACTTGATCATGGTGTATGATCCTGTTAATGTGTTGTTGGATTCTGTTTGCTAGTATTTTGTTGAGGATTTTTGCATCTATCTTCATCAGTGATATTGGTCTGTAATTTTCTTTTTTTGTAGTATCTCTGTCTGTTTTGATATCAGGGTGATGGTGGCCTCGTAGAATGAGTTTGGGAGGGTTCCTTTCTCTGCAATTTTTTGGAAGAGTTTGAGAAGGATGGGTGTTAGCTCTTCTCTAAATGTTTGATAGAATTCGCCTGTGAAGCCATCTGGTCCTGGACTTTTGTTTGTTGTAGGATTTTTAATCACAGTTTCAATTTCATTACTTGTTATTGGTCTGTTCATATTTTCTGTTTCTTCCTGGTTCAGTCTTGGAAGCTTATACCTTTCTAAGAATGTCCATTTCTTCCAGGTTGTCCATTTTATTGGCATAGAGTTGCTTGTAGTAGTCTCTTAGGATGCTTTTTATTTCTGTGGTGTCTGTTGTAACTTCTTCTTTTTCATTTCTAATTTTATTGATTTGAGTCCTCTCCCTCTTTTTCTTGATGAGTCTGGCTAAAGATTTATCAATTTTGTTTATCTTCTCAAAGAACCAGCTTTTAGTTTTATTGATCATTGTTATTGTTTTCTTTGTTTCTATTTCATTTATTTCTGCTCTGACCTTTATGATTTCTTTCCTTCTACTAACTTTGGGTTTTGTTTGTTCTTCTTTCTCTACTTCCGTTAGGTGTATGGTTAGATTGTTTGAGATTTTTCTTGTTTCTTGAGGTAGGATTGTATTGCTATAAACTTCCCTCTTAGTACTGCTTTTGCTGTATCCCATAGGTTTTGGATCATCGTGTTTTCATTGTCATTTGTCTCTAGGTAGTTTTTGATTTCCTCTTTGATTTCTTCAGTGATCTCTTGGTTATTTAGTAACCTGTTGTTTAGCCTCCATGTGTTTGTGTTTTTTACGTTTTTTTTCCCCTGTAATTGATTTCTAATCTCATAGCGTTGTGGTCAGAAAAGATGCTTGATATGATTTCAATTTTCTTAAATTTCATGAGGCTTGATTTGTGACCCAAGTAGTGATCTATCCTGTAGAATGTTCCATGAGCACTTGAGAAGAAAGTGTAATCTGCTGTTTTGGTATGGAATGTCCTATAAATATCAATTAAATCTATCTGGTCTATTGTGTCATTTAAAGCTTGTGTTTCCTTATTAATTTTCTGTTTGGATGATCTGTCCATTGGTGTAAGGGAGATGCTAAAGTCCCCCACTATTCTTGTGTTACTGTCAGTTTCCTCTTTTATAGCTGTTAGCAGTTGCCTTATGTATTGAGGTGCTCCTATGTTGGGTGCATATATATTTATAATTGTTATATCTTCTTCTTGGATTGATCCCTTGATCATTATGTAGTGTCCTTCCTTGTCTCTTGTAACAGTCTTTGTTTTAAAGTCTATTTTATCTGATATGAGGATTGCTACTCCAGCTTTCTTTTGATTTCCATTTGCATGTAATATGTTTTTCCATCCCCTCGCTTTCAGTCTGTATGTGTCCCTAGGTCTAAAGTGGGTCTCCTGTAGACAGCATATATATGGGTCTTATTTTTGTATCCATTCAGTGAGCCTGTGTCTTTTGACTGGAGCACTTAATCCATTCACGTTTAAGGTAATTATTGATATATATGTTCCTGTTACCATTTTCTTAATTGTTATGGGTTTATTTTGTAGGTCCTTTACTTCTCTTGTGTTTCCCACTTAGAGATGTTCCTTTAGCATTTGTTGTAAAGCTGGTTTGGTGGTGTTGAATTCTCTTAGCTTTTGCTTGTCTGTAAAGATTTTGATTTCTCTATCGAATCTGAATGAGGTCCTTGCCAGGTAGAGTAATCTTGGTTGTAGTTTCTTCCCTTTCATCACTTTAAATATATCATGCCACTCCCTTCTGGCCTGAAGAGTTTCTGCTGAGAAATCTGCTGTTAACCTTATGGGAGTTCCCTTGTATGTTATTTGTAGTTTTTCCCTTGTTGCTTTCAGTAATTTTTCTTTGTCTTTAATTTTTGTCAGTTTGATTACTATGTGTCTCAGCGTGTTTCTCCTTCGGTTTATCCTGTCTGCGACTCTCTGTGCTTCCTGGACTTGGGTGGCTCTTTCCTTTCCCATGTTAGGGAAGTTTTCAACTATAATCTCTTCAGATATTTTCTCAGGTCCTTTCTCTCTCTCTTCTCCTTCTGGGATCCCTGTAATGTGAATGTGTTTAATGTTGTCCCAGAGGTGTTTTAGGCTGTCTTCGTTTCTTTTCATTCTTTTTTCTTTCTTCTGTTCTGTGGCAGTGAATTCCACCTTTCTGTCTTCCAGGTCACTTATCCGTTCTTCTGCCTCAGTTATTCTGCTATTGGTTCCTTCTAGTGTATTTTTCATTTCAGTTACTGTATTGTTCATGTCTGTTTGTTTGTTCTTTAATTCTCCTAGGTGTTTGTTCTTTAATTCTTCTAGGTCTTTGTTAAACATTTCTTACATCTTCTCGATCTTTGCCTCCATTCTTTTTCCAAGGTCCTGTATCATCATATCTGTCATTATTATGAATTCTTTTTCTGGAAGGTTGCCTATCTCCACTTGATTTAGTTGTTTTTCTGGGGTTTTATCTTGTTCATTCCTCTGGTACATAGTCGTCTGCCTTTTCATTTTGTCTTTCTTTCTGTGAATATGGTTTTCGTTCCACAGGCTGCAGAATTGTAGTACTTCTTGCCTCTGCTATCTGTCCCCTGGTGGATGAGGCTATCTGAGAGGCTTGTGCAAGCTTCCTGATGGGAGGGACTGGTGGTGGGTCTTCTCTCAACATTCTTATTCAGCATCACATTGGAACACCTGCTAATGTTGGTCGGTCTCCTGCAGAAGCGGGGGGTGGCTGTGGCTCAGCGTGGGGACAAGGACACTGGAAGCTGGATTTTTATTTTTGTTTATTTATTTTGTTGCCATCTTAGCCTGGCAGCTGCAATAGATTCAAAATAATTTTTTTTTTTTTTTTTTTTTTTTTGTGGTACGTGGGCCTCTCACTGTTGTGGCCTCTCCGGTTGCGGAGCACAGCCTCCGGACGCGCAGGCTCAGTGGGCATGGCTCACGGGCCCAGCCGCTCCGCGGCATGTGGGGTCTTCCTGGACCAGGGCACGAACCCGTGTCCCCTGCATCGGCAGGCAGCCTCTCAACCACTGCGCCACCAGGGAAGCCCCCAAAATAATTTTTTGATATGCATAGGAGGTCACTGAGTTTCCACCTTAGCCTGGAATCAAGACTTTAGAGGTTGAGCATGTAATTCTTTTGTTTCCACCCTCTTTTCAGGTTCTCCAGGTCTTTCACTGTTTCTATGATCTCTTTGGTATCTTTCCAATAAATTACTTTTCTGTCTGGAGTTAGTTTCTCATGCTTACAACCAAGAACCCAGACAAACCCATTAGTTTTAGGAGATGGAGAATAGAACCTCAGGAACCTGTGAGAATAATTGTTTAGATGGGCTGGAGGTAACTCAGGTCCCATTAATTTTCAAAATATTAATTTCCAAAATGTCCTTCAGACTTCAGAGGTGACAACAGGTTCCCCAAATCCTCAACAGGAACTGCATTCTAGTGAACACAGGTCATAATGTTGTCATTTTGAAAATTAATGAGACCTGAGTCTTTAACTGTCTAGATTCTTGGTTGCAAACAGGAGAAACCAACTGTGGTTGGAAAAGGAATTTTTAGAAGGGTACTGAAGGGCTCATAGAAACAGTAAGAGTCTTGAATGTCCTGAGAAAGTTATGGGTAGGAACAAAGGCCAGTCTGGAAAGCCAAGAACAAGAAGTTCAATCATAGTCTTTTATCAGGATTAGTTTGGCCACAGTCATACAGTGTGCTGGCTTTCACACTAGTTTCACAGTGTACTAGTTTTTGTAGAGTTAGAGGAGTCTTCTATAAAGAGATGCCAGGCATTAAGTAGGAGGCTTCTGTAATGGGAATTGTAGTCCTTTGGTCCACTTACATGCAATGTGGAAGTCTTCATTTCTGATTTGTATGCCTTTCCTTTCTTTTTCTTGCTTTATGGTTCTCACTAAGACTTCCAATACCATGTTTAATACTATTGGTGAGAGTGAACACCCTTGTCTTCCTGATCTGGAGGAGAGCATTTAGTCTTTCACTATTAAGTTGAGGACCTTCCTGTTCATTACTCATTTGCTGAGTGTTTTGATCATGAATAGATGTTGAATTTTGTTAAATGCTTTTTTGCTTCTATTGAGATAATTGTATGTGTTTTTTCATTGTTTGCTAATTGATGAATTAAATTGATTAATTTTTGAATGTCAGACAGATCTTGAATTACTTGGTCTTGAATGTTGTATTATCGTTTTACGTATTGCTGAATTCTGTTTGCTAATATTTCATAAGAATTTTAAGTCTGTTTTTCATGAGGGATATTGATCTCATGAATCCTTTGTGTGATTTTGGTATCAGGGTAATGCTGGCTTCATAAAACTAGTTAGGAAGTGTTCTGTCCTATTCTGCATTCTGAAAGAGTTTCTATGGAATTAGTATTAATTCTTCCTTGAAGACTTAGTAGCATTCTCCAGTGAAACCATCTGGGCCTGAATTTTTCTTTGTGGGAACATTTTAAACTATGAATTCAGTTTCTTTAGCAGATAAAGGAATATTTAGGTATTGGTATCTGCTTGAGGAGTCTTAGGCAGTATATGTCTTTCAAGGAGTTTACCCATTTCATCCAAATGTTGAATTTGTTGGCCTAAAGTCATTCATAATTCCCTTATTATTCTTTTAATACTCATAGGATCTATAAAAATGTTCTCTCATTCCTGATATTGGTAACTTCTTCCTTATTTTTCTTGATCAGCCTCACCGGAAGCTTACCTATTTTATTATCTTTTCAAAGAATCAGCTTTTGATTTTATTGGTTTTCTTTATTGTTTCTTCATTTTCTATTCATTGATTCTTATTTCTTTATTATTTCCTTCCTTCTGCTTACCTGGGATCTAATTTGCTTTTCTTTTTTCAGTTTTTTAAGGTAGAAGTTTAGGTCACTGACACATTTCTTCTTTTCTAATATGAGCATTTAATGCTGTAAATTTCCCTCAAAGCACTGCTTTAGCTGCTTCTCACAAACATTGTTATGTTGTGTTTTATTCAGGTCAAAATATTTTCTAATTCTCTTTTTACTTCCTCTTTAATCCATTGGTTGGTTAATTTTCATATATTTGTGGATCTTCCAGATAGCTTTCTGTTATTTTTTCCCATGTATTTTTGCTATCTTTGGCTTTTTGATGTGCTTTCTGGGAGATCACCACCTACGTTTGAGGAGAAGGCACTGGTCTGAGCCACCATTGTATGTGAAATGCCTACAGGCCACCTGGAGCCCACAGGTCAACCTACAGGCTGCCTTGAGCCTGTGCTGGTGGGCAGGTGTATGTGTCAACAGTGGGCTGGTCTCTCTTGGCTGGCATATGAGAAATGGGGCCAGCCGTTCTGTCACCACTGCCATGTTCCAGTAGTGAGGCTGAAAATGGGAATTTGTTAAAAGTCTGCACGTAAGGCAACCACATCCCCAGTCCCACTCCACCACTGTGTACCTGAGAACTCTAGTAGCCAGGCATCTACCCTTATGTAGGAAACAGAATCTTCTTCAAAGAAATTGAATGGCCCCAGAGAAGACCCTAATGCCAGAGCTAAACTGCTTGCAGGAATTACTGAGGGTGGATTCCTGGATCACGCTGGTGGATAAGTAGACCTATACAATGGAGGAGGTAGCCTTCTCTGGTGTCCCCAGCACCCTCAACAAAGGCGGCTGTTTTGAGACTTATGTCACGTTTCCTTATTGACTATCTGTATTCAGCACTTAACTTTAGACTTGTGGTCTGTATGTGGCATGCCAATACTTAGAAGAATCGAGAATTATCAATTTTGATATATGTGTAGATGTCCCACAGATAAAAGAGTGAGATCAGCCCTCTAAAAGATGGAATCCTACTCATAGCATCAGGACTGTCCTATTAAATGCACTCTTACTTTTAATGGACCAGTACCTTAAAATGCAAATGGTCGTTTGCTGGGTGACTGGATTAAAGATAATTTAAATTTTCTTCTTGGTATATTTCTTTCTTTTCTAACTTCTCTAGAGTGAACATATATTACTTTTGTGTTCAGATAAAATATTTTAAAACATTAAGGGAAAAATCAGTAGAATTGTGAAATAAATAGAAACATGAGCTCTAATCTAGTCAGCATGATGGAAGGCATAGGCACTGTGAGACTAGTGATTCAACAGCAAACTGGGTTGATCAGAATTATCTCTAAAGGTGTTTACAAGAGAAATAATTGACAAAAGCTTTTAATTCTCCATGAATAACAGCTTCCACAGTCCTAAGAAGGGCTGTCTGGCCCTACTCCCTAGGTCAGAATTCCTGAGGAAAGGTAAAATTATACTGTAGTCACGGCGTTAGCAGGACAAGAGTACCCTCATCTCTTCTGCTTGCCCCCCTCCCCGTTCACTGATGATGGTGTTCCTTCTGGGGGAGGGGCAGGAGGTTTCAAAGACTTTCCTACTACCCTCATTTTTAGAGAGGAAATGGATCACCTATGTTTCATTACTCACTAACATGCTTATTCCTGTCTGTCCTGTCCACAGGCAGCTGGCTAAGAGTCTTGGGCAGGCTGGTGAGATCGAGCCTGAAACAGAAGGGATACTAACAGAGTATGGAGTGGATTTCTCTGATTTCTCTTCAGAAGTTTTAGAATGTCTCCCTCAAGACCTGCCTTGGACAATTCCACCAGAGGAATTCAGCAAGAGAAGAGATTTAAGGTAAATATCTGAAACTCGTAAAGAATATCATGTTTCTTAGTATGAGTGTGTTTTGTGTTTGGTAACTGCAATCATTGTTGCTTTTGTTGTGGTCATCCATTTACAATGCTTGGTGTCAGTTTATTTATCTCTTGTAAAAATAAAATACAGTGTGTGTGTGTGTGTGTGTGTGTGAAAAAGGTAACTGAGGTGATGGATGTAAAAGTATCCTTCTTCTGGTAACCATTTCAAAAAAAGAATGTGTCAAATCAAAAAAAAAAAAAAAAGCACATCATGTTTCTATCTTTCTGCCTTCTAACTTAACTCTCCTATGAGCTGGCCTCAGATATTCCCATCTTTCCACCAACATTCAAGTTCCGTACAATTGGGAACTAAGTGCTCTGTACCGGAGGTTGGCCAGTGATGGCCTCCAAGCTAAACCAAGCCCACTGACTGTTTATGTACAGCCCGTGAGCTAAGACTGGTTTTCATATTCTTAAATGGTTGAAAAAAATCAAAACAATAATTTTTCATGAAAATTATATAAAATTCAAATTTCAGCATTCATGAAGTTGCATTGGAACACAGCCATGCTTATTTGGTTATATATTGTCTATGACTATTTTTTTGCACTACGAGAGCAGAGTTGAATAGTTGCAACGGAGGCCATATGGCCTGCAAAGCCTAAGATATTTGCTCTCTGGCCCTTTATAGAAGAAGTGTGCTGACTTCTCTTCTAGACCATGCTATTATAATTTCAAAAGGTGTAGTTGCCACCTTCTTTTCTCATTGCTATGCCCCATAGGTCTGGTCAAATAAAGACAGTGTTATCTGGTTAGAAATGCCTTCCTTTAAATGGGCCTCTTCAGGCACAGAGCAAAGGATTCAAGACTTCTGTGCTTGGAGCTTCATTTTAAAGCTTTACTTTTAGGTCTGGAATTTGTTGGAAAGGACTTTTGTGGTATTTTTTTAACAACATCTTCTTTGAAGATGTTTCTTCATTGTGGGATGTTAGTTCTTTTCTGATATTTCTCTTCAGAATTTGGTTTCAGTACTGGCATTCATTTTGGATGCCACATGGAGATATTTAGAACCAAGAAACTTTTCATACAACCCACTGAGGCCGTGGAAGGTTTTTTGCTAAGGTCATCCCGTGTCAGAGTCTTTTCCGCCACACTTGCGCACTTCATGCAGCTGAACTTATGATACCTTAAGCTCTTGGTGCCCATTACTCCACCTAGTTTGAGAATCCTCCTTTCCGGCTCCCTCTTGCTTTTGTATCTTTTAGAAATGTACTTCTTTTCTTTTCTTGCCGCGGGTAGGCAAGGAAAAGGAGTTGACAGTTCCCTTTCCTGCTTGTTAGTAACTCTGATGGAACACACATTATATTTGAAGTCAGTTAACTCAAGTTAACTGACTTTCAGCAGTAACCACTGTTCAGAGAACTCCTGGTCAGTCATCTTGTCGGGGGTTTTGAGATCTTGAGTCCATAATCTTACCCTCTCTGAACCTTCATTTTCTCATATATAAATTGAGGGACTTGTTTTCTGAGATCTTTTCCTAAATCTAGGAATCTATTTAAAAATTTTTAATAAGAAAAGAAAGTTAGAATGGATGGCTGAATTTTATTGTTTGAAATGTCAGTTAGTATAGCTATTCTGCAGTAGCTATTAAAAGCTATTAAAACATTTTAAACCTACTTACCCTTTCACCTAAAAACTCTATTTCCAGGAGTCCATCCTCCTCAAAGAAGTGTTTTAGGATGTACGTAAAGAATGTTCGTTGCTGCTTTATTATCAAAGTGACACTGCTGATGTCCATCATTAAAGGAATGGTTAAATAACCTATGTCATCTCAATAAGATAACATTCCCTGCAGCTGCAAAAAAGGAACCATTTCCATGTGGACTTCCTAAAAGGATGGCCATCATATATTGCGAAGTGAAAGAAGCAAGTTTCAGAACAGTATGAATATGAGCCTAGTTTTTTATAAAGTCAAATAATATAAAAACGATATAAATGTGTATGTACATACATATACATGTACACATAAAAGTATATTTGCAGAAAAAAAAGTTCTGGAAGGAAATGCATTGAACTGCCGACAGTGATTATCGTGTGTGGACTTCAGTGAAGTGCCTATCATTTCACTGATAGGGAGGCAATATTTTACGTTTCATTTTATAAATTACTCTGTTATTCAAATTGTTTAAAAATAAACTTCTATAACTTTAAAAAATTATAAATGGAAATATCAGAAGAGAGAGGTGCTCAACCTTTCCTAGCCTGACTCCTAGCCTGCAGATGAATAATAATAAGGCATGCCAATAGTCCTAGAAGCCAGTGTCGCTCAGTTCCCCTCTCATGGCCCCGCCTTGCCTTTTTCTTTGGCCCCCATTGCCTTCTGAGTTAGACCACAGACTAGGAGGTCTTGCTCTGCAGACGTCTTCTGTTAAAATATACCTATGTGTCCTGCAAGAGGATCCAAAGATACAGGGAGCTTGTGGGATGCTCTCTGCTATTAGCACAGTAACAGCGATTTTTTATTTTTAATCACTTTAACTTCCAGAAACTTTTTACCTGCCTATTATCCTCTAGAATTATTTCTCTAAAATTCAAATCGTATTCTTTTTTCTTTTCTTTTTTTTTTTTTTTTACTCCTTTGGCTTAAAATCTTTCAACTGCTTCCTGATGCCTAAAGTAGTAATCTCTAAACTTTGTTGAACATGCATTCCCTGTAACATATGTGCCTTTATTTTAAAATTACAAGTGTACTTACTACTTTACTAACTTATTATATACGCTATTAACACACATAAAAGTGGAAAAATGAGAAAGAAATACATTTTAATATATTTTTATTTTACTTTAAGAAGGTATAGAAAACTGTTCATATTGTTAATCCTACTTTTGGTGAAAGCAATGTGATTGAATATTCTTTATTTTTTTATTTTGCTTTAACAACTTGCAGTGTGGAAATACAGAGGTCCGGTTGTAAGTTTTGTATAGTTTGATACTTAGTTTTGGTTTTAATGGTTATCATAACTGAAAAAGATATCATATCTTAGGAAGAAGTGAGCTCAACTTACTAAATCATAATACTTATTTTTTAACCCTGTTCACTGATTATATTCAGATTCATTTTGAAATCCAGCTAATAAACTTCCATCTTTCATGATGTCAGTCAGTTCTTGTGGACTAATTGAAAGGTGTTGCATTTTTAGATTTTTTAAAATGATTTCATAATCTTCGATTATTCTTCAGTTGGCATCTTTAAAAACTGGTTATAAAATTCCGTTAGAAAATTTAAGTGTATAGATATGAAAAGTTTTGTAGTTTTTAAGATTAGGTCATTTTAGGTCCCCAAATTGTATAACAATGGAAACATTTCAAAACATCCATTTTTAGAATTTTATATTAAAAACTTGAGTTTCTTGTTTTATTTTGCTTTCAAAAAGCAATAACTTTTTTTTTCTTTTTTTTTAATCGTTGTTAAAACATCACTTTTACCTTGAAGGGACAGATTAAGTGTGTTTATTTTTTTCTAAGTATCTGCTATGGACCATATGATTGACAGTCATTGTTTTGAAATCATAGTGTGGCGGATGAATTCATGTTAGGAGCACAAGAAATGTCAGCTTTGCTATTTTCATGTTATTAGTGGTATTACTATTATTAGTTCAATATTACCTTCAATCTGTGGATCTTTGCAATAATCTTTTTTAGCCACTTGCCTATTTTGTAAGGATTAATTTAGCTAAAACTAGATAATTTTCATAAATCCATGGTACTGGACATGTGTAAATACCTATTGTTCACAGTTGGCTGAAAGTATAGGAACCAACAGAAGTGCCAGTATCGTTCATTGCCTTTTGTGTTCTGGAACACCGACTCTCTTCTCACTTGAGGTGTTACCACCTGATCCACATACCTTGTGAGGGAGCCAGCATTAATTCATGTCTTTATGTAGTCACGGTTAATTTCTTTTTACAATAAAAAATAGAGAAGTACTTAGTATGCTGGAGTGTTTGGAGCTGATTACCTTTTCCTTCTCTTTGACTGGTCTTTTAATAGATTGATTTCATTTTTCAATCAACAAATTTATGGAACACCATCCATGGGCAGTAGAAATTCACCAATGAACAAAAGTAGATGTGGTCTCGGTTCTTGCGGAACGCTCAGTCTTATAGCAGAGGAGCGTGAATCAAATGTTTTAAGCAATAGTCAACTATGGAATTGTAATGGAGGAGAGAGATACTTGGTACAAGAGTTTGTAATACTGTGATTTCTTCTGCTCAGAGGTCCAGTGCCTTCAAAGAGGTTTTATCAATATTACTTTTTCTAGGACTGTCAAAAGAACTAGAAATGAGTCCTAACACACACTAAAAAACATATGCTATGAATAAATAATATGTATTCTGGGAACTCCTAAATAAAACTTTTTTCCTTTTCCTCCCTTCTCTCCTATATACATTTATTTACATATATTATTTATGTATCTCTGTAGAATATATATGTGTATATATAATATATGCCGAGTGCTCAGTTAGTCACTGGAAATACAAAGACAAGTAAGGCCCAGCCCTTGTTCTTCATGACTTTACTGTTCCTCAGGGAGGCAGATTTATACTCAGATAAATTACAGCAGAGGATGGCAGGCGCTGTAACATTCATATGGACAAACTGGCAGCGTCCTTGGTGCTTGAGCTGAGATCTGAGAAATGCGCAGGCATAGGGGGAACTAGAGTGACTGAAGTAGTTCTCAGTTCAGCGATAGGCTGTGGCTGCAGAAAGGGTGGAATGTTCCCCTAAGACTCCCAAATCCCGCTGTAACAGGGCTCTCACAACTCCAATGGTTTTGATAGCTTCTTGACCCCCTCTGCTGGGCCACCCTGCCGTGGAGCCTACAGTGTTACCCTGGCTCTAGCTACGTAAGGACTTCTACATACCCGTTTAGGTTTGGTATTTGAACGATTATATTTGGAACACAAAAAAGTTCCATCAATCTTTAAACCTCATAATCCAATTATGTCAGTAAAATTCCATTTTTTTAGTCCAGTGGAATTGGGGTAATATTTTGCGAACTGAAGTTGAGAGAAATAGTGTTTATTTTGAAAAGAAAAATAGTTGGTTAGCAGTTTTCAAGAAGTAAGGCTAGTGTGAACTCCTAGGGGCAACAATCTGGCCCTTCTGATTGGGAGTACTATTTTTCTGGACCTTCGGCTCCATCTCTGGAGAATTGCTGCTTGCATGGCCTACCCTGCAGTTCTCCTTAGCAGGGCATCTGAGGTTTAAAAAAAAAAAAAAAAATGCAGCGCCGATACTGCAAGCCTTTGGGGGTCAGGAAGAGAATATATCCAAGGACACTGCTTAAAGGGGGTTGCACCAGAAGTCCAAGAAACCCCAAGGTTATTTCTGAGACTGGCTCCAATTATTTTCAATTTCATTCATATTGTTTTGTTTCCTTTGTTATTAAACTGGAAACAAAACTTAAAAGCTCAATTAAAGTGGAAAATGAAAACCTAAATTATTAGAGGGGGAAAATACCACCCTAAACTGATTTTTATATTTTAGTAGTATTGTGGAAGTTTGGATCGTGTCAGTTTTCAGTAAAACTATGAGCTTCCTTGAAGGGGAGGCGGTTCCTATAGTTTTTCACAGGAGAACTTGTAGATATCTATTTCTTTACTATTCCCTCAATAAAAAGGAAGCCCAGTGACCTCCACCGGACCATTACAAATGTGAAACTTGGCATATAAAATTGCTTGCTCTAAATTTTCCAATAGCTTTTTTTTTTTTTCCATTTAATGTCGTTCTGCCAACTAGTGATTTTATTATTATAAACAGGACACTGTATTCACTTTTAAGAAGAAATATGAAGCTGGAGGTAAAATTACAAACTGCAGCTTCTCGGCTGCCAAAACAGAAAACAATGAGCTAAAAATACCGAGCACAGAAAGGGTGCTGTGGCGAGAAATATTGAAGTATCTTCAAGATTGAACTGTTCTAGATAGACAGAAATTTCCTCTCACTCCAGGTAAAACCAACCTTGAAATAGCAACTTGAAAGGAGAGACATATAATACTAAGCTCTTTCAGGTCAACGCTTTTGTGGGAAAGCTTTCAAACATAACTAACATTAAATGACCAATCTTGCTGTTTATGAGGAAGTCCAATCTGATTAAATTGCCATTTAGAAAAGGTTCCTCTGGTTAGGGAGTGTGGCAGCGTAGAAAGAGCACTAGAAGTTAGGGACTGGCTGGGTGACCTTGGACAGGTCAGTTAAATTTGGGGAGACAGAGAGAGAGCAGTTTCATCTTTTATAAAATGGATTATTTGACCAAGTTAGGATTTTCCACAAGGTGTTGGTAGGTCACAAGCTCTTTGGGATTTTAATAGGTGCCGTGGAGAAAAAAGATTCTGTGGCCACCCATTTTTGGAAAACAGTGGGTTAATAGATTTCTTACATTTTTTTGTGGATCATCTCACGGAACTAGCGTTCCTTAGAATACACTATGAAATTGCTAAACTAAATATTTCAAAATGTATTAGCTCTAATGGTGTATAACTGTGTTTGAGATGTCCTTTTCTGAATTATTCAGAGCAAACTTCTTGGATTTGAAAGAAAATGGTATTCCATTGGTAACTATCTTCCACATTTATCTGACAAATATAGACGGTGCCTCACTGTGGGCAACAGAAGAAATTCAAGGACAGCGCTTTCAATCTCAGCTCTTCCATTGTCCAGGGAACCCCTTCTTTCCTTGCCTGGTGAGAAGCAAGATTGAATTGTTCTGCATTGGGCTTCCCTGGTGGCGCAGTGGTTGAGAGTCCGCCTGCCGATGCAGGGGACACGGGTTCATGCCCTGGTCTGGGATGATCCCACATGCCGCAGAGCGGGTGGGCCCGTGAGCCGTGGCTGCTGAGCCTGCGCGTCCGGAGCCTGTGCTCCGCAACGGGAGAGGCCACAACAGTGAGAGGCCCACGTACCGCAAAAAAAAAAAAAAAAAAAAAAAAAAAATTGTTCTGCATTAAATGGGGGAAGTTGTCATTGTCATTTGAAACTACTGGCAACGTTATTCCCTTCATGTAAATCCCAACTCACTGTTTATGAAAATACAAGAAACTCATAGGTAATAACAAAGATTAATGAGTCCAAAAGTAGACCATTTGTGGATATTCTTAATTGTAAGTACTTGAGTAGTTTGTCAACATAAAATTTATATTGATAAATAGCAGTAAATCTTAGAGAACACAGATGGTCAAAGATCAGTAGATTTTATCTGAACAGGTGGAAAAATGCCTATTGACAGAGGAGACAGTATTTGAACTTGTACTCAGAAATAATTTTATAGCGTTGTGGAACTATGAATGCACAGGAAAGATGATTAATTTCTACAATTCTAAATATATAAAATCTGTTTGGAAATTATACTGTAATGATAAGAAAAAAATTTTTTGTGTGGGTGGCCTAGGATTTGGAGTAAACTAGTGAGATTTAGGGATAGTTAAATGTCAGAGTGGCAAAGTCTCTTCACTTTTTTATATTGAGATATTCAAATGCAATAAAATTTACCTCTTTTACTGTACAATTCAGCAGTTTCTTGGGCAGTCTAAAAATTATGCAACCATCACCTCTATTCCAGGACATTCTCACCGCCCCCCAGAAGAAATCCTATACTTACTGGCAGGCACTTCCCCTTCCCTCTCCTCCCTAGCTCCTAGCAACAACTAATCTACATTCTGTCTCTATGAATTTTCCTATTCTGGACATTTCATATAAATGGATTCCTATAATAAGTGGCTTTTTGTATCTGGCTTCTTTTACTTGGCATAATGTTTTCAAGGTCCACCCATGCTGTAGCACAGGAGTCCCCAATCCCTGGGCTGCGGACTAGTAGCGGTCTGTGGCCTATTAGGCACTGGGCCGCACAGCAGGAGGTGAGCGGCAGGTGAGTGAGCAAAACTTCATCTGCCGCTCCCCATCGCTTTCATTACCTCCTGAGCCACACCCCCGCCCCCCACCCCCGTCTGTGGAAAAATTGTTTTCCACGAAACCGGTCCCTGGTGCCAAAAAGCTTGGGGACCGCTTCTGTAGCATGTATCAGGACTTCAGTCCTTTTTACGGCTGAACAGTATTCCATTGTATGGATATACCACATTTTATTTACCCATTTGTTGATGGACATTTGGGGTGTTTCTACTTTTTAACTGTTATAAATAATGCTGCTGTGAATATTTGTATACAGGTTTTTGTGTGGACATATGTTTTCAGTTCTCTTGAGTATATACCTAGGAAGGGAATTGCTGGTTGATGAAGTCAGTCTGTATTTAAACTTTTGAGTAACTGTCAAACGTTTTTCCAAAGTGACTGCACAATTTTACATTCCTACCAGCAGTGTATGACGTTCCATGGTCTCACCAGCAGTTGTTATCTGTATTTGTAATTATAGCCATCCTTATGGGTGTGAAGTAGTATCTCATTGTCAGTTTGTTAAAAAATCTTTTTCAGCTTTATTAAGGTATAGTTGACAAAAATTGTATATATTTAAGGTGTACAATGTGATGGTTTCATATAAATATACATTGTGAAATGATGACCACAATTAGGTTAATTAGCATTCATTACTTCATGTATTCCTTTTTTTTTTCCTTTCATCTCCCCATCCCCCTCATTGTGGTTTCAATTTGCATTTTCCTAGTGACTAATGATTCTAATGTGTTTTCGTGGGCTTATATGACCATCTGTGTATCTTCTTTGGAGAAATGTCTATTCAAATCCTTTGCGCATTTAAAAACTGGATTGTCTTTGTATTATTGACTTGATAGTTTATATATTCTAGATACCAGTTTCTTATCACATATTTGATTTGTAAGTATTTTCTCCTATTTGTAGGTTGTCTTTTCACTTTCTTGATGCTGTTCTTTGAAACACAGAGGTTTCTAAATTTGATGAAGTCTAATTTATCTATTTTTCTTTGGTTGCTGGTGCTGTTGGTGTCATACCTAAGAAACCATTGGCTAATCCAAAATCACAAAGATTTGCACTTGTTTTCTTCCAAGAGTTTTACAGTTTTAGCTCTTTCATTTATGTTTATGATCCATTTTTAGTTAATTTTTGTATATGGTGTGGTATAGGTGTCAAACTTCATTATTTTGCATGTGGATATGCAGTTGTCTCATCACCTTCATTAATGTTGAAAAGATGGTTCTCTCCCTATTGAATTGTCGTGGCATACTTTTTGAAAATCAGTTGACCATAGATGTATATGTTTATTTCTGGACACTGAATTCTGATCCATTGATCTATATGTCTATCTTTATGCCAGTACCACACTGTCTAGATTTCTGTAACTTTGTGGTAAATTTTGAAATTAGAAAGAGTGAGTCTTCCAACTTTGCTATTTTTTCTCCCAAAGTTTTTTGGCTATTCTGGGTCCCTTGCATTTCCATATTATTATGAGGATCAGCTTATCAATTTCTGCCACCCCAGAAGAAAAAGGAGCCTCAAATAGGGATTGTGTTTAACCTTTAGATCAATTTGGGGTGTATTGTCATTAAATCTTCCAAACCATAAACATGGGATAGTTTTTCCTTTATTAAATCTTTAATTTCTTTCAATGATGTTTTACATACTGAAAAGTATTCAAAAGTATATAAGGCTTACACTTCTTTTGTTAAATTTATTCCTGTGTTTTTTTCTTTTTGATGTTATCACAAATGAAATTTTCTTAATTTTATTTTCAGATTCTTAATTGCTAATGTATAGAAATAAAATGATATTTCTATAAAAATCATGTAACCTGCAACCTTACAGAACTCATTTTTTAGCTCTAATAGTTTTTTGTAGATACCTTAGGATTTTTCATATTTAGAAGATCATGTCATCTGCAAATAGGTACAGTTTTACACCTTCCTTTCCAATCTGGATGACTTTTATTTCTTTTTCTTACTCAGTTGCTCTGGCTAGAATTTCCAGTACAATCTTGAATAAAAGTGGCAGCAGTGGACTTCCTTGACTTGTTCTTGATCTTAGGGGGAAACCATTCAGTCTTCACCACATTAATTATAATGTGAGCTTGGGGGGTTTTGGTGAAGGCAGTTCCTTCTGTTCCTAGTTTATTGAGTGCTTTTCTCATGAATGCTGTTGGATTTTGTTGAGTGATTTTACTGTGTCTGTGATTTTTGTCCTTTATTAATATATTTAATTGACTTTTACATGTTGAACCTACCTTGCATTCTTTTTTTTTTAACATCTTTATTGGAGTATAATTGCTTTACAATGGTGTGTTAGTTTCTGCTGTATAACAAGGTGAATCGGCTATACATAAACATATATTCCCATATCTCCTCCCTCTTGCATCTCCCTCCCAACCCTCCCTATCCCACCCTTCTAGGTGGTCACAGAGCACCGAGCTGATCTCCCTGTGCTATGCAGCTGCTTCCCACTAGCTATCTATTTTACATTTGGTAGTGTATATATGTCCATGCCACTCTCACTTTGTCACAGCTTACCCTTCCCCCTCCCCATATCCTCAAGTCCATTCTCTACATCTGCGTCTTTATTCCTGTCCTGCCCCTAGGTTCTTCAGAACCTTTTTTTTTTTTTTTTTTTTTTAGATTCCATATATATGTGTTAGCATACAGTATTTGTTTTTCTCTCTCTGACTTACCTCACTCTGTATGACAGTCTCTGGGTCCATCCACCTCACTACAAATAACTCAATTTCATTTCTTTTTATGGCTGAGTAATATTCCGCTGTATATATGTGCCACATCTTCTTTATCCATTCATCTGTCGGTGGACACTTAGGTTGCTTCCATGTCCTGGCTATTGTAAATAGAGCTGCAACGAACATTGTGGTACATGACTCTTTTTGAATTATGGTTTTCTCAGGGTATATGCCCAGTAGTGAGATTGCTACCTACTAGTAGTGGGTCATACGGTAGTTCTATTTTTAGTTTTTTAAGGAACCTCCATACTGTTCTCCATAGTGGCTGTATCAATTTACATTCCCACCAACAGTGCACAACCTTGCATTCTTGATTATGATGTGGGATCCTGGGCTTCCCTGGTGGCGCAGTGGTTGAGAGTCTGCCTGCCAATGCAGGGGACATGGGTTCGTGCCCCAGTCTGGGAAGATCCCACATGCCGTGGAGCAGCTGGGCCCTTGAGCCATGGCCACTGAGCCTGCGCGTCCGGAGCCTGTGCTCCACAACGGGAGAGGCCACAACAGTGAGAGGCCTGCGTACTGCAAAAAAACAAACAAACAAAAAGATGTGGGATCCTTTTTATGTTGCTAGATTTTGCTTGCTAGTGTTCTTTTGAGGATTTTTGCATCTGTATTTCTAAGGGATCATGGTTTGTAGTTTCCTTTTGATATCTTTGTCTGGTTTTTGTTTGAGGATGATACTGGTCCCATAGAATGAGTTTTAGAAGAGTTTGTGAAGAATTGGTGTTAATTCCTCTTTAAATGTTGGGTAGAATTTACCAGTGAAGCCATCTTGCTCTGTGCTTTTCTTTATGGGAAGTTTTTGGTTTTTTGGCTTTTGTTTTTCTGTTTTTTAAAAATTAATTCAATCTCTTTACTTGTTATAGGTCTATTGAACTTTTCTACTTCTTCTTAAATCAGTCCCAGTAGTTTGTATCTTCCTATAAATTTGTCCTTTTTATCTTGGTTCTCTAGTTTTTTGGCATTCAACTGTTCATAGTATTCACTTATAATTCATTTTATTTCAGTAAGGTTAGTAGTACTGTATTCTCTTTCTTTTGTGAGTTTAGTAATTTGAATTTTCTCCCTTTTTTTCTTGGTCCACCTACCTAAAAGTTTGTCAACTTTGCTGATCTTTTCATATAATCAACTTTTGGGTTTGTTTATTTTCTCTTTGTTTATCTCTTCTCTGATTTATTTCTGCTCTAGGCTTTTTTCTTTCCTTTCTTGCTTGCTTGAGTTTAGTTTGCTCTTCTTTTGCTAATTTTTTAAGGTGGAAGTTTATGTTAACTGAATTCAGCTCTTTTAACTTTTTTGTATAGGTATTTACAAGTATAAATTTACCTCTAAGCATTGCTTTGGTTGCATCTCATACATTTTGGTAAGTTGTGTTTTCTTCATGTATCTAAAAATATTTATTTATTTCTCTTGTGATTTCTTCTTTGACCCGTTGGTTGTTTAGGACTGTGATATTTAATTTCCATAAATTTGTGAATTTTCCAAGTTTCTTTTTGTTATTCATTTTGAATTTAATTCCATTTTGGTTGGAGAATATACTTTGTGTGATTTCAGCCTTTTGAAATTTATGGAAACTTGTTTTATGGCCTGGAGAATGTTCCATGTACACTTGAAAAGAATATGCATTCAGCTGTTGTTAGATGGGCTGTTGTAAAGATATCTTTTAAATTTAGAAGGTTGATAGTATCGTTCAAGTCTTCTGTTTCCCTTTGATCTTCCAGATAATTGTTTTCTCTGTTATTGAAAGTTGGGCATTGAAGTCTCCAACTATTACAGTTGAATCGTTTATTTCTCCCTTCAGTTTGGCCAGTTTTTGCTTCATATATTTGTTGTTAGGTGCATATATGTTTATAATTGTTAGATCTTCCAGATGGATTGATCCTATTTATAAAGTGTCCTTTTTGTCTTGAAGTCTATTTTGCTATTAGTTTAGCTACTCCCACTCTTCTTTTTATTACTGTTTGCATGATA
The DNA here is from genome assembly GCF_951394435.1 of Stenella coeruleoalba. Lineage (NCBI taxonomy): Eukaryota > Metazoa > Chordata > Mammalia > Artiodactyla > Delphinidae > Stenella > Stenella coeruleoalba. The sequence goes on from NC_137151.1 coordinate 120,402,048, forward strand.
TATCTATATCATAAAGCTATACCTATATCTCTTGCATTTTAAATAATGTGGAAACTCTGAAAATCAGATCACCTTCCCTACCTCCCTAAGATTTGTTATTGTCACTGTTTTCCCTTTGTGACATCACTGAACTAATTCTATTGCCTCTATATTCTTTGTTGTGTGAAGTCATGGAAGTTTCTGCTCTGCTAGCTTAGTGGTCAGTTAATGAGTGAACAGAGATTTTCTCATATGCTTGGAACCACTAGTCTCCCAGCCTTTACTGAGAGCCTCTGTGCATGTATTGGGGCATACCTTCAATGCTCAGACACACACTTTACAGCTCTACTTCCTGGAAGTCTTCACTTCCTGCTGTGCAGAGCCTCAGGGTCAGCCAGAGGTGAGAACTTAAGGCCTTACCTGGTCTCTCCTGGGCATGTGCACAGCCTTATGCATGTGTGTGGCTGTCTCGACCCCCAGGAATGTGTCAGGCCTTTGCAAAGACCTCTGTGGACACCTTATCCCCCAGCTTTAACTTTCAACGTTTTTGATTAGCTTCTAATTTTCCATCTGTTACCACTGCCTCAGAAACCTGTGATATTAAATAATTGCTGCTGATTGTTTTTGACAAACATCCCTGGGGATATAAGGCTTTTTGCACAAGAGCAAGGTGTGAGTCAGATCAAAGTAATGTGAATGGGGCTTTTCAGGGAGCTGCCAGACAGCTCCCATAAAGACAGGAATGAAGATTTTGGTGAGCTTCTAGATCTGTTCTGCCCCGCCAGTGGCTGCTGGGCTGCCAGTTTTCACCATAATTAGAAAGCTGTTGGCTTTCAAGGCTACTTCAGAGCTGGGACATGGGAATAAAGCAAGTAAAAACCTTACAAAGCTCACTGTTCTAATTGAAATTCATCTATTTCTCTTGAATAAATGTACATCAGATTTTTACAAGCCTTTGGTTAATTTCAGAATTATGAAAAGGTTGATTTTAACAATTTTACCAATGTTATTAATGCTTGTATGGAGTGGTGGCTTTTCAGAGGTCCATACTCTGCCAGTCCCCGATGTCACTCTAAAGTCTCTTCATTTTTTAATGCCAGGGTTGGAGCTAAAAGAAGACAACTTCCAGCAAAAAGTTTTAGGAAAGAAACAAGCCCCTGCTGAACATAACAGAGAGAGGAGAAAGAAAGATAGAATTTGAAAATAAGAGCCATGAGAAGTAAATAATTGTATGGGCAAATCATTCTTAAGATTTAGAAATGTTGGGTAGCTTGACACTCACATCAGTGCAGTGAAATTATCAACTTTATTGATAATAGGAAAGGAGGGGAATAAATTTCTTAGCTTTCTATGCAGTATCTTGTTCTACACTTAACCCTTCATCTTTCCCCAAACGATTTTACTCTATGATAGTTCTGTTTCTTGCCCTTTACTGCATTTCATCCATTTTTCTGCATTTCATCCATTTTTCAAGGGCCCATCTTAACTACTGTGAAGCTTTTGCCATCTCACTGTGGAAAAATTAGTCATGCCCCACTCTTCTTTCCCTTGACCGTTTGTTCATACCTATATTATAGCACTTGCCATACTATATTTCTAACTTACCTGTATGTGACTCTCTCTTCCTGATGAATAGCAGAGTCCTCAAGAACAAGAGCTAGGTCTTACTTGCCTTTCTGTTTCTAGAAGCTAACTCAGTATGTGGTATATAATAAATCATATATGTAAATGAATATGTATAGGATAAAAGAAGGGAGAAAAAGACAAAGAAGGTTTTATTTAGAAGTTTGCAGAATATGTGTTAATTTATTCAGTATAATGTGTTTTTAAGCAAGGGTAGGATTCATTCCTGTTTCTTTTTGATATTCCTGGGAAAAAGAATATAGATAAAACACAGTCCAGCGCCTTCAAAGAAGTTGCTGTTTAAGATGTTTTCCTACCTAATTTTCACACTAAATGAAATGTTAAAATTACTATAATAAAATGAGGCACAACTTCTGTTTCTGACAAAGATGGCATATACCCATCCTTCCTGGCCCCTCCTCTTATAACTAAAAACATGGACATAGCACAACAAACAAGCATAGGAAGATTCTGAAAGGGGGGGAAAAGAAGGTGGGTTGCCTAGGGGTCTCAGGACTTGAGGAATAGCATGCCAGTGATGCCCTGGTTTTCTTATTGTCTCCTACATATCCTAGATAGGGTACTGTAGAAATTACCAACCTGGAATGGCCAAAAAGCACAGGAAAAATAACCCCCAACAGAAACCTTTCTGCTCTAGCCAAAAGAACAAGAAAAGCATGTCTATCAACAGAAAACCTTTTTAGCAATGCTCACCGTACTCCAGCCAAACACCAATGGAAAAGACACACACACACACACACCCCCCCATAGTTTCTGTTGGGCTGAGCAACACATTAATATTCTACATCCCTTCGCCCCATCCTATCTCATAAAATCACTCAGCAATGCTCCAATTCCCCCACTTGGTAATGTCTGTGGAGCCATGCAGTGACTTAATCTTCCATTGTGTCTGCCACATGCAGGTGACACTCTGATTCCTACTTTGGGAGGTGTCTGCAGACCTGAGCAGGGAGCTAATCTTCCATCCCCTGCACAGGAGAAGCAGTTGGTGGTGCCCTAATTACCCTGCCAGAGTAGTGTCAGTGGAACTAAGTAAGGAACTGTCCCTCCTTCCCCTTCTCAGTGGAAGCAGGCATGCTCCAGTTTCCCTACTGTGATAGCGTCACTGGGGCCAAGCAGGGAGCTGACCCTCTTTCCCATCCAGTGGAAGCAGGTTGTGTTTCCTCTGCATGGGTAGTATTGGAAGAATTGAGAGTAGAGGGCTTCCCTGGTGGCGCAGTGGTTGAGAGTCCGCCTGCCGATGCAGGGGACATGGGTTTGTGCCCCAGTCCGGGAAGATCCCACATGCCGCGGAGCGGCTAGGCCCGTGAGCCATGGCCACTGACCCTGCATGTCTGGAGCCTGTGCTCCACAACGGGAGAGGCCACAACAGTGAGAGGCCTGCGTACCGCAAAAAAAAAAAAAAAAAAAAAAAAAAGAATTGAGAGTAGAGCTGATCTATCCCTTGTCCAGCAAAAGTAGGTATTTCCAGTTGTCCCTTGAGAGTAGTACCAGCAGGTTCCAGTGGTGAGATGAGCCTCCATTCCTGCCTGGCAGCAAAGAGACTTGATGAGTCAGGACTGATCACCACAACATCCCCCCCGGTGTCAGTGGAACCCAGTGCCAGCTGAGCCTTTGCCTTCTACCAGCATAAACAAAGTGGTAGGAGAGGGATAGTTGGCACTCACCTACGTTCCTCTCCTAGTGTCAGCAGGGATTTGAACTTCTGCTCCCAAGCTGTAGTGACAAAGCAGTATATATCGGACTTTAGCTTTCCCTCTTCCTGGTGGCAGTGGGGCCTAATGGGGAGCTAAGCTTATACCCATACTTGGAGGCAGTGAGACAGTGTGAACTGGTGCCCATCTTTCATGCGAAGATGTCAGCAGGGCTGAAAGGAGAGCTGAATGGCTACCTACCATCTGCAGTGAGGCATTTTGAGTCAGTGCTTCACTTTTGCTGGGCAGATAGCAACAGGGCCCTGCGGGAAGCTGAACATGCACACCTGGCCCTAGTATGACACCTCTGTAGGGGACTGCTCACTAAAAAAGATTAAATAGGACCCAGAGTCCCATAATGTAATATCCAGAATGTCTAGGATACAGCTGAAAATCACTCATCAGAACAAGAACCGGGAAAATCACAATATGAATAAGAAAAGATAGTTGATATCAAAACCAAAAGATGAATCAGATGCTGTGATTATTTGACAAGGATTTTAAAGCAGTCTTTATGAAATTGCTTTAACAAATAATTATAAATTCTCTTAAAACATGAAAAAATAGAAAATCTCAGCAAAGAAATAGAAATTCTAAAAAGAGAACCAAATGGAAAATATTGAAGTGAAAAATACCCTCATCAAAAGAGAAAACTATCCAGAGCTCAATAGTAGATCAGAGATGACAGGATAGAATTAGTGAACGTGAAGACAGGCTAACAGAATTACCTAGCCTGAGCAACAAGGACTTATGGGATAATAATAAAAGAGCTAACATTTGTATCACTGGATTCCCAAAATGAGAGAGTGAATGAGACTGGAAAAGTAGTCAAAGAAGTGATGGTTGATAACTTGCCAAGTTTGGCCAAAGACAAGCCCACAGATTCAATAAGCTGAGCCTACCCCTGTAAAGAAAAGCACACTCCTCCTGTGTGTCCTCTGCTCTAACACTTGACTACAGTGCTACTTCGCTTCTGATACCAGATGTGTGTGTTTTCCACACATCAAGCAAGTTTGCAACACCCGCTTGGTATCCTGTAGTTTAACTCAGTTCTGATACTATCAACTAGATTACTGGTTTATTATGAAAGGATGTAGCTCAGGAACATCCAAATGGAAAAGATGCACAGAGAAGGTATGTGGGAAGGGAGTGCGGAGCTTCCATGCCCTCTTTGGGCATGCCATCTTCCCAGCACCTCCACATGTACACCAACCCAGAAGCTCTCTGAACCTCATCCTGTTGGGTTTTTCTGGCAGCTTCATTCCGTAGGCATGATTGACTAAATCATTGACTATTGGTAGTTGAACTCAATCTTCAGCCACTCTCTCCCCTCCTCTGAGGTTGGGGAGTGGGGCTAAAAGTTCCCACTCTCTAACCACATGGTTGGTTCCTCTGACAACCAGCACCCCCCCACCCCCATCCTTAAATGGTTTCCAAAAGTCACCTCGTTAACATAAACTCAGGTGTGATTGAAAGGGATTTGTTATGAATATCAAAAGACACCTTTATTGTTATCATTTAGGAAAGTCCAAGAGTTTTAGGATCTCTGTGCTGGAAGCAAGGGTGAAGACCAAATATATACTTCTTATTATCAGTCACAATATCACAACCCCAAACAGCATAAACCCAAAGAAATTGATGCTGACACATATCATTTTAAACTTCTGAAAACTAAATTCAAAGAAAGAGACTGTGAAGTAGAGAGAGGCTGCATTACTTTTAGGGGAGCACCAATTCAAATGGTATTAGTTTCTCATTTGAAACCATGGAGGCCAGAATGAAGTGGCACAACATTTTTCAAGTACTGAAAGAAAACAATTGTCAACCATGAATTCTGTTTCTGGCAAAAAATATCCTTCAGAAATGAAGAGGAAATAAAAAAATTCTCAGACAAAAAAAAGCTAGGAGAATCTATTGCCAGCCAAATTATTCTGAAAGGATAACTAAAGTTCTCTTTAAAAAAAAGGAAATGATAACATAAGGCTTGGAATTTCAGAATGGAAAGAAGAACATCAGAATGAGTAAAAATAGGAGCAAATATAAACTATCCCCCTCATGAGTTTCTTAAATTGTAAATTATAATACCAACTAATGTAGTGATCAATGTCATGTGGAAAACATACTTAAGATAATTATACTTAGAATGGGGAGAGGATAAAGGAGCCTAAGTGGAATTAAGGTTTCTACACCTCACTCAAGGTAGTAAAATGTTGATATGGGTAGACTGTGTAACTTATGTATATTGTTGTACCTAGACTAACCCCTAAGAAGACTATACAAAGTGATATATTTTAAAAACTTTATAAATAAATCAAGGTGGAATGCAAAATATAAATGTGTATTTAAACTATAAGAAAAAGAAAAACAGTAATGAGAAAGAGAGGAAACAAACAGAAAACAAAATATAAAATGGCAACTTAACCCATAAAATATCAATAATTACCCTTAAATGTAAATGTCCTAAATATACCAATTAAAAGGCAGAGATTGGTGGGATGGATTTTTTTTAAATGATGTAACAATTAGATGTCTACAACAAACTCATTTCAAAGACTGTAACATAGGTAGGTTTAAAGCAAAAGGATGAAAAAAAGATATGCCGTGCAAATACTAATTTAGAAAAACAAGAGTGTCTATATTATTATCAGATAAAGTAGACTTCAGGACAAAGAAAATTACTAGGGACAAAAAGGGTCATTACATAATATTAAAAGGATCATTCCGCCTAGAAGACATAATGATCTCAAATGTAAATGCACCCAACGACAGAGTCTCAAATTACATGAAGCAAAAACTGTGATAGGGCTGAAAGGAGAAATAGATCCACAGTTATATTTGGGTACTTAAATACCTCTCTCAGAAAATCAGAATTGATACAGAAGATCTGAAGAACACAATCAACCAGTAGACCCTAATTGAGATATACATATAGAACACCCCACCCAACAATAGCAGAATACATTTTTTTATTGGCATGATGGGGTATTCACCAGGATGAACCATATCTTGAGTCATAAAAAACACCTCAACAAGTGTAAAAGAAATGACATCATGCAGAGTATGTTTTTTAGCCACATAGAAATAAATTAGAAATCCATAGTAGAACAGCAACAGGAAAATCTCTAGGCCCTTGGAAAATAAACAACACACTTCTAAATAGTCCCTTGGTCAAAGAGAAAGTCTCAAAGGAAATTAAAATAAATACTTAGAACTAAATGAAAATGAAAACATAGCAAAATATGTGAGATGTAGCTAAAGCAGTGTTGAGAGGGAAATTTATAGCTCTAAATGTGTAAATTAAAATTAAAGAGGAAAGGTCTCAAATCAGTTATCTAAGTACTTACCTCAAAAATCTATAAAAAGAGAAAAAACCCAATGTAAGTAGAAAGAAATAATAAAGAATAGAAATCAATACAATTAAAAATAGGAAAAAATAAAGAAAAACACAAAAACTTGTTCTTTGAAAAAAATCAATAAAATTGATAAACCTTTAGCAAGACTGACAGATAAACAGAAAAGGCACAAATCACATTAAGAATGAAACGGGACATCACTACAGATACTGCAGCTTAAAAGGATTATAAGGGAATACTACAAGAAGTTTATAAATCAAGAAGCTTATCAAGAAGTTCATAAATTCAGCAACTTAGTAGAAATAGGCCAATTCCTCAAAGACTACAAACTATCAAAATTCAACCCAATTGAAATAGACCATCTGACTAGTCCTATAACCATTAAAAATAGTGAATTCAGAATGTGGAAGCTCCCTAAAAGGAAATCTCCAGGCCCAGGTGGTTTCACTGGAGAATTCTAGAAAATATTTAAAGAAGAATCTATACCAGTTTTACACAATCTTTTCCAGAAAATAGAAGTGGAGGGAACACTTCCTGACTTATTTTATGAAGCCAGTATTATCCTGATACCAAAGCCAGACAAAGAGTATATAAAAAAAGAAAACTATAGGCCAGTATCCCTCATGAACTCAGATGCAAACATACTCAACAAAATATTAGCAGATTGAATCTAGCAGTCTGTTTAAAAAAATTGTAAACCATGACCTAGTATTATTTATTCCAAGTGTGCAAGGCTGGCTCAACATTCAGAAATCAATGCACCATATACAAAAATTAATGTAAAATGAATCAAACACATAAATGTAAGAGCTAAAACTAACTGTCCTAGGAGAACACATAGGAGTAAATCTTCGTGACCTTGGATTAGGCAAAGGATGAGTGATCACAGAAAAAAACATTAATTTAACTTCATCAAAATTAAAAACTTGTGCTTCAAAGAACACCATCAGGGGCTTCCCTGTTGGTCAAGTGGTAAAGAATCTGCCTTCCAATGCAGGGGATGCGGGTTCCAGCCCTGGTCGGGGAACTAAGATCCCACATGCTGCGGGGCAACTAATCCCGCGTGCCACAGCTACTGAGCTCGCGCACCTCTACGAGAGAGCCTGTGTGCCGCAAACTACGGAACCCATGCGCCCTGGAGCCCTCGCGCCGCAACAAAGACCCAACACAGCCAAAAAAATAAAGAAAAAGAACAAAAACAAAAATACAAACTGATTTTCAAAGAACACCGTCAAAAATTGAAAAAAAGAAAAACCCCACAGAATGGGAAAAATATTTGCAAATTGTATCTAATAAGGGACTTGTATCCAGAATATATAAAGAACTCTCACAACTTAATTTTTAAATGAGCAAAGAATTTAAGTTATACGAGTAGCCATTAAGCACATGAAAAAATGCTCAATATCATAGGTCATTATGAAAATGCAAACTGTAATGAGATAACACTGTACACCCACTAGGATAGCTATAATCAAAAATACAGATAACAGGTGTTAATGAGGATGCAGAGAAATTGAAAACCCTCATATACTGCAGGTGTGAGTGTAAAATGGTGCAGCCACTTTGGAAAACTGGCAATTCCTCAAACTTGAATGTGAATGTTCATAATGGCATTTACATAATAGCCCCCAAAATGGAAACAACCTAAACGTCCATCTACTGTGAATGTGTGGTGTATTCATTCATTGGAATATTCTTTGGCCGTGAAAAGGAATGAAGTACAGGTACATGCTACGACATGGATGAGCCTTGAAAACATAATGCCAAATGAAAGAAACCAGGCATAAAAGGCCACGTAGTGTATGATAGATAAGAAAGTCAATTAGTGGTTGCTAGGGGCTACAGGGAAGGGGAAATAGGGAGGGACTGCTAATGGGTATGGAGTTTCTGTTTTGGGTGATGAAAATATGATAAAATTAGGTAATGGAAATGATTATATTATACAACTCTTTGCATATACTAAAAACCTCTGAACTGTACATTTTATATATTTATTTTCAATTATCAATAATCATGCCTTGGATAAGCCTCATTGGCTATGATACTGCAACTGTGCAAAGCTTGAATTGTACATTTTAAAAGGGAGAATTTTATGGTGTGTGAATTATATCTCAATAAACTGTTATTAAAAATCAATACATGTAATCTATCATATTAACAGAATAAAAAAAATTTTTAATTGTATGATCCCATCAGTTATTACAGAAAAGGCATTTGGAAAAAAATCCAACACAGAGTCATACTAAAAACTCTCAGCAAACTAGACAAGGAGAGGAACATCATCAGCTTGATAAAGATCATGTACAAAAAACCTACAAGGAATAGGCACATAGATTAATGAGACAGAATAGAAAGCTCAGAATTAGTTCCACACAAATATGCCCAATTAATTTTTGACAGAGGATCAAAAACAATTCAATGGAGGAAGGATAGCCTTTCAGGAGATGGTGTTGGAGGAATTGGGTGTACATAGACAAATGAACCTTGACCTAAACCTCATGCCTAATGCAAACGTTAACTCAAAATGAGTCATGGACTTAAATATAAACTGTAGAACTGTAAAACTTACAGATCAGAGCATAGAATACTTGCATAATGCAAGGTTAGTAAAGAGTTCTTAGACTTGGCACAAAAAAGCACAGTCCATATCAGGAAAGATAAATCAGTTCTCATTAAAATTAAAAGCTTTTTCTGTGGAAGACCCTGTTAAGAGTCTTTAAGACGAAAAGACAAGCTAGACTGGGAGAAAATATTGCAAACATATCCAACAAAGGATTAGTATCTACAGTACGTAGAGAACCCTTAAAACTCAACAGTATAAAAACAATCCAATTAGAAAATGGGCGGAAGACATGCTACAGATGGTAAATGCACAAGCAAAAAGATGTTTAATGTCACGAGCCACTAGGAAATGTGAATTAAGTCCACAGTGAAATACCAGTACACACCTATCAGAATGGCTAAAATAAAAGGAAAAACCAAAGTTGGTGAAAAGTTCCACGCGATACCAAATGCTGGTGAGCATGCGGAGAAAGTGACTCATGCACACTTCGCTAGTGGAAATGTAAAATGGCGCAGCCACTCTGGAAACACTTCCGCAGTTTCTTAAAAGGCTAAATGCAGCCATCATACAGGCTGCTAATTGCATTCCTGGGCATTTAGCCCAGAAAAATGAAAACTTATGGTTCACACGAAAACTTGTACACAGATTTTCATAGCAACTTTATTCATAACATCCCCAAACTGGGAACAACCCAGATTTCCTTCCACGTGTGAATGGTTAAACAAGCTGTGGTACATCCACATCATGGAATGATACTCAGCAGCAAAAAGGAATGGACTGTTGATATACACAACAGCACGAATCTTCAGGGAATGCGCCGAGTGAAAAAAGCCGGTCTGAAAGGTTTACATCTGTATGATTCTGTTGATATCACTTTTTAGGAAAGATGTATTTTGGAAACGGAGAATAGGTTTGTAGTTACCAGGGATTGAGGGAGGTAGGGCAGGTGGGAGTTGGGTATGATCATTATTAAAAGACAGTTTGAAGGATCCTTGAGATGATGATAGCTCTCTGTCTTGATTGAGGTGGTGCTTACATGAACCTACACGTGTGATAAAATTGTTGAGAACTTCATGAGTATAAGATCAGTGCATTGTATCAATGTCAACATCCTGGTTTGGGTGTTGTACTATAATTTTGTAAGATTTTACCGTTGGAAATTAGGTAAAAGGTAGATAGCATCTCTCTATTTTTTCTTACCATTGTGTATTAATCAGCAATTATCTCTAAATACAAGTTTAAATTTTTTTTAGTAAGAGCCACCAGGTGAACACAGAGGAGAAAATCATTAATTTTGCATGAGGAAACTTTGAAGCCAGGTAATCTTTGAATTTGGTCATGAGGGATGAATAGGATTTCCAAAGGCTTTTGTCTTATTATTATTTAAAAAAGAAGAAGAAGGGGGGAAGAAAGCAATTAACACTGTTCCTGACATCCTCTAAGAAGACCTCTCAGTAGGGGATATGTCTGTATGGCCCTTGAACTTGTGTCAGTATCCTTAGGCTGCGGTGAAATTCAGGAAAATCTGAGATTGTGAGTTAGAGGGCAAGAACAGAATGTTTGGATGGGGGAAGATGAGTAAAATTTGGACATTAAGTGCCTAGAATAACCAAAAGGAGATGTCCAGGAGGCAGAAAGCAAAACGAGCCTGGCACTCAGGAAAGAAGTCTGGGCTGCAGATACCTATTTAGGTGCATGAAGTAGTAGTTAAAGCCACAGAGTGAATGAATATACCTAGTAAGCCTACAGTCGGAAAAGGAAAGAGGACCAGTGATGGACTGTGAAGAGCTCCAACGTTTAAAGAGTGGAAGCTTCTTAGGAGAAGGTGGGGAGTGGGCTGCAGAAAAGAAATTAGAAGAGTTAAAGAAAAAGAAAAGGCACAGTTGGTGACAAGTTCCAATCAAGGGTGAGCTGCCCTGTGCTCTGGAACAGAAGTCACTGCATTTGGTCATCAAGTTCTTTTCTTTGTCTTTTGAATATCTCATGAGTTGTTTCGTTGGCGTGATGAGAGCCAAAGCAGGCTGTAGTCAGTTGAGGGATGAAGGGACGTGAAAACGTAGGGGGGCTAAGTAGAAACATCCCTTTCAAGGAGCTTTGCTGCACCAGAGGTGGTGAGAGGGAGCTTGACAGAAGCAGGGTCCTCAAGAGGTTTTTGAGAATGAGGAGGATCTGAGCTTGCTGGCAGGCAGTGGGTAAGGCGCCGCACATTTCTGGACTCCTCTTCGGAAATTGCCTTCAGAGCCTAAGGCACATTTTCAACAATGGCCAATCTTCATCTTTTGAGAATGCGTTTGAGTTTTGGAAACAGCCAAGTCAATTTAGAGCCAAGAGTGGTAAATCAGGTGGGTGATCAAGCTGGATAATACAACTTCAAAAAAAAATAAAGTATAATTATAAAGTAGTAAAACTGATTTTCTTGTGAAGCTCATGAATTGGCTTAGAAAGTAGTTCTTAAAGAATTCCAAAACCCTTTTGAGCAGTTGTGGCCTCATGTGAATAAGTGTACAGAGTCCCTCTGTAACTTTCAGAGGAAGAGACTGGCATGCATGGAAGTCCTGTTATATGTGTGAAAAAATTGGTTTTGTTACATATATTTACTCATACTGTGCAAATGTAAGGTTTCCCTATAATCTTTTTGCCTGAGAGGTGACCTAGTGGAATTATACCAAAGTTTGTATGTGGGAGAATCAAGAGTTTCAAATTGTGATTGTTTAAACAGTTCTCTTGTGGTCTTACAGATGTAATTAGAATTCCTAGGATAGGAGTGTTCCCACAAGCATAATAATACTTTAAATGTGTGTTCAATTATCCTTTTCTATAGCCATATTTAATCGTTTCTTTTTGAAATAGAGTTACTTTGAAAATATTAAATCACTAGCATAATCTTGACTGTTGGTCAGACCTGGGACAGTGCTGGGCATGTAGTAAGTACTCACTGGGTGTCCCTTTCCTGTCATCTCTGCCTTGGGGCTTGATACACGCTGAGGACACACAAAGAGAAAGATCAGTTCCCTAGTAAGAGATCATCTCCATTAATGTTCAGCCAAAAATACACAGGATGAAGAAAATGAACACATGTAAAAGTTTGAAGTTTGCATGTAGCTTTGTTGTTAATGTGGCAGATATGCATACACCAAAACACATATTTAATTGAGTGCACCTTTTATACCTCTTTATATGTTTAATTATTTTATACTTAAGTATTACCTTATTTAATCATTCAGACAATCCTGTGAAACAGTTATCCCTGTTTTACAGATGAAGAAACTGTGGCTCAGATGAGTGTAGTCTCTTGCCCAAGGTCACATGGCTGAGAGGGGCAAAGCTTGGACTTGAATTCAGTTCTGCAGTCTAGGAATCTCTTAACCACCATCTCCATGTTTCTCCACCTTAAACCCACACCCTTGATAAACATTTTTAAAAAAATCAATCAAAAAAACACCAAATCAATCAAAAACACCACATACTTCTCCTCCCCATATTGAGAAAGGAGAAGTTAGAGCCTCTTCAAAACCGTACTGGTCAAAAAATGTTATAGCATTGTACTTTGTGTAATTTGAGTTACAGAAGCAATCTTTCTAAAAATTAATTTGTTTTTGAAATAGAAACTTGAGGGACTTCCCTGGCGGTCCAGCGGTTAAGACTCTGCACTTCCACTGCAGGGGGCGTGGGTTCGATCCCTGGATGGGGAACTAAGATCCCGCATGCTGCACAGTGCGCCCCCCACCCCCCCCCCAAAAAAAATAGAAACTTGTTGTTGATACTCTGCCATGCCCTCCCTCTGCTTTCCAGCACCTGGTGCCCCCAGGAGTGGGCAGGGTGGAAGCATCGGCTGTAACATCCTGTCATGGCTCGCTAACGAGAAAGCGTTAGAGAAAGCCACGACGAGTTAGCCATTCTAGGAAACTTCGCGCAGCTGTTGCATTAATTAAGACTTTTGGTCCCAAATAACAGAAACCACTGGAGCTCACTTAAGCAGAAAGGGGAATTTGTTTTAAGGATCCTGCGATGACTCCCAGAATCCAAGGGCAGCGAACCCAGAAAGGCTTCTTCATCTTTGCCTCTCACGCTCTCTACACGTCGGCTTCCCTCATTCCTACTGGCCTCTTTGGCTTCCTGCTCCTCAGTGGGATGGCTGCAACCTAAGAGCTGCCACAGTCACCCAGAGAGAGCCTGATATCTCTCTCCATCTTCTCCCCTCACATACTTTCCTCCTTCTCACACTCTCCCTCCTCTGTCCTAATTCCGAATTCTAGAGCGAGAATCAAGTTTGCCCTGCTTTGGGTTACATGTTGGTTTGGGAGAAGGAACGTCAAGACAGATAACAACCCACCACAGTTCTGTTCCCTCCGACCTTTATACATGATGCTACTGGTTATTTTTCTATCCCAGGAGTTTGAAAATTTTAAATGACCCTGATATCACAGGGGTGAAATACTAAGATGTAGGTTTTAGAGACAAATTTGGCTTGAATCATCACTGTGCCACTTAATAGGTATGTATTCTTGGGCAAGTTACTTAAATTCTCTGAGCCTTTCTTTCTTTACAAGTTAAAAGGAATGTACAGTTACTGTATTTCTCATGAGGTCATGCAGGGGTTAAATATAACAACATGTAGAATGCTTACGCAGGTCTAGCATATACTATGCTTGATAAAATATTGCCCCTTCTTTCTTTCTGGTGAGCATTAAGACACATCGCCTTACCAAAAAGATGTTTGAGGTATACGGAGAGTACAAATCTCACACTGCCTTCTGCCCTCAAATTCTGTTCCCTCTTACCCCCTTTCTTTGGCCCCTTTTCATCTACCCTTGCATATCAGTATATTCATAGTCCAAAGGACTTGGGGTCTAAACCTAGAAAATTCTCTAGGGCCATATTCCCAGGCCATAGCTAGAGGTCCCGAGACATCATCTGAAGTGGAATCTACTCTCACAGATAGATGGTACTTCTGGTAAAGGGACTATTAGCTCTACCACAGCCCCAGTCTTTTCTCCCATGGTTAGAGTTGAAGGGGCCCACTTAAAGATTCAATTCAGTAAATATTTATTATCTTTACTATTTGCAAGACCCTGAAATAGGTATTGTTGGAATTGCAAACTATGTAATTGAAAGCAATAGTCCTTTCCGTCAAGGAGAATAAAGTCTGAAAGAAGAGGTGGTGGATCTACACAAATCGCTAATTCAGGATGTTTAGTACAACTGGCTTGCCAAGGCCCCATGTTACTGTAGACAAGTCGTCTTAAGGAGGGTGGAAAAGTCGTTGGAAGCCAGATCATGGAGGATATTGAACGCCAAGCTGAGGACTGTAATGTCAGGAAGCTGGAAGCCAGTGAGGATTTTTGAGAAAGGAGCGTAATCTAATGCTGTATTTTAGGAACTTTATCCTGGTAGTCAAATGCTAAAGGATCTGAAAGGCAGGAGAGCAGGAGAGGAGGCTGGAGTCTAGCTGGGGAGCTGCTTCAGTGGGAAGCGAGGGTGGGATTATGAATTCGGGCCCAGTCCAAGACTTGGTAAAGACTAGAAGATGGGGGTTGGGCTGAGGTAGAGGGAGTATGCGGGAGTATGCAGGAGTAACCCTGAAAGTGCAGGAAGAAGTGTAGACTGTAGATGGGGGGGGGTCACCTGGGGTCCCTTGGGAGCTCCTCCTCTCCTGAAGATGGGGTGCGAGTGGAGAAGTAGCACTCCATGTTTCACTGCACCCTGCGGCCAAGGGAGCGCCAACTGTAACTAAGGGTGCTGCATTAGAGCTTGACTTGCCCTGCCCACCTCATAGGGAAACTTTGTGGGTGTTTGTTTTTTATAAATTTATTTATTTGTTTGTTTTTATTTTTGGCTGCGTTGGGTCTTTGTTGCTGCGTGCAGGCTTTCTCTAGTTGCGGCGAGCAGGGGCTACTCTTCGTTGTGGGGCGCGGGCTTCTCATTGCGGTGGCTTCTTTTGTTGCAGAGCATGGGCTCTAGGCGTGCGGGCTTCGGTAGTTGTGGCTCACGGGCTCTAGAGCACAGGCTCAGTAGTTGTGGCACATGGGCTTAGTTGCTCCGCGGCATGTGGGATCTTCCCAGACCAGGGCTCGAACCCGTGTCCCCTGCATTGGCAGGCAGATTCTTAACCACTGCGCCACAAGGGAAGCCCCTGTTTTTGTTTTTTTGAGAAAGGAAAACTAGATGAATTTCGGTGCCTTATTTGGAAACTCTCTGGAGCAAACAGTAATTATGGACACATTTTCATCTAAAGTCTAAGTACTTAGTATTAAAATCAGCCAGGAAGTCACTAGCAGGCTGTTGTTTTTTTTTTTTTTAAACTGTAGAATCCGCTCTGTGAACAATGAAACAGAATTTTGGCCCCAAATTAATATTTAAAAGACATACAAGACTGGAGTTTGCTTTCCCCATTAGTGAGAAGAAAGAATTTACACTGTTTAATAACAGAGTCCCTGATCATCTTAAAATATAGCTGAAATTTATTTTGACATTTTTGTTTGATTATATTGGTGGTGTTTTATTCAGCAGCAAATTTAATAAAAATGCTGGTATGTATTTCTTAAACAAGTCTCTCATCTCACTAAACTGAGACTCACTTTCTAATGCCCTCAGTACTTTGCAGAGCCGTGCAGGGTCTAATAAGGCTCGTTCATGGTGCTTTAATCATGCTCTTAATAAAAAGCAGTCATTTGGGGAATACGTTTTCCAGGCAGTTTCCTTGCCCCCTGGGGGAAATATTTTGAGGCCTCCCAGTGACCATGGGATTAAAAGTCTTGACAGGGAAGTCCTAGAATCCTTCAAGAACTAGGCCTTTGAAAGATTCATTGTTACGGACTCTCCCTTTGAAAGAGACCACTTTATCTTACTCCTAAACATCTATAGGACAGACATAGCACTTTCTGAAAAGAAATTCTGGGTGATGTGGAAGAACAAACGTATGTAGGTAATCCAGTATGGGTAGTGTGTAATTTGAAGAATGATAGTTGCATTTTTATGGTTGCCATAACAATCATACAGTTGTGCAAAAAATGTGTATAGCTTTTATAGACGGGAGCTGGCACCACTGCAATGATTCTTCTCGTATCAGAACAACTGTTTTCAGATCTGAAAAATAGGGGTGGCTTAACCCTTCCCCAGTTACCTCAGCATGCTCCCTGAGAAGGCTCTTTGGATCTCTGGGGCTGTTGAAATGTATTCACCACTTACATTTGCATTTTAGCCTGATAAATGGATTGAGAATTAAGGATGATGATCCTTCCAACAGCAGGTTCTGAATTCCTGGCTTGGGAATTCAAAGGATGAGAAAAAAAAACTGCTGTTCCTCAAATAGAAGTGTAGGAGAGATGTCTAGACATAGTTAATTCCTTGACCTTGTAACTATTCTTAATTCCGTCCACTAGAATTTAAATCCATTAAATACTGGCCTTTACCATTGTGTTTAAGTCTCTGATAAAGTCATATTAAAGTTTGATTACATTTTCTGTTTTATTTTAATACATTCATTATGTCTGGTCTGGAAATTGCAAAGCAAATTTAATAGCGTAGTCTTTTAAAGTGAAAATATATCTATTCATGTTCCTTTTTCGGCTACTTTTCCTATCTTTGGGTACTCATTCCAAAAGAAAGTACCTGGGACTTGACTTTCTCTGACATACTAAAGAATATCCCTTTTGAATAAACTTGATGTCAGAACTCTGTATGTGGATTTTCAGGTTGAGGGTGAAAAGTTGTCAGATTTGGGTTCGGTACTCAAAAACGAAGTCATTGACAACTTAGTCAACCACAGAGAAACTTTTCTCAGAGAAATTTGGGGGTAATTAGTAGTTCGGCAAAAATGCTTCTGGGGTGTTTAAATCTTAAGACAAAGTATGGAACTAAGGGTAAGTAGAAGAGATGTCAGCTTCCATTTGAAATAAAACTTCTTGGCTTATTCACTTCTTTTAACACCTTCTCTTTTGAATTCCTGTTCCATTAAATCAAAGTTCTGCAGTTCTGTGACCTTAGGCAAATTACTTAATCTCTCTGAGCCTCAGTTTCCCCATCCATAAAACAAGAGTAAAAAATAATACCCACCATTATTATAATTCTAAGAGAATCACCTCTCAAGAGATTCTAGGAGATGTAGAAAAAAAGTGTTTTTAACGAGAGCAAGATTTCCCATATATTGAAGTGAAGACCTCTAATATGTTAATACTCTGCGAAGATTTTGCACATAGGAGAACTTTTTATGCCTAAACTCTAAACATTATATTTAGAGGCTTAGATATTTGATCGCTCTGTGGGAGCATTTCCTATAAGCTTACTGCTACTTCATTTTGTCAATTTTAAAACTTATTTTATATCAGTCAGTGTTCTTCTAGCCTGTTTTAAAGTAACCCCAACGTGATATTTTAAATCTGGGTCATAGGAAGACTCTACTACCCAGAGGTAAAAGAAGAGAGAGAGATGTTCAGAGAGTGCTTTGGGTAGAAGGACTTTCTGGGCGCCATGGGACTCGGCTGCTCTCATTTCTCCCTTAGGCGTGCAGAGCTGCATTCTGAACACCTGCGAGCCTAGGTTTACGACTTCTTGGACAGGAAGTAAAAGAAAGCAGAGGCCAAGCCATTCGTATCTACATATAAACTCTCTTGGTTGAGTTGTGCCCAGCAGTTCGGGGCCTTCAGGTAAACTAACTTGGTGGCTTCCAGGCCTTTGCTATAGCTCTTCCTTTTGCCCAAGTCCTTCTTTCTCCATAAAGCCCATGGCTCACTCCTCACCTCCCTCAGGTCATCTTCAAGTGGCATCATCTCATTGAGGCCTTTGCTGACTACCCTATTTATCATTGTAGTCAGCACTTCCAACCTCCCTTGCTCTGTTCTAATGTTTCTTTTCTTTTTCCTCCACAGCACTTAATTATAATACTGTTTATTTTCTATCTTCTCCCACACTAGAATGTAAGTGGACAGGATTCTTTGTTCTCAAATGTGTCGCAGACACCTAGAGCAGTAAATGCCTGTAAATATTGAATGAAGGAATTCTGGCCTTCTTTCTCTTAACCTCTGATACCTTCACATTGACATTGTACTGGTTCCTACAACTTCAATTTGTGCTTGACACAAAATAAGTGAAAATTTGTGAAAAGAGCTACAATTACACATAGTTTTCAGCCATTTAGAACAAGAAAGGGATGGGCCTATTTCTTGGGAAAATTCATGGCTGCAGGATTGCATGGCAAAAGAGGGATCCAGCTAATTCTTTGTGGCTGCAAAGGGCTGAATTGTGAAGTTTCTCAGAATCAGATTTCAGCTCAGCTTATAAAGGTACTTTCCAATAGTTCGGGCTCCTGTCTGAAATTGAATGGCCTGCCTAATAAGTCAGTGACTTATCCCCTTATCCTGAGTACTCAAGATGTGGGTTGATCTGTGTGATTGATTCTGGTTCGGAGACATTTGGGGGATAAGTTTTGGACTAGGGTGAACTCTGAGGAACTTCCAACTCTGTCGATTCTGGCCACTGAACTGATATGGAGTAATTTCCAGGATTTATTGTTAAGTGAAAAAGCAAGTTGCAAGAGAGAATTTATAGGATTCGACTGTTCGTGTTAGAAAGAAGAGAAAATGAGAAAAAATATATATCAAAAAGAAAGCAGAAATGCAAAAAAGAATAAACCAGAAAATGATGAAATAGTTATCTCTAGGGGGTAGGAATAAGGTAGAAGGATAGAAATGAGAGTAAGACTTCTCTGAGTATACTTTAACTTTTGAACCATTTAAATATTCAACAATAAAATTAAATTTAAAAGGAAATAAAAGCAAAATCTCTAAAATCGACATAAGACAATAACAAATGGTACTAATGTTTATCAAATGTATAGCGTTACTACACAGAGAAAAAAAGGATTCAGGTAACTTTTGGGCACTATGCTTTTTGAGCACTTTGTACATCCTTAGTGACTATATTCTAATGATAAAACTCCAAAGAAATCTTCATAGATACTTTGTTGCTAGTGGATACTGGGATTGTAATTCTGAAACTGTTTTAAATATTGAAGCCATTGGGAGCTGAGGCTCTCAGTGGAAGAATAAAAGTATAAATATAGAATGTGGGAAGAGGAGGAAGACCTCTGTAGTATTAGAGTTCAGTTGGAGGTGTAAATGTGACTCATGACTTTTAAGCAGTATATTAGGTTGAGCCACAGGAAATTGCCAGTTTTAGGCCGTAACTAGTCAAATATCAGCAATTTCATACGGTTTAACTCAGTATTTTCTAATTCAGCTCACTAAAAGGGCCTAGAAGTAATGACACCTGAGTAGTAATGAGCATAGCGCTCTAGAGCCCTGTGTTGGCTTCTACATAACGTTCATTCCCCACTGGAAGAAACCTGGGCTCCTTAGGGACATGGTGATTATTAGCCTGGGCAGGAAATGTATAAGGTGAGCCTGAAATAGTTACTGTGCCAAACAGCACAGAAATGCTCCAAGACTTGTGGAGACACATTGCAAGAGCACGGGATCACTTGAAAGGGCCTCCACCAACCTCATTTGGGACAATTTGAGTATCAGAAAGAATAGTAATGGTAATGGATAATACATTTAATTTTTTTTAAGTCAGTGATTCTGTAATAATACTCAAAAAGAAACCAAAAACGAACAAACAAACAACAAAGTAGGGTCAGTGCAGGAAAAGCTCTTGACAGAAGAGTCAGCTCATAAATACAGACAGTATTATAGGATTAGAAAATCATCATTTTACAACTTGCAAAGTTATGATTGATTCAGGCAAAAAGCATCAGTGGAAGCTAGAATCACTGGCTGAAAGGTTCTTTGAGAGCAGGATAGTCACATGATCTAAAAGTCTTATTCCACAGATTACTTATTAATTATAAAGAGTAAAAGGTAGCCTTATAATAGAAAGCTCTGGCTGTTAGCACCTTAGCAAATCAAGTCTGGCACCCTCACAGTCTGTGCCTTCTGGAGGAATGCAGTACGAATTGCACACTATCCCCTGTGAAGTATTCACGGCAAAAGTTCACCGTGAATGTAGTCAAGACTTAAAACCTAACTTTCTGTTTGTTGGAAATTCAGAGAGGATTAATTTTGCCACGTTTGATTTATTTCTGTCCTTTCCTCTCTTCTTCCTTCCATGAGGAAACAAGCTGATAAATCTAGAACGTGAGACATTCTACAAGACAACTGGCCTGGACTCTTCAAAAAAACAAAAGCAGTGTTATATTTTTTAAAAATAATAAATAAAGATAGAGGGATTCATATACATTAAACAGACTAAAGAGACATGACTACCAAATACTGTGTAAACCTTGATTAGAGCCTAGATCAGGAGGGAAACAATTTTGTAAGACAATTGAAGACATTTAAATATGATCTGTAAATTGGATAGAGGTAATTAATCTTAACTGTGGTGGTAGTATTCTGGTTCTGTAGAAGAATGCCTTTATTCTTAGAAAACACATGCAAAAGAATGGAGGGGTAGCCTGGAGGGGTGGGATGGGGAGGGTGGGAGGGAGGGAGACGCAACAGGGAAGACATATGGGAACATATGCTTATGTATGACTGATTCACTTTGTTATAAAGCAGTAACTAACACACCATTGTAAAGCAATTATACCCCAATAAAGATGTTAAAAAAAAAAAAAAAAGAATGGAGGGGTAAAGTATCATGATCTGTACTACATAATTTAAAATAGTTCAGATGTAAAAAAAAAAAGCTAGGTATATGAAGGGAGGAGCAGAGGGAGGAGAAAGATAAAGCAAATATGTCAAAGTGTTGACATTTGATGAATCTTAATGAAAGGTATATGAATGTTAACTTTACTATTCTTTAAATTTTCCTGAAAGTTTAACATTTTTCAGAATGAAAATTAAGGGGAAGAAAGTTAATTTTAACATATTCTCTAAGTTTAAACCGTGGCTTTCCTGGCCCATGCCGTGGCCTCTGGCTCCCAGGGTACCAGGCCAACCTTGTCCTGTGACCTCTGCTCCAGGGTGTCGTTTTTTTGAAGTATAAAAAGAGGCACAGAATGGCGAGAGGTTCAGTGAGTGGGTGAGTAAATGAATATAACAAGGGAGACCATTTTAGTCATTTCTGATTCCGTTCTCATCTTATCACAGTCCTTTGGAAAGTAACCTAATCACTACATTCACTTGGTCTAGAATTTTGCTAAAGCTTGAGGTAGACCTTTGGTGGACCCTAGATTAAAAACCCCTAGCTGGGTGAAAAGAGCCTGCCCAGAGCATTGCCTCCATTCTTTCTGTTCTCTTTGTGGCCTCCTGTGTGTCATTCCATCACTATGAGGAAGTGGAGGGACAGATGGACCAAGATCTCCTTCTGCTTTAAATAGACCTCAGTCTTTTTCTGTTCTGAAAAATCTGTGGTCTGTGTCAGACTTTTTAGCATCTGTTGTGGCAGTAGAACTGAGTGAAAGAGTATTAACATATCCACAGCTGCCATCAGAAAAAATAAACGGTCCGGCCCTGCTGCACTAAGGGGCGCTGATTCAGGTTCGAATGATGCTCCCTCCTCCATGGCCTTCGAGAGGAGAGGTCGGCGCATCCCTGAGGAAAGTCAGTGTGAAAGGGAAGCTCAGACGAGTTCAGCATCTGACTTGGCTGGTTCATCTTAGCACCCATCTGGCTGGACTCCCCGCATGGTGCTCCGTAGAGACGCATCACGTGGTTGAGTGCTTCAGCTTTTTAGTTACTTTTCCTGCTCCAGTTTACATAAAATTACCTGGTTTCTGTATAAACTCTGATAGCATCTAATCTAAGAAAGTGGTAAAAAACTGTACTCTTTATCCTCGTAAGGTTATTTCTTAAATATTTTCCATCCCTTTTCACCCATTCGCCATCATTGACCCAGATCCTCCTCACCAGAATTGCTTGTGAGCAAGGAGACAAACCCAGAGTCACGGACAGAGGAGGGCCTCTATAAATTTTGTTAGTCTGGAATTGGTCCCTGAACCACAGTTTGTAAAACACTGTTTTATGAGAAAAGAAGATGGGATGAAGACAGAAAAGGACACCCTTGGAAACAATAACACTGTGGTGTGACCACAGGGTTGGATGCCAGGAGGTCATGAGTTCTAATCCTAAATGTATTTCCCAAGTCACAGTGGCAAAATTGAATGGAAAAGTGCTAAAGAGGCCCCTTTGGTGATTTTTTCATTCACGTATCCATCAGCTATTCATTACATGTGTGCCTTCAGTGTGCTGGAAGAGATACACAGATAGGTCAGGATCAGAGCCAGACCTTGAGGAGCTCTCAGCCTTGTCACAGTGATGAGACATGTCCATAAGTAGCCGCCAGCATGCCAGGGGTAGTGGTCAGTGCCATTGCACTGGGGCAGGTTGCAGGCATGGGCAGGGCAGCTGGGGGAGACGCAGCTTCTACTCTCTGGAGCCATGAAGGTTCCCTGGAAAAAAGATGGCATTGCAGCCAGGCCTTTAAAAGTTAGGTAGGTCTTAGACATTGGAGATTGGTGGGATAAATGTCCTAATGTTGGGAACAGCACGAACAGTGTTTCAGGGACCAGAGGGTGTAGAGAAAAGTTTGTCATATGAGGTACACGTTGGGAGTGTGCAATCGGACTAGAAAAATGCAGGCCGGGGCCATATCATGAAGGGCTTTGAATTCTGAGCTGAGTTTCTATTTTAGTCAGTAAGGAGTTGATGAAGGCTTTTTTACCAGGCACATGCTTTAAGACGATTAATCTGGCGGTAGCCATGACCTTGGGAGAGCAATTTCTGTGATGTCGTAGGGGCCATGGCCGAAATCCAGTGAGGTAAATGGTGACAACGTGGTGAGTAAATGTTGCTGTGGAGACTAGACAGCTGCCTCCAGCTGCAAGGAGGTAGAGATGTTGGTCCCCTGAGGAGGAAGAGGACGCAAGGTCAGAGGAAGAGTGTGTGAGTGACAGAGGAACAGAAGTTCTTTCTGTGCTTTCGTTATTCCCTGGGATTCCTGGCCAGGTCATAATGGATTATAGAAGCCTTTTAGTTATACTTCATGTGTTCTTTTCTCGGACCAATGGCTTTGAGTAAAACAATCTTCGAAGTTTTCTGTCCCTTTAAAAAGTTCGACTAAGCCCTTCAGTCACGTGCCTTCAGAAATTTTGGTTACATAACGCTGCTCTGAATTGGAATTCTGCAGCCTCATGCACTGGAGCCTCATTCGTTCCCTCCCCCACCTGGCACTTTATTTTCTGTGGGTCAGGGTTAGCTTCTTTCTAACCATTGTTGCGGAACTCTTTAAATATTTGGTCTCACAGGTTCTAAAAGCTGGCAGGCCAGGCTGCTCCCTGCAGGTTGTGAGTCCAAAGCCTTCCAGAAAAGGAGCCAGTAAAATCCCAAAAGCATGTTAACGGAGTGTAACTGCTGCATGGAGCACTGCCCCTGTGGGGCCAGGCTCCCAAGTGCTGAGGCCAGCAGCCCGCAGCCGCTGTGGCCCACGACCAGAAGGAGCCCTCATGCACCACATCGTGGCCGCTTCGTAATTGTGGTGATGACAACAGATTAAATCACTGGCTCTCAGCACTGAGGACTGGGGTTCGTCAGGGTCACTCACTGTTCCCTTACTTCTCCCAATTTTCCATCGCGAGAGAGCAAGTTTGGAGTCCACTGCTACAGTACAAATACTTGCTGGGAGCTCTCCAAGTTTTACTCTGTCTAGAAGTTAGTTCTCTTAGTAGCCTATACTGAATGTCCGTCTTTCTTCCAGCATCCCCTCGACACATGATTCTGAAATGTAACTCCTCAATATATGTGTGTATGTTTTTGTACCCTGTTTTTTTTTTAATGATTTAAGGCAACTTGCAGATACACATATAATGCAATGAATAATTTTTAAATTCGGCTACAGGGCAAAAGGGTTATATGAATAGGAAAATTAGGTACACCAGGATAAAGGTTAGTTCACAAAGTTCAAACTACAAATAAGATCCTCTGGAAACAGATCACACATGTTCTTCTGAGTTTCCTAGCAGGCAAAGCAAAGAAGGAAACTTAACAGGATAAAATTCACATGTGTATAAGGTACAAGCACACCATCAGCTCAAGAGAAGCAGAGCGAGTCCTTGCACTGCATAAACTTGCTCCTGAAGTGCTCATGAAAGGGGCACTGAGTGAGCAAACGAGCAAGGCCCTCATCAGCTTCCCTGCAGCAAATAGCATAGACACTTGTTTGACTTCTTGCAGTATTCCATGGGGTAGGCTTGGTGCTAAGGCCCCATGTGAGAAGGACTCCACGGGAGGCCTGTGCAGGGTGTTGCAGTGTAGTTTATCACCTTTCAAAGGTGTCTGGGAGATTCTGTGCCACAAAAAAAGTGCCAAGATCAAATGGGTCTGGCAAGAACTATGTGATACCAGCGTACTGAAGGCTCTGAGAAGTCCTACTATTAAAAAACTGAGACTTCCCTGGTGGTGCAGAGGTTAAGAATCCGCCTGCCAATGCAGGGAACACAGGTTCGAGCCCTGGTCTGGGAAGATCCCACATGCCACGGAGCAACTAAGCCCATGCGCCACAACTACTGACCCTGCTCTCTAGAGCCCGCAAGCCACAACTCCTGAGCCTGCGTGCCACAACTATTGAAACCTGCTCGCCTAGAGCCCATGCTTTGCAACAAGAGAAGCCACTGCAATGAGAAGCCCACGCACCACAACGAAGAGTAGCCCCCACTCGCTGCAACTAGAGAAAGCCCGCGCGCAGCAACGAAGACCCAACACAGCCAAAAATAAAATAAATTAATTTAAAAAAGAAAAAAAAATTGGCTCAGCATTTACCAAACTGATTTAATCACAAGACCTTTTTAAAAAAATTAAAACACTTACTGGGAAACACTGATCTAAAACAGGGATCAGCAAACTGTCTCCTAAGGGTCAGATAGATATTTTAGCATACAGTCCCTGTCAAAACTACTCTACTCAGCTCTGCCATTGTATCCAAAAAGCATGAGTGTATTCCAATAAAGCTTCATTTATGTATACTGAAATTTGAATTTCATATAATTTTCACGTGTCATGAAATAATATTTTTCTTCTTTTTTTTTCCAATCATTTAAAAAGACAGAAACCATTCTTAGCCTGCAGACCATTCAGAAACAGGTGGCAGGCCCAATTTGGTCTGTGAGCTATAGTTTACCGACCCCTGATCAAAAATAATGTTTGGATGGTATGTCTTCCAGCAAGTTTCCCTGAGTACCATTCCTCAGAGTTGTTTTATTTTTATATTATTTTTTGTGTGTGGTGGTTAATTTTTTTTTTAATTTTTAAAAAATTTTATTTTATTTATTTTTATACAGGAGGTTCTTATTAGTTATCTATTTTATACATATTAGTGTATATATGTCAATCCCAATCTCCCAATTCATCCCACCCCCCCGCCTCTCCCCCCTTGGTGTCCATACATTCTCTACATCTGTGTCTCTATTTCTGCCTTGCAAACCAGTTCATCTGTACCATTTTTCTAGATTCCACATATATGCGTTAATATACGATATTTGTTTTTTTCTTTCTGACTTACTTCATTCTGTATGACAGTCTCTAGGTCCATCCACGTCTCTACAAATGACCCAGTTTCATTCCTTGATGAGTAATATTCCATTGTATATATGTACCACATCCTCTTTATCCGTTCGTCTTTCTATGGGCATTTAGGTTGCTTCCATGTCCTGGCTATTGTAAATAGTGCTGCAGTGAACATTGGGGTGCATGTGTCTTTTTGAATTATGGTTTTCTCTGGATATATGCCCAGTAGTGGGATTGCTGGGTCATATGGTAATTCTATTTTTAGTTTTTTAAGGAACCTCCATACTGTTCTCCATAGTGGCTGTATCAATTTACATTCCCACCAACAGTGCAAGAGGGTTCCCTTTTTCCACACCCTCTCCAGCATTTATTGTTTATACATTTTCTGATGATGGCCATTCTGACTGGTGTGAGGTGATACCTTATTGTAGTTTTGATTTGCATTTCTCTAATAATTAGTGATGTTGAGCAGCTTTTCATGTGCTTCTTGGCCATCTGTATGTCTTCTTTGGAGAAATGTCTATTTAGGTTCTCTGCCCATTTTGGATTGGGTTGTTTGTTTTTTTAGTATTGAGCTGCATGAGCTGTTTATATATTTTGGAGATTAATCCTTTGTTGATTCATTTGCAAATATTTTCTCTCATTCTGAGGGTTGTCTTTTTGTCTTGTTTATAGTTTCCTTTGCTGTGCAAAAGCTTTTAAGTTTCCTTAGGTCCCATTTGTTTATTTTTGGTTTTAGTTCCATTACTCTAGGAGGTGGGTCAAAAAACATCTTGCTGTGATATATGTCCAGAGTTGTTTTAATTTAGACTTTTATGTTTCTGGCTTAAGAGCAGATTTTCTTAAAAAAGTGTAGTAGAGGATTGGTTTGAGTGCTTACAGGCTAGTCTAAGGTTTTTCTCAGAAACGATGTGTGGGCCCTCTCAAAAATGACTTTTGCAAACTAATAGTTGAAGCCTTAAAGTTTTACTGTGTCACACATGGCTGAATTGATTGGAGGCTGGAAGTGTTTTAATGGGCATTATTATTCATTCATAGAAATAAAAGTCTCAAAACACCCAGAGACATTTGATTTTAAGAAAATATAACTTCCCACTCAACTCTCCAGGTAAACCAGTAAACTGTGGCCCCCATCAAACTAAGAGTATTTTTTATTTTAACTTGAGGAACGTTCTTTCAGTTTCTTATGTTGTCATTATGATGGTTGGTGGAGAACCCAAACTTTCCCACCACCAAGTCTAACATTTCAGTTTCAGTTCAACGGGTATTTATTGAGTACTCAGGATATACAGTGCATTTTGCTGGCTTCTATGGGGGATACAAAGAGGAACAAGAAGCAGACAGTTCCCTCTTTACCTTGTGAATCAAGTTCAAGATCCTCACCAATTTAGAGCCCATTACCATGGTATCAGGATTAATTTCACTTCCTTGTCTCTTCCTGTCAGCATGCATGCATTCATTCATTTAACAAACATTTGTGAGTTGCACCCTCTGTTCATAGCACTGTAACACAAAGCCCTCCAAGAGCTTGCTTTCCAGGGGACATCGGTGTTTCTCTTTTCCTCTGGCACTCTTGTGTAATTACAGTTTCTTTTACATAGTGAAACAAATTATTTCTTTATCTCCTGAGACCTCAGCATTTATGTTCCCCACACTGTATGTGCCTATTCTTGAGATGTTTAGTGAGAAGAGTGAATCTTCTGGTGAAGCACCCTTCCTGGGACTGTGCTCTAAGTGCTCTTGTCCCTCCACCTGAGTGGCACCCACCTTTCCCTGTCCCCTTTTCTTGGTGTACCAGTGAGTATATAGTTTTACCAGATTCATCATTTTAAAGCTATTAACTGTATTAAGCAATAGGAGTCTATAAGATTGTTGAATATCCTTATAAGCAGTATTATGTATCTGATTATTTTTTGATTGGAGGAGATTTTATACAGTGTTAATTTTTTCCACTTATAATAGTAATACTTAATCATAGTGCGAATTTGAAAAATATGGACAAGTATAAAGGAAAAATATTAATCCATAATTCTACTACCCATCAATCAATTCTATTAACAATTTTTTTTCACTTTCCTAGATTCAGAAATCACATTTAAAATTTTAAAAAATTTAAATTAATAAACAGTAAAATTGGCCTTTATTTGTTGTACAGTTCTTTGAATGTCGACACATGTAGGTTCATGTAGCCACCACCACAGTCAAGATACAGAAAAGCTCCATTCCCTCCGAACAAGCACCCCTTTTTCATCCCACCTTCCCCAAGCCCTGAAAATCACTTATGTCTCTGTTACATAATTTTGTCTTTTTGAGAATGTCATATAAATGGAATCATAGACTATATAAGCTTGTGAGAGTGGCTTCCTTGACATAATACCTTTGAGATTCGTCCAAGTTGTTGCATGTATAGTAGTTTGTTCCTTTTTGTTGCTCAGTGGTATTCCACAGTGTAGATGTACCATAGTTTAGTTATCCGTTTATCCACTCACCATTTAAGAGTCTTTTTTAAAAAAACATCTTGACATTTCTGAAATCCTGAAGTACTTTAAAATCAATGTATATATTTAACATGCTCGGGGTTTTTGTTTCCCCAAAAAGCTATTATTGAATTGATAGTGTGTCCTAGAATTAATACGGTCTTAGAATCAAGGTATTATGGTGGTGAGATGATCAGTGTGGAGGATCAGAGAGGGCTGGTGACGGGTTATCAGGAATAAGGGAACTGAACAGCAAGGGGACAGGTAAAGGAAGGCCTCGAGAGGTTTGCAGCCCGGCACCCAGAGCTGCTTGGCAGCCTGTGAGGGCTTTGGGGAAGTTTTGAGCAGAAGAGCAACATAGGAAATAAGACTTTAAGAACAAAGCCAACTAATTGTGGTGACTGCCAGGATGTCCATCATCATGAGTGTGGATGAGGCGGGAGGGGACCGGGGAATGGCAGCAGTGGGGCTGATAGTACTGGAGGGAGTGGAGGAAGAACTTGAGGAGAGTGCAGTGGGGGCAGGGAGTGCTGACTAGAGAGCCTGTGTGTGGGGAAGGGAGGGTGGTTCCTGCTAAACACCCTGACTCCCAGGCCAGTGCCCCGGAAGAGGGGGCAGGAGGTGTGGAGAACTTAGGACCGACTGCCCAAATCTTAGGTATTTATATGGTGTGAATGGGTAGGTTGGGTGGGTCATGTTATTTGGGAAATTCTAAAGCAAAATGAGAACGTCCAGGGGCTTCACAGATTAAGAATGAGGTGTGCCTAGGGATACTGTGTGGACATAAAGAGGCATAGGGTGTACTCAGTTATGTGAGCCTGGATGAAGTATATGATTATTTCATGGAAATAAACTGTGATTAGGGCCATTTCCATGTAGAATTGCATCATGGCTAACTGTATGGGCCCAAAGTTTTCTGCAGAACCTATTCTTGAGTCCCATCCCCCTGTGTCACGAGCCAGACGGTTTATTCTTTGGCACAAGATAGAAGGAGCAGTAAATCATCCTCATATGATCCTTGAAGGACAGGTTCCCATCAGCCACTGAGGAAGAGGGAGGCAAAAGAAAGAACTGACTGTTGGAGAGTAATTTGCCAAAGGGACTTGCCCCTCTTGTCAGGAAACTTCTTGGGAAGCCCCATTCATGGAAGCCGCCTCACTTCCACCCGCTCACACCTGTTCTAACTCAGGATCAAGGAGAAGTAGGGGCCAGTCAGCAGAGAGAAAGAGAAAGACACTCAGAGACAGTACGGAGCCTTGTTATCTTCCCCCAGTTTGCATTTTATTAAAGATCCCCTGTTAGAGAGACAAGAGGGAAGTTACTCCCCACTTTGTCTACCGTTTATACACTTGCAAAAGAGCTGTTCTTTAAAGCTGTACTACAGTGGGGTATAGTTTCTGTTATTTGTGGCCTCGCTAATTATGTCTTCAATCTTCCCTAGAAAAGACTGTGTCTTCACCATCGACCCATCAACTGCCCGAGACCTCGATGACGCCCTCTCCTGCAAGCCCGTCGCTGACGGTAGGATGGAATCTTCTCTCCCCCTCTAGGTGGCAGGCAGCGGGCACCCCTGTGTGGCCAGCCTGGCTGCCCAGGTACTCCCTGAACTTGCCGTAGGCCCCTGAGCCTACACAGCATGTGACCTAGAGATTGTGCTCCTGCCC
The DNA here is from genome assembly GCF_951394435.1 of Stenella coeruleoalba. NCBI lineage: Eukaryota > Metazoa > Chordata > Mammalia > Artiodactyla > Delphinidae > Stenella > Stenella coeruleoalba. The sequence goes on from NC_137151.1 coordinate 120,431,921, forward strand.
GACTTCAGTGAGCATGAGAATAAGAAACGTCCTCTTGCTAGGACCCTTCTCGGGCCTCAGGAGGGACAGCAGTGAGGGCAGAAGAACTAATTTCAGGCCCGGCCCTGCAGGAGGCTCCAGTGAGGGCATAGTGTGTTAAAGAAGGCCCCTAAGCTCTGCCTCGGAGAAGCACAGAGTTTTTTTTACCTGAATTGAACGACACACTGGGGTGATTCAAGGGGTGCTGTCCAAAGACGTGCTCAGCAGAGGCGGCAGGAACGCCTCCCCTGAGGAAGTCCCTCATGGCCCCGGGCTGGAGAAACTTGCTCTGCCCCGTGCAGGTCTTCATCTGTCCAGCAAATTGCGGAAGGCAGTTGTTAGGCTCCTGAAACATTCTTCTGGGATGGAGCCAGGAAGGAAAAAGTGGCATTTGATGCCACTGGTCTTTGAAAACTATCATGGGGGAGGGGGAGATGTGTGAGGTGTGAGAAGAGCAAACCCTAGCCATGCCCTTCCTAATGCCCCTCCAGATGAGCCGCTTAGAGTCTGCAGCTGCTTCCTGCCCCTCGCCAGGGTGGGGTCTGGTGACTGCTGTGGCTCTAGTTATTCTCTGATATGGCTTTGGCACTAACGTGGCCTTTGATGGCTTGCCCGTGATGGTATGCAGTCTTGCGGCTTCAGTCTCCTGCACAGTGTCGGTGGCCCAGTGGCCTGGTCTTGGCAAACACTGCAGAAATGTTCACATATTCCATTAATGCAAAACTTCATGGGCTCAGCGTGTTGTCTCTTCTCCATAAAAGACAGTGAGGCTCAGTAGATACAAAGCTGAGAGACAGAAAACATCACTGCCCAGAAATGCTTTCATCTTCTTTTAGTGAGTCTTCCTTGAAACTGTGGGCAATGGTGCTCAGTGTTTTCAACTAAAGAAAATTGAAAGGAAGATAAAGCATAAAGAGAGAAAAGTTCCCATGGAAATTTCAGAGGAATTATATACTTTTTAAATCTAAACTTTAAGCAGCCTACTTAAAAAAGCAAATACTACGTTGGTTTCTTATATCCTGAGCAATCTTTGCTGCATGGAAAGGCTTGGGCATATCACTCTCACATCCACTTCTCTGAGTCCCAGTTGAAAAGTGCCCCCCCACCCCCGGCAGAAAGCCAGGTGACACTGGACCTCGCTTCCTGTATTTCCTTTCTCTCCAGCTTCATAGCCCTGCTCTGTTTGTAGCCTAATGCTTGGAAACAGTTGCTTCATTTATTTTGGCCACGTCTATAGTCGTTAATGGTGGAAGGGTAGGCCTAATCCCTGTTACCCCATCTCAGCCGGCTCACATGATATCCCCCTGGCAGGGGCACCAGGCAACAGGCACGTGTCTTGCGCCACTCACCCCGCACGCTACGTGTCGTGTCTAGGGTACCAGGTTACCAGCAGAGGCTTCGTGTAGGGAAAAGGTGGAGCAGGAAGGATTGACTGGGGACAAGTTGTACATGTTTATAAATTTCCAACCGAAGAATATGCTTTGTCAGACAGTCGAAAACCAATTGTTTTCAGTGTGCTGTTCAGGGAGAGCATTCGTAACGAGGGAAATCATTTAGCAGCGCAAGATGAAGGAAAAGGAGAGGAAGTAGAGGCAGAGAAATGAGTCAGGGAAACATTATAATTGTTTAGAGATGTAAGTAGAAGAAACTGGACTGGAGGTGGTGGCATTATTCATGGGGGTGGGGAGGACAGCTATGAAAAAGGGGTAATGACAGAAAAGAATCAGTGGAAATGGATTTGGAGTTGAGGGAGGGGAATCCAAGACGGGGCAAAAGTTTCAACCTGGATGGCGATGAGATGGAATCGACAAGTTAGAAATGGGGAAATCAGGAGGACCAGCTGGTTTCGGAGAGAGCATGTCTGCATGGAGCTGTCTGTCTGATGATGTGTGTTTATATAAGCTGCTGCAGATGCTCTGCAGAGGAGGCTAAATGCATGCAGTCCATCTAATCGTATACAGAGAGCCATGAAGAAGAGTAGATAACTCAGCAAAATGCAAACAGTGATTTTATTAGGATGACGGGTTCATAAGGGATTTTTCTCTTTTCCCTAGTTTCCAAATTTTTATAATGTGGTAATAATAGCTTCATAATGAAAAAATTTTGTAATAAAAAAAAATTATGAGGTGCCAGAAATCACAGGCTGCCCAGTAGCCGCCGCACCAGGTGATCAGATACCTCCCGTCTGCTTAGTTATTCTTGCATTCCAGGGGAGTAATTAACATCTGGTCGTTTGGCAGGGCAGCAGAAAAGGGACCCGGCAGAGCATTGGCGAGGAGTTGGGCAGTCGAGCGTTTTTACGGTGGCACTTCTACAGTTGGCCTTTGTGACAGCTGTTTCCGCCAAGGCCATTTACCCAGGGAGAGGAAAAGTGAAAGTCAGTTCCAGTTTGGATTGGGGTGAGACTGGCTGAGTTCAGGCTCTGGTAGTTACCAGTTCATGTCAGTTCTTGCTTAGAGGAAAAAAAGTTTAATGTTTCAAAAAGCAAATAATGTTTTCTGGGCATATTTACATCATCTATAACCATTTTTATTTAAAGAAAATATAAAGGTTAAACTTTCCTTTGGTCCCATTGAAATCATCTGAATGACTCTTCTGTGAAGATAAAACGCACAGACAGAAGTAACTTACTTAGTCCTTACTCTGTCTTTCTGTCGAGTTCAGATGAACCCCCAGGACTTGTTACCAGTATCTCCTCTAGGTGCGAGATTTAGACATTACGGTCTGCAGGTGAATTCTGCAGAAACACAGTGACACCTGCTCCCCAGTAGATCATGTTTAGGTTGGAAGGCTGAGGAGGGGGTGCCCTCTACCCTTGAGGAATCTCAGCTTTGGAAGAGATTCTACCAGTCATCTAGCCCGGTAATTTTTCACCTCTTACAGCCTATAAACACACTTGAGGGCAACATTCCCGTGAGCATTAACCAGCCCGCTAACTTTAACATGGAGTCTTTCACTTTAGCTCAAGGAGATATTTAATAATGTAAGTGAGTAAGACTGGTTATAATGATAACCCAGAACCTAAAGACAGTAAGTCACACACTCCAGTGTTTGATTACTGTAACAGACCTTTGCAACACACCTCACAGTTGACCTCACCGCTCAAGTGTGGGAGCGCCACAGTTGTCACATCACCCTCTGGTTTTCAGATTACCTCTGCAGTATCTACTTACTGAATATCCAGGTTGCACTTTAACTCTCTACCTTACAGGCAGCCCACCTGGCCTTAAGATTGCGTGACTATCAGGAAATCCTTCCCTGTAATGATCTGAAATACCACTGTCTTCCTGTAATTTTCCACTCGTTGGTCCCATGCATGCCCCTGGGGAGCCTATAGAATAAGTCTCATCTCTCCTGTGACAACTCCTCAGATGCTAGATAATGGCTGTCATGTATGTCTGAATTACAGCTTCCCAGTTAAGCATGCTGTATATTTTTCTATGTCCTGTAGCATATTAAATTGGAGCCCGTTTCCCATGTCACGGTGTTACTTCTGCCTTTATGAGCTCTGAGGTAAATGGCTGCCTGTATCCAGACTTCTCCTCCCTGGCTGCCAGGCCACGGTGACTCTCTCCCAGCCACTTCCAGCCACCTGTTCTGTTCAATTAAACCTGCATTATTGCTTTGCTCTAGTCTCTGAGAGAGGAAATTATCAGTCAGACAAGTCAGGACCTTTATTCAGCTTAGTTGATTCAGGCTCCCAACAGATCCTACAGGAAATCGATGTTCCCTGCTTCTCTGGCGTCTTGTTTCTCTAATGTTTTGTTCTGTAATGAGTGCTCTGCCATTGAACATGGCAGGGTTATCCTAGCCAGACCTTAGAAATGAAGGATTGGAGAAAGGGGGAGTGGGGACTGACTGCTAATGGGTTTGGCGTTTCTTTGGGGGGTGATGAAAATGTTCTGAAATTACTAGCTCAGAGTTACACAGCTCTGTGAGTATACTGAAAACCACTGGGGGAAAATGAGTGAATGGATGAATGAATTAAGAATAAATAAACAAATCCATTCATCCTTGAGGCTTTTTGGAAATTGGAATTTACACCTTAACGATAACTTAGCGGAAGTCCTGATGGATTGCCTGGGCTGGATACCCAGAGTCGTATCCCTCTTACCCGTCTCTCCTCCTTGCTGCCTTCACATCTGAACCACGAAAATCCCACCCAAGGAGCGCACCCCTGTGCTCAGCCACCTGCTCGTCTTTCCCACCCCCACAGAGGGACTCGAAGAAAGAGGGTTGTGTCCTACTGTCAGGTCATCATCCAGCCTGAGGGACCTCGGGAATGCACACTACCTGCCCTGCTGTAGGGGGCGCCAGACTTCCTGCTGGTTTGCCTCTTGTCTGGCTTTCCCTTTCCCTTCCCTGAGGAGGCTGGACTAGGCAGCTCTGTTCCTGGGAGCCCTTCTCACTTAGGAAATAGGAACAAGAGACTAGGAGAAAGTCTGTACGAATTTCACAGAATTCCTAAACTCTGGACTTCCCCGTATGGTTATATGTGTCACCTGCTGAGAGTTCTTGTCACGAGTGATCTTCTTTGGAGGCAGTGAGGAAGTAGGAGCTGGAAAGACTGTGCTCCCCTGGCTTAGGCTGGAGAGCCTGAGCAATAGAATGGATGGTAGTAATTTTAATGAGCAAAGAGCAGAGACGAAGGCTCTGGATCTGCTACTGGGAAGGAAGAGAGCATGGGTGGGCGTCCTGGAGCTTACGAGTACCAGGTTCCAGCACATCGCAGCAGCCAGGCCAAACCCTCTTCCTGGGTTCTGTTCTCACCTCTGGGAAGATCTTACCCCACCAGGCATTCACCGCAGCCCCTTTATGTTTCCCTTTGGTTTGGCTTCCTCCTCTCACAAACTTAAGTCTCCATCCTGTAAGGCCTTCCTCAGCCCCCTACAGCCTCAGGAGTGTTCACACCTTCCTTTGTCCATCAGGACACCTTGAAGAGCAGTCTGCTTGCTGCGGCTCCTTTCCTGCTTCCCATTTATTTCTTACTCCCTCTGCTATGTGGCTTCAGAAAGTTCAGTGACGCAGGTTGTCCCTGACTTCAATTCAGCAAACATGTGTGCAGTGTTTGGCTTTTCATCTACTCTTCTTTGGACTTAGGGGGCTCTACTTTCTCTTTTTTTTTTTTTTTTTTTTTTGGTGGTACGCGGGCCTCTCACTGCTGTGGCCTCTCCCGTTGCGGAGCACAGGCTCCGGACGCGCAGGCTCAGCGGCCATGGCTCACGGGCCTAGCTGCTCCGCGGCATGTGGGATCTTCCCAGACCGGGGCACGAACCCGTGTCCCCTGCATCGGCAGGCGGACTCTCAACCACTGCGCCACCAGGGAAGCCCCTCTACTTGCTCTTGGTTGTAGTTTTTGGACTACTTTTCTCTAGTTGCCTTCTTTAACTCTTCTTCTCTGCTCCCTCGCTTCATGGGAGTCTCCAGTCCCCTTGCTTCCGTGCTCTTCAGCCTTTGCGCTCTGTTCCCTTTGCCTGCATTGCTCTTTCCCTGGAGAGCCATGTGGCTGAGTGGAGATCAGCTGGGTCGCTCTCTCAGTAAGGCCTTCCCTAGTCACTCTGCCTCTAATTTCTTCCCCTCCCACCCACTCTCCACCATCCTTGCTTTACTTTTTTCCTCATCACTCATCACCCACTGAAGTGCTATTGACTATCTTGTTTCTTATCTATCCTCCCACCGTACACCCCCTGGCAGTGTGAGGCTCAGAGCAGGCGCTCAGTGAGTCTCTGGTGGTATTCACAGGCTGCCGAGAGGAGAGGGGGTTCCCAGGCAGAGGGAAGAGTGTGTGCAAAGTCCCAGGACGCCAGATACATGGTATTTTGGAGGGAACCACACAGAACTTGAAATATCTGGACCGTGAGGTTCAAGTGGGGTGGTAATCGTAGATAAAGCAGGGAGGAGATCATGAATTCTTTTGTAGGCCCTGCTAGAAAGTTTAGACTTCATGGAGAGCGGGCGTGGGGGGACGGACTGCAGTATTTAAACCTCAGCTTGAAGAATAAACAGGGGTGAGCCACACAGTGGGGAGGAAGAACGTTTTAAGCTAAGGGCACAGAGTGTGTGTTGGCCCTGTGCTACAAAGACTTCGGCACCAAAAGGAACCGGAAGTCAACGTGACTGCACCGTGACAGGGTGGGAGGAGCCTGTGCCGTAAGGCCGGAAAGGGGCACGCAGGCTCCCTTTCGGAGTGGGAGTCTTATCTTGAGTGTAATGGGAAGCAAAGAGCTTTAAGCAGGAGAGAGTCAGGATCCAACTTGCAGGTGGGAGAGATCTGTGTGGCGGCAGTGAGGAGTATGGACTGAGCGTGGTGTTAAGATGGTCTGAGTTCTGAGAGGCAGCAAGTGCCCCAACCAAGGCAGAGGCCGAGGAGCCAGAACTGGAGGGAGGCAAGAGCCAGGACAGGAAATCGGGGCAGCACTTGGGGTCCGGGCCGCTGCAGGAGCCTCTTAACTTTCTCTCGTGTCGGCCTTTTCTTCCTACGGATCGAAGCCAAGGCAGTCCTTGTAAAATGTAGATCTGATGAGGTCATTCCCCCGCTCCAGTCCCTCCAAGACTTCTCGTCCTGCTGAGGATAAACACCCAAGTCCTTCCTGGGATGTACTGCTGTCTCGTTTGTTTGTTTGTTTTTTTCTAATCTTCCTACTGTGGTCTCTAACTGCCTCTCCAACCTTGTTCCCCACAGTCCCTGTCTCACCCGCCCTCCTCCAGCCAACATGGCCGTGGTGTTGTCCTCCAGACATGCCAGGCAGCTCCTGTCTCAACACTTTTGTACTTTCTCTTCCCTCTGTCCGGATCCCCCTTCTCCCAGATCCCTCACTACTCTGAGTTCTACTCAGATGTCATCTCAAGGAGGCCCTTCCTGACCACCCTATTGCCACAGTCTTCTCCCCACCCCACCACCCCCTGCTTCTCGATTCCCTTTAAGGTACTCTTGTGGGTCTGTCCTCCTGGATGGTAAGCTTTACGAGAGAAGGGATGTCCTTTTGTTCACTGTTGAACCCTCAGTGCCCAGCACACTGTGTGTTACATAGTTGACACACCTGGAAATGTTTGTTGAATGAGTGAATAAGTTTGTAAACTTTTGATATTGGCAGTAGGAGAAGAATCTAGAATCTCATCTAAGTTTCTGGCTTGGGCAGTAGGCAGAACATAATGGCATTCAATAGGAAATATTGAGGAGAGCTGGTTTTGGGGGGAAGGTGGTGCGTTCAGAGATAAGCACATGTTGGGTTTGCAGTCCCTGAGAATCATCCAGGTAGAAATACGAAGGGGACAAGTCAAAGGAGTTAGGGCTGGAAGTGGAGATTTGGGAGTCATCGGTACATGGGCCTGGGAGAGGTGGCCCAGGAGAAGTCACAGACTGAGAAGAGGACCCCGCTGGGCCCCTGGGAAGATGTGGAAAATAACCAAGAGGTGAGGCCAGGGAGCCTGGAGGCGAAGGAGAGAGAGGGGAGAGGGGGCAGGCAGAGCAGGCTAAATGCAGAAAAGCCACAAAGGCTGTAGGAGAGTCAGGTAAGAGAGAACTGGGAAGTCTTTGGGTTTGGCAACCAGGAGATCATTGACGACCTTGAGAGACTAGTGTCAGTGGCTTTGAGGAGGGGAAGCCAGACTGCGGGTGGTGGAGAAGGGAGTGGAAAACAGGAAAGGAGGTGGCTTTCCATAAGAAGCTTGGCTATGAAACCTGTGAGTGGCAGGGAGGACAGGACAGCTTGGAGAAGGAGAAGTTGAAAATATAGGAGTGAGAGGAGCTGACGATTTTGCAAGGTCTTGAAGAAGAAGATGGGAGTGAATTCAGAGTATAAGTGGAAAGTGAGGCCAAGACATGGAGGGTAAACCCCTCTTCCCTTGAGGCAGAGAAGCAAGACGTAGGGAATGGGCCGCTGCTGAGTATTAACCCTGGATAATACCCACTTCAGCTGTGAGAGGAAGCGGCCCTCCTGCTGAGGGCAGATGGGGAAGGGGCTGTGTACGGGGAGCAGGGGATAGTGAAAGGGCTTGGATGGGGGAGCTGACCAGAAACCGATCATACAAGGCCTTCCCAAACACTGTTGATGTGTGCTGAGTTGGAATACTACCAAGCCTGGGTGATTTTCTTTAGCCTTCTAGGTGTGGGAGCAGAAGTTGCAATGATACAAATTTGGGGGTTTGCTGAGAGGGAGAACATGGTGGGCACCAGGACAAGGATGCTGGGACCTTGCTTCCCCTCTCAACCTGTTTCTTCTCCGTCCCCTACTTTTATAAAGACATCATCACCTACCACCTAGTCAACCAAAGTTTTTTTTAAAAAAGGGAATCCTGGAGCTTCCCTGGTGGTGCAGTGGTTGAGAGTCCGCCTGCCGATGCAGGGGACACAGGTTCGTGCCCCGGTCCGGGAAGATCCCACATGCCGCGGAGCGGCTGGGCCCGTGAGTTATGGCCGCTGAGCCTGCGCGTCCGGAGCCTGTGTTCGCAACGGGAGAGGCCACAACAGTGAGAGGCCCGTGTACTGCCAAAAAAAAAAAAAAAGGGAATCCTGGAATCACATTTGATTCCTCTTCCTCTCAGCACTGTTGTCATGGCCTTGTCAATAATCTCCCCTCCCCCGCTGTGCACCCTCTACCTTGCTACCCAGTTAGTTTTCTTTTTTTTTTGTGGTACGTGGGCCTCTCACCGTTGTGGCCTCTCCCGTTGCGGAGCACAGGCTCCGGACGCGCAGGCTCAGCGGCCATGGCTCACGGGTCCAGCCGCTCCACGGCATGTGGGATCCTCCCGGACCGGGACACGAACCTGTGTCTCCTGCATCGACAGGCAGACTCTCAACCACTGCGCTACCAGGGAAGCCCAGTTTTCTTTTATGTACACACGAAGACCAGATCATGTCACTTTTCTGCTTGAAAATCTTCTCATACCTACGGAATGGTCCACATTTCTTAGCAGAGCGTTGTTATCAAAGTCCTTTAAGATTAGTTCCCCAGCCCCCTCTTCCACCTTCCCCACCTCCCAATGCCACTTCGACCAACACACAGACACACACACACACACACACACACACACACACACACACACACACACACACGCCGCACGCGCCCCTAATGGTGTCTGGCCACTCTAGGCTTTGCATATCCACTTCACTCTACCCTGCCTCCCAGCCTCTGCCTGCCCTTTGCCCTCCAGTTAGAATGCCTGGCCTCTCTTCCTACTTCTGTGTCAGAATTTCGTTCAACAGCAAGATGAAACCTCTGCGGAGCTTTCCTTTCCTCTTGGCAGAATGAACCGTTCCTATCCTATCAGCATATTTTCTTCATGTGTCTAATGCAGCAGTAAATATCATTGCTTGTGGATTTAATTCACCTTTTTGCTTGTTTCCTAAAAGCAGGGCAGTCCTTGGACATCTCTATATCCTGAGTGTCATGCATGGTACCCTGCATTTGAAAATCGCTTGATCTAATCGGTCTAACCAGGCATCTTGTTACAAACTTTTAGCGTTTCACTCCTTTTTCTGTTTCTTACCTTGCCCTTTTTATTTCCACTGTGCTTCGACCCTTAAGTTTGTGGGTTGTTTATGGGCTTTTATGCTGACCTATAAGCTTACACCGCATGCCCTCCTACAATGTCTACTTCTTTAGAATTAGGTGTACCTTTCCCTCATCACAATCATGGTTTTCAGTCCATCTCCTCATGTCTCAGTGATACTGTAAGATAACTGAATTATATATTATGATCATGACATCTGGTCCTGCAGCTCTGTGAGTTGGCATATCTGAGGCTCACTTCTTCCCCATTATTTTCTTTCATGAGTCTCTTCTATAGCCTGCAGTACTCTTCTCACTGCATACCTACAGGCTTCCACAGCAAGTTGTTTTTTGGTTTTATTTGTCATTTTTATTGTCATTTTTATCCGTCTCCCTCCTGTCTGTATCCTTGCCATTTCCAAATTCAGTGAGTGCTAATTTTCTGATAAAATTTACTTACTGAATAAACCTTAACATGGTAGTGAAGGACAATAACAACAACAAAAAAAACCCAATTTATGATGCAAAAGCCAGAACTTTTCTTCCTTTAATTATTTTGGCAAACAGGCTTGCTAGTTAAGAAAAGGCTTTTTAACAACCAAGTACATCTTCAATGGCAATACGGTCATCTGTCAGTTTGGAGAAATAGAAAAGCTGGTATTACAAAAATCCAAGTATTCCTTTGTTAGCAGATAGATCTTAATTAATAGCATGTTGAGACATCGGAAATTGAAAAAGTTTGTTTTTTATTACCCTCTGTTGGAAGTGTTTGGAGGTTAGGTTGGTATAAGGAGGTAATGCCAAGGTAATTCCAGAATGTAGAAATCAGGTGACATTTTGAGAATGGAAATCAACTTTTTCAAAAATTTCATTTAATTTTATTTTATTGAAGTATAGTTGATTTGTAATGTCATATTAGCTTTAGGTGTGCAGCACAGTGATTCAGTTATACGTGTGTGTGTGTGTGTGTGTGTGTGTGTGTATGTATATTCTTTTTCAGATTATTTTACCTTATAGGTTATTACAAAATATTGAGTACAGGTCCCTGTTGGTTATCTATTTTATATATAGTAGTATGTATGTGTTACTCCCAACTTCCTAATTTATCCCTCCCCCTCCTTTCCCCTTTGGTAACCGTAAGTTTGTTTTCTTTGTCTGTGGGTCTGTTTCTGTTTTGTAAATATGTTCATTTGTATCTTTTTTTTTTTTTAGGTTCCACATATAAGTGATATCATATGGTATTTGTCTTTCTCTGTCTGGCTTACTTCACTTAGTATGATAATCTCTCTCTAGGTCCATCCATGTTGCTGCAAATGGCATTATTTCATTTCTTTTTCATGGCTGAATAATATTCCATTGTATATATGTACTACATCTTCTTTATCTGTTCATCTGTTTGTGGATATTTAGGTTGCTTCCGTGTCTTGGCTGTTGAAAATAGTGCTGCAGTGAACACTGGGATGCATATATCTTTCTGAATTATAGTTTAAGACTGGAAATCAACTTTACGTGGTTATCTGCAGAATTTCCTCTTGCCTGGAGATCTGTAAAACATCAGGTAGAATTTGCTATTTTAGTTTGTATAAGGCTGAAACAGAATGTATGGTAGTGGTTTTAATCTCTTTAGAGTCACAGTCTCTCCTCAGGAAAAAATGCACAAATGTGTATATACACTATATTTTGCATAGGGCTTACATTTCCAGTAATATCATAGAATGGATAGCCTGAAGAACTCTTCTTCAATAAAACTCTTTAAAATGATGCATCTTTTAGAAATGTATGGCTGAGCTGGCAAGAAAGGTCTTGCCAGCCCTTGGAAGCCAGGAATGAAACAAGAGCAGATAACCAAAGAAAGAGGTATGTGCCAAAGCAGCTAATGGTATCTTCTAATGTCTAGTGACCCAGAAAGTTTGCTCAGGACCTGAATTAATACTACCTGCATGGCCCATAAAATTCCAAGCCAAGTATCTAGTTTAAAGTGGCACCAAATGGACAATGTTTCTAGAAACCAGTCAGAATCATAAGCATATCCTTTCCAGAAGAATTAACTCTTAACCAAAGCCTTAAAGATTTGCCAAAGATAAAAGTTCTAGTAAAAGTAAACATACAGAAAAGTTATGAAACATGCAAGGGTGCAGCTAAAGCAACACTTAGAGGAAATTTTCTAGCTTTAAGTGCTTATAATAAAAAGGGAGAAAGTTTAAAAAATTGAGCCTATAAAGATTAGCTTCACAAAATGTTCAGAGATAAGGGGAAGGGAGAAGATGACTTGCTACAAGAACATAATTGTGGGTACAAGTACTGAATCAAATTATGAGCATTATCTATTATAACTGTAGCAGTAGAAGCTCCCTCTACTCACCAAAGAAACGCACAAGACAAATAACCAAACTCTGTAATGCCTTTCATGCATGTCATAGTAAAACACATAATTCATTTACTTGAATAACAAAAATTCCTGTTTCCACTTTTGGCCCTGCCAAAATGTAAATCTTAAAAAGTAGAAACAAAATATCAAACATTGCTCTTAGATCTCATTTTCATTTTTATAGTATTAGAGTGCTATTAATTGTCTAATTAAGGTCTTTTTCGAAAAATCATCAATGTTTGAAAAACATTTGGCATGTTAATTCTGTTATAACCGAATTGGGAACATATAAAGATACACTTTTTGATATTCAGTTTCTGTGTTATTTTGTATTTTATATCATATATGTTACAGTGTTCATGTTCCATAAGTGTTTCGAATATCTTTTAAATAATAATAGAAATACAGTAAATAACTTCCAAAGTGGTAGAGAGCACAGGACATATAAAAAGCACATATTAAAGTACCAAAAAATAATTAATAAGCACATCAAATTTAACTCTGCAGCTAAAAAACAAAGACTGTTAGACTGGAGAAATCTAGCTATATGCTGTTTATAACCACACACTTAAAACATGAAGACGCAAAGATTAAATGTAAAAAGGTGGGAAAAGCTATACCGGTAATGTACTAAGCAAAAGAAAGCTAGTATATTTTTTATAATGTCTGACAAATAGCTTTTAAGATAGAAAACATTACTAAATGTATAGAGAGTCTCTAAATGATAATTAGAAGGATCAATTCATCAGAAAAGATAGTGTCTAAACATATTACCAAGTGCTATAGCTTCAAAATATATATTAAAACAACAGTTGACAAAAATATGAGGAGAGATTGATAAATTCATCATCATAGTGGGTTAATTTAATATGCCTTTCCCAGGAAATGATAGTTCAAACAGACCAGAAATTCAGTAAAACTACAGAAAATTTGAACAGCACGGTTAGCAAGCTAGCTCTAATAACCAATAACTAAGTATAATACCCAGAAATGAAGATTACACAGTGTTCTCAAGTGTTTCTCAAGAGAAAACATATATAAAAATTGACTTTGTATTAAAGCATTAAGCATATTTCAAAAAGTCATTGGTATCATACAGGTCATGTTCTTGGGTCACAATACAGTTAAATGAGAATAAGTGCACAGACATTTTTAACTTAAGAAAAATTCAGTATGTTTAGAAATCTTAAATACCTTCTGTTACCCTCTCCCAGATTAGTGGCCAGATGAATGGCCTAAATCAGAATATACTTGATGTCATGTTTCCTTAATGCTTGAAGGTTGAGTGAGTTACCTATTTCCTCATGGCTGAGTTTACCTCTGTCATTGCCTTCCACACGAAATACCCCCTTACATAGGACTTTGGGTTTCTACCCCTGCTTCTTTCCTCATACTACCCGGGAGTACCTAACTCTGAAATATGATCCATGTTGACCTACAGGCTATTCACCAGAGAGCCAAGAATGGTTGAAAGCCTTTATTACAAAGATACCATCAAAAAGGAAACTACCTTGTCTAATAAAAGAAACTCAGATTACCAGAGATTAGCAGTAGAGGAATGATTCCCGGGTGGGGAGGACAGCTGGACCACGTGGATAGTCTCCATTTGGACATCCCCTTCCTCCTTACTAACCATGACTCCCTCTGCCCACTGACCTGGGTGCCGAGAGGACTTGTCATCACTTTGGTCCAAGTATGGTGCCCATAATCCTTTGCTTAGTACCTCAAGCACAACTGAGACTAGACTTTTGAACAGGACTTTACTTAAACCTTAGAGGGTAGCAAAAGGAAGAGCAACGGAGAGTAACAAAGCATCAAGAAGTGTCCTGCTTTCCACTGCTCCCAGATCCAGGCCCACCTAGGTTCTGACCTGTCCCCACACTGAGCATCACCCGGGCACCCACACCTCAACGTCTGCCCTTCAGAAGTCTAGACCTAAGAGCTTCTGGAAAGACACCTTGGCCTCCTTCTTTCATTTTGCACTTCCCATCTGAGGACTTGCCCCTTCCCAGAAAGAGTAACATTAGGAAGGTTCATTTCCTTTAGAGAAGCATATGCCTGTGTTTCACCCTGCAAGCCCCAGCACGAGAATTGTCTTGCCAGTGCACTACAGTGGCAGTATAATTGCTGCACACTAACAGAAGCCAGAGATCATTTGGGTATACATCTAGTAGGAGACCTAGTCTGCTCCTCTCCTGCCACATACATAGCACTGGCCCCTGAGGTGACTTAAAGCATTACATCACTTTGTGCTCTGCACCACTTCTAACCTTGCACAGGGTATTTTATTGCAAAGGACTCTTTGCAATCCTTAACTCAGGTGGGACCCCACCTTATACCCCATGCCCACACAAACTCCCTATTGACCAGGGATAGAAAGACTGAATCCTAGGCTCTTGTCACTTAGGTCATTGGGTGGGGAAATAGGCTTTACAATCCAGAGTCTTACTTTAAGCACCATGGGGAGAGCATCTCGGCCCTTTGCTATATGGACCTGCTGGAATTCCATTTCTGTCCTGCCTTGAAGGAGGGCCAAGGGGACAGATACATGTATAGAGATGTAAATCCTGTATGTTCTCCTGTTCTCCCGAGACCCTCAGGAGGCAGCCTAGCGCTTGCCTGCCCTTTTTGTACTGGATCCCTCCTTTCAACCATTCTTCTCACCTTGAGTTGTTTTCCTCAGCTTTCTAGCTACTGGTCTTGCAGTTGATCTCTCGTGTCAGGCCTTCTCTAGCCTTTCGGAATTTGACTTCATCTCAGACTCAGTACCTTAATTTAAACCCCCAGATTCAGCTCCTCATATTCTCTTAGCCCATTGGTTATGCTTTTCCCCATTTCGTTCACTTCAACAAACTGAACCCTGAAGTACCGTGTTTCAAAGGGATGGCCTTCCTAAATATCGAATACTGTACTGTAAGAGGCAACTCACACTTATTCAATAATTAGGAAAATTTAATCTGTTAGCTGTTAGAAATATATGCCCACATGTAGGTTAAAAATAAGATTTATGGGAATTCCCTGGTAGTCCAGTGGTTAGGACTCGGTTCTCTCACTGCCAGGGCCCCGGGTTCGATCCCTGGTTGGGGAAGTAAGATCCTGCAAGCCATGTAGTGTGGCCAAAACAAGAAAACAAACAAAAAACAAAAAAGCAAAACAAAAAAAACTATGTGCAACATTTAATTTAATCAAAAATTAAATTGTTTTTAAAATCTGTTCCTTGTATTCTAGAAGAGAACCCCTGATAACTCTAACATAGATTTTGAAAAAGAAAAATTCCACTTCAGGGCCGTTTTCTACTTGGATACATTTCTGGGTTTTGTCTCTGACATCTTTATGATGCCCGGTGCTTCGAATACTATTCCTCCTACACTCCTCTGTAAAATCATTTCTAATCCTGGTTTTGAAACACTGATGTTTCCTCTTGCAGTCGCTTATGTCAGAGGGCATTCTGACCTCAGGCAAATACCAGGCAACCCAAGTACTTGATCTCAGACAAATCCTATTTTCATAGCCTGGCCCTTGATAATGAACCTGGGAAGAGAAATGGAGAATTCTGTAGAACCATCAGCTCATAAGGAGGTGCATGTCTTCTCCATTCATCTGGGGCATTGGTGAGTGAACAGTTTTAACTGTCCTTGTTGTATGGTCATTTTTTACTGAATCGTACCTTGACTCAAAAAATCCAAGTAACTGAATAGTCATGCGAAGCCTCTGGCATCGAAGTGGGCTTCTGGGATGCTTGCCAATGAGTTCCTGTTTTGAGGACACAGAATCGAAATGGAAAGATTAAGTGGAGACACAGCCCCACCCCTCTAAGTCTTATTCCTATGTTCCATTCAAATCTTGCTAGCCTGATTCCTGTGGGGTCTGGGCTTTGGAAATTCTCTTTTTTTCATGAATGTCTCAGTGCACCTTGTTAAACCAAATTTGGACTATGGCCTGTTCATCTGCTTCCAGCTCTGCTGATTGGTTCCAGTTTCCTTGCTCATTAAAGCCAAGATAATCTGGCACCCACCACTCAGGCATCCTCAAGTATCTGGCACCAAGGTAAACCTGGAAGCCAGCTAAGAAGCCTCAGTGATCCAACACACTCATTGCGTGATGAGAGGCAGTTGTGGTCCCAGAAAGAGCACTGGAATAGGAGCAGAGCTGGGTTCTTGTCTCATCTTTGCCTCTACTGCATCATGTAAGTTTGGGCATGTCTGTGATTTCTCTGAAAATCTCTTTCCCCAGCTATATATGTGTTTGGACTAGACAGTTTCTCAGGTGTCTGGCAGTTCCAAAATACTGAGTATATGAAAAGCTAAGGGAGCAAAGCTCCATTTGTGCCTATTGTTGCAAAAACACAACCTAGCTTTAAAGGTATTAGCAATAAATGCCTAAAGTTGCATATGCTCCTGATGCTTTTCCACAAAAGTAGATAGTGTGACAACAAAATAAGAAGAGCACAGCCCATATTCTGGAGGTAAGAATTAACCTCTCTAGGCCTCACATTTCCCACCCTGTAAAACAGGGATAATAACGGCTGATTTTAAATTGCCTGGAAGATTAAATGAGATAATCCTTGGTACTTAGAACTGGGCCAGACAAAAAGTAAGTGCTCACTAAAAATTATTATTAATATAAAAATGGAAAGATTAAAATTGATACGGAATTTTAGTAAGCTTATGCTGAAGTGATAAATATTTAATTGCTGTTCAAAAGTCAAAGTGGGAACAGAATAGAGAATCCAGAAACGGACCCACACGTGTATGATCACCTGGTTTCCAACAAAGGTGTCACTGCAGTGTAGTAAGGAAAGGAGGGGTTTGTCACTGGTGCTGGATCAATTGAATATCCATATGGAAAAAAAACATGAACTTTGACTCCTACTTCACGCCATACATAGAAATCAGTTGCATGTGGCTCATAGTGTGAAAGGTAAAACATTAATACTTCCAGACGTGTTAACACTTCTCTAGAACATAACATAGAAAAATAAACTCATGACCTTAGCAAAGATTTCTTAAGTGGGACACAAAAAGCATTAACCTTAAAGGAAAAGAGTGATAAATTATATTTCATTAAATTTAAGAACTGTTCATCGAAAGACACCATTAAGATAGTGAAAAGGCAAGTCATAGAGAAAGAGAAGATATTTGTTTTATATATATATATATCTCCAGCAAAAGACTCTTATTGAGAATATGTAGAGCTGAACAAGCACTTTACTAAAGAAGATAGCCAACTGCCAAAAACATATGAAAAATGCTTAATATCATTAGTCCACAGGGAAAATGGAAATTAAAACCACAATAAGATATTGCTATGTTCCTATAAGAATAGCTAAAAAATTTTTAAATTGACAATACCAAATGTAGTGGGGATATGGACCAATTAGAACTCTCATACACTGAGTAAGGGAAAAGTCAGGTACATCTACTTTGAAAAACTGTTGTACAGTATGTAATAGAGCTGAATAGATTCATACTCCATGACCCAGCAGTTTCATTCTTAGATGAATACCCAACAGAAAGGAGTACATATGTAGAAGAATGCTCATAACAGCATTATTCATAATAGGGAAAACTAAAAACAACCCAAGTCTCTATCAACAACAAAATGGATAAATTGTGCTATACTCTTACAGTGGAATACTCCACAGCAATGGTACAGAGTAAATTCAGACGCAACATGGATGAATCTCAAAAACACATTGAGCGGGCTTCTCTGGTGGCGCACTGGTTGGGAGTCTGCCTGCCGATGCAGGGGACACGGGTTCGTGCCCCGGTCCGGGAAGATCCCACATGCTGCGGAGTGGCTGGGCCCGTGAGCCATGGCCACTGAGCCTGCGCGTCCGGAGCCTGTGCTCCGCAACGGGAGAGGCCACAATAGTGAGAGGCCTGCGTACCGCAAAAAAAAAAAAAAACATTGAGCAAAAGAAGCCAGATACACACACACAAAATACATACTGTACTAATCCATTTATGTAAAGTGCAAAGAGAGGCAGAACTGACCTATGGTTACAGATTACAGAGGTCAGAAAAAGCAGTTATCTTTGGTGAGTATAGAGACTGAGGAGGCACAAGAGAAGCTTCTGGAATTCTGATTATGTTCTATTTCTTGAACTGGTGGGGGAGGGGGTGTTCACTTTATAAAAATTCACTGAACTGCATGCTTAAGGTTTGTATACTTTATGTATTTTATGCCTCAAAAAAAAAGTTTATTTTAAAGAGCGAAGGAGTACCCCAAAAGTGGAAACAAGCCAAATGTCTATGAAATATATTCAGCCATGGAAAGAAATGAAGTACTGATGCAGGCTACAACATGAAGGAACCTGGAAAACATTATGCTAGGTGAAAGACAATCACAAAAGACTGTACACGTATCATAAGATTCCATTCAAATGAGGTGTCCAGAATAGACACATCTACACAGACAGAAAATAGATTAGTGGTTGCCTGTGGTTAGGAAGGTTGGGGAGAAATAGGGAGTGACTACAAACAGATATGGAGTTTCTCTTAGGGTGATGAAATGTTCTAAAATTGATTATGGTGTTGGTTGTGCAACTCTGAATACACTAAAAACCATTGGATTGTACACTTTGAGTGAATTGTATATGAATGAAATCTCAAGCTGCTATGAAACCAAAAGCCAAGGGATACTGATAACTGTGGAATGATAAAAACCCCATAGGAAAAGGCTGTACCGTGTGGCCCTATGGCATGATGGTTAAGAACACTGATACGGGAGTCCAACAATGCTCTAATCCTAGCTCTGATGTTTACTGTGTGACATTGGGCAAATTGTCTAACCTCTCTGAGCCTGAATGTTTTCATCTGTAAAATATGAATATTAATAGTACATACTCCATAAAACTTATGTGAAGCTGATTCATTTAATCAAGAAATAGTTTAATATCTTCCATTTGCCAGGTCTAATCAGTGATAACTGTTGTTATAATTGGCCAGGAGGTTTTGCATCTGAAGAGTCTACTCCATTTTAGTGATGGAGGTGACAAGTGAATTTGAGAGTGTGTCCTGAGGACGGGACATCTTTGCCCTACTGTACCACACCAGCATCTACTGCAAAATGCAAAAGAAATGTTCATTTTAGTGCCACTAAGTTATTAATATTGAATTATATACTGCTATTAAGAAAAGGAAGTATGTAATACATTTATAGAGGATTTCCATCCAGAAGTACTAAAACTATGAACAATTGATGATTAAAGGATTGGCATTTAGTTAACTAGAAGATTTAGCAGTTCAGGATATTTTATATGAAAACTGAGTCATAACCGCAATTGATACATGGATAATTTAAAAATAGAAAGTGACCGTTTGTTACAGGAGTGTGTGACAGGGTTTTTATTTCGGTGAATATGTATTGTTCCCATACATGGTCTTAAAATGTGTGTTCTGCAAAGTCACCGTATAATCCTTTTTAAATGTTACATTGAGAGTGCTCATAGCCTACAGGAGTTGAGAAAGAAGCAATTATAAGTTAGTCAAGTACCTGGCACTAAGGGGCAGGCACATCCCATAAAGTAAGGGTTAAGAGCTTAGTTTTGGGAGTCTGACCTGCCTGGGCCTCAGTTTCCTCATCTGTAGAAAGAAATCTGTGTCATAGTATTGGGAGCATAGAGTGAATTAACACAGATGAAGTGCTCTAACAAGCAGGCAGTTGGTATGCTATTGTTGTGGGAGAACCAGTATGGTGGATTCATATCATGAATGTGCATAAGTTATAGATATAATTTTTGCTTAACTTTTGTGAAGCTTTAGGGAATTAGAAAAGTTTCTCCTTAATGCAAAGAGATTAATTAATGAAACTGAGTAATTAGATCCCAAAAGAGCTGATTAGGTATGGTGAAAAAATAACAAACCCAAACAGACTTGCCCAGAATGAGAGGAAAGCCACTAAGGGGTTCTGTCACCAGGATATAAAGCTTTTAGAAGCTTTTACATCTCAGAATTCAAGGTAACTATGAAAGTTGCTTTAATTTTAGCTGAAAGGGAGTTTGGGATTGGATTAAGCAGTTGTTCATAAGTTAACATTTTGTGAATAGGCATTTAAATACGCATAGATGTTTATATTTGAAAACTGTACATCTCTTTTAAATTTGGCTTTTAAGAGTCTAGTAATTGTTTTGTTAATAGAGAGGCTTTTTAAAAATAGAGAAATCCACAGTTGAGTGTGAAAACATGCTGAAATTTGGTTTTCAAACTTACATCTTTGGGAAGCCAGTCTGCTGGAATCCTGCAAGCCTCGCTGCGCTCCTGCAGGCAAGAGAAATAGGTTCCTCATGGTGACCATACGCACTGAACCTCTAAAGTGGTGGCAGAAGCCTCAGGCTGCTACAAACTGGAGTCACATTTCTGGCATGGAAATAGTGGTTTCCTATTCAGCAGACGTGGGGTATGACCAGTTCCTGCTACTTCATTTACTGAGCTCACCTTCATAGAACTTGCCTGCAAAGTGCTGAGCTGCCGTTATCCTCCGGGACAGGTGGCCGATGAGCTGCTACCTGCTCTTTGCTGCCTACTGCCTGGGGTGGCCAGTGGTGCTTTTCTCTTGCTGTGTGGTGGGGCATCAGGGATAGGGTGGGTGCTGAGGGGGAACACAGCACTTTGTTGGTGTTTCTTTATTTTAAAAAACCCAAAACAGTGAAACAAGTAACCCATTTATGATATAAAAATTAGAATTTATATATAAGCAGAAAGAGAAAGTTATAATCCTACCACTCAGAGAAAACCATTGTTACCATCTTGATATATTTCTTTCCAGTCATTTTTAAGCCAGTTTACATTTTTTATTTTATACTTTTTATCTTTATTCCTTTTCCAGCCTTTGAAAGCTGGAAACATTACAAATGTGTATGATGTAGAAAGGAACAGTCCCCATATCCTCAGCCTCCAGAGATCATCACTGGGGACATTTTAATTCTGTTCTTCGTAAGTGGTGACCCTCTCCTGCCTCTGTTGGCTTGTCTTTCTTTTAAAACTTGTAGCTAGTTTTACTTAACTGGATTTTTACTTTTTCAACTTTTTTCTTTCCTGACTTCAACCTCTACAAACCTTTTTTTTTTTAATTTTTGGATAGAGAATGTTGAACGTGCACAAAAGCAGACAGAACAGTATAATGAAACCCCGTGTTTCCCTCTTGCAGCCCCGTCAACCCTGAAGCCATGGCCAGTCCACCCCAATCACATCCCACGTACCCCACGCCCCACTCCCAGCCCTTACGTGGACCTGCTAACTTCGTAACTGCCTTCGAAGGTCCTTCTCGGCCCTTCTGACTTCACTCTCTTTTGGCAATGAGGAGGGATCAAACGCCTGCCCTCCTGCACTCAGAACTTCTCATGAGCCGGTGCTCGGCTCCCTGTCGCAGGTCTGACCGGCTGACCTGGGCTTTCCCCGCTCCTGGAAGTTCCCAGACGTTGGGTGTGCCAGCCTCACATGTTCAGCTCCTCATTCCTTTCCTGTTAATGAAGGAGGCCATCGCTCACATCATTTGGAAGGGGAAAAGTGGAATTTACTACCTGGGTGTTCCTCTTCCATGCTGTTCATATAAATTTAAACTTAGATTCCTGAGAATTAGATTGAACATGACAAAAATTGCTGTGTGGGCAGTTTAGTTGAGTACTTGCAGATTGATAGAGCCCTTTGTAATAATGAAGGAAAAAGGTTCTCTAAGCTGCTTGGTTCCAGAAGGTGAGGTCACCAGTTAAGGAGTTTGTAACTAACGCTCCTCATTAACCCTTTGCTGGGTGGCAAAAAGAAAATACAAAAAAAAACCAGTCCACAGGCTCTTCAAATCCTGGCCTCAGGAGAACCTAAGAAATCATCTTGTACAACCCCCTTCTCAAGCCTGGGGACCTTACAATGCTCAGATTTACTTGTCCCAGAATTTCTTACATTGACCCCTTTTAAGCTTTTGAAATATTCTCAAACCATCACCACGTCATGGCCATGGACTTCTGCCATGGCTTGCTGTACCAGTGGTCAACTTTTGCATTTGATTACATAACCAAATACCACACAGAACTGGAAGACATCAGAGTTTGAGGTGTCCCTCTTACCTGGCAGTCCAATCAGTGTTTCCACCAAAGTCAAAGGGAATTTGCTTACCCCAACTAAAAGATGGAGTTTGTTGTGTGACCACAAGGTGATCCAAGCCCAATTGCTTCTCAGCGATGGAGTCTGTCTCTAAAATTCAGTGGGATCAAAATAAGGTCAGGACCTGCATTCTGGCTGGATGTGGTGCCCTACATGAGGCCCCTCCTTGCTGGGGATGTCTGGACAGCAGGAAGTCCCTTGCTCTCAGTCCTCTTGGTTGTATTACCCTTTCTGAGCTCTCAGAACGCTGTTTTCTCACTCTTTTAAGACTCACGTTGTTGGGAAAACTGGCCACAAGGTCAAGAGGGTGACCCAAGCAAGAGCAGCATGTTCCCGTCATGCAGACTGGATAGAAAGCAGTCTGTGGGTCAGGCAGCCCAATATCTGTTGCATGTGTCAGTGTGTCTAGTAGGTCATGCTTCTTTTCATCATCTACCTTTGTTTACCAAACGTATTACATCACTGAAGGATTGCTTGACTTGGTTTGCCTGTCGGTGCCATTCCTGAGAGATCGTGGTCTTCTTCAGGCTGTTTTCAGTCCAGTGTGACCTCGGGTGCATTCGTAGAACCATGGTATGCAGGATGAGGCACTGACAGCATGAGGAAGTGAATGTGGTATATTCAGCTAATGTCATTTCTCTGCTTAAAACTCCCCAGTGGTTTCCCACTGTACTTGAAATAAAATCTAAATGCTTCGTCCAGGCCCATCAGGGCATCTCTTGTTGGGCCACCATCTACCTCACTAGCCTCTTAGCTTCCAGTTCTCTCCTTTCCAATCTTCTGTTCCTTAGATGCACCCAGCTTGCTCCTACCTTCAAACCTCTGCTCTGGTTGTTCTCCTGCCCGGGATGCTCTCCCCCATGTCATCATGTGACATCCTTTTTGTATACACAGGTCTCAGTCTATTTCCTCAGAGAGACCTTTCCAAACTAAATCCGAGGTAGGTCCCAGGCATTCTCATCACCTCACCTGTTTTATGTTTTTTTAAAAAAAATTTTTTTTATTATTATTATTTGTTAATATTTATTTATTTGCCTGCATCGGGTCTTAGTTGCAGCACATGGGATCTTTGTTGCAGCATGCGGGATCTTTTGTTGTGGCACGCGGGCTCTTCGTTGCAGCATGTGGGCTTCCCTCTAGTTGTGGCACGTGGGCTCAGTAGTTGCGGCACACTGGCTCTCCGGTTGTAGGGCATGGGCTTAGTTGCTCCACGGCACGTGGGATCTTAGTTCCCCGACCAGGGATCGAACCTGCGTCCCCTGCATTGGAAGGCAGATGCTTAACCACTGGACCACCAGGGAAGTCCCCTAACCCTGTTTTATTTTCTTCAAAGTCCTTTCTACTATGGTAAGTAATCTTATCATTTATTTGTTTGCTTATTGTCTTTCTCTCCCCACGAGAATGTAAGCTCCACAGGAGAAGGGAGCTTGTCAGTCTTGTTTACTTGTATGTCTCCAGGGCCTAGAAAAAAAAGTACCTGCCACATAGTAGGAGCCTAATAAGTATGTGTTGAGTGGCTAATTGAGTGAATGTAGGTGGTTATTAGGAGCATGTTTGGGAGGAGGATGTTGAGGATTACGATAGTGACTCACAGCCAAGCCACATGGCTACTTAGCCCGAAGGAGAGAAGATCCAGGGGGCTACGTGCTAACTATGTAAACATTCAAAGCTGGTGCTATCCCCAAAGTAGAGCCTGCCCTGCTGGAAGAGATCTGCCACTTCACTCATTTCTCGAAGCCAGACTGCTATCCCCTGAGGAGATGGGCTTGTTCTGGGCGGCCCCATGGGGTAGAACTGGGCCACCAAGTGGGAACTCTAGGAAGCTGTGTTTTGGCTCTACGGGGGAGACTTTTTTTTACATTGTCGTTGCTGTCTGAGGGTGGAGTGGACTATACTAGCGAGTAGTGGTTTCTCAGGCACGTCAGGTGTGCAAGCGAAAGTTGGACACACTCTGGGAAGACCCGGTGTGGGGAGGTATGGGGATCTAGCTCTACGGTTAGACCAGGCAGGGTTTACAAGCCCTTTCAACCGGAGTGGCAACAAATCTACCCTATGTTTTTACTTTCTTATTCATTCAGTAAATGTCATATACCAGCTGTGCGCTCAGGCTTTCCGCCGCCCTTCATGCTTCCCCCTTACGGGGGGTGGGGAGGGGGTACCTACCTCAGGGCCCCCTTGCAGTGAGCGGTGGGGGGTTGGGGTCGGGGGAGGGCTGCAGGGAGGGTGTCAGACGCCGTAGGAAGACACAGAAGTCGGGAGGGGGGAGCCTGGTCTAGGTCATCGGGGAAAGCCTGCCAGAGGGCGTGGGCTTTACACAGTGGTCTGCAGAACTGGTGGAGGTCGTCAGGAAGAGAATCGGGGAAAAACACCCTGAGGGAGAAGAGTGTGGAGCCTGATGGGTTTGAGCAGCTTAAGAAGTTCTGTTACAGTTTCTGGCACTTAAGGGCTTGGGGCCAGGAAAGTTGAACGTGCCCAGGGCAGACCCACATGGTAAAGAATTTTGTCATTACTTCTTTGTGAAGCAGTGATAGAGCACAGTGTGCGGGGTGGGGGGGGGGGGGGGCGCGGCGGCGGCGGTGGGAGAAACAAGCCGGAGGGGCTGGAACGGTGGCAGAAGCCAGCCCAGTAAGGCCTTGGAAGCCGGGTCTGCGCTGCGTGCCCGGGGCAGTGAGGGCCCCGCAGGGTTTAAGCAGTGGAGTGACACGGGGACTTGTATTTTGGAGAGAGCACTACCCTCAGTGTGGAAAACGGGTTTGAGAAATGGCGGGAGAGCCACACACAGGTTGTTAGATGGTCCTTGAAAGAAGCAGTGGTGGCCCTGACTAAAGTGGTGATTGGGAAGAAGAGAGATGAGCAGATTTCAGAGATGTTTGGGAGGGGAGTTCAGTGATGGATCGACACAGGCCAAGACAAACCTGGGGTGTTTCAGTTTGGGGCAGTTGCGGCGCCTTTTTTGGTTTAGTGGAGGTGATCCCATTTCCTGGGACGGAGAACACAGGGAGAGAAATGGTTTTGCTGGAGGTGGGGACTTTTGGAGGCGTGAGGCTGAGGTGCCTAGGGGACAGCTAAGTGGCAGTTCCCAGTAGACCCTTGTGTACGTCAGTCTGGAGCTCAGAGAGGTCTGGGCCGACGGCACCGACTGAGGAGCCTAAAGCAGAGAGTTGCTGCCTGAACTCCTGGGAGTGGATGAGAGCCCAGGGGAAAGGGTAGGGTGGAAGAGAAGGCAGCCGGGCATGCCAGCATGTAAGGAGCAAGGAGAGGAAGAGGAGCCTGGGAGGGGGCAGGCACCCAGAGTGGGGCCTGGAGCCAGAGGAGGGAGAAATCGCCGGGCCCCAGATGCCCTCTGAAGGTCAGGCCAAGACACGCCTGAAAAGGTTTGGACATTAGGGACCTGGACAGAAGCAATTATTTTTTGCTTTTGCTAAATGAGGTATATTTAGCAACGTTGTTCCCCTATATTCTGGATTAAAAGGGGTGCCCCTACTGGGTCAAGAAGAGCCTCTGTCACCACAGTCCAATCTCAGCAGTGGGTAAAGGTGAACTCAAGTGACCGAAGTCTGGAAGGCCCTGGTCTCACTCCTGGTAAGGGAAGCGTGATACTTTCCCACCTGTAATAGCCTTGACCCTTTCAGGTACTTAGGACAGTCACTCTACCACCAGGTAGAGATGACTGTAAACTAGAAATGTAGAAAGGAATTGTTAGATCTTAAGGAGTTATAATTAAATAGAACTAGAGTTGACGGCTTAGTGGTTGTTCTGTAATGAGTCCCTGTTACGAGTGGCTAAAGAGATTGGCAGTGGGAACCAGGATGTGGCTGGGAACAGGGCTGGGAGAAGTCTCTGACAGGACTTCTGAATTCATAGCCAAGAATGTGGCTTCTATTGAATCATAAAAGATAGGGAGGGATTTCTAGCTGTGACCCACTGAGATGAAGAATTGGGTTGTATTATCTTGTCCTGGAGTTACCATGACAGTGGTTGGGGGGCAGGGGGTGGTAATAAAAGGAACAGAGGCTCTGAGTCTGACCTGGTTTTGAATCCAGGGTTTATTGCATACTAGCGAGGTAACCTTGGACAAGTGACATGGAGCCTCTCTGAGCCTCAGATGATTCCTTTGTGAAACACGGTTTATATGGCTCTTGTCAAAGGTACATTAATGTGTGTGGAGCCCCTGGCACAAAGAGATATTAAATAAATGGTCACTACTGCTATCCTTATCATTTTTATCATCATTATTGTCAAAATTACGTTCATGTAGTTGTTGTAGATTACAAAACACTTTCACATGTTCTCACTGAAGTAAAAACAGATTTCAGCTCAACTTGCTCCCGCAGAATGAGGTTTTGCACCCTTCCTCTGTCATAGCACTGGTAATACCATATTATCACCACACTGGTGTATCTGCCAACCCCATTAGACTGTGAGTGCCTTAAACAGAGGGGTCCTCTTATGGATGCCCAGTGCTAGAGTAATCTAGTGGTTCCGTTTCCACGCATCGTGGATCCACGTAAGGAAGCACTTTCTCACGAACAGAGCCCTTCAGAAGTAGAGCAAGTAGCTTCAAGATGTGAGCTCTCCCCGACCCCTCGCCGGGGGTATGTCAGGGGCCACCTGGCAGGGACATAGTTGAAATGGGGCTGAGCTGATTGGAAGGCTGGCTTAGAAGAGATGGTTCTTAAGCCCCTATTTACATCCTATTAGTGCTTTAATTGGATGAAGCAGTTCTGGTGTCCACTCAAGTTCATTCACAGGAGCATTTGCGGACTTCCCTGGTGGCGCAGGGGACACGGGATCAATCCCTGGTCTGGGAAGATCCCACATGCCGCGGAGCAACTAAGCCCGTGCGCCACAACTACTGAGCCTGCGCTCTAGAGCCCGTGAGCCACAGCTACTGAGCCCACGCGCCGCAACTGCTGAAGCTTGTGTGCTCTAGGGCCCGCGTGCCGCAACTACTGAGCCCGCATGCTGCAACTAAAGCCCTTGCGCCTAGAGCCTGTGCTCTGCGATAAGAGAAGCCCCCGCAATGAGAAGTCTGCGTACTGCAATGACGAGCAGCCCCCTCTCACCGCAACTAGAGAAAGCCTGCGTGCAGCAACAAAGACCCAACGTGGCCAAGAAAATTAATTAATTAAAAAAAAAGAAAGAAAAAAAAGAGGAACATTTGCATGTATTTAAGTTTGTGGGCCCTGTGCACAGTGAGCCAGACATGGCCGGCCTTGAGGACTCTTCCTTCCTGTGCTTCCCCAGCCCTTCAGAACTCACAGGACTCACCTTAACCCCAGTAGATGAATATTTTTTAATGTAAATGTTCGAAGTATAATTTTCTATGGCAGACACAGCGCATTTCAAACATCAAACGGGTCCTGGGTGTTTTGGCAGCGTTGACTACATAACCTTTTGGATTTATATTTTCTCTTTCATAGAATAAAAACTTCAGTGCCGCTACCTCAGGAGTTCCGCAAGTTCACATTATGTAAATATATGTAATAAAATATTTACTTAGGGTTTCCATAAAAAAGGTCCGAAGGAGAGAATAAGAGAGCTTCTCTTTGCTGGTTTTAGAGGCTCTTCTGGGAATTCTGAAATTTAAGCCTCTCAAATATGTTTGGATTGGCCCCCTTCATGTTTTATCTCCTGTAATGAACTCTTTGTCAGTTTGTCAATTTTGACTAAGGACAGAAAGTTCATGTATAGTAACAACACACAGACTGAATCTAAAATTATGGTTTATATCATGATGTAATAATCCTTCTCTTGTCCTTTGGTCACTATTTACCTGTTGGGCTCGTGCATGATAATCCTGACTTCAGAAGAAGACACTTTGTTTTACCTTCTCCAAGTGTTGGCTTTAGATACTTGTAATATCAAAACTGGGAGTTGTTGAGCCGTCTGAGACGCTTGGCCGAATTCTGTTAGGGTTGAGTTCCTCGATCATTGCGGGGCAGGTTTCACTGCTCCCAGTGACCCAGCAACACAGCTGCATGGCTCACATGATGAGGCAGCTGAACTTTGAGCCACGCTGGTTTTCCTCAGCTTTCCAGACAGCCCTCTCCTCTGTGGGAAATAAGTCTATTCTGTTATCCCATAGCAGCCAGTATTTCTTAGATGGACTTGGGTTTTCCCTAATGTATTAGTGTTACAGGACTGGGTGGAGAAACCCAGTGCTGCCCTGTAGGAGTGTGAGACAGATGAGAGTGGGGAATCTTAAATTCTTTTCCATCCCTGAACCTTTTATTTTAACCGCCCCAAGTTTAAACATTTTTCCATTTTAAAAACAGGGAAGAATCATCTCCCAGTGAAGAAGGAATAGGAGGACAATAAATGGCTACAAAATTTGAGGCTAAAATGTGAGATACCTTAAGACTGATTATCCAGGTAACCAGAGGAAAGAGTGGTGACGTGTCAGTAACTCTTTCTGAGTCAACTTGGGAATCAGTCAGGATTCTTTTAGTGAGAATTCAAGTTCAGCTGGATCCTGGAGTTCAAATGAGGTCATCATGATCCTCCCTTTATTTCTTAGACCTATTATTTTCTATATTCGCATGATTATGTGGCAAAAATGTTTCCTTGGCAGCTCCAGACTTATTGTCTAGGGTCCTGGGAGAGAGACCCTCTTTTCTGAAGCCTGTATCAATCCCTGAAAACAGGCTCAGAATAGATCTCTTGATACTTGAGTCACATGCCTGTGCCTAGACCAATCACTATGAACAGGAATGGAGTATAACGGAATTCCATCAAGCACATACTTAAATTGTCAGCAGGTTCACCTTTGTGCTTGTGTCATCAGTGTGCTTCTGTCTGCCCATTATGCTTCCCCTCTGCAAACTATATGCCATTTCACATGTGTACTCTTTTCCATATTCTGTCCATTATATGCATTTTTGTGTGCATATAATCACATATACTCCATCTGATAGATGATTGATGGGATGTTCAAGAGGAAATCTTAAATGTATAACCTAACCAGCCCCCAAGCCCACTTTAGGTATGATTCTACCAGCCTGAGTCATCTGACCATGTCTCTGGTAGAACTCAGAGAGAAGACGGGGTCTGTTGAAAAAACAACTCCACCAGGGAGGGAAAGGGCAATTCTAAAATGGAAAAAAAGTAGGTCTTTTACCACAGTAGGCAAACAAATTGTTGATTCGTTCACTCAACAAACATTGAGTGCCTATGGTGTGTCAGGCATTCTTCTAGGCACTGGGCCTACAACAGTGGACTTGACACAAAAGGCCCTGCCTTACTGGAGCCTGCACTGTAGGGGCAGACAGTAAACACATGAGCCAATAAAGATGTGCTGTGATATCTGATAGTGATGAAAGCTCTGAAGAGAAGACGACGAGAAGCATCTTCAGTTATGGGTTAGGTGCTTCAGCAGAGGGCAGAGAATCTCTTCTTGTCCTGGGATTCTCTTTCAGTTGACCCTTATAAGGTAGGAAGGATTTTGATGGGCAGATCCTGTTGTGATTATTATCCCAAGCGTAAGAAAAAGCATGAGCCAAGCAAGCATCTGAATGGGATGAGGTAAGGTACGTTCTGGGAATGGAAAGCAGTTTCCCATGACAGCTGCATGGAGAGGATGTGGAGGATGAGCCATAAGGCTGGCGAGGTGGACTGAGGCGAGCCCGGGCAAGGGCACGAGTAACAGGCTAAGGAGCGACATCAGCAGACCCATGGGTACGAGAGGGGTGTTAGCAACAGTGTGGAGGGCTAGGTGGGAGGGGGTGGAATCAAGGTAGGAAGGCCAGCCATGGGGCCGAGGAAAGGCTGTGGCCGGGGTAGACAGGAAGGGCAGTGCTTTCAGGGGCAGGGGCTGCAGGATTTAGGCATTAACTCCTTCTAGTGAGCTGTACGGATTTGTTCGTCATCCAAAATGAGTCTTCTTTTACAAGTCTACTGATGTTTACTCAAAGACAAGAAGCCTTTAGAAATGGTAAACATTTGTAAAAATGGTTAATGTGATAAATGATTAATGGGATAAAAATGGTTAATGGTTAATGGGATAAAAATCTCATCATCTGTTGGCAGTACAATGAGGAAAGTAAATATAGCGCACACCGCAGTGGGTAGGTGGCGCACCGGGCCAGCCTGAAAATGGCAGCCTGTACTCCAAGCCCTGTGACCTCTGGGAGGGACATGCCTTCTCCGGATGGATTCCCAGGAGGGATTGCCCTTGCCTTCCATTCCAGGCTGATCAACCTTCTTGTGCATCTACAGGCAACTTTGAAGTGGGAGTTCACATCGCTGACGTCAGTTACTTTGTTCCTGAGGGATCCAGTCTGGATAAAGTGGCTGCTGAGAGAGCTACAAGTGTCTACTTGGTTCAGAAGGTAAAAATCAGTTTCCAGTTTCTTGGATTGAAAGATGTGCTTCTATTTAATCATCTTCCTTTGTTTGTTTGTTTGTTTCTCCTTAAAAACATCCATGAGGGACAGCAATCTTGTCTGAACATCTTTTCTCACATCTAATGAGATCTTTAAAAAATGGTTTTCCCCGGAAAAGTGTTTGCCCTCGGTTATTGTATGTTTTCCCGTTAGGCCCTTGTATGTCCAAGAGGAGCCAGACTGAGGCGTTCTCAAGGCAGGACACAGGCACTCATCTCAGGCCTTCAGACTGGCCCTGCCATGTAAGTAGCTCAGACAACTGGTCAGCTTCAGAAAGAAACGAGGAACTTTCAAACTGCTGTTCCAAAGTGGGGCTCAGCAAAGTCGGCCCACACCGGCCACAGCTTTTGTAAAGTCTTACTGCCATACAGTCACACCCGTTCATTTACGTAATGTCTGAGGTGACGTCACACTACTGTAGGAGAATGGAATGAAAATTTACTAGTGGCCTTTTAAGAAAAAGTTTCAAACTCTGGTGTAAAGAGTGGGGGCTGATCTGCTCTTGACCTGCCCTTTACAAGGTAACCTGGTACATCCCAGAGGTGCAGAAGCAAAGGGAGCCAAGTCTGGGCTTTTCCTCTTAGTCCTGATGTTGCCTCTCTTGGTAAGTCACCGAGTCTCTCTAGACCTCCTTTGACAAGTACTTAATGATGAGCGCCAGGCACTGCCCTAGGCCTGGTGGTGAATAAAAGACCACACCTGAGTTATTCCCCCACTGAAGCTCATGAATTCCTCTCCAGGCTTCTCCCGCCTCCATTTGACAGTCTGTTCATCTGCTCATTTGGCTCATCTTACATCACTGACTGTATCATGACTTTCACCTCCTAACTTCCTTGAACCCGGTGATCCAGTTTTGGATTGCTGCATACAACTGGCTTGACGCTTCCCTCCTCCCATGCCCTTGGACATGACTTCTGATGTTTGCACTTTGACTGCACTTAGGTGAGGGCTGTATCCCCTCCGTCTACCCACGTATCCCATGGCCTTCTGGCAGCTGGGAGCCCTCCACCTGGCCCCGTCTCTCAGGGGCGAGAAAGCAGCCCAGGTGCCAAACCTGCTCCATTCTGGGAACTTCCAAACGTCATCACCTAGAGAAAGGAGACAGCTACCCAGTCTCCCTCCACTGCCTGCTCTGATTGGCAGCTCCCACTGCCAGCACGCCTGTGTGCCCACACAGCTGGCAGAGGAAAAGCCAGGCTCTGAGCACTGCCCTCACTCGCAGCATGTCCTGGGAGGCCACTGTACTTTGGGGTCCTCCCTCTCTAACTTCTGGGAAAATTCAGCCTGCTGCCTGCTCCGGATGGAAGTATCTCGTGGGGTGCCAGGCTGTAGGTTTGAGAACACCAGCAGCATAGGGATCCTGGAGAGGCCCTGGAAAGGCGGTTCTCCGAGCCCCTGACCTTTATGAACCTGCAGATCTTGGCACAGCACTGAGACACATCTGCAGGACAGCATTCCCCTGCTCTTAGTTATCGCTGGCCTCTCTTCACTTCCACCCCTTCCAGACAGGGGCTTGGGAAGCTCATGCTCCTGAGCACACGCATCCCCGCTTCCTGCTGGTTTCCGGTATGCACTGGCCCTTTTGTGGACGTGCTGTCTAGACCCTGGCAAGGAGGCCACTGGGGGGGTCTGTGTGCTGCTCACTCTGAAAACGCCCCACCCCTAGAGTCCCAGGAACCTGACTCCATGCTTTTATGACTGGTCCATGGCCGTTAGGGAAAGACTAGTGTCATCTTGGCAATGCTAAGGGTGGTAGCAGATCTTTTTAAGAGGCAGTGTTCTCCTGGGCTGTTTTCTTTTCCTAGCTAGAGATCTGAAAACGGTCACTGACTACTTCACATCGGTTCTCCTGGATGACCCTGTGGCACCACCGCCATACCTACCACCTCCCCATCACATCATTTCCTGGAATATACCATCTGCCAGGGGTCTATTCAGACACAAAGACAGAGGAACCATATTCCAAATGCATGATTGGCCTGGGGCCCAAGGCTTGTAAGTTCACCCAACTGTTACGGCATAATTTCATTCCAAGTCTGAAACCAAGGCTCTCTACAAATAGAGGCACCAACTTCTGTCAAGGGTTTCTTAGCCTCTCCCTCTTGCCTGTGGAGCCCACTTCTGCCAGAACTACCACAGCTTCAACACGGCCATCATCTAAGGTTTTCACCCATTCCATAAACCCAAGACCTTCTGTTGCTGTCCTCTGAGGCACAGTATTAGGACTCCTGGCACCTCAGCCATACCTGGTGGCATGTGTGACATGTGGAAGATGGACTTCCATACATACCTCTGCCAGGTCCAACAGACCATGTCATTTGGCCTTTGAGTGGCCCGGCCGTCTGCTAGCACTAAAAGCACAGAATCTCTACTGAACAGAAGGGTTGCTGCACAGTGGAATCATCATTCATTTCCCCAACCCTGCCTTGTACAGATCCATTACGCCCCCACTTACATACATGGTCCTGGACCACTTACACCAGCAGTCTTCATGCCGGCCTCAGGAGGGGTATGTTCTAGAATCCCTGGACTCCATTTCCAGCAAAGTGCCTATGTGGTGCCCACAAAGGTGTTGGCAGTTCTAGACCAGAAGTCTTCCAGGACAGTCCAAAAGTTCCTAGGATTTCTAGCATTTACCAAGTTCCTCTCACGTTTCCAACCTGTCCACCCCAATAACTAACCTCTCAGAAGGGAAGAGACAAAAATTAACTCAAAACGAATCACAGACCTCAATGTGAAATGTAAAACTATAAAACTCCTAGAAGATAACATTGGAGAAATTTTAGATGCCCTTGGTTTGGCAATGACTCTTTATTTATTTATTTTATTTATTTATTTTACATTTACTTATTTTTGGCTGCATTGGGTCTTCATCCCAGCGCGCAGTCTTTCTCTAGTTGTGGCAAGCAGGGGCTACTCTTCATTGCGGTGTGCAGGCTTCTCATTGCAGTGGCTTCTCTTGTTGCAGAGCACGGACTCTAGGCGTGAGGGCTTCAGTAGTTGCAGCACATGGGCTCAGTAGTTGCAGCACACGGACTCTAGGGTGGGCAAGCTTCAGTAGTTGTGGTGCGTGGGCTCAGTAGTTGTGGCGCATGGGCTTAGCTGCTCCACGGCATGTGGGATCTTCCCAGACCAGGGATCGAACCCATGTCCCCTGCATTGGCAGGCGATTCTTAACCACTGCGCCACCGGGGAAGTCCAGCAATGACCTTTTAGATACAACACCAAAGGCACAATCTATGAAAGAAAGAATTGATAATCTGGACTTAATTAAAATTAAAAATTTATGCTCTGCAAAAGACACTGTCAAGAGAATGAAAAGGTAAGTCATAGACTTGGGGAAATTTGCAAAAGACACATCTGATAAAGGACTATTAGCCAAAATGTACAGAGTACTCTTAAAATTCAACAATAAAGAAATGAGCAACCCATTTGAGAACAGGCAAAAGACCTTAATAGATATTTCACCAAAGAAGGTATACAGATGGCAAATAAACGTATGCAAAGATGCTCCACATCGTATGTCATTAGAGGAATGTAAACTAAAATAGTAATGATGCTACTACACTCCTATTAGACTGGCCAAGGTCCAGAACACTGACAACACCAAATGCTGGTAAAGATGTGGAGCAACCGGAACGCATTCATTGCTTATGACAATGCAAAATGGTGCAGCCAGTTTGGAAGAGAGTTTGGCAGTTTCTTATAAAACTAAACATATTTTTACCATATGATCTAGTAATTGCACTCTTTGTTTTCACCCCAAAGGAGTTCAAAATGTATGTCCATGCAAAAATCTGCACATGGGTGTTTATAACAGCTTTATTTTTTTTTTTTTTGCGGTACGCAGGCCTCTCACTGTTGTGGCCTCTCCCGTTGCGGAGCACAGGCTCCGGACGCGCAGGCTCAGCGGCCACGGCTCATGGGCCCAGCCGCTCCACAGCATGTGGGATCTTCCCGGACTGGGGCACGAACTCATGTCCCCTGCATCGGCAGGCGGACTCTCAACTACTGCGCCACCAGGGAAGCCCAGCTTTATTCTTATTTTCTAAAATTTGGAAGCAACCTCCAAAATGTCCATCAGTAGGTGAATGGATAAACTGTGGTACATCCAAACAATGGAATATTATTTGGCACTAAAAAGAAACCAACTATCAAGCTATGAAAAGACATGGTTCCTCCATAGGAACCTTAAATATAAATTATTAAGTGAAAGAAGCCAATCTTCAAAGGCTACATACTGTAAGATCCCAACTATATGACTTTCTAGAAAAGTGAAAATTATGAAGGCAGTGAAAAGATCAGCAACCGCCAGGGACTAGCAGAGAGGGAGGGATGAGTAAGTAGAGCACAGAGGATTTTTAGGAAGTGAAACTACTCTCTATGGCACTATAATGGTAGGTACTTCTCATTATACATTTGTCCAAATTCATAGAATGTGAAACACCAAGAATGACCCCTAATGTAAACTATGGACTTCGGGTGATAATGATATGTCAGTGCAGATTCATTAGTTATAACAAATGGACCACTCTGGTAGGAATGTTGATAATGGGACTGTGCATGGGGTGGGGGGCGGGGGGGATATGGGAAATCTCTGTAACTTCTGCTCAATTTTGCTGTAAACCTAAAACAGCTCTAAAAAAATAAAGTCTTTTTTTTTTTTTTTTTTTTTTAAAGGCAGGGGGAGAATGGGACTCTTCTAGGCCTTGACTGCAGCCATGTCCTTTAGGGGCTGGGGATCCTGTGGCCTCTGGCCCAAGTTTGGCTCCACCATCTTGGTCAGCCATTGGTTGACAGTGATGTCCTCAACCCCATGGTGGAGGTTGTCCTGTCTGGAAGCCTCTACTCCCTCTCCAGAGAGTGCTGGCTCTGATGTGCATTGTCCCAAATGGGAGCCAGAGCTATCATCTGTTCAATCCAGTGGAGGCCCTCCCCAGGGAAACCTAGCACCTCCTCTCCCCTGCCCCATAACAGTACTTTCTGGATCACTGCAGCCTAGAACATGTAATCAAAACCCTAGAGCTCCACCTGCTCCCCGAGAATTGGACATCTGCTTTCTTCAGGGGTTCAGCTTTGCCTGCCATTTACACTGGGTGCTCAGAACCACCGTGTAGGTATTTTCGGCCATTCCAGAAATGAGAATACAGGAGGAGAGGGAGATGGAGTTGATTATTAAGCTGTGAAATTCTGGGTCAGAAGCTGCATGATCATCCAAACCCAGTTATAATTAACAGGGTGTTACCAGTGATAGGTGACCTCTGTGCACAGTGATACCTAAAAGGTCCAGAACTTTCAGTCATCTCTCAATAAGAATGGAAAGCTTTATCCTCATCTGAGCAGTCATCTACCCCAATGACTTAGCTTGTTTCAGAGCAACTATGCCCCTATCTGGCCTCTGTGACCTGTTCAAACCTAAATGCTGCGTTAAGAACTTCTGTTTGACCCCCATCCCTCACAATGTCTACGGCACCTGTGCCCAAGCTGTGGGCGGATATACATGGCTTAAGGGAATGCAGCACAAACGTGTTACCCACACATATCACTGAACATCAGCACATGAGGCTTCCTCCCTAACCTCCCCTCCCATGGCCATGAAGCTGGAGCCATCACCATTCCATTGTTATCCATATGGACAGTGCTGGCCTTTAGTTTGTGTTTATATTTTTGCAGGGCCTGTTCAACATTTTTCAAGTTCATATCCACCTAACCTTCACTCACAACCAGACAAGACCTGTTAACCTGGGACTAGAAGAATTATTGTTACTGTTACACCCCTTTCTACTGATGGCATTCCTTGTCCACAGTTGTCTCCACTCATTTGTTTAATATCCTCATTCATAGTAACTGTAGCCTCAACTTCTGAGCTTCCGTAGCATGGCGTAGCCAGCGAGTACCTAAGGAACCATGAGTTACTTAGGAGGATCTTGCATTTCTGATAGGCCAAGAATGGGAATAAGGACTATGTCAGTCAAGCCTGGGTCTCATAAGACATTCATATGGAAGATGCTGTTTGACTCTCCTCTTCAGTACACACAAACCGTCTGTTAGTACCAATACTCTGGGTCTTTGGAAGTGCCAACGGTCACTGAATCCCTGGCCTGCCAACTTCACCCCCCTCAGTGGCTTCCTGCCAACTATGTCTGCTCCTCCACATTGTATCCACCTTACCAACACTTGATGGACAGCCTGAGGCAGGGAGCCCAAGTATCTTCTAGCTTGCGATACCTGGGAATGTCACAGCTAATTGGCATTTACTCTACTAGGAAAGGTGTGAGAAAGAGAACCCAGCTCCCACCTCAGAAGTCTGCACAACCCACAGGATAGCTAAAATAAAGACATTTAGGGACTTCCCTGGTGGTCCAGTGGTTAAGACTCCATGCTCCTAATGCAGGGGGCCTGGGTTCAATCCCTGGTCAGGGAAGTAGATCCCACATGCCATGACTAAAAACAAAACAAAACAAAAAGATCCTGCATGCTGCAACTAAAAGATCCTGCATGCTGCAGCTAAAGATCCCACATGCCGCAACTAAAAAAAAAAAGATCCCACATGCGGCAACAAAGCTCCCGCGTGCCGCAACTAAGACCCAGCACAGCCAAACAAACAAACAAATATTTTTTTTAAATAAAGACAGATAACACCAAGTATCCACGAGGATGTGGAATAGTGGGAACTCTCACTGCTGCGGGGAAGGCAAATTGGTACAACCACTTTGGAAAACTGTTTGATAGTGTTATGGGCTGAATGTTTGTGTCCCCCTCAAATTCATATCTTGAAATCCTAACCCCTAATGTGATGATCTTAGGAGGCAGGGCCTTTGGGAGGTGATTAGGTCAAGGGTGGAGCCCTCATGAATGGGATTAGTGCCCATATAAAAGAGACCCCAGAGAGCACTCTCATCACCATGTGAGGATACTGCAGGAAGGCACCATCTGTGAACCAGGAAACGGGCCCTCTCTAGACACTGAATCTGCCATCACCTTGATCTTGGGTTTCCAAACCCCAGAACACTGAGAAATAAGTGTGTGTTGTTTAAACCACCCAGTCTATGATAGTTTTATTATAGCAGTCTGAACATAGTAAGACAGGCAGTGTCTTTTAAAGTTGAATGTATGTACACACTTTGTGGCCCAGCATTTCTGCTTCTGGGTATATACCTAACAGAAATGCATGCATGTGTTACAAAAGGAATGTGTAAGAATGTTCATTGCAACACTATGCAAAGTAGCCAAAAAACTAGAAGCTATTCAATACCGTCAGCTATAGGATGAACAAATAATTTGTGGTATGTTCACTCAGTGGGATGCAATACAACGAGAATGAAGAAATGACAGCTCCACACACAAACATAATGGTGAAGGAAACCAGACACAGAGTAAACACTGTATGAGTCCATTTATATAAAGTTCCAAAACAAGCAAAGCTAGAAGTCAGGATCGGAGGGGGGGGCGGGAAGGGCCCATCTGGTAGGGGAACTTCTAATGATTCTTGATCTGGGCACTGATGACACCAGTGTTCAGTTTGTGAGAATGCATCAAGCTTTTCCTTTATGACGTGTGTGTGTGTGTGTGTGTGTGTGTGTGTGTGTGTGTGTGTATAATACTTAAATAAAAATATGTTTTTATTTTGAAGCTTTTTGGGGAGTGACTTTTCCTCTACTCTGGCTCCTTTCAGTATATATAACCAGCCTCATCAGGCAAAGGAGCCACATCAAAATCCTCACTCATAGCTTGGCCCTCATAGTACTCATAGGTACCTCACTCATAGCTTGGCCCTCCAGAGAGCACAGCTCTGATATTTGTACACTGACTACGCTTCACATAACCTCAGGTTGGAGACATCCCATCCACACCTCCTGCCCCAAAATGCAGTTGGCTAAATCTAGCCTTTGGCCCAGGGCCTCTTAGGGAAGGGGGATAAGACTTTAAAATCCCTTTTATCTACAAAAACTGTAACGTTATAATGGGAAGAGCAATAGAAGTAGCAATCAGACCACATAAAGTGAATAAATGTGAAGCGTTCTCCCCATACAGATTCAAATATTTAAGAAAGTTTCGGCACAATTCGAGGTTTCTCTTCAGAGCAGGTGGCTTTCTCTTATCTAGCTCCGCACTCTCCTTTTATAGCCAGGAATTACGTTTCAAATTCAGAAAATGAGAAAAATAAAATTGGGTTAAATAAGTAAGCCTGTTTCCTTTGCTCTTCTCCTTCCTTTGGTTTCGTGATTGTCATAGTTCTAGAATTTCTCTTTGGGAATGCAGAGTTGGGACTCTTAAGCTCTGGAAATGGGGAGCTGAGTGGAGGAAGGGCCCCTATGCTCCCGAGCGGCTCCAGGCTCCTGCTGCCCGGCACTGCCCCCAGCTTGGCACGAGTGAATGGCGCCAGCCCACAGCCTTGGGCAGCAGCAGCTGTGCATTCTGATTCCTTTGAACCACTACTCTGACCTTTCTTACCACTCATTTGTGTTTCTTAAAGGACAGTGTCCAGGAACTTTTCTGCTGTTTGCACTTTACTTTGCCTGTGAAAGTCTTCTTGAAAGCTGGATGAGCTGCTTTCCCCTCCTCCGGGTTCTGTCTTGTTTGGCGGAATCATTTCTCCCAACTTCATCAGATGAGGGCGGGAGTGTGTGTGTCGGGGGATGGGGGTGGGGATGCCGGTTGAGTTCCCATCTACAGGGAATGTGGCACCAGTTTCTTTTCATTCAATGTCACTGACCTGTAAGTGTCTGATGTCAGAATTACAATCTAAGCTTGACTTGGGAAATTATCCCATAGATTAGTACAGTATACAGTGAAACAGATCTTGGGTCGAAATACCATCTTACTGTCCAAATACCATCATACTGTCTTTTATTTATGTATTTTTTAACATCTTTATTGGCGTATAATTGCTTTACAATCATCATACTGTCTTTTAAATGAAATTCTTTTTGTTGGGATTTTACTCAAACTAATACGTATTTGGTTACTCTTATTAACAATAGGGTGTACTCAGGAGAAAAGATAAATTTATATATTGTCCATTTAAATCCTGTGGAAAAACACTCTTTCTTTTTGACAAAAGGTAGATAGCTGTCAGGATAGGGGACAGCTGTCTGCCTGCATTTAGGCCTGTCCTCAGAAGGACACGACATCTAGCCAGTTAACATTTCCAAGCTATCTTCTCTGAGAGGAAAATACAATGTAATTGTTAAATTTAAGGTAATTTTTAAAAAATAAGTGAATAAGTTTTAAAAGTAAGAGAAAACGTAAACAGCTGAAACCTAAACCTAAATTTTCTGCCTATTGGCCCAAGCACTCGTGTTATTTTAGGTGTGAAACAGCTCAAATGAAAGTTTGCCCATAAATCTCTACGATATTTTATTGGTACTGCTTTATAATAGAGATCAAAGATTGGGATTGGAAGCCCGTCTTAATGTGGAGTCCAAAGAGTTTTAAGATGTTCCTTTATGACCCCAGCATGTTGTCAGAGTGTTGATGTTTTGTTAATGTCAAACTGTGTAGCAAAGAGTTGATCAAATTTGGAATTCATGGAAGGGTTGATATGAAAAAGAAAACTCTTTAAACAGAGATGTTGGCTGGCAAATGGATTATCTCCTTCCTTTAAGTTGTTTCAGCATGTGAGTGGGGAGCTAGCTGAGTGTACCTTATTGTTAAAACCTCAAAGTCCTCAGAGACCCGGAGCAAAACTCCCCAAGGTCTCGGGCTCTGACAGCCAGTGGGCACTGAGGGTGTGAGGGAGGTTTGGGAGCCGGCAGAAAGGGGCAGGAGGGGTCCCTGCAGCCCCTCCTGGCACTAGAGAACCCCCAGTGGGTTGTTGACGTCTGGCCGCCTTGAGCTGTTACAGCCCCCATGTCGTTGCTATTCCCTCCTGTTCCTTTTCGCCTAGATAATTGATCTCTCCCCCTCTGTGGCCCTTTCCGCTGGTCACAGGGCTGTCCTGGCTAACCTGTTGCTGAACTTGGCCAGCTCACCCGCTGTGGCTTTAGCAGATGTTTCTGCTCTCTGAGGCTAACATAAGATTTTAGTCCTGTTGGTACCCCCACCCAGCTGCCTTGGGCAATTTACCTAAATGATCAGTTTCTCTCAGTTCTCCTAAGCCCGAATCCAGAATGCTTAGAAAGGCAGTGTCCTATCATCAGCGTCCTTGTTTTCCATGACAGCTTTTAAGCTCTGTCCTCACCCAACTTTGATTCTGGCCCCGAGACATGCATAAGAAGACTTAGCACCCTTTAAGCCCCTTTCCTTTTCTGTCACTAAAGTGCCACCAGTCTTCATCCAGTTGGCATTTATTGAGTACTGGCTGTGTGCCAGGTGCCTGGTCTATAAAGATGAGACAGGTGCTGATCTTGCCCTGGAGAAGCCAGGGGAGGCGGGCATGTAACAATTACTACACACTGGCCTACTTGTAGTTACAGAAGTGCTCCGAGGTGAGGACGCATCACAGAGGAGAGAGAAGTTGTACCTGCCTGGATTGGTGGTGGAAGAGGATCTTCTGCAAGAGTCAGAAAGCCTTCACAAAGCAATTGATTTTTGAGCAGTGTTTCAAATTTTGAGTAGAAAATTTCTAGGTAGACAAAAGTAGGTGGAGAGGGCATTCCAGGCAGAGGCTAGAAAAAGCATGGAACTTCCAAGGAACAGTATGTAGTTTGGAATTGCTGGGGTCTGAGCTGCAGGGGGAGACAAGAGATGAAGTTGCAAAGAGAGGCCTGGGGCGGCAGGCTAAGGAGCTTGGGTTTCATCCTGAGGTCAAGTAGAGAAGTGACATCACATTCTTTGACTAAGATAGAAAATCACCTTAGCAACTGTGTGGCTGAAGAATAGTGAGGCCAGAGGTAGGAAAATTGTTATCAGTATCAGGGCCCTTTCCCTCAGTCATGGCCCCTTGAGGCTGTGAGTGACCACCCCAAAGCAGACATGGACCTTTGCTCACAGAATCTTAGGAGAGTAGACCAATATGGTGGTGTCCAGCTGGAGACCCCAGGAGAACCAGAGTAATAGATGTCTTCAGTCTGGGGCCAGAATGGACATCCTGAACAAGGAGCGTTCACATTTGCCCCCAGATTGCATCCCCTCCCAATCATATCACGTGACAAGGAACAGGGCTAGGCACCTGGGAGACCTTAGCTTCCCACTGGCATCTCTGCTGTCTCCTTGGAGATGGGGTCTGCAGGCCCTCTGCCGACTTCCTCTTGAGACCCCTTGGC
Source organism: Stenella coeruleoalba (assembly GCF_951394435.1). Taxonomy (NCBI): domain Eukaryota; kingdom Metazoa; phylum Chordata; class Mammalia; order Artiodactyla; family Delphinidae; genus Stenella; species Stenella coeruleoalba. The sequence goes on from NC_137151.1 coordinate 120,473,489, forward strand.
CTTATTGAAGACGTTTGGGCCTTTCCTCATTAACAGGACATGCCAAAAATCAAATTACTGAATTCAGCTCATCAAATATTGGGGAAGATAAAGGCAACGTGTCCTAATATAAATGGGATTGCAGATTGCCGTCGGGTGGAATTTAGTAAGAAGATGCGAAAGTCTGCAGAATAATAAGGAAACCTTAACCAGAATAATTTCAACTCTAGAACTGTGCTGCTGGTTTAGGGGACTTAGGATGTATCGCAAGAGAGACGAAGGTGTCCACACTTGAACAGTGGAAGAGGGAGAGGAAAAGCCTCATTTGAGAGATTTAGAATGCAGAACCTACAGGACTGGGGAGCTGATGGGGTGCAGCAGGGAGGGGAGTCATCCTCCTCCACACGGTCCGGTGATTTTCTCCATCACGGCTCAGCCATGACTTGCAAAAGCAGGAAAGGCAGATTGTAAGAGCGATTGTGGAGTATGCAGAGCTGGAAAGTGAGGGAGTTTGAGAACTTGGAAGGAACTCTCCACGTGGTCCACACTGAGTAGTGAAGCTGAGTTGCGGGCCAGAAAAGCCATGACTGGGGAGAGCTATCGGGGGCTTGGGGAGCACGTAAGCATTTGCACGACGCCGGTGATGGCCAGCAGTTTCTCAACTGCCGGAGAGACCCTGCTGCTCTTTCCCAGTTATACATTGTGTTCTGCACTTAGGACCCTGCCTCGGAGTCTCTCCAGGTACCGTGGCAGATCTCACGTAGCTGATGAGGGTGCGGGGACCACTATGCTGTTGCCTAGGTGGGTCTCCCTGAAATAACAGAGCTCATATTTGAGGAAGCAGCTTATGGAGAGTGGCTGTTTGTCCCTCCAGTCCCCCTCCCACAGGGATCCCTGCTGTGCTGTGGACTGGACTTGACACAAGTGCCATGTGTCACGGGGCACAGTCCCAGTGACACTGGCAGAAATCAGGCCCAATTCATGAGAGGCCCTGACATGCCAAACCACAAATGTAATTATAACATCTTCACTCCTTTTCTTTTGAGAAATAGCAGTCTATTTACAAAACTATGTGGATATAAAGATAAAGACTGTTTTCTCGGAATTCCGTCTGAATCCTACCCCAAGATCTAGTGAAAGATTATTAAAAGGAATGCCCTTTAAAAATTAGGCATAATTATACTACCCCAAAAGTTTTAATGTTTAGCTTTTTCATGAGCACTTGGGTTCTTTGGCATCTGACCATTGCAGTGTGAGTATTAAAATGTTTCCTTCTGTGTAAGACACAGGATATCAAGCAATGTTTATAACCTGGGCAGCAGCTGAGTGTACCAATGGTTTTAGGATAGAATAGCCAAAACCGTTTATCTTGTACTTAAAATACTAGCTGCCTGTGAAATTCTTATGTAAAGATGTTTAAATAGGAGTCTACCGTGTATCAATATTTCATAGAATGTTTTATGTGATGGAATAAACAGTAAACAGAATAAATAGGTGATTTGTATTCCGGGTGAAAGTCAGCCATTCATTTGTAAACCAGAAGTGCTTGCTGTGTGTCAAGTGGTGGATAGAGAGAAACAGTCCTCATTCCTGAAGATAGCATGGTCTAGTGGAGAAGAGAGGCACATAAAGAAGCAGTTAGGGTGAGTGTAGGAGCTGTAGACGCTCTTACATGCGAGAGCAGGGAGGATGCGGTGAGTGACTGTTCAGGACTGCCTCAAGTCCTTTTTGAGAGAGCAGGGGCCCTGGGGAGGAAGTATACAAAACGCAGGGAGTGCTCCAGCCAGGGGAATCCGGGTAAGTGTTTCAGAGATGCTGATGAGCTGAATCTTAAACGATGTACAAAGCTGGCAAAACATCCAGAAAGGTGCTCCAGGGAGAGAGAACAACATGTGCATGAACTGGAGCAGCAAGCAGGCCTGGGTGGCTCTGGTTACTGCATGGGAGGGGGCCCCAGGGCAAAGGCTGAAGGGAAGTCTGAGCCAGGGGACCAAAGGACCTGGCAGACCATGGCGTGGCCAGTGAGCTGACTTTTATTGAGCATCTTCAATATTGTTTTACTAATAAGAGAACCAAGACTCAGAGAATTATACTAGGTTCCCCAAGTTGCACAGGAAATGGTGAGCCCAGGATTAGACCCCCCAAGTCTGCCTGGCTTCAAAGCCTTTGCTGTTTTTCCTGAGATGTGCTGCTGATGAGTCTGGGTCTCACCCTTTTGGTTCATGGTCTTTAGACTTTTCTTTTTTCTTTTTAGTGGTAAAGGCCTTTTTTGCAAATAAAATCTTAACCCCAAACTCCAATATGTAAAAATAGATCAGATTGTATTTCATTAACATAAAGGTCTTCCATATTTAAATGTATAACAGTTATGAGATCAGGTAATGAGAACAGGGACTTTCTTTTTAATAAGCTCTTTTATTTTAAAATAAATTTAAATTTACAGAAATCTTGCAAAGATAGTACAGAGAGGTGCCATATACCACACACCCAGCTCTCCGCCTTGCTCGCATCTTGCATTACCATGGTACGTTTGTCAGAACTAAGAAGTTGACATTGGAACATTGCTATTAACCAATCCATACTTTATTTGGATTTCACCAGTTTTTCCACCAATTATCTTTCCGTTCCAGGGTTGAGTCCAGGGTACCACATTTAGTTGCAATGACTTTCTTTGCACAAACACTAAAACATGAAGTCAGGAAATATGTTACATTCTCAGATGTTCAGCTTTATGATTGAAAATAAGATACTGCCTTGAACCCTTAGAAGAAATGCTATCTGTAAAAAAAGGTACTAAGCCCTGGACTACAGGCATGCAAGGCAAGAGCAACCTGCTACCGAAATGCAGTTGGTATAATTATCTGACAATGCAGCCCAGAGAAGAATCCAACAAGGCACACCCCACAAACTCAGTTTATTCTGTCTTATTCAGCTTGGGCTGTCATACAATATACCATAGACTGGGCAGTTTAAATAACAGACATTGTTTTTTTTCACAGTTCTGGAGGCTAGAAGTCCCAGATGAAGGTGCTGGCCAATTCAGTTCCTAGTGAGGACTCTCTTCCTGGCATGTAGAGGGCTGTGTCCTCACGTGACCTTTTTTGTGTGTGTGCAGGGCAGGGAGGGGGGAGTTATCTCTCTATTTATCAGATCAGGGCCACACCCTTATGACCTCATTTAACCTTAATTACCACCAAAAGACCCCACCTCCAAATACAGTCACATTGAGGGTTAGGGCTTCATCGTAGGAATTTGGGGGGTGGGGGAGGGACAGAGTTCAGTCCATAGCCTAGTCCAAAGGCTGAAATAATGTGAAATCTTTACAGTTCAATCATGGTATTAAAATTTTCTCGAGCTTCCCTGGTGGCGCAGTGGTTGAGAGTCCACCTGCTGATTCAGGGGACACGGGTTCGTGCCCCGGTCCGGGAAGATCCCACATGCCGCGGAGTGGCTGGGCCCGTGAGCCATGGCCGCTGAGCCTGCGCGTCCGGAGCCTGTGCTCCGCAACAGGAGAGGCCACAACAGTGAGAGGCCCGCGAACTGCAAAAAAAAAAAAAAAAAAAAAAGTCTCCATTTCGTACAGTATGTTTATGCAGGTAAATATGTATTACTTTGTAAAACACTTGATACATGCAAGAAAATGTTAAATATTTAGAGCCCATTTGAATACTCATTAAATAAGTTAACAGAGAATATAGTGTCATCTGAACAAACGATGCAAAAGCAATGGCAAGAAAAATTTTTCAAAAGTAGTTGCCTTATAAAAGCTGTTACCAGAAGTCTTCAGGTAGTCATTAGGTTTTCCATACAAAAGATACAGCATCCGTCAGAATAATGCCACGTAATACCATATAATTATTAGCTGTTTGTTACTGGTGTGGACTGTGAGTTCTAGAATTTACTTTTCAGTACCAAAGGTTATTTACTGTGCTGAAACAGAATACAAGTCCAGATACCTCACACGGAGTAGGACATCACTGGGGTTTGTTTTGTTTTTGCTGATAAAGAAACGTAACTAGCTAACTTTACCTCAGCTAGTGCATAGTTGCTGCTCTGTTACTTCAAAATTACTTAGCAGAGTGTTAGAAAGTGTTGCTTGACACTGCAGATCCAGGAGGTCCACAGTAGGTGCGTTGGATAAATGTCTGTTAATGCTGCCGTTTTTAGTTTGGGAGGTGGGAGTGAATGATGATGCCATTAATCAAGAAAAACATGGAAGAAGGAATAGATTTAAAGGTAGGAGGGAGGGAGCCTGAAGTAGCTTCAGGACATCCAGGTAGATTTACTCATTTTGTCTTTGGAATTTTAGAGTAAACAAATAACATTCCAGGATAGCTATAAGTCATGATTTGAAAATAAGTTGAAGAGGATTTCCTTTTTTTTTTTTTTAATTTAAGAGAGTATACCATTGAATCAGTTTATAATGGAATAGAAAACCAATAAAAGGAAGAAATAATTTGGGCTTAAAAACTGCAAAATGAGTGACTAGTTGACCACAGTGTTCATCTAGGGAATCTGGATTTGTGAATCTTTCAGTGATTATTTTTTCTTCCAGTTTTATTGAGATATTGATATAATTGAAATATCGAACTAAGTTCAAGGTGTACAGCCTAATGATTTGACTTACACATATTATGAAATGATTATCACAGTACGTTTAGTGAGCATCCGTCATCTCATACAGGTACAGCATTAAAGAAATAGAAAACATATTTCCTTCCTGTGACGAGAACTCTTAGGATTTACTCTCTTAACAGCTTTCATAGATAATGCAGTGTTCATTATATGTATCACGTTGCACATTACATCCCTAGTATTTATTTATCTTATAACTGGAAGTTTGTAACTTTTCACTACCTTCGGCAATTCCCCTCCCCCCCAAATCAGTGATGTTTTATCGGAGTATTCTGTTAACGTTGCAACATGTGATTTGGTCAGTTGTGGTATTTTCAATTACTGAAGCATTGATTCAGCAATTTCAGTCTGATGAAACCATGTCACAAGTTTACACTCAGCCCTTGGGTTCTTTTATTTTCCCCAGCTTTATTGAGGAATCATTGGCAAATACAATTGTGTAATTTTAGAGTGTATGATGTGATGATTTGATGTACATGTACGTTGTGAAATGATTGCCATGATCAAGATAATTAACACACCCATCACCTCGCATAGTTAACTCTTCATTGTGTCTGTGGTTGGAATGCTTGAGGTTTACCTCAGCGAATTTCAATTATACAATACCCTGTTATTAACTACAGTCTCATGCTGTACCTTAGATCCTCAGACATTATTCATCTTATAAATTAAAGTATGTAAAAGAATTTGACCTCCACCTTCCCATTTTTCCCTCTCCCCAGCCCCTGGCAACTACCGTTCTACTCTCTGTTTCTATGAAATCAGCTTTTTTTTAAATAAAAGATTGCACACATAAGTGATACATACAGCATTTGTGTTTCTCTGTCAGGCTTAGCATAATGCCCTCCAGGTTCATCCATGTTGTCATCCATGTTGTGTGTCACTTAGCATAATGCCCTCCAGGTTCATCCATGTTGTCACAAATGGCAGGATTTCCTTCTTTTTATGGCTGAATAATATTTCAGTGTGTGTGTGTGTGTGTGTGTGTGTGTGTGTGTGTGTGTATCACATTTTCTTTATCCATTCAACTGTCAACAGGCACTTAGGCTGTTTCCATGTCTTGGCTCTTGCGAATAATGCTGCAGTGAACATGGGAGTGCAGATATCTCCTCAAAGTACCAATTCCATTTCTTTTGGATATACACCAGTACTGTTTTCCATAATGGCTGTACCAATTTACATTCCCCCCAATAATGTACAAGGGTTCCCTTTTCTGCACATCCTCACTAACGTTTAGCTCTTATCTTTTTGATAATAGCCATCCTAACAGATGAGAGGTGATATAGAAATTAAGAAAGCAGTCACACTCACAAAAGCACCAAAAACAATAAAATACTTGGGAATTTAACCAAGGAGGTAAAATACCTATACATTGAAAACTTTAAGACATTGATGAGAAAATTGATAAGGACACAAATAAGTAGGAAGATACCCTGTGTTATTGGATTGGAAGAATTAATATCATTTAATTGCCCATACGACCCAAAGTGATCTATAGATTCAGTGTAATCCCTATAAAAATTCCAATAGCATTTTTCACAGAAATAGAAAAAACTCTCCTAAAATTCACAAAAGACCCTCAATAGCCAAAGCAATCTTGAGAAAGAAGAACAAAACTGGAGGCATCAGCACTTCTGATTTCAAACTCGATTACAAAGCTGTAATAATCAACACATTAGCATGAAAACAGACACATAGACTAATGGAACAGAATAGACAGCCCAGAAGTAAACCCATGTATGTATGGCAAACTAATCTTTGACAAGGTGCCAAGATGGGGAAAGAATTGTCTCTTCAATAAATGGTGTTGGGGCTTCCCTGGTGGCACAGTGGTTGAGAGTCCGTCCGCCTGCCAATGCAGGGGACACGGGTTCGTGCCCCAGTCCGGGAAGATCCCACATGTCGCGGAGCGGCTGGGCCCGTCAGCCATGGCCGCTGAGCCTGCATGTCCGGAGCCTGTACTCCGCAACGGCAGAGGCCACAGCAGTGAGAGACCCATGTACCACAAAATAAATAAATAAATGGTGTTGAGAAAACTGCATAGCCACGTGCAAAAGGATGAAACTGGACCCCTTACTTACAACATGCACAGAAATTAACGCAAAATGAGTTAAAGACTTAAATGTAAGACATTGGGTTCTTAAGTGCACAGTTATCTGGGATAGTTATATCCACAAGTACAAGTCATTCTTGAGTCTAGAGCTTTAGTTTTAGTGCATAGTTGTTTTTATAATATTTTTTTTGTTTTAGTGTTTAGTTATTTTTCATTTGCTCCCATGTATTTTTCCCTCCATTACCAGTTCTTCTCACCTTTCACATTCACATCCCATTTGACCCTAAAGGCTTATGGAAGGTTATCAGATGGTGTGGTCTTTCTGCTGTATCTTCAGGGAAAAGAGTTTCCTCCCTGTTCAGCTCACTCTGGAAGCTCCAACTGTTCACCAAAGCTCTGCCCCCCGGGCTGCTTCTGAGCCTGTGGTTAGCTCCTGCAGATTGGAAAAAGCTGCTCATGGCCTGTTCTCTGCTTGCAGGTTGTCCCCATGCTTCCCAGGCTGCTGTGTGAGGAACTGTGCAGCCTCAACCCCATGACCGACAAGCTCACCTTCTCCGTGATCTGGACGCTAACTCCGAAGGGCAAGGTAACAACTTACCTGCGTGTCCGTTCCATTCAGTGAGTCCCTGTTCAGCAACACCGTGCTTCTGGTGCTGGGCTGGAGCCCCATGGTGGTAGGATGAGGGCAGTGTAGGGGCAGTGCCAGAGAGGAGAACATAGGGGAGGAGCTCTCAGTCCATGTAGAAGGCTGAGCCTCAGCAGTTTTCAGTGTATCATGTGAAGGAAGAAAGAGCGTAAGCAGAGTCACGTGGGGGAGGCCTCTTGCAGGAGAGGGTGTACATGAAGGTGCGTGTGGCTGGCATTGGCCGTGTGGATGGGCCTGGGCTGTGGTTAGGAGAGCAGGCCATTCCCCAAGGAGGACATTTGGGGAAAGGGTGGTGAGTTTGAATAGGTGAGGTGGACTCAAACCATGGGGACCCACAAATGCCAGTTGCAAATGAATTGTAGGTGTTAGGTTTCCTCTGAAGTGTCATGAGAAAGGTGACATTTTAGAAAGATTAGTGCTGCGTCATTGTGCTGGTTGAAGATGAATGAAATTTGCACAAGGTAGTGCTGTAATCAAGACACAAGGTGATGAAACCATGGACTGATAAGAGAGAGGAGAATAATGTCAGCGGCTATTCCCTAAATACAGGGAATAAATGAGACAGATAAATGAAAGGTGACTCCAGAAAACGCTAGTCCCCCCCGCAAAACAGAAACAACTCTGAACTTCTGAAAATAGGGTAATGATTGGGTAAGCTATGGTAGCGACTCAGTGGAATGTTGTACAATTACTAAAGTTGTTACAAAGACTGTGTAAGAACATGGGAAAAGTTTATGCTGTAATATTAAATGGAAGTTAAAAAAAAGATATTTAATTATAAAGAGGTTCCAAATAAAGATGGAGGATCAAATACCCACATTTACTTTCATTCCCTCCCAAAACCTCACTAAAACAACAGTGAAGAGATTTTTTTTAAAAAAACATAAACCCACAAGGACAAAGAGAATGGGAGAGGAGACAACAGCAACAAAAATTTGGAAGCTGAGAAGCAGATGGATGAGTGGTAACTGACTTAGCAGTCCTGAGAAAGCTGAGTCCTGAGCCAATGCCCGAGAAAGCCAAGAAACAACCCAGTTTACACAGCAGGATCCTAAAGAAGTTCAGAAATGGACAGCAGCAGGTAACTCTGTAAAGTGGGGGAAGAGGTGGGGGAAGGAGAGACTAACTGTATTGGTTGAAAATTTATTTAAAAAGATTGCCCCTTCCATAACGTAGTAGAAGACCAGCAATTTATCCTTGGGACAGGATAAAGGAAAGGCTGTCTGAACTAGGGGACGCCAAACACAGTTGTGGTAGTGGCCCCTTTGGGGAGGTTGAGTGAATGCTGCTGGCACGTTGAATACTGGCCGAACATTAAGAGTCCCAGCTTTCTTTTCCCAGCCAACCTCAGAATTCTAGTAGCCAAGCCTATACCCTTGAGTCCAAAGATAGGAAAATCTTTCTCTGAGGAATCTGAGCGGTAAAGAAGATTTAAAGCTAATAACCTCAAGGATTTCCCAACCAACAGCTCAGCTGTATTTCCCTACAATAAAGCTTGCAGACAATGAGCTCCACCCACCCAAGCAGAGATTTTTAGGATTTCACTAAAAATCAGTCTTTTAACATTTCACTGTCCTATATGAAGAGACAACCAAGAGGAAAGCCTCGAACGTGAAATAGCAAAACCAAACAGGAAAGCAACTAGAACAAAACAAGGAGAAGAAACTATTTTTTTATATCCTCAGAGAATTTCTTTTTTAAAGAAAGTATGTGTATTACAAGATCTAGGCACTTTCAAAAAGAAACATTCGGAAGGGGGGAAAAGGAGCTCTTTTTTAATTAAATTAAATTAACAGCATGAAATTAAAAACATGATAGAAGAAATAAAGAAGACTCAAGTTTCAGATTGGAAGATAAAGTTGAAGAATTGTCCCAGAATATGATAGAAAAGACAAGAAAAGTAGAGGACCAGTCCAAGACATCCATCTGTTCAATGAACATTCCAGAAATAGGGAACAGAGAAAAAGAGGGAGAAGAAATGATGAACAGAATCATTCAGGGAAATGCCCCATTAATGCAGGATGTGACTTTCCAGACAGAAAGAGCCCGCTGCCCAGCACAGTGATAGAGACGCACCATCTCCAAGCCACATTGTCATAAAATTTCAGAACACCGAGGACAAAGAAAAGATCCTATAGGCTTCTAAGAAGGAAAAAAAGAGTCACATACAGGAGATCCAAATTCAAAATAACTTAAGAGTTTTCTGTTATAACCCTAGAGACTAGATGACAGTGAAGCAAAGCTCTCTAATTTCTGAAAGACTGTGACTTCCATGCTAAAATGCTGTACCCAACTAAGCCATCAATAAAATGTGAGAGCAGGAAAGGACGTTTTCAGACATGCAAGTTCTCAAAAAAAAGGTACATCTCATATACCCTTTCTCAGGAAGCTACCAGAAGATGTACTTCACCAAAAAGAGTAAATCAGGAAGGAGGAAGACGTGGGATTCAGGAAACAAATCAACTAGTACAGTAAAGAAGTGAAAGAATCACCTAGATTGCAAGTCACCAAACTTTTCCTGTAAAGGACCAGTTAGTAAATATTTTTGGTTTTATACGCCATTTGGTCTATTACAGCTACTCAACTCCGCCATTGTAGCACGAAAGAAGACAATACATAAATAATGAGAATGCTGCGTCCCACTAAAACTTTACTTAAAAACACGTGGCAGGCTGGATTTGGCCCACAGACCATAATTTGTTGACACCTGACCTAGACGATGGTGAAGAAAGTTCCCAGGGTATCAGCTCTACGCAGATGCAGAAGACGGGGGTTCAGATTGGAGCAGGTCAGAAGGTGACCATCTCTGCAAGCCAGGGAGAGAGCGCTCACCAGATATTGAGTTGGCTGGCATCTTGATCTTGGACTTCTCGGCCTCCAGAACTGTGAGAAATAAATTGTTTAAGCCACCCAATCTGCGGTATTTTGTTATGGCAGCCCTAGCAGACTAATACAATATCAACTGAACATTTTTACTGGATTACATTAAAATCTATTGGTCTGTTTCACACTTTGAATGGACCTTTTACCCATGCATGGTTTTTTATCATGTATTTAGAAATTTAAGCCATTCAGAAAATATTGGCTTATTAGTCTGATTTTCTTAATGTGGACACATTTCATTATATGATATTAAAAATCATATTTATTAATATCACTACAGACCCTAGACAAGTCTTTAAATATTAGAAAACGTGTATCATGTGTCAGATACAAGGTTTTCAAAATTCTGATTTTTGTAAAAGCTTGAATTTTATCATTGGCAATAAATAATGTTAGTTGTTTTTCTTGAAGTGCCAGATAACCGTAGTATGTCACTTGTTCCTCCAAGTAACAGTGATGTTCCGTAAAAACGGTGGTCAGTTCAGCTCACAACTCAAAGTTAAGTGCTTTTCCTCAAGACAACCACTGTACTTTGACGTGCTGCGTAAGTGAAAAAGACAAGTACTCAAGGGTTGAGCCATAATAAAAGTACTAACTTTTACCGCTTCATCAAGAACCTTCTTTTTTTTTTTTTTTTTTTTTTTTTGCGGTACGCAGGCCTCTCACTGTTGCGGCCTCTCCCGTTGCGGAGCACAGGCTCCGGACGCGCAGGCTCAGCGGCCATGGCTCACGGGCCCAGCCGCTCCGCAGCATGTGGGATCTTCCCAGACCGGGGCATGAACCCGTGTCCCCTGCATCGGCAGGCGGACTCTCAACCACTGCGCCACCAGGGAAGCCCAAGAACATTCTTAAGTGAACTAGGTTTTCTCTTTCCTGCAAGTATGAGCTGGTGACGAGACCCTGACCACTGCCACCACTTGTTGCCATTGCCTGATTCATGCCAAGGCATTAACAGTTTTCCCCACCAGTGCTTCTGTACCATCCGTATAAATGTCAACATGTGGAAAAGGGCAAATAATGCCTACTAGTATTATTACGAAAATAGTTTTGACCTCACGGACCCCTGAATGGATCCCCACGAGTCCACAGACCATAATTCGAGAACCACTGCTTCAGACAATTGATGGAAAACTTGAGGTGGATTAACGTACAGAGTATACCAAAAAACCAACCAAATTAAGACAGTTGTTAGTTTCGGTGAAAATAAAAAGTTATGAGGAAAGAAAAGTAATGCTTAGTATTTACATAGTTGTAATAGTTAAATCTCATAGTTACGATGTAACTTTATTGGGAGGATTGAGGGCCTGGAATGGTTATCTGGGTTTGGTTGGGGGAAGGGAGTGTATGTGGAAAGAAAAGTAAATTCTCTTCTTCTATAGTGAAAAGTTTGTGAATAATGCCTAAAACTGAAAAATCAAGCAGTAATCAAGCAGATTATATACAAGTATGAAAAGTAAATAACAGGGCTTCCCTGGTGGTGCAGTGGTTAAGAATCCACCTGCCAATGCAGGGGACACGGGTTCAAGCCCTGGTCCGGGAAGACCCCACATACCACGGAGCAGCTAAGCCTGTGCGCCACAACTACTGAGCCTGCGCTCTAGAGCCCACGAGGCACAGCTACTGAGCCCGCGTGCCACAGCTGCCGAAGGCCGCGAGCCTAGAGCCCATGCTTCACAGCAAGAGAAGCCACCGCGGTGAGAAGCCTGCGCACCGCAGCGAGGAGTAGCCCCCACTCGCCACAACTAGAGAAAGCCCATGCACCGCAATGAAGACCCAACGCAGCCAAAAATAAAAACATAAATTAAATAAATAAAAATTTTTTAAAAAGAAAGTAAATAACAAAATAATCTGCTGAGAGGTGAAAGTGGCTACCCTTGGGGAGGGGCAGAGGAGGGAGAGGGACAGAGGGCTGCTGTTCTTCATAATGAGCCTTTAAAACTACTTCACTGTTTGAACTATCGATACTTCAATTTTTAAATTTTTATTTTGAAAAATTTCAAACATACATGAAAGTAAAGAAAATAACACAATAAATCCACCATCCCTATCTCCTAGATTTAACTACTGTCAACATTTATTCTTTGCTAAAGTATTTTAAAGCAAACCACAGACATCATGTCATTTCACTCTTACATATTTTGATATGTGGCTCTAAAAATTTTGGACGTTTTCTTACATAACCACAATGCCATCAGATACCTAACAATAGTAATGCCCTGGTGTCACCTAAACCCCAGTCCATAATTACATTTCCCAGATTGTCTCCAATCGATTTGTCCAAAGTGGAATCAAAACAAGTTACCAACATTACATTTGGTTTTTGTGACTCCTAAATATCTGATAGTAAGTTCCTTTTTAAGAATCAAGAAGCAAACAGTACCTGAAATACAAAGAAGGAATTGTGAGGACAGTGTGCCAGCAGTCATGTTTTGGTGGGGGTGGCAACATGCATGGGGGAAAAAAATGAATGGAAAAAGACCAGAAGGAAATAAAATAGAATGCCCGTAGTGGTTGTGTTTGGGTAGTAAGACTACGAGTAATTTTTTCTACTTTTTTGTATTTTCTAGTGTTTTTTGAAAACATGTATTACTTTCATGTTTTTATAAATGCTTATTTTGCAAAAGTTTAACTAAATAGAAAATAAAAGCCCATAGAAGAAAACTAACTTGAGTCAACAGAAAAGAACCCTGAATCTGAATTAAGCCTGCCAGGGCCAGACCCAAGGAATAAAAAGCTGCCTGATCTAATGAGCTTCCAAAATACGAGGGTCATAAAAGAAGCACTCGGAAGAGGCAGACTCCGAAAACTCAGCTGGTCTCTGGAGGGCTGCTTTTGGAGGCAGTGTCTAGCGACCAAGCCTTCTGGCACCAGGGGGCTGGAGAGCAGGTGTGGAGAAGGCACAGGGTCCAGGAGGGGATGCTGGGCCTCTATCAAAGCAAGCCAAACAGGCAGTGTGAGCATTTAGACTTCAGACAGTCGTGGAGCAAGACCCGCTAACCACACTCCTTGTACTGTGGTCATTCAGACGTCCTACCCAGAACAGGAGGCCACACGGTGGGTGGACCTCGGTGGTTAGTCCTGGGTGTAGTGACACATAAGTATCTCTTACTCACAGTCAAGATGCATGAAATGAGAGTTCGGATTCCAGACTCATGTCCAAGGGGTGGTGCTTGTTCAGGGGGCCAGAGAAGGCAGTAAGGAGGGAGGTGGCCCTGCATCAAAAACCCAGTAAACAAGGAGGAGGGCAGCCAAAGCCTGAGGCTGGCTTTGTATGTAGTGGTGGCTTCTCGTGATACAAGGTCTTGGACTTAGAAGGAGCCAGAGAAGGGCCAGCAGCATTGAGCCATTTCTACTGCAGCATGGCTGCCAGTCTCACCTGGACTTGAAGTGGAGAACATTTTTGGTTTTTTTTCCTTTGTCTGCTGGAATGTCTTACTTTCTGGAGCAGGCATGGTCAGCTATAGAAAGCCTATTCCAACTTTTTTTAAACACCCAGTAGATTTTTTTTAAGTATGCACTAGGAAGCCTTGGTCATATATACTTTCATTAAGCCAGTGCCCAGGTTTTTCGAACAGTAAACTCTGAAAGATCCATTTTGAGCATATTTCTCACATATTGGTGGTGAGCGCATTGTTCTCTGATCTAGATAATTGTGATTATATATTTTCGTAAGAGAAAACAAACCCAACTAAATCTGGTGCTTTGTAAGATCCACGTCTGGTACCATGAAATCCACTTTGACCGTGTCAGGCCAGTGACTCATTATCCCTGCTCATCATGTGTCTCAGTTGGCAAGGCACTAAGGCCCTGCAAAACGGAGACCACATCCACGTGCTCCACTCATCAGAGGCATCTTAATTTGAAGTCCCCTTTGGAAACAACACCAATCTTACACTTTAAAGAAGGTCACAAACAATGAATGTGACTTGATAACTAAGTCCTTAAGTCTTAGAACCATAAAATCTCAGGGTCAAAGGTCAGAATCATAAAGGAAGAGTCTCATAATTACAGTAGCAATCCACAGCTTGTGTCTCCCACAGCGTACCTGCCCTGTGCTCTCTGGCTCGGTTAGAATGCAGGAGTGTACTCCGAGGTGCCCGTTTCAGCCTCAGTCAGTGGCAAACTCCTTTCAGCCGTTTACACAGCCCAGAAGCCATGGGGTCATTATTGGCTCTGGTCTTTCTCTCACCCCTCACGTCCAGGCCAGCAGTAAGTCACCTCAGCTTTGCCTCCAGTACCTCCAGAATCTGCCCCCTTCCTTACCACTCCCAGCACTGACACCTGCATCCAGGCTGCCATCCCCCACCCGACTGCAGGGGCCTCCCGACTGTTCTCTGAGCTTCTGCTGCTGCCCCGCTTCATCGTCTCCCTACACAGCAGAAAGAGTGATTCTTCTAAATCAGAAATTAGGTCTCGTCTCTTTCTCCTTTTTAATAGCTTGTCAGTCTCTCATTCAGAATAAAATCTAAGAAATCTTTAAAGTGGGATTTCTTTCCCTGTTCTTTTCTCTCTGTCTTCTCTGCTAGAAATGCATGGATTGCAGCGAGTTCCGGGGACTAGGGTCTTTTCTCGTTTCCTGGAGCATCTTTACTCGCATGGGAAAAGCAGCTTTTACCACGTGGCTGAGCTCTCCACTATGTAGCAGCTCCGAAGCCCAGCTTCCACGACCTGACCTCAGAGGAGGTCAGACTTCCCTAACTGCCATCCTAGAAAACCCTGCAAGTCTCTGCCCATTCTTTGTAGCTCAGGAAAAGTCTTTCTAGTCCCTGCCTAACACCCCATTTTGAACATTGGACATTGTAGGAGAACTGTGGTATGTGCCAGTTCAGACTGTCTTTCTTCAGCTGGATCTTCGATGCTGCTTAGGAATCCTTTTATTTATTGCTAATGCAGTTGTTTCAAACCTTTATTCTTGCTTCCCGCTTCCAACTTTGCCTTCCGGTCCTCTTTCCCTCAAGACCCGCCATTCCCCCAGGTAACTTTCAGTTTTCCTTCTTGGAAAGCAGAGAGACCAGCCAGCTGGGTCTGCTGCAGTCCCCCCTTCAGAGACTCATCGTTTCCCCTGTCTCGATGCAGTAAAACACACTCCTGTTGCAACCTGAGGTTACGCCCTATGTTCTCCGGGTCTTTTAATGGCATCGGCATCCTCTGAACCACCCAGACGCTCAGTCTCTAGCCTGCCACATCCCAGCAGTTTTAAGTGATAGCAGCTCTACCTTTGCAGAGTGTCTCTCATCAATCCTCTCTTCACTGTTAGCACAGTCGCTGTCCCCACCCAAGTACTTGACATCCTCCCCTGGATAGGAGAGACTGTTCATGGCCTCTTCATTCTGTATCCCCAGTGGTGGTAGGTGACTTTCCAGAAGCTGAATCTGGTCCTGTTCCTCAATATCCTCTTACAGCATGACAGTGGGACAGTGGGTTACGATTGTCTACAAAAGTCTAATCTCCAGAGAATGGCAAGCAAAGACCTCCACCAACCCCTCCCCCATTGCGTGACCATCTGCCGCGCGTCCTTCAGCCCCCTCAGCCTCTGCTGTCACCACTGTAGGGTTCGTTTGGCCTAATACGGAATTGCTCCACTTCTGAGACTTCGCATATGCTTTTCCCACTTCCTGGAATGTCCTTCCCTGCATCCCTACTAATATGAATCCTACTTATCCTTGAGACTCGGCTAAAATGCCTCTTCCTCTATGAAACTGTTATTAGTCCTTCATTCATTCACTTAGTAAATATTCATTGAATGTTTGCTCTGTTCAGACACTATACAAGGTATTGAAGATACAGGAATTAAATATGCACTAAAATAGAAACAGTAGTTAATTCCTGATCCTGGATTTTATAGATTTTTTTCTTCTCCTTTTCCCACCTATATTTTTTTAAAGTTTTCTGCAATGAATGGATATTGTCATTGTAGTAAAAGTAAGAATTATTTTGAGTTTTTTTTTTCTGATTTTGTTTGTTTGTTTGTTTTAATAAACAGGAGAGAGATATTGGAGTGTTTTTGTAGGCTCCATGGGAAGGCGGATAGGAGATGTTGAAGATGAGGAAGGAAGGAACAGATTTTTGGAACCGCGTCACGAAAGAAGTGGGAAGTTGAGGACCCAAACCCCAGGTGGGAGATTAGCTCTCACCAGGAGGATGAGGACCACAGACTCTCCCAGCCTGGAGAGAGTACAGCATGGGGTCCCTGCTGAAATCTGGGAAGGGGGCAGGGTGGCCTTTCTGAGAAAATGCTCAGATGGGAGGAACCCTGCCCTTCCTGTCAGAACCCATCTTCCCATCTCCCACCCCTACAGCACCTGTTGTCTGCACTTCAGCACCATATGTGCACAGATCTGTCGTCCTACTGGACCTTAACATCCTTGTAGCAGAGCCCACTTTTAATTTTTAAAAAAAATTTTTTTAAAGTTTTGGTTGCATTGGGTCTTCGTTGCTCTGAGTGGGCTTCCTCTAGTTGCGGCGAGCGGGGGCCACTCTTCTTTGCGGTGCACGGGCTTCTCATTGCGGTGGCTTCTCTTGTTGCGGAGCACGGGCTCTAGGCGCACAGGCTTCAGGAGTTGCGGCACACAGGCTCAGTAGTTGTGGCACGTGGGCCCTAGAGCACACAGGCTTCAGTAGTTGTGGCACGTGGGCTCAGTAGTTGTGGCTCACGGGGTTTTGGGGGGAAGGCTTAGTAGTTGTGGCACACAGGCTTAGTTGCTCCGCGGCATGTGGGATCTTCCCGGACCAGGGCTCGAACCCATGTCCCCTGCATTGGCAGGTGGGTTCTTAACCACTGCACGACCAGGGAAGCCCGCATTCTTAATTTTTTTAATCTCCTCCCTCCCCTCCCCCACAGCACAGTGTCATGTACCCCTAAAATGCTCAAAAATGACTTCATAAAATGAATCGCACATCCGTTTTCACAGTTGTTTAGCCTGCTGTATCACCATGGTGTTCCCTTGGTAAGGCGTTTTTATCGCCGCAGCCATCTCAGCACCCCTGAGCTATATCCTGGGATCGAGGAAGGCCTCGCACAGCTTCCGCCAGCAAAGGCACGCTGCTGCTTCTGCGTGATGGGCCGTCCACAGAATGTCTCCCCCTCTGCCTTCCCTGCTCACCTTGCCGCTGCCACACCAGCTGCCACCTATGGAAATGCTATGAAACTTGAAAAATGAAACGGTGTGCTCCTCCTGGGTCATCTTGGTGTCTGCAGCAAACCCACAGAGCCGAGGCGCATGTGTAGGACGTGTGACTGGGGGCTGCAGCTCATGGTAAAGAAACAGAGTGCTGGGCTTTGTGTTTCATCCTCGGACATTGCAGCGGTAATCTTCCCCGGGCCGCTCCCAGTGAGAGACAATAGCTTCAAAGGCTGACTCCGAAAATAATAGAAAAGTTCCCAGAATATTCATCTTTAGTCCTTAGCGGGGCAGAATTGTTTTATTTCAGGCCTGTAGAGACAGCCTGGGACCAGAGGAGCCTTTCGAAGAACTCCCCTGTGTACTTTGTGTCCTGGTTTGCTAGTGAAGGTACGGGGCAATTAGAGGCTTATGTAAGGTCACTTCAAGGTAACAGCAGACTAAATCCTGAGCACAGATTTTGCTGTGAATCCTTGAGGTTAAAATAAGAATATTTTCAAGAAATTCAAAACAAAACAAGACACCGTTTTTAAGACTGTTGTGCAAAGAGCGAAAAATTATGTTTAATCACCTTTTCTCCTGCATTTTGATGTTACTAATCGTGGATTTGACTTAACTGTAAGGACTTGCGCTCTGAGGTTAATAAACAACGTAACACGTCGCTGTGCTGCATGTCTTTAAAAGAAGGATGGGGGCTTCCCTGGTGGCGCAGTGGTTGAGAGTCCGCCTGCCAATGCAGGGCACACGGGTTCGTGCCCCGGTCCGGGAAGATCCCATATGCCGCGGAGCGGCTGGGCCCGTGAGCCATGGCCGCTGAGCCTGCGCGTCCGGAGCCTGTGCTCCGCAACGGGAGGGGCCACAACAGTGAGAGGCCCGCGTACCGCAAAAAAAAAAAAAGAAGGATGGACCTCTTGTTTTGAGAGATGGCTTAGGTTGGTCCTTTTGAAAGGCTGGAGCTGAATTAACCTCACAGGCTTTAGAAGTCTGTGATTTTGTGTTTCCTGGGTCAGTCTGAACGCAATCCTGAGAAGCTTCCTCCATTGCTCTCCTACACTTTCCTCCCTTTCCTCCCTCTCCTCCACCTCCAGCTTCCTTCCCACATCCCTTAGGCCTCCCATCCAGTCCACCACCTTTAAAGCTTCCTCCCGCCCCTCCCCACCGGCTCGTTCGCTACTGTCTGCAGTAAAGGGAACACTGTTCAAAGACCGCTCAGGCGTGGACCCTCATCCTCTGTCACAGGAAAGGAATTCTTGTCTCCTAACCACTTCCCGGCCTTCAGGCTTTTCTGCCATTTCCTAGGTTTGCAAGGCAGACACTTGAGGAAGTCTCCTTGTTTCCTTCTTGTTAGGCTTAGAAGTGTAGACAGCTACCTCCAGGGCAAGATGGTGTAGGGGAGCAAATTTGCCACTCCAGAATGTCTCTTTGACATGCGGATTATTTTGAGCTGAAAACAATCAAGACCCAAAAGCCTCAGGAAGAAACTTTCACTTTACCCTAACTGTCTAAAGAACGTAGGTAGAGGACCTGTTTCCCGAAGGGAAGGAGTTGTCACCATAGATAACTATAGGATGAACTTGGTATGGTAGACAGGGAGGAACCTCACAGAATCTGTTTTGTTAAAATTCTCCTCTGTGTCCCATTGTCTCTGCCAGGCCCGGCAAACATTTGTTTACCAAACATTTGCTTTTCCATCTTCACGTGAATTTCCTTCCTCTGCTTCTAAATCCTAAACTACCCCCAACATCCTCTTTTGTCTTTAGTTGAAGGTGGTATTTAAGGTGAGGTTCCAGCCATTTTAGTGGGTTACTCAGCTTTCTTGAGTCTCTTCCACGTATACCATGTTATTAAACTTCTGTTTGATTTTCTCCTATTAATCTGTCTCATGACAGTGTAATTCTTGGACCAGCCAGAAGAACCTAGAAGGGTAGAGGAAAATTTCCTCCTCTCTGACGATAGGAATGGGCCGGATTATAGTGTGAGGGACAACAGACTAGGCTGGTGGCAAGTCATCTGAAACAGTAGAAGAGAACACAGTTGACTCTATACAAATAAATCCTCCAGAAAATTCTAGCACATAAATAACCTGCCTTATAACTAAAACTGGCAAACACATGGCCCTCTGCCGCCCATGCTCCCTCCTCAGCTCCCCTTGGCACTGGTCACTAGTCGGCCTGTTACCTGAAAACTGGGTTCGCCTGTTGGTGGGTGTTGAGCCAAAAGACACAACCAAGCCAAAGAGCGAGAGAAGGAAGGATTGATTACTGGCAGCAAGTAAGGAGAACACCAAGGATCTTTCCCAAAGCAGTGTCCCGCCGAGGAGCAAAATTGGGGAAGTTTTAAGCTAAGGATGCATGCATACTCCTGAAAAGGCTTCAGCAAAGGAGGGTGGAGGGTTCAGCATAGAATTGGGGCAGAGGTTGACGGAGTCCAGGTTGTAGTTGATTGAAATCACGAGGATCAGAAAAAGTCAACGTCATCATTCGTAGGTTCCAGTTAATCTGATAGATGAGCACTCAAGGGGGGTTTGAATTTTGCAAAACAGCTCAGAAATGTGCTTGAGGCTAATCTTTACCGTTGAAACAGAACTAGGAGTCTTTATAACTGACATATTATCTCTGATATGGTTAAGTTAGCTCCCTGGCCTGGTAACAGCGGTTTCTTTTTACCTTCTTTCATTCCCTTAAATTCAGCGACTGAGACCTATTCTTCTGCAAGGGCAAGCATTGTGGCCAGGCTCAGATCACACAATGACTGAGGCCTTAGATGGTTTCTCTTATTTAAGAGAGTTCCGTCTGGTTCTCTTACTCTGGGGACCCCCTATCCTGTCTGCTTACATAGCCCCCCGCCTTGAGATATTTCACTCTTCTCTCTTGAGGGGTACAGGGCTGAGGGTGGGCGTTGTAGTCTCCCTGGTTAGAGGAGTGAAACTCTCTTGTTGCCAGAGCTAGAGAAGTTTTGGGGTCCGCCGGAGTAGTGTCTGCACCTCTCACTTGCATAGCATTATTCTAGCAGGTGTCGGAGAAGTACAGCAGGAGAGACAGTTAACAGCAATTTTGCAACATCATTAGCAGAGACTTGATCCAAGAGCCCCCTGAACCAAACCATTTTCCCTAAACTGGGAAGAGGATCATTCAGAGAAGAGATTTAATTTTTTTCATATGCGTCATGAGGTGAGTCACATTAGAAGACTCATCAGGTATAAAAACCAGCATTCAGCATGTCTTATAGCATAAGTTCTTCCTTGAGCAGCTGTTAAAATATCAAAGGCCACGCAGTTCTGTAGGACCGCTTTTTTCATCATAGAAACTTCAGAGTGATATTTGTCGTAAGTAGTTATGCTCTGTGGCAGTTTCACTGGAGAATTTCCTTTAGTTTTGTTGCACATGAGCTAGTTAAGCTAGTTAAGAGTCTTTGATAAGGCTGCTGGGAATCTAAGAGTTTTCAGTTTTTAGAGGAATCAGGTAGAGAGAAAAAAATGTCTCAATCCTACCAACAAAGGTATAATTTACAAAGTTGTTGTAGGTTATAATTAGCTTAAGGGGAAAGGTTTCCTTGTATCTGGAAAACACAGATTAAAAGCCAGCACTATTTCTTTGGGAAAGATCCCCAGTGTTCTCCTTCCTTTTGCTGCAAGTAATAAATCCTTCCTTCCCCCGCTCTTCGGCTTGGTTGTGTCTTTTGGCTTGACACCCACCAAGAGGCGAACCCAGTTTTCGGGTAACAGGCCCAGTCCGGCCACAGTAGGAGAGGACACAGCGAGGTCTAAATGAAGCGTGTTGCTGACAGTGCTTCCGTCTTGTTACTTACTCTTTGATCCTACCACGGTCCTCCCTGTTCTTCTTTAAGAAGTGACCTGTGCTTCGCTCTTTCACCGTAGGCCTGGTGCAAGGAGCAGGCCCAGCAGGGGAGACCCCTGCTCGCTCCTCACCGCCGCTGCCTCTGCTCCCTGCATGACGTCACCAGCACCCTCCCATCACAGACATGTTGCCATCAGGCTCTCCGAGCTGTCTTCGAGCCCTGCCTCTTTCTGCCCAGTTTCTTTTCGGACACATTCCTCTTGGTACCTTTGCCTTTTTTCACCACTGGGCCTCCCCACCCTGGGGTGATTGCCTCGTGTCCACAGCTAAGAAGCGGCAGAAATCCGTGCGCCCCGACCCTGGCCAACTCAACAGCCTGGTTTTGTTCCAGACAGGAAAATGTTTCTTTCTTCCTATTACGTTTTCCATTTGTTTGTTTATGTGTGTGTTTTTATTGAATTATAGTTGATTTACAATGTTGTGTTAGTTTCTGGTGTACAACAAAGTGTTTCAGCTGTATATATGTATATGTGTATA
The DNA here is from genome assembly GCF_951394435.1 of Stenella coeruleoalba. Lineage (NCBI taxonomy): Eukaryota > Metazoa > Chordata > Mammalia > Artiodactyla > Delphinidae > Stenella > Stenella coeruleoalba. The sequence continues at coordinate 120,495,140 of NC_137151.1, forward strand.
TATATATAGCTGAAAAACAATATATATATATTCTTTTTCATCACAGGTTATTATAAGATATTGAAGATAGTTCCCTGTGCTATACACTAGGACTTGTTATTTATCTGTTTTATGTATAGTAGTGTGTATCTGCTAATCCCAAACTCCTAATTTTTTTTTTTTTTTTTTTTTTTTTTTTGCGGTACGCGGGCCTCTCACTGTTGTGGCCTCTCCCGTTGCGGAGCACAGGCTCCGGACGCGCAGGCTCAGCGGCCATGGCTCACGGGCCCAGCCGCTCCGCGGCATATGGGATCTTCCCGGACCGGGGCACGAACCCGCGTCCCTTGCATCGGCAGGCAGACTCTCAACCACTGCGCCACCAGGGAAGCCCCCAAACTTCTAATTTATCCCTCCCCCCTTTCCCCTTTGGTAACCACAAGTTTGTATTCTATGTCTGTGAGTCTGTTTCTGTTTTGTAAATAAGTTCATTTTCCTCATATGTTTTTTTGAACCAAATATTTTACGTACAGAAGCCCAGAGATGTTACAGAAGTGATTTTGCATCTAATTACTTAAAATTACAAATTAACCCGATTAGCAGTTTTTCGAACCAAATATTTCTTAATGAGACACTGGCATATTTTTTAGAAGATAAATTTTTAAATACATTTGAATGGAGATTAACTGTTTTCAAAGGATATGGTTTTCTCACAACTTTGTATCTATAAAATATAGAAAGTTGATATTATTTTGTTTACTTCACTATCTATTTCATGACCTTTGGCTGAAATATAATAAAAATAACACTAGATTTTGAGTCTGAGCTGATCCTGGCTGTCACTTAGGAGTTTGTATGACTTTTCACAAATCCCCAACCTTTTCTCTCAGCGTAAAATGCGCTGAGTAATGCCCTCCTCCCAGATGTGTTGGAGAGATTTTAAAGGGTCGTAGGTATGAGAGTTCTGCCACCGAGCAGGGCCAGGTGCTTTGCAGTGTTGAGCCACTTCCTGTCCTACCTGCTACCGGAAAGTAGGTCTTGAGGTAGACAGTATTTGCTCGTTTCTAACCAGGTTTTTTTCCAGCCAGATGCCTTCCGTCGGTATTGGCAACATATTTAATCTGACGTTCCACGTAAGAGCGTCCTAGAGTATACGCAGGAAACTTGCCGCCTGCAGAAAGGGAGTGACCCAAATCCTGTGATTAAATGAAGGGAAGAGGAAGGACATGATTCTTCTTTGAAGGGTTCTGTTTATGAAGCTCCTCATGGCTTTTTTACTTTTTCCATGAAAAACTCTTTGTCCTTTTGTCTTCTGCCACTGGCCCTGGTTACGAACGGGGCGTTGATGTGAATCTAGTTTCCAAATTGGAAATTAATGAGGTGTTTCATCCAGAGAGGCCTTCCTCCTGTACTGTAAGGCACGCTGCCCCCAGAAACCAACACCCGCCCCCCGCCTGGCCCTGTTTGGGTCTCAGCTTTCCTGTTGCCCTTCTCTGGATAAGGCTGCGATGGGTATCCTTGCTGCCTCCCCACAGTGTGGTTTCTTGGCCTAAGAATTTTTTTAGTCCGTGTGTCAGATATGATTCCCAGAATCACTGGATTGTTTTGAAGCAGGATAGGTTCTGCTGCCCGACTGTCACTGGGCCAGGATGTTCTTGTTGGCGCTTCAGAGCTTCCACTTCAGCCCTTTGTATGTTCCAAAAGAAGGTACAGGGCTTCCCTAGTGGCGCAGTGGTTGGGAGTCCGCCTGCCAATGCAGGGGACACGGGTTTGAGTCCTAGTCTGGGAGGATCCCACATGCCGCGGAGCAACTGGGCCCGTGTGCCACAACTACTGAGCCTGCGCTCTAGAGCCCGTGAGCCACAACTACTGAGCCCGCATGCCACAACTACTGAAGCCTTTGCGCCCTAGAGCCCATGCTCCGCAGCAAGAGAGGCCATCACAATGAGAGGCCTGCGCACTGCAACAAAGAGTGGACCCCGCTCACCTCGACTAGAGAAAGTCTGCGCGCAGCAACAAAGACCCAACACTGCCAAAAATAAATTAATTAAAAAAAAAAAAAGAAGGTACAGATTTTGTGGAATGCAGGCATTAAGGGAAGGGAGGCTCAAGTAAGGTGAAAGAGCTGTGGGGAGCTTCTCATCAGCGCGGAGTCTCAGATTTGCTGGTGTTCGTGGGTGCTGTCGTTGACTGATAAGAAAACAAGCTGAAGGAGCAGAGGTGCCCGTTAGGAAAAAAAAGAGTAGCTCAAACTGACTGAGATAGTGCAGCCATTCTGTATTACTAGCAAGTTTTTTTTTGGGGGGGGGGTTGGTTGTTGTTTTTTGGCGGTATGTGGGCCTCTCACTGTTGTGGCCTCTCCCGTTGCGGAGCACAGGCTCCGGATGCGCAGGCTCAGCGGCCATGGCTCACGGGCCCGGCCGCTCCGCGGCATGTGGGATCTTCCCGGCCTGGGGCACGAACCTGTGTCCCCTGCATCGGCAGGCGGACTCTCAACCACTGCGCCACCAGGGAAGTCCCACTGCTAGCAAGTTTTGATGAGGAGTGCGAGACTTCTGATTTTGTCAAGTTACAGTTAATACATTTTAAGAACCCCTCAGGATGAAAAGTGGCCCCTGGTCAGGGCTCAGCCCTATAAATGAGGGTTCAGAGGGAGCAACAAAGCTGTTTAGAGCCGGATCCGTGGACTTCAGGGTGGCAGGGTGTCTAGGAACCTCCTGGAACTTACTGCAAAATTTTGTTTGTAAATACTTCAGGGGAGAGGGCCTGGAGCTTTCACTAGCTTTTTAAAGCAGTTCTTGACCCAGCAGTTTGCATGAAAATGGATGCCCAGTCAGGGTGGTACGAGTCTCCCTGCCTGTGTGCGGTGGTTACCCTGTGTGAGTGCAGGGCTTACCTGTGTCTTCTAGGAAAAGAGGACACAGACCTCAAGAGGCCAGATACCCTATGAGCCGGATGCCTGAGGGAGTGTGTGAAAAAGGAGTGGAATCGAACAGAAAGGAACATTTTCCCAAGCTAAAGATGTGGACACAGAAGGAGGAGGATTGACTGACCAGGATTGGAATGAAATGGAGAAAAGCAAACAAGCTGACTCTCCAGGGGGAAGACTTTGCGACCACAAGAATGAATAGGTCGTGGCCCTGTCATCCTAGCAGAGGTTGGAGCAGCTCCATTAGTGGGGAGTTTTCAGGAAATGTGGGTGTGATGGAAGGACAAGCATGGCTGACCTTGAAAGGGGCTCTTCTGGAGGCCTGCACGCACTACTTCCCCACAGGACTGTTGGGCAGTCCCTAGAATTGCCTCTACCATTTCTCTCGCATTCAGCACACACAGACACCTCCTGAGAGCCAAATTCAGGACCCGCTTGCCATAGCAGAAGAGTCATGAGCACAGTATTTGAATTGCTTGTATTTTGAGATAGGAGTAGCTCTTGGAATAATCCAGAAAGTATAGTTTGAGGGTTTTTTTTTAAAGAAAGGAAGTCTGATATTACAGATTCAAGACTCTTCATAATAAGGCTCTTTGCACTGAACTAAAGAAAAATGTCAGTGGTCGCTACCATTCTCTTCCTGTGCTTCATGGCTGCCATTTCAAGAGTACTGGTTCTTCCTTCATTGGAAGGAGCGGGTATCAGAGGGGTCTCTCTAGCTATCCAGGGTAGGAGCTGTGTCCCCTAGAGGTTTGTGGTGTGGACAGCTGTGGGCTGGGCTCTCCCGTTCCCCACTGGAAACACCTATGGACCCTTCAGATGGTCTTTTTCGGGAAGTCTTGTCTCTGAAGTTGTGGCCACAGTGGTTTACTTGATGAAAAGGGTGTTTGCAAGCCGAGGGAGAAAGTTCCTGCGGCCGATTGGCGTTCCCTGCCTTCTCCCAAGCGCACTCTGCCCCTCAGCACATCTGGCTCTTCCCTGCTCGTGAATCACATTTCCCACAGCATTTAGCTCTGACCTTCTCCGCTGTCTTCATGCCCTTGAACCCCACCCAGGCCCCTTCACTCTTTGTCCTACACTTTTCCAGAGATCGGGGCCATCCACTGTGAGTGCTCTCACCTTCTCTCTTCTTCCCCTCGGGATCTCCTCCCCCGTCCCCTCCCCTTTTCTTCCTGCCCTCTCCAGGCCACTTTTCCTCTCTCCTGGATGGGTCGCCTTGGCACTACTTGGCACTACTCCCTTTGCTCTCTCGCACCGCATCTTCTTTTTGTACTGGCTTCTTCCCCTGCCTGCAAACACGGCACAGGCCTCTGTCCTGCCTGCTCAACAACATCCCTGTCCTACCGTCCTTCTGGAAGCGGTCACCCACACTCATTGCATTGCCTCTACTGCTGGACATTCACCTATCCTTTTTTTTTTAAAAAAAAAATAAGTTTATTTATTTATTTATTTATTGGCTGTGTTGGGTTTCCATTGCTGCGAGTGGGCTTTCTCTAGTTGCGGCGAGCGGGGGCTACTCTTCATTGCAGTGCGCAGGCTTCTCATCGCAGTGGCTTCTCTTGCTGCGGAGCATGGGCTCTAGGCACACGGGCTTCAGTAGCTGTGGCTCGCGGGCTCTAGAGCGCAGGCTCAGTAGTCATGGCGCACGAGCTTAGTTGCTCCGCGGCATGTGGGATCTTTAACCCAGACCAGGGCTCGAACCCGTGTCCCCTGCATTGGCAGCAGATTCCCAACCACCGTGCCACCAGGGAAGTCCCTCACCCATCCTTAACCCAGAGCGTCCCAAACTTTTTCCCATCATAACACACGCAGAAGATGTTGCTGTTTGAGTGGCACGTGGCATGTGTGTGCCAGGCTGAGGAAAGGCAGGGCTCTGGTTGCCCTGAGGACGAGAAGTGCTGTGGCAGCATCCCTGTAATCCATTCCCAGCACATGCCTGAGATCTTTGCAATTCGACCCTGTCCGCCGCCCCTCGCCATACTTTTCCCCCTAAAATAGCCTTCCTAAAGACCACCAATAACTAAATGCAAAGACCTTTTCTTTGTTTCCGTCTTCGTTGACATCCAAGTGGCATTTGACATACACTAGTGGTTGAGCGCTCAGACTCTGGGGCGGGCCTGCCTGCGTTCAGTTCCTGGCTTTGCCGTTCTCTAGTGGTATGACCTTGGGCAGCTTATTTAATGTGTCTCTGCCTTGCTTTCCTCATTTGCAGAATGAGGATAATAAAATACCTACCTCCTAGGGTTGCTGTGTGAGTTCAATAGTTGCCGTACGGACAGTGTGTAAGCGGTGCCTCTCTCGTCAGAAGTGCCGGGAGTGTCTGCTGTAGCTTTTGAGTCCCCCTTCTCTGAGGCCCTTTCTCCTGTTTCTTCTAATATTGGACGCTCCCAGTCTTTCTCCTGGCTCTTTGAACTCCCTTGGTTTTTGTTTGTTTCCATTCTCCAGTTTCTCTTTTGGCTCCCCAAAATGGAGGAGGGCGTAGAGAATGCAGCCTCGACTCTCCTACTTCCCTTCTTCCCTTCTTGGACCCTCTGGTCGATGATGCCAGCTCCCACCTTCAGCCCAGTCATTGCCCCAGGCCCCGAGTGCCTGCTGCAGATCGCCCTCTGGATCTCCTCCCTGCACCTCAGACCCAGGAGTCCCCAAAATATTTGAATGTTTTATTTTTGTTTTAAAAGTAATAAATGTTCATTATAGAGAATACAGACACATTGAAAGTATTAAACATCTTTAATCCCACCACTCAGCAAGCACCACTGCTGAAAGGCTCTCCAGCTGGGCTGCGTTTCCCCCAGGGAACATTTAGCAATGTCTGAAGACATTTTTGGTTTTCATCTCGGGGTTTGGGGGAGGTGCTACCGGCATTTAGTGGGTAGAGTCCAAGGATGCCACTGAGCGTTTTACAGAGCACAAGAGAGAATTAGCCCAGTAGTGCCAGGGCTGAGAAACCCTGTTCTGGACCTTTGTCTCTACATAAATGCTCCAAATAGAGCAAACTGGAATTGGTTTTCTCTCTGCCTCCGTCCTGCTTTGCACCTGTGTTCTCTGTTTCTGTCCATGACCGCACCTTCTCTTTCAGCCCCCATCAGGTCCAGTAAGATTCCCCACCTGTCACATCTTCGGCGTCCATCCCTTCTTCTCCCTTCCAGTTTGGCATTGATGGCCACTCTCCCAACTCATGAGAAAGCCTCCAGCAGGCCCTTCGCCTCAAGCCTCCTGCTCGGCCTCGCCCGTGCCTCCCGTGTGCTTAGAGGCCGCTCGTCGACTTCCACCGCCTGCAGAGTCCGTGCCCTGAGCTCCCTAAGGGCAGTAGCTCCCCATATGACTGCTCTTTGTACCCCGCCAGAACCAAGTGGCGCTCTGAGCACAAAGCCGGCGCTCAGTGGATCTGTAGAATCTGTACGAATGAATGGTTGCGTGAAAGAAAAAGCCGAAAAACATTCTCCCTCACAACCTGTCCGTCTTTGCAGATCCTCAGTGAATGGTTTGGCCAGACTGTCATCCGCTCCTGCACCAAACTGAGCTATGAACATGCACAGAGCATGATTGAAGGCCCCACTAGGAAGATCCCCGAGGAGGAGCTGCCCCCCGTCTCCCCGGAGCACACCAGTGAGGAAGTGCACCGGGCTGTTTTGAACCTCCACCGTATCGCAAAGGAGTTACGCCAACAGCGGTTTGTGGACGGCGCACTTCGTTTGGATCAGGTCAGTCGCTGCTTTTTTGTCAACAACCAGCAGGTTTGACTTCGGCCAGAACCTAGTGTGTGTGAGGTTTCGCGTGGCAGTCCTGGGCTCCCCCCTCCTCCTTTCCTCAATCACTGCGCTGAAATAGTGTCCTCTGAGGCAGGCAGGAACCACCCCCGACCTGCCCTGCCAACTCCACAGGCACCCAGGGCCTGATGACATGAGCCAAGGCGAAAGCGTGGTGTCTGTCTGGGTGGCTCTGTGACCAGAACTCCCATCTGGTCTTCCTGGTGAGGCTGGATCCAGTACTTGATCCTCACCCAGTTTCCATCTCACATCCCTCTTACGGGAGTTGGGAACAGGAATCATGGAAGTGTAGAAAGCAGTTGACCAATATCTGATTGTTAGGCTTTAAAACAAAAGTGTTTCTTCTTATCCCTTGTCTTCCAAAAAGATTTATATGTTTACAAATATCTGGATTAATATCTGAAAAAGCAGAGAACTGAGGAGACTGTAGAACGTTGGCTGTTGAAGAAAGCAATGGCCCGGAATAGTATCGATTGCTCTTGAGTACCACGGGCATGCTGCCGGCCCTCTGGGACTCAGACAGCTGCCACTCAGACCTGGTCGACTTCCACGTCTGAGAGTTGGTAATTCTTAAGATCCAGCAATTCCTTCCTCATTACTTGCCAGTACGTTACAGAGTAGAGCCTTTGTTCCATATCGTGCAGCCTTTTTCTTCTCATTTATATTTCTTACCCGAGCCCCAGAGAACTCGCTCTCCTCCCCTGGTCTCTGTACGCTGTGGGAAGTCTCTGGGAGTTTGGAAAATGAGTTGGGCCACACGATTGGCTGAGGGAGCCGTTCGTCAGACCATTGGCAGAGCGCAGCCTCACAGAGACTTCTTTCTCTGAGCCTTTCCGCTTGGAGAGATCTCAAAGTAGAGTAGTTTATCAGAAATTATGATGAATTATGAGTAGCTTATCAGTAGTTTAACAGCTTTGTTTTAAAACTTTCTAATTGGGGCTTCCCTGGTGGCGCAGTGGTTGAGAGTCCGCCTGCCGATGCAGGGGACATGGGTTCGTGCCCCGGTCTGGGAAGATCCCACATGCCGCGGAGCGGCTGAGCCCGTGAGCCATGGCCGCTGAGCCTGCGCGTCCGGAGCCTGTGCTCCGCAATCAGAGAGGCCACAACAGTGAGAGGCCCACGTATCGCAAAAAAAAAAAAAAAAACTTTCTAATTGAAGATTTCATTGCGTCCTACTTTTTGTGGTAAACTTACACAAATGCTTCTCAGAAGGCATGGCAAACAGTTGCTGCTCTGGGCCTACGAATAAGTTAGCGGCTCTTGGGACAAATGGATCATCTGTTCTGCCTGTGCTTGGAGGAGTCAAGGCATCTTCTGGAACCCTCATGCCCCTCCTTCCCTTGCCTGGGCTCAGGTAGCCTGAGCAGACCTGCCTGCTCGAGAATGCCACTTGGGAGACAGTAGGCAGAGCGGCTGCTGAAGGAGATGGCAGAGCCAGTGGAAGAGGCGTCACGGGCATGGAAGAGGATGGAGGATCTCCTCTCCTTCCTTTAGTGAGATCATCCTTTGGGGCGTGAAGCTCATTCTCACTTACCAGCGGCTGCCTGGTTGTAAATCCAAGGACATTTCTCAGTGTTTGCTTCCTGGACTTCTGTCCTGCCTTTGGCCCAGGAGAGAAGCAGAGAAGCAGACTGGTTCTCTGCTTCTCTTCATACATCTCTAGTCATGTCCTGCTGGTCCCTTTGCTGGAGCCTCTTCCTCTGCTCACCTCTTTACGGTTGGCATTCCCTGGAGTCTATCCCACCCTCTTTTTCTCTATCCACACTGTCTCCCTGAATGAATTCCTGTGTTCTTATGATTTTAATTACCAGTTAGATGCTGATAACACCAAAATTAGTTTCTCCGGCCCTGCCCTTCTTCCCAGGCACTGCACAGGCCTCTCCACCTGCGTCCCTGGACTCCTCACCTGGCTGCCCCACGGTCCTCTCAGCCAGTGCTCGCCGCACCTTCTGCCCGACACAGTGAGCAGTGCCCACGGTGTGCTGCACGTGCTGGCTGTGCTCCCTTCCACCAGGAGTTGTGTGTATCAAGGGTCAGCCCTCTTTATTCCCATCCTGCTACACCAGTTGTACATGTTGTTATAAGTATGCAGTTTAACTGAATATTAGGTAAACTGATCAAGTAAGAACATTTTTAAAAGCTGGTGTTTCTGTGAAAACTAAGTTAAATTGTTTGGAAACACTCGATGAAGAAGAATCTCCAAAAGTTCTGCTGTTTGGGTGTGACAACTATAGAAGAGTGGGGAAAATATCATAAAATTCAGGAGGGGGTTTCCCTGGTGGCACAGTGGTTGAGAGTCCGCCTGCCAATGCAGGGGACACGGGTTCGTGCCCCGGTCTGGGAGGATCCCACATGCCGCAGAGCGGCTGGGCCTGTGAGCCATGGCCGCTGAGCCTGCGCGTCCGGAGCCTGTGCTCCGCAACGGGAGAGGCCACAACAGTGAGAGGCCCGTGTATCGCAAAAAAAAAAAAAAAAAAAATTCAGGAGGAATTCTGTACTGAGATTGCTTTACAGATGTCTAAGCTCTCACTCTCTTTTAATGAAACAAAAACTATAAATTATACATGATGAGTTACGAGTAGTTTATCAGAAAAAAGTATGTAGAAATCCAATTAGCATACCTTTTCAAAAAGCTTTACATTTTTTCTGAAAGTGAATGAATGTAGATTTATATAAATTAAGTAAAACAAATGTTTAGTTATGTATGTATCTCTTCTGTATGATTCCCCTCTTTAGCCAGCTTCTGGAAAAACTAACCCACCACTGCTTCAGGCACATCAAATGAGAGGGTTCTGCTATACCGTTTTAGAAACCTTTCCCCATCAGATTGTTATAAAATTGAATTGAATTAAATATGTTAAATATGCTAAACACTGTAAGAGACCATCAGCAATCTCAGCTCGCATTAGGAGGGGTGTGGTAGTCAGTCAGGGTGGAAGAATGATCACAGTTTCAAGTTGATACTGATCTGTTGGCATGTCTTAGAGTCAGAATTTTATTGCTGAAAATAACTTTTTAATTAATTTTTATTGGAGTGTAGTTGATTTACAGTGTTTTCTTTCTGCTGTACAGCAAAGTGAATCAGTTATACGTATGCATATATCCACTCTTAGATTCTTTTCCCATAGAGACCATTACAGAGTATTGAGTAGAGTTCCCTGTGCTATACAGTAGGTCCTTATTAGTTATCTATTTTATAGTATATAGTAGTGTGTATATGTCAATCCCAATGAAAATAACTTTAGATACCTGTATTTCATCAGCCCTCTCAATTTATAGATTAGAAGCTGAAGTCCCCAAAGGTTAGATGAGTTGCTTATATGCAAGAAACCCAGATAGCCCACTCTTTGTTCGCTTTTCCTCCATTTACACCATGCTGACTTGAGAGAGAAAAGTTTTACTTCAAAGTGAGAAAAAAACCCCTTCAAGTCCTAATTAGGTTCCAGTTAATTAAGGTTTGAAAATAATGGAATTGCATCCTTGGAGCTGATTCCTTGGTTCCCCAGAAAACAAGTGTGTGGACCACAGCTTTAGAAGAAGGAGCACATCGATCTCCCGTAGCGAGGGACACTGGCAAGATCCTTTATAAATCAGCTAAACGGCCCCATTCAGCCGTCCCTGCGTTTGTTCTCCCGTGCCTACTGCCTGCGTTTGCCCTCGCGAAAACCCACTTCTCCTCAGTGCTTCTGGCATAGCCTGCTGTTTGGAGTTGCTCTCTGATGCTTTGTTTGCCCCAGTTCACTGTGTCCTCGTTTTTGGTGGCAGTCCTAAAAAAATATGTCCTCCTACACCAGCCTCAGTTAGAGAGGGTCCATGAGAGGCCTCCGTGAGAGGGGACAACATCTGTGTCACGCTGTATGCCCTTGAACGCAGAATAAACCTGCTAAGCCAGCAGTTTTGCCTTTCCAAGAAATCAGTTTACTGTGATGATCTCCAGAATGAGTGGGGTGGAGGACACCAGCGTGGGGCCTATTTGTCAGGTCGAGGACAGACTGGTTTGGAGGTCACAGTAACCGCAGAAACACAGAGCAGCTCGGTCACTGGGTGATTGCAGGCAACAGCTTAGGCCAGAGCTGCCTGGCCCATGTCTGAGACAGTGCACCCTCAGGCCGCAGGGCCACCTGAGCTGGCTCCAGTCCCCTGGGACCACCTGCCTGCAGTCCTGTGTGCTTACCCAGTGTATGCTCAAATATTAGCAAGTTCTGTATGTACTGTGGTGTGAAACAGACTGCGAAGCACTGCCTTCGAGGCTGGTTTGACTACTCCAAGCATCTTTTTTACCTAGAGGGCGAACCTAGTTCTAAGAGGTCCTAGCTCAGTGAAATGATGCGCCTTTGCTTCGCTGCCCCGAAAGTCAGTGCAGGTGCCGAGTGCATTCTATGTGCTTTTTGGTTGGGTGAGTTGAATAATATCCCTTGTTTTCTGCTGCCATGTTAAATCTAGAATTGAACGCAGGTGCTTTTGTTATTTTATTGATTTATAACACGTCACTCCTGTTTCTTAAAAGGAGCCTCCCATAAAGGGAGTCCCAGACTTTTCTGTGTTTGTAGTAAAAGTAATCATAATGGCTTATAATGATACGCAAATCTTGAGCTTTGGGGAAGGGGAACCGTGAGAGGCCTCCACCCCCTGCTCTGGTTGGGGGGGGGGGTGCGCAAGCTCCCTGGCACTTCTGTTTGTGCACACCTGGTAGCCTGCTCCCACCTAGGGGTGGAGGTGACCCTGCCTGACTCTGACATGATAGGATGACAAGGCCTCGCCTCCTTTTGGAGTTCTGTGCCTGGGCCGTTGCCTTCAGAAAGGATAGCAAGGGAGGATAGTGGGGTGCTAAATAGAGCCCCCAAACAAAAACTTCTTAGGGAATATTGACTGTTTTCAGGAAACTACACCTACAGCTTTCTGGCGCTTTCTCTCCAGCCTGACCTTGCTCAGTCAGGTGATAGCGGTTAGAGGCCACTCTGTGTGAGGGCTTCTGGAGAAACAAGCATGACTGCGGGAAACTGTGCCACTTCTGGGGTCCCCGGCGGGTGGTCAGGGGATGTGAATGACTCCTGCTGAGCCGTTGACTTTCTGAATTTAGAGAAAGTTATAGTGAAGAAAATCTGGTGTTTCCATCGAACTAAAGGAGGCTTTACTAAATTCTCAGCTTCATCTTATATGATTCCCACCTGGCACAGTTCTGAAGCCCAAACCTCAGGCAGTTTCTTTGAGTGGACTTGATCGTAAAGGTAAACTTATTGGTGGAAGCAATTTTTAGATACCTTGGGACCCAGGCTGCTGTGGAAGGCTCTTATGGATGACCTTGGCCTAGCCCAGCCTTTTAAGTAAGGGCTCGGCAGACTGTCTGCAAAGGGCCAGCTAGCAGATATTTTAGGCTTTGTAGGCCGTCTGGTCTCTGTCTCAACTACTCAACCCTGCTGTTGTAGTGTGAAAGCAGCCAGGGACAAACAAATGAGTGTGGCTGTGTCCAGTACAACTTTATGGACACTGAAATCTGAATTTCATATAATTTTCATGTCACAAAACAGTATTCTTCCTCTGATTATTTCTGAATCATTTAAAAATATAAAAACTGTTCCTAGCTTGCGAGCCATACAGAAAGTAGGTGGTAGGCCACATTTGACCTGTGGTCCGTAGTATGCTGACCCCTGCTTAAATGAAATCCAGCTCTCTTACCCAGTCAGCTTTTAGCAGCCCTTCACCACCGCACTGGGGAGTTGGACTGCTAATAGAGAACATTTGCGCTGAGTTACCTCTCGGGATAGTTTCACGCAATTAAGTAAATTATTCCTTTGATTAGTATCATGCTTAGCAGGTCCAGTTGGAGGCTAGAAGTAAAGGAATGAATCCGCTTAGCACCAGTTCCCTTACCCTGTTTACGGTCAGGTAGCTTTAATTAGCCTGAAGCAAAAAGAGCAGTGGTTCTTAATTTCCCACCTCTGCAAGCTCAGCAGCCTCTTCACAGTCAGATCTCATCCCATCCACCCCGCCTTCCTGAGCCCACCTGCAGAGACACTGGCTCTGCCATCTGGTACGATGCCGATGCCGAAGGTGGGAAGACAGCCATTGCAAAACTTGACTCACAGAAAGCTGTATGGCATTTCTCCCCCCACACCCCCGACCCCTGCTGCTGTATGTAGCAACGTGTTTTGTTGGATCGTGCATTTAAAAATATAGTTAAGTATGTTTCTGTTCCTTATCTACAATGCAGTTATTTTTAAGAAATGAGCATTCCAGCTCTCTGCTGTTTTAATTTTTGTACAGTGTGATAGTTGGTGCAAGGTAAGAAGGATGGGCATAATCATCCTATCTGGCTCTTCCTTGATCTTATTATTTATGTCATCACTTGAGCACAAGAGTAAGCTACTGATCAGGCGGTTGGATATGTTTGTAGACTTGATCTCTGTTTTCTTAGTCATAGAGTCCTCCCTTCAGCAGCATGTCTTCAGAAAGCATTTATTGGGTACAGAAAGCAAGTATGTGGTAGGTGCTGGAAATGAACAGTCCCCGTCCTTAAGTTTATAGTGTAGTGAAGGAGCCGGCAGACCACACAGAAAACGTTAAGTGCTGTGACAGAGCTGTCGCAGAGTGTGGTGAGACTGCATTGGAGAGGATGGGCCCAGTCTCGGGATCAGGGAAGACTTCCCAGCAGGGGCGGTGTGTACACCAAGGCCTTTAAAAGACTTGAGGGGCTAGCCAGGCTCCGAATGCACGGGGTGGGGCACTTCATGCAAACTGCTGGCGCAGGCGTGGCAGGGGCGAGGGGTGGCGCCTTTGGGCAGCATCGCATTGCTCCAGGTCGTGTGGTGTGGCCTGAGAAGAGAGAGCAGCTCGAGGAGGGAGCAGGGACCAGGCCGTGAAGTCTGCAGGAGCGGGCTCGGGGAGCCACGGGACGATTTCAGATACAGAAGGGACATGATCAGAACTGTGTTCTAGAAAGAGCTTACTGGCTGTAGTATGGAGAGTAGACTGAAAGAAGAAAGTAAAGGAAGCTTATATTCCAAGAGAGAAATGACAAGGGCCCAACCTGAGATCGAGCCCCTGGGGAGAGAGAAAATCACAGATCCGAGCGAGGAAGGAGTATCGGCAAGCCTTGACAAATGGACTGTCCTGATTAGATGTGGAAGGAGCGGGGCGGGCGGTGAAGGAGGAGATTCGAATCAGGGGGTCGGGCTTCAGGTTCAGGCATGTGCATTGATGCAGTACCATGGACTGACCAGGAAATACCTTAGGATAGGAGAGCTGAGAAGAAAGCAGATGACTTCCACTGAGGGTCTGTTGCGTTTGAGGGGCCAGCTGGAGACAGAACAGGTCGAGATGTGGAATAAGCATGTGGGCATAGAGGTCTGGAGGTCAGTCAGGAGGGCTCACCTAGAGGTAGCCATTTGGGAGCCAGCAGCCTCAAAGTGGTCCTTAAGCTGCAGAGAAATGAGCTGTAGTGGGGAGGCATGTGGCACCAGACGCACAGGAGGGCGAGAAACACTTCCTCCTGCTCTGTTCTTAGTTCCTCCACTCTGTTCTTAGTTAGGCCCCTTTGGTCCCCACTTTTTCCTTAGAAAGGAAGCTTTAAATCAGGTTATGAAAGCAAAAGTATATTCTTGTTAATATTTGGGTATATTGTGATTTCTTATGAATTTCCCACTTCAGGTAGGAGGGAGGAGTGGTTAGCGTAGCATACATGTAGTTTTTATATTCTGCATTTTAATATTACATAAGTTGTTCCCCATGTCATTCAAAATTCTTCTAAAACCTTATAATGCCTATGTAATATTCCATCATACGAATATGCTCTTAAACATTTAACCTTGCCCCAATTGTGGATTTATAGTTTCTGATTTTTTGATACTATAAATAGTGCCGTGGCCATCTATGTTCATAAATCTTTATTGTGATCTCTGGTTATTTCTTTAGGACAGTCCTGGAACTGTGCTGATGGGGTCAAAAATATAGACATATTTAAGAATTTTGAAACATTGCCACATTCCCTTCCAGAAAGATCACAGCAGTTTATCCTCTTTCCAGTAGCCTGTGAATAAGGGCACCTATGATGGAAATACCTGTCAGGTGTTCTCTGGCTACATGGAGGGGGTGGGGGTGGGGGTTGGTCACTCTCTCTCTCTGAGTCAGACTAGGTCTCCTGAAATGTCCCAGTGACTGTGGTCTTGGATTTCATCTTTCCTATTGTTCAGTGTGTTACAGCATAGACTCTTCCTATTTGCATTAGCTATTATTAAAAAAAATACTCATAAGGGTCCTAGACTGTAAAATGCTAAGAGAGGCGGTTCAGAGCTTCTTCCTGAACTCGGTAAAGTCGAGACTGGAGAGTGGTCGCCTGCCCCGAACAAAGTCCTTCTTTCTACTCCTTAGACTCAATGAGAAACGCATCCTATTTGAAATGGTGCTGAGAACTATCGTTGCAGTCTCAGATCCTTGGAGAACATTTGTAACCTCACTACCCTTTTTTGTTGCTCTCACGTCCTGTGTGTAGCTGTCACACATTGTTTGGGTTGGCCTGACATGAAGAATTAAAAGGAAATCCAATTGAATTAAGACTAAAGAGGACAGAGCTGCTCTGTGTCATCTCTGCCACCATAAGAATTGCTGCACTTCTCTTTAAGGTAACGGTAAACAGTACAGGAAGGCTTTTACTAGAAGTTCAGAGCTTCTGGTTAAATGTTGACAGGCAGCGCATCACGTCAGCCGTGGAGATAGTTCTAGAATCAGGGAGGCTTAAAGAGTAATTATCACCCTGTCAGAATTTTCCCCTTTTTCCCAGTTACCAGTTTCACTAGTATGAGCAAGATTTTCATCTTCATCTGTTCGTCTCATTTATACATGTATCCGCAGCGAAGAGTCTGTGCTCTTTTGAGCCCTTCAGTCCCCAGGCTACCTAGGATGGCTCTGGGGCGCAGTGGAGCAGCTGAGGAGGGAACCGCCACCGCCTCCAGCTTTCAGGGAACGTGGGGCACAGGACTCCCCAGTCAGAGGGTATTGAAATCTTTCCCTTGAAGGAGAGGTTGGTTTAGTAATCACACTAATTTCCTATGGAACCAGAGCAAACAAGCCACATTTATGCATCCCAAGGCGTGGACAAGAGACAGCCTTGAAAACCTGACCTAGTTGTGTATAAGTAGCGCTAATTACACCCACTTGTGTGAGTTGGTGACTGTTTGTGGCTTGTTAGCATACCATAAAAACCAACCTGTATCATTAAGTGCCGGAGTAACTCTGCTGAGCAGCTTGTTATTATAACCCTAAACTTTTCATGTGCTCACTCTTCCTTTAGGCATGTCACATAGTCAATTACTCATAATTTTCAAAAATTGGAAGGAATACAGGTAGTATTATTCTGGAAGTTGTTAAAAATACAGACTCAGACATGATTTCCGGCTCTCACTGGACAGATATTTCTTGAGTTCCTATCGTGTTACAAGTGCTACTACTCATAGTTCTATGAAGGTGCCTTAGGCAGTGGAAGACAGACTTTCCACCCTAAAGTTGCTTAGTGAATTTGTGAAGAACTCTGTGTACTTACAAGAAACTTCAGTAAGATAAAAGCAAGGGCATAGTGAGTTGACACAGGGCTAAAGGAATACCCAACCTGATGGTTCTTAAGTAGATGGGATTAGTGAAAGAAGGCTGCTTGGGAAGGGAAGCCCTGAATCACATGGTAAACAAAGTGAAGGACATGATTGGTGAAGAGCTGAGGGTCACCGATTGCCCACCCTGTTGAGATTTAAGGGTCGTGTTCCATCACAGTCCTGTCCCTTCTGAGTTCTGAACCACTGAGAAATAGACACACAAGTCGACCGAGATCAAAAGATTCCATCTATTACTGATAAAGTTTGGATTAGAGAAGGCAGCTTGAGCCAGTTCGAGCGTTTGGAACAGCCCAGAAGTTGATGCTGTAAAAAGAAACTCTGATTGTGGGCTGATTAGAGGGGGCAGAAAGTAGCCAGAGGCAGAGAGGGGAACGTGCCCTCTACCCGACTGGGGGCCGGGGATACTGGGCACAGAGTCCTAGCGTGGCCTTCGCTACTAGGTGCCCTCCAGTGCAGTGGCTGCCAGTGAGGACCAGTAGCTGATGCCCTTGGTCAGAATGGCCAGAATATATCCTCAGCAGAGCTCTGAAGACTGCTTTTTATATAACTTTAGCGAGTAAGCATGGCTCCCACTCCACCCCTAGAAGCTTTTCACTTGCCTTCCGGTTCTTTCTGCTTGCCTATTATCCAGGCTCATTTCGTATAGAACGGAAAAGCTCTACCCCCACCCCTGTAAACCTTTCTTAGTTTCCAGGAAGCTGAAGACTGAAACTGAATCCTGCTGCAGAGAAGCTTGCACTGGCCAGCGCATCCATCCCGCCTCCCGCTTAGGGCTCCCAGAGCACTTTGTTTATACGTGTCACCTGTCTTGATCACGTTTTCATGTTGCCTGGTCATTTTCCATTTGCTTCCCTGTCGCCTTCCCTAAAGCTGTAAGTTCCCTAAGGGTAAGGACAGCATCTGTTCACCTTTATATCTCCAGCCCCTGCCCAGTGCTTGTTGTTAAGGGTGTTTCAAGGTCTCTAAGCATCTCTGTACATATTGGTCTTTTTAAAAAGACAATGGGGCAGTTGTGATCTGGGAGAAGGACTGTAGCTCTAGAAGAGAGGTGTGCTTATGTAAGAGAATTAAATGCTTATTATGAATCAGAGAGGTTTCCTCCTCTTTTGAATGAAAGGGTTGGGTGTTTGATTACTTGCCAGGGCATACAGGGTGTAGGACAGGGTGTAATGAGGGCTTTCTCAAGATGGAGCTGCCTGGACAGGTGTGAGGAGCCGGGAAGCTTTAGCACCCCAGGGGGCTGGCAGTGCTTCTGAGGCTTCCTGAGCACTTCTGTGTTCACCTCTGTATCCTCAGACCAAGCTGTGCCCCTCAGGGAGCCCGGCAAAAGAGGCTCTCTGGGGGAAGGCAAAGAGACCCCCAGTGTGCCCCCCTGGAAAGGGAGATGCTCAGGCTTGTTGGAGACCTGATTTGCCAGCGTGGCAAGGTGGGCAAGGCACCAAGCCCCCCCACCTGCCTTTTGCAAAGAGTCCTCCTGGGGTGAGCTAACTTCAGCCGCCATCCGCCCTTCCCCCATGGGGAGATGGAAACGATCTGTATACCATGGTGGGATCCCCAGCCTAATCCTCCCTCTGGGAATTCTGATCAGAGCCTGCTTTTGCTTTTAATGGAAATGATTTCCACAAGACAGAGTTTCTGTATTAGTTGCTGCTGGGCTGTCTGAGAAAAGAACTCACATCACAGCTGGGGTTGAGATTGTGCCCAGATGATTCAAACTTAAGTCCCTAGCATTTCCAGGGGGCAGTGAAGTGAGACAAAGGGCTCTCACTCTGACAAGATGGTATATAAGAAACTTCTGGGGGTCGAGCGGGGCAGTGGCCAGTGCCTCCGTCCTCTCTGTGGTGAGCCTTTCAGGTAAAGTGGCTTTGACAGACGGGACAGGTTTGGCTCCTCCAGGGCCCTGCCTTTTGGGTAATTGTTCTCATGATTAGGAAGCTCCTGGACTCTCCCCTTTCTATTCACAGGACACTCTGCACGTCCTCGTCCTGCCCCCATGTCACACCCCACGTCACTTGAATGTGAGCCAAACAGCTACGTAAGAGACATGGAATCCTTTGACGTTAGTAAAACCTGCACTGGGGAAAAGGAACCCTTGCAGCTGATGCTTAGATTTCAACCATGACTGCCTCTTGGGGCAGGCCCAGTTGATTCCGATTTGCGTGGTTCTGCAAGCCGGGGGCTCTGCCGCTGTTCTGTCAGCTGTCTGTCCTGAACTCCGCTGCCGGACTGAGTTCCCCCAAATGCTGCTTTCACCTGTCACTCAAGAACCTGCAGTCTCCTTAAGCAGATTTCATGGATAGTGAGATTTCCATTAATATTCTGGGATGATATAGGATTGCAAGGTTTTATTTTGCCAAACAAGAGCATTTTCTTTCTTTTTTTTTTTTTTTTTTTTTGCGGTACGCGGGCCTCTCACTGTTGTGGCCTCTCCCGTTGCGGAGCACAGGCTCCGGACGCGCAGGCTCAGCGGCCATGGCTCACGGGCCCAGCCGCTCCGCGGCATGTGGGATCTTCCCGGACCGGGGCACGAACCCGTGTCCCCTGCATCGGCAGGTGGACGCTCAACCACTGCGCCACCAGGGAAGCCCAAGAGCATTTTCTTTAAAAGCCAGTTACCGTCTACTTCCTGCACGATTTTATAAATGAAAACATTTTAGCACCAAAACAAAGGAAGACTTAACTTCACCGTTCAGGGCAGTCTCACGTTGACTTGGTTGAGCTTTGTGGAAAACCTATTTCTCATTTTGTTGATCTCAGACCAGCGTTTGCGAGCTGCTGGATTGTTCCATTGGATCCAAATGCCCCCTGGCTTTGGAGGCCCTCGGTGGTGCGGCCGGTATTTGGTGTTCCCCATTTCCCACCCACCCGTCTCCTGTACTCACTCGTCCTTCCCTGCCTTCTCATGGCCTGGGCCTCCACTTCGCTCCCCCCAGCAGGCCCCCCACTTCTTCCAGAAGCCGCTTCCGACAGGCTGCCTCCTTCTCCACGTATCTCCTATCGGTGCCTGATGCAGTACTGCCTGGGTTTTCATTCGCATCATTCTGTGGTTCTGTCTCTTTACTCCCTTCCCTCCCTCCCTGCCTGTGTTCTTGAGTATCAGCTGTGTAGAAGGCAGATACTTCGCTGCAACCTCTTTCTCACTCATAAATCTGCGGTGTTGGTTCAGAAGCGGCATGCTACGAGCTGCTCCTAGCACTCAGAATGTCCCCACAGTCAATGGGTGCTCAAGGACACTGTGCCCATAGATCTTGAAGATGTGGCCCTGTTTGTTATTACTCAGGAAATTCCCACCTTTTTAAAGAATGGTATTATTATAACACAGTTGTTTGTTTTGTACTTCTTTCATTCCCATTTTAAATGGCACGTGACAGACATTTTTAACTAGAGAATTTAAGAGCTTTAAAAGTATTTTATAACTTTAGAACATCCCTTTTGACTGATGTTTTTAATTTCTCACATTTAAAAAAAATATCTACTAGGCACAGAGTACTGTGCTAGATATTGGGACAAAGAGATTAGAACATGGTCCCAGCCCTCAGAGTAGCTTAATGTCTCATGGACAGAATACAGACACAAAGAGAGCAAGCGGGCGCACAGGAAACGTTGAGTTTGGGCTGAGTGTGGAAGTGGCTGCTTTGGTATTTTACCTGGGGACACTAGCTATGCTTTGAAGGGGCCACGTTAAAAGTCAATGAGAAACAAGGTCATTCTGTTTTTAAAAGTCTTCTCCTGTACAAAATAGCAATTAACAATTTGCTGTAAGAAAACACTACAGATACTGAAAGCAAATTGGAAAGTATTTAATTGCCCTTGAATTTTGAACACACCACCCCACCCCCACCCTGGGGCGGGGGTGGGGGGGCGGGGGGAGGTAAAAGAAATGTGCCAGAGTGGGAGGAAATGAGTGCAGACCTGAAGGACAACACCCGGGGAGGGGATCCCAGCAGGTTTCTTATCTGCTTGTCAGCATTAAATTGGCAGTCCCCTAAATAAGAAAGTTTGCTAATGAATAGCAGTCTACTGACTTTGAAGTACATTTGCACTGGGAACTTTTCTGAGCTCTGAGAATGCCAACCTGATTTGCTACGAGTTTTGCTCTGGGAATTACAAGGAGCTCTCCCTTCATTCTCCTGTCCTCCACCCCAGCCAAGTCCTGGGACTTAGCTTTTCCTGCAAGCTTCTGTCCAGCCAAGCTTGCAGTCTTGCTTGCCTCCCCGCTGGCCTGCAGGAGCACACTTCTGAGCTCAGAGGGGAGCAGAGCTCTGCCTGAGCTTCTCCCTGCCCTCCGCCCGCCTGGCTGTCCGGCTTCCAGGCCTGGATTCCTGACTCCCTGTTGCCGAGGACTCCTTCTTGGTCCCTGTGGAGATCTGTCCTGTTTACCCAGAGGCCTAGCTCGGAACTCGTTTGGGGTACATTGCTTCTGCTCCAGACTCTGCCCCAGGCCCAGACTCAGCTCTCCTGTGGCCACCAGCTTCAAGTCAGTGGCAAGAGAGTGTAGAGCTGTGAGCATGGGCCTGGGACAGGCCGCCTGGGCTCTGATCCTGACTCTTTTGCTTTAACTTTTCTGTGCCGCAGTTTCCTAAGATAATCGTGAGTAAAATGAGGTAACATGTTTCAGAGGTAACAGTCGGTAAAAGGGAGATGATAATAGTAACTATGCCATGGGGATGTTAGGTTAAATGAATTGTACCCATAAAACACTTAGAACAGTCCCTGACACGTAACACCAAATGGATGTTAACCGTGTGCCCAGATTCCGAGAAAGGCCCCGTTTCTGTCCTCACAAAAGAGCCACCTCTAACAGGGAAGAACCCAGGAAGGGCTACAGTACAGGCCACCAGCAGTAATGGCCTGGAAAGACCTCACCTCATTTGGGATCCATCCGGTGGGTCTGGGTGGAGGGGAAGGATTTGAAGTGGAGGCCTTGGGGCGAGGAAGGCTGGGCCCCTACTGCTTGGCAGCGGCGGGTGAGGGGCGATCTGGTCTGGTTGGGTGTGTGGAGGGAGCACCGCGGTAAGAGACGAGACTGGGGGTTTCTTGAAGCACTCAGCAGTTGGTGCCGGAGTCACAGGGAGAGCAGGCAACCTTTGTGAGCAAGGAAGGGAAGGAAGTAGAGTCGCGCATCACACTCCAGTCACTCAAATAAGAGACACAAAGCATTCTCTTTGAACAGACATACCACAGTTTACATAACCCTTCCTAATGTGGCTACCATTAGGTGGCTTTCAGTTTTTGTTATTATAAATAACACTGCAATTAATATTCTTATGCATTCTTAATCAAAATTGTTTTGGACTGTTTCCTCAGGAATACATTCTTAGAATGACCGCATTCAAGGGAATAACTATTTTTCTGCGATACTTTCTCTTTTTTATTAACTTTTATTGTTGTATTATAAAAGTAATACACATTTGGGACTTCCCAGGTGGTCCAGTGGTTAAGACTTTGCCTTCCAATGCAGGGGGTACAGGTTCGATCCCTGGTTGGGGAGCTAAGATCCCACATGCCTCGGGGCCAAAAAACCAAAACATAAAACAGGAGCAACATTGTAACAAACTCAATAAAGACTTTTAAAAAAATGGTCCATGTCAGGGCTTCCCTGGTGGCACAGTGGTTAAGAATCTGCCTGCCAATGCAGGGGACATGGGTTCGAGCCCTGGTCCGGGAAGATCCCACGTGCCGCAGAGCAACTAAACCCGTGCGCCACATCTACCGAGCCTGCACTCTACAGCCCGCGAGCCACAATTGCTGAAGCCCGTGTGCCACACTGCTGAAGCCCGTGCGCCTAGAGCCCGTGCTCCGCAACAAGAGAAGCCACCTCAATGAGAAGCCCGTGCACCGCAACAAAGAGTAGCCCTCGCTCGTCGCAACCAGAGAAAGCCTGAGCGCAGCAACGAAGACCCAACACAGCCAAAAATAAATAAATAAAATAAATTTTTAAAAAATGGTCCACATCAAAAAATCTTAAAATAAAAAAAAGTAATACAAGTTTGTGTTACGAAAGTTTTAAATTAACAAGTAAGCCCAAAATAGCCATCAGTTACCCATCACCTAGTAATAACATTTTTCTAGGTATCCTAAAGCATGTACATTTTTTAGAGCTTTTGACACAAGCTGCAGGATAATTTTCCAGAAAGGTTAGACTAATTTAGGCTTTCCCCAGCAGGGAACAATAGTGCATTGTCACTGCCTCTCACCAAATTGAGAGTCTGGGGGTTCCATTTAATCTTTGTTAATATGGTAGGTTGGAAATGGTGTTTTATTATTGTGTCGGCTTGCATTTGTTTTACTGCTTGTGGGTTCGATCAACTCTTGAGTCGTTTCTTTGCCATTTCTGAGAAAGGGAGAAGCTTCCTTCTGCGGTCACTAGAGTCTCCTGACACCTTAAGCCCTAGACCCACCAGCCACATTTTTAGCCAGAATTACTTTTTTTCCCAACTAAGGTATAATTTACATACAGTAAACTTCACTCTTTTTAGCATACAGTTCTGCAAGCTACACATACCACACTCAAAACATAGAACAGTTCCATCACCCCAGAAAATTCCTGCACACCCCTTTGTAGTCAATCCCTCTCCCCTACCCTCAGCCCCTGGCAACCACTCCTGTTTTCTGTCCCTGTAGTTTTACCTTTTCCAGAATGTCAGGTAAGTGGAATCAGACAGCTGGTAGCTTTTGAGTCTAGCTTCTTTGACTTAGCATCATGCACTTGAGGTTCACCCCTGTGTTTTGTGTGTATCAGTGTTCATTCCTTTTTATTGCAGGGTATAAGTGTATACATGGTATAGATGTTCCACAGTTCATTTGCCCATTTGTCAGTTGAAGGATATTTGGGTTGTTTCCAGTTTGGGGCGATTATGAATAATGCTGCCATAACATTTGCCTACAGGGGTTTTTTTTGTTTCTTTGGGTTTTTTTAGGGAATTCCCCCATCTTATTTTTTTTTTAATTTATTTAATTAATTTATTTTATTTTTGGCTGCATTGGGTCTTCGTTGTTGCACGCGGGCTTTCTCTAGTTGCAGCGAGCAAGGGCTACTCTTCATTGCGGTACACGGGCTTCACATTGCGATGGCCCCTCTTGTTGAGGAGCACAGGCTCTAGGTGCGCAGGCTTCTGTAGTTGTGGCATGCGGGCTCAGTAGTTGTGGCTCGCAGGCTCTAGAACACAGGCTCAGTAGTTGTGGCGCACGGGCTTAGTTGCTCTGCGGCATATGGGATCTTCCCAGACCAGGGCTCGATCCTGTGTCCCCTGCATTGGCAGGCAGATTCTTAACCACTGTGCCACCAGGGAAGCCCTGCTTACAGGGTTTTGTGTGATGGTTGTTTTCATTTCACTTGGGTAAATACCTAGAAAAGGTTGGGTCCTATGACAAGTGTCTATTTAACTCCATAAAAAATTACCAAACTGTTTTCCAGAGTGGCTCTACCACTCACCAGCAATGTACGATAGTTCCAGTTTCTTTACCTGCTTATCAGCACTTGGTATTATCAGGGGTTTTTGTTTGTTTGTATGTTTTAGCCATGCTAATAGGTGTGTAGTGGTGTTTCATTGTGGTTTTAATTTGCATTTCCCTAATGACTAATGATGTTGAGCGTCTTTTTCATGTGCATATTTTCTGTCTGCATATCTTTTTTGGTGATGTGTCTCTTTATATCTTTTGCCCATTTCTTAATTGGGTTTTTGGTTTCTTATTACTGAGTTTTGAGATTTCTTTTTATATTTTAGATATAAATCCTCTATCAGATTTGTGATTTGCAAATATTTTCTCCCTGTCTTTGGCTTGTCTTTTCATTCTCTCTGGCTTATTTTTTTATCCTCTTTTGAAGAGCAGAAGTTTTACATTTTGGTAAAGTCTAATTTATTGAATTTTTTTTATGGCTTGTGCTTTGGGTGTCACATCTAGGAAATTTTTGACTAACCCAAGGTCACGAAGATTTTTTCCTATGTTTTCTTCTGGCAGTTTTATAGTTTTAAGATTTACATTTAGGTTCTCCACTTATTTCCTAGCTCCAGAAGTTTCTTTTAGAAAACAGTTCCATTAAAGAGACACACACCTGAGTAGATTTGGTATGGAGTCAGTCCTAGGAGCCTGCGCAGGCATGGTGCCCTCCAGGAACCATCTGGAAAGGAGGTGTGGGCATCAGAAGCTGCCCAGGAGTGGCTTTTAAACAGATAGTAGGCTTCTCTGGCTTAAGACTTGGCATAAAAGTGAAGATTGTATCCTTTAAAGGAGGGTGAGGATGATAAGAGAAAAACCTCTAAACTTTCTAGATAAATCCTTCTGACTGCTGCCCAAAGTCAGGACGGTGACTGATGCCAAGCCCAGGACTTTGTCGATTACACGCAAACACCCATGTCGGTGACTCACCCGATCATGCTTTAATCTCATAACCGAGAGGCTTTCAGAAATTATAGTCAACAAGGCAGCTTGCTAGTTGTGACTGCCATTGGAATTGGGTTTGCCTCAGAACAGCTGGAGTGTAATGTGGTGGGAAGAAAGCCTGATGTGGGTGAAGGGCCAAGGATTGCTTGCCTGGGAAGGATGTGCAGCTAACGTTTGATAGAAATCTGTGAAATGACCGACCTCAGCCAAGCTAAGTAGAGGCCTGCCATCTTTCATCCATGGGAAAATACACTGCAGCAAAAGTATTCAGAAAACAGCATTGACTGTCCGCTTTGTGTCAGTCATTGCAAGACACAGATGGTCCAGAGTGTGCTCCGTGCTGGGCTGACAGGAGCCGAGAGAAGACTCCTGTTCTAGTGAAGGAGAGCCCTTGAGAGCAGGTTGGAAATGGCTTCTCCAAGGATGTTCCAGACAGAGCAGCGCAAGGGTTTGGTGTGTTCTGGGATTTGCAGGCCTTTGGCATGGCTGTGTCACAGGAAGGGCTCACAGAGGCAGTGGGAGATGTTATTAGACGTGGAACCAGGGCCCATCTTGGAGGACCTTGTTTGCTCTGCCCTGAGATATGAGTGTTTTCTTGAATTCAAATTGGTACCATTGAAGCATTTTACATATGGAAGTGATGGACTAGGACTTTCTTTTTAGAAAGATCTCTCTGGAGGCTCTGTGGAGAATGAATTAGAAGGGGCCAATTAGTGGTCATCTAGGTGAGATGGCTAACCTGAAGTCATACAGCTGACAGGAAGCCACAGGTGAGAAAGACACTGAGGAGGTAGAATCAGAGCCCAAAAAGGGAGGGGGTGGGCACATGGATGGACACTCCTGGGTTTCTGACTGGGCAGCGGGGCGGCTGTGGTGCCACCCAGTAGAGTCCCCCCCGCCCCGCATCGCAGGAGGAAGAGCAGGCGTCAGCTGGGGACCCTGTGAGCTGGAGGCCCCTGGCACCATCCTGTTAAAGGCCGCAAGGCGGCCGGCCTCGGGAGTCTGGTGCACCTCTGCTACCGCACCACAGATTCTCCCTCCACTCAGGTACACACGTGTTCCTGGAGGCATCAGAAACACATGTGCCTTCCAGAGTACAGTAAGCAGGACTAGAAACACGCTATAAAGGCTAGTGAGAGAGGCGGCGTGAGCGCACACGGGGATTGAAGAGCAGCACGTGGCACAGCACGGAAGCCTCTGTCCCCCGCCCCCCCCCCCCCCCGCCCCCATGAGCCAGGTTGCCAGACAGGGCTTCCCTTGGGCACGGGGCTGGAGGAGAGCAGCCATCGTCAGCTCTCGGCCTCCCCCCACCCCCTTACCTTCTCCTCTCTCTTCCCAGACAAGCTCTTCTCATTTGTTTTTTTTTAAGAAAAAAGAGTGAATTCACTCCCAGTCCTTTTGAAACCCGACATGTCAGTGATAGATGAGGCAGTATTCTTTAACTTCAGAGGAGAAAAAGTGAGTGAGTGAATGCAAGCCCGGGGAGTTGAAAAGTCCAAGGGAACAGGAGACACATGGGGTGACCCCGCCATCAGGAGGAGCGCCCTCAATCCCACCCCTGCTGGTGCTATGCAAAGGCACAGACAATGCTACTTTCAATAAATCATGAAGGCTCCTGAATACCCATTTTTGTCTGTTTTCAATGGACCTTGGGCATATTGCTTAAGATATGGCCAGCCATTTGTGCTGTGTTCCCAGATACTCAAAGGCTCGAAGTCAAGTGCTCTCTCGACTATATAATGGAGTCTTTGCATAGGGGATTTTGGGGGAGATTTTTTCAGATTTCCATAGCTAGTCATAGTGAAGGTGACCTCGTGGGTAGTGGGGGCCATTGTCACCCTTCAAACATCCATCCTTTGAGTGATGCTGAGCTTTGTGGGGTATCCATGCAGCACCTAATTCGATCACACATCTGACCCCTGCCTCTTTTTGGCACTGTCCCCTTCTCTGTGCTCACTGGGCTGCTGGAGGCCTCTGCACAAACCCTGGCTGTCCTCTGGACGCATTCTATGCTGAACAGAGCTCTTGACTGTTTTTCCCGCTCTCAGAATTCTAGGCCCCCCAGTGGATCTGGCCTGGGGAGTGGCTGCTTGTTCTCATGATGGTGTGCTCACGAAGATGCCTGTTGGAAGCGCCTTTTAAAAGTCCCTGGGTTGTTTCCACAGTGGAGTCTTGGAAAGCAAAGAGAAGAATAACCTGGGGTCGTTTAAGGGCTGGCTGGTCATTTCCTTAATCGTCTGTGACCGTTAAGAGCCTGATTTTCTATAAAGAAGCACAGAGGCTTCCTTGGCTTGTTATTAATAATAACAAACAGCTAGAATTTATTGAGCACCTGCCATTTGCCAAGTGCTTTCACATGTTACCTCATTTAATCCTTAAACCTTATACCCATTTTTACAGATGAGGAAACTGAGACTTGAGGTTAAATAACTTGTCAAAAGTCACATAGCTAGAAATGGCAGAACTAGGATAGAAACATTCCTTATTCTGCTTAATTTTTATCTTTCTCTTGTTTTATATTCTGCGAATCTGAACAAATGGATCAAGTCCTACTCTTAGGATGACTTTGAAGAGCTATGTTAAAATACTGTGTAATTCCATTTATATAACATTCTTAAAATGACCGAATGATAGAGCTGGAGAACAGAGTTGTGGTTGCTAGGAGTTGAGGGCTGGTGGGGGGAGAGGGAGGTGGCCCAAGGGGGATCTTGGTGGTGAAGGGACAGTTCTATATCCAGGTTGCTGTGGCAGTTACACGAATCTACACATGTGACCAAATGAGATAGAACCAGACACACATAACATGCCAGTGTGTTTCGTGGGTTTGATGTTGTGTTATAATTATGTAAGATGTCACCTTTGGTGGAAATTGGGTAAAGAATACATGGGCCCTCCCTGTTGTATCTCTGCTATTTCTGTAAATCTATAATCATCTCAAAACAAAAAGTGGGTTGTTTAATTCACCTGAGTGGGACGCCAGCATTGCACCTGGAAAAGGCCAGGTCTCAGCTCAGAAGTTGCTTGCTCTCAGAAAGCAGTCCACATCATAAAGCTACAGGTGGCCTAGGAGGAGAACACACACTAGAAGAGGGTCTGGGATTTAGCCTCTGTCGGACGTAACCCGAGGCTCTGTTGTCTTATGGGAAAGTACTGAACCGAGAGTCAGGGCCCCTGGGCTCAAGTCCCAGGGCTGCAATTGCGTGACCTGGGGCAAGCTTCCCAACATCTATGAGCCTTCATGTCCCCGGCTGTAAAGTAGGAATGGTAACAGCACCCACCCTGTGAGCTTGTTAAGAGATCCACCGGTAGAACACATTAATGTGCTTAGCACAGAAAGATTTACTGTGCCTACTCATTTTGGTTACCATCATCAATGTGATTTTATCTGTTCCAAAGTTGTACCCTCTGCTCTGTAGTCGGACCAATCTTGCACATATTCACAGAACAGCACGTATTTATTCTTACTTCTCTGGTTTGGGTCATTTATTCTTTCAACAATTCTTTCTTTTTTGTTTTTGTTTTTTTAATATTTCTTTCTTTATTTGGCTGCATCGGGTCTTAGTTGCAGGATCTTCGTTGCGGCACGCGGGATATTCCATCGTGGCGTGCGGGCTCTAGAGCGCGCGGGCTCAGTAGTTGCGGTGCGCGGGCTCTCTAGTTATGGCACGTGGGCTTTAGAGCGGGCGGGCTTAGTTGCCCTGTGGCGTGTGGGACCTTAGTTCCCCGACCAGGGATCAAACCCACGTCTCCTGCATTGCAAGGCGGATTCTTAACCACTGGACCACCAGGGAAGTCCCTCAACAATTATTTCTTAAGTGCCTACTTTGTCGAACACTCTTGGAGATACAGTGATGGATGTGACCCGTGTGGTCTGTGCCCAAAGAGAGCTAAAGTCTTGTTTTTTCCTGTTACGTGGAATCTCCTATCTGTGTCTTTCAAATCCTTGCTGTCCTCCGAGACTCACAGGCCTTATCTATTCCATGCAGGCCACTCTACCAGCTACTTCTCTGAGCTCCGACAGCGCTGGAGTCAGTGTGACTTAATCATCTCTGCTAGCCTAGACCGTCCTTTTCCCCTGTGCCTCCCGGGGTGCCCGGCACGGTGCTGAGCAGCACAGGGGGCGTGTTTAGCAAGCACTTGCCCACAAAATTATAAAGTTCACGGCCAGAAGGAGCCCAAGACAGTATCTCTTCCGAGGCTTTCACCTCACAGATGATGTCATGGACAGAGGCCCTTGGCCTACATAACGGAAGCTGGCTCTCTGGTCCCCAGCACTTTATCAGTAGGATATTAATAGATCCTATATTAACCTTAGTTTTTGTTGTTGTTGCTTTGTTTTGATTTTATTCCTGCTATCCAGTATTTTGACTAGCTGACTGGCGTTTCTTCTCTTGCAAACCCTGAGGTAAGAAGCCCTGGGCTGTAGCTCTGCTCTTCCCACTACCTGTGTGACTGAGTCATATCAACCAGAGGGCAGGTTCGTTGAAATGGAAAACCAGAGCCAGTCCACGTCTTTCTCCCACTTGCTCTCCGTTGAGTGGGCTTACCTGCCACCTCCAGCCTGCCGGCAGGACCCTGCCTCTGGAAGGCCCACCCAGGCGTCTGTCTCCTCCAGTCCGGCTTCTCCACCTGAAGCTGGGCGGGCGGTCTGCGCAGCCTCTCGCTAGGGCGACTTGCCTTAAATTCCAGTTGTTCTTCCGTCAGACCGTTGCCAATGAGCCCCGAGAGACTGACTCTCTGAACCCCAGTTGCTGTCCTACGCCTGCTGGAATCTAGAGGAGAGAAGAAAAGTGTTGGAGCCCCCGGCTTCCAGCTTGGTGCCCTCTTTATAGATGGAGAAATAGCAAGTGTGGCCCAGTGAGAAATGCACAGACTGTAGTTAGATGGGTTTGGGTTCCATTTCTAGGTCTGCCAGGTGTTGGTTGCTATATCACCTGACCTCGGTTGGGCAGGCAAGTTACTTAGCCTCTCTGCACGTCAGCTTCCTCACCCTTAAAATGGCAGTGACAGTAGCTGTGCGTGTGGAGTTCCTGGTGCTGTGGCTGGTTGAATGTGGAACCTCGTATTTCTGCGGCTTACTGCAGGCCCCTACGTCACCTAGAAGTGCTTTTTTAATAAATATTTGTGGGGCTCAGAAACAGTAATCGATTGGGATTTCTCTATTGGAGTTTACAATCCCGTTGGACGGTATGATAGTTAAGCAAACAGACAGCTGGAGACTTGTTTCAACTTGAGAATAAATGAGAAGAATCAGACCACGATAGAAGCAATTTTCCCACATCCGGACTGTCAGAAGCCAGCCCTCTGCCATGCTCTAGCAGGTCTCTGCGGCCTCTTCCTTACCCAAGTGGAGATTAACAGACAAGTTGTTGCCAGTGCAGAGGCGCTGGGCAGCCTCCATGTTGAGGCACATCTGCCAACCTGGCAGGGCCGTGGAGGCTTTTCTGTTGAGGAGTGAGCCTCATGTAGGGGCACCACGGCCTCCCTGCCTGACGCTTCAGTGGGAAGCAGCCCAGGAGAGCTGGTCACCTGGGAATACAGTAGGGCTGCCCGGCCACCGAGCCGCCGCAAGTGCCGGCAGGGCCGCTGAAGAAGACTTTGAAGCATGTGTCCTCCTGCGGAGTGCTCTCCTGCTGTGTGTCCTTCACAGAGAGAAGTGGCTTCCCAAATATTGCTCCAGTTACGAAGTTGAACCCTATTAATGTGGAAATTCCTTGGGTTTTAGAGTGATCACATCTGGGACTGTTGAGTCCCACCCAGTCAGCTTGTTCCAGTGCGTCCTCTTTTAAATTTGATCTCAACTCATTATAAGAAATAACCCTAAGCTTTATGACATCAGGAACATTTATCAAGTGTTTGCCATCGTCAGGTATTGTTATAATGTGTTTTCTTTCCCCTCATTTAATTTTCACAACCATATGAACCAGGTACCATTATTGTCCCCATTTTACAGAGGAGGAAACTGAGGTACAAATAGGTAAGGTAACTTGCCAGGGGTCGTGTAGCTCATAGGAAGTAAAGCCAGGTTTCAAAACCAGCCTGAAGTGTCCGCACCCTTTACTTCTCTACAGTGTTGCTTGTTGTTTATAGGTACACCCACTCGAAAGCGAAATGAGCTTATTTCTGGTTTAGTAAGACCTGTGTCCCAGGCAGGAGGGTCGCAGCAAAGCTTGAGCTCTTTAGAGTGCTAGAAAGAAAACTTGTCCAGTGCTGTGGGCAGTTATTCTAGAGGATCCCCAAGGTCACTGTGAGAGCCTCTGACTGTCCCCTGAGTTCCAGCCCAGAGCCCCTAGAAAGATTATACAAAGGTTGGAGAGAAAACAGATTTCTGCTTAATGAAAATGTTCCCCTAAGATTATTGTGAAACTTATTTTTTTAACATTTAACATTGTGTCTAGTTTCTTAAATGATTTTCAGCTATGCGAGATTATCCAAGGATTCTCTATTACCAAAGCTGATGTTTCAGTTAGCAAGGCATAGAAAGTCTGTTCATTTTCCTTCTTGCTGGATCCCAGCCCTTTCTAATATCCTCTACTAACCTCTTTAATTTTTTTGATCTTTGCATTTCATCTTAGCTGTAAGCTTCTTTCTGTATTTTCTTTAAAGTTCACAATACCCATATGTTCTTTGGTCTTTTCCATAGTTAGAATGGTACCTATTAGACTGATATATTGTTCAAAAAGAGAAAGGCTCTTTAAGACACTAGTAATTGTTTTGGATGAGAGTAGGAACCTCCGGTAACCCCAGGCGTGGGCCTCCTAGGTGTCCCTTCCAGACTGTTCTGAGCAACCCAGGAAGCATCAGGTCAACAGACACTTTGTGACTGGATGGCCGTGGCCAGTGATCTTGTGCCAGGAGGTGCTGCTAAGCCCGCTGCTGCAGCTTGAAGGCTGGTTGCAGGAGGAGGACAGTAGGGCAGACTGGCTGCCCCAGGACCAGAAGGGACCTTAGAATGTTGTCCTGGAATATGTTGTCCAGACATTTGGCCTCATCTGGGAGGAAGGAAGCACAGTGGGCATGGAATCAAGTCATGAACTTCGACAGTCGCTCTTGGCTACGTAACACAGCTTTATGCACTGCCACCTCTTTCTTATTAAAAGAGGTGAGCGCTGGTCCTCCGAAAATCTTCAGAGCTTTTCTTCTGACAGGTATAGCAGGGACTTATTATGGAGGCTTTCTTCCAGTAAACCTAGAAAGTATCTCACATTCATCCGTAAAATAAACCACAAGGATGACCATAGAGGAACTCAGCTCCATTTTACAGGTGGGAAGGCTAAGGTCATCAGAACCCCACACCATCCCGGAGTCTGGGGAAGAACAGAGACAAGGCCGGAGCTGCTGGCTCCCAGCTTGGGGTTATATAACTCCTTCAACTCCTCAAGTCCCTGGAAACTGAGGCCAATTCCCTGGAAGATCATTCTGTTCTCTCCTGTTTTTTCAAGACTAGAGCCAGCTTGATCACTGGCTCTGAGGCATGTATGAGAATGACCCGTTTTCTTTCTTCCATGAACTGAATGCCTACCGTCATGATCATTGTTGAATCAAGTTGTATTCGAACTTGCCTGGCTCTCATATTTTTATGTATGTTTGGCTTATATTTTGAAGAACCTTATTTTATTTATGTATACTCTCATCTGTTTCCAAAAAGGATTTGAGAAGACTTGCAACAAAGGAAATAAACAGTAAAATGAATACAGTAGAAAGAAAGACAGAAAATCAGAGCCAAGGAAAAGAGGCAGAAGTAATAGGACATCTGTAAGAGAGCATGATTCCTGTGACTGGGCGTCATATTATCTGACTTCAGTATCAGAAATGCAGAAATAGCTTCCTGCTTTATGGGGAAGAGACAGATTTCATAAGGTTATTTCTTATAACAAATCTCACTGAAAGTCAGGATGCTTTTCCCAGCACTAAAAGCTCTTTCTCACATGAGGCTTGATAGTGGGGGCATTAAGTGTTATAGTGGACAGATTTTTACATTTGTGGCCAACGAAGAAGGAGGTATTATAAGGCTATTTCTTAAACTCGGGTGAAAGTTGAAGGATAAAACACAGCTTGAGGAAGGCAAGTAAGCTAGTGAACAAGCTCGTGTCGTCTACAGGTGTCACTTCCCTGTAGCCTAACTTGACTCAAGGACAAAGCTTAGACCACCTGCCTGAGTGAGCAGATAGCCTGTCACTTAGGCTGCTTCTGACACATTTCCCTGGTGTCCGCTGTGTGTGTGATGGAAACTATGTAGCAGAGGCGCTGAAGTGGGAGGCTCTGGCAGGTGGACATTCTCCACTGTTTGGGGCAGGACCACAAGCTTTAGAAAGTAGGTGGCTAGGCTGCAAAACTGATATATTTGAAATGCCAGGAGACCCAGACAATCTCTCTGTACGATGCACAGCCACCTCCATGCATGTGGAGGGGCCATATGCAGTTCCCACAGTCAACATGGGCACTTCCCCGCGGAAGCAGCTTTGGGCAGTTCCAGTCCCTGAAGAGTGGTTGGCCTGAGCCCTAGAGCTCTGAGCAGAGATGGCTCTGGTCTGGTAATGTCCCAACAGAAGTCACCCTCTTTGGCTGTGAAAATCCTCAAAAATGCTCCTGCTGTGAGTGGGTCGAGCACGTCGGTTGCAGCGTCCCTCTGCATACGACACGTGCAGACCTGTTCACCGTGCTTTGTGTTCCCCGTTGCCATATTTCTCAGGAATTTGCGGGGTAAAAATGTGGGCAGGGGAACGCCTGTTCTGCTAACACAGGTGCTGGGAAGGGGAATGAGGTCTTCTGTGCTGGTCTCACCCAGCAATAAAGGCAGAGGTGCTGCGGAGTCATGGCCCGCAGAGCTCTACTGCCCCGGCCTTGCTGGTGAGCCATGAAGTAACCCTCAGACAGGCGGGCAGGAGGGGTCAGGGCTCTTCTCTCCCGGGACTGGCTTGCTGACTGAGGCAAGCCCAGGATGAACCAACCAGGTTGGCCTCTGTGACTCCTGACGAAAGAGCAGCCTTCCCTATTGATTGACCGTAGCTCCGGAGACAGACGGCTTTTCTTCTGAGCAAGTAAAACTTCAGCATTGAAGAATCCTTGACCTGTCATTTTTAACCTTAATGAGGATAGAACGAGCCTCTGGAACAAGGTGCAATGGAGTCAGGAGAAGTGGCTTTAAGTGAAAACACAGCTGTGGGGTTTACAGACGGCGCTGCAGGGAGGCGTCATCCAGTGGGAGCGGCCAGCCTCGCTATAGACTTTCCAACACTAATGAATCGGGAACTCCATGCTGAACAGGATTTAGTTTGATGGGTCCCTGTGCCAGCAGATGGATGTATTTTTCTTGAAAGACCAAGGTGCCAGAAATCTCCATGATTACGTTACTGGAGCGAGGCTCTTTTTTGTGGTTTGTGCAGTTGAGCGTCAGGACTGCAGGATTCTCTTGCGCTTTCTCACTCTTATTTTTTCCAGGTCAGAACCAGAGCTTGGGGTGGGGAGGAAAATCCTGCTGAATGAGCAAGTTCTTTCTTAAAAAGCTTTCTCCAAGTCCAAAAAGACTTCAGTGGACTTAGGAGAAAGAAACTTAATACATTGCCGTAGAGTCACTGTGAACCAAGCGAAAGCCAAGTCCACAGCATCTTTGTCTTATAAAAGAAAGCAGAGAGGAGATGGGAAAAAAATAATGCTTAGGAAATCCAAACCAAACAACGAAAACTAAAGAAGAGAAACTAAAGATCACCTCAGAGAATGTGAAGATTTCCTTCTAATAAGATTTTTCAATTGCAAAACCAAGGCTCAGGTAGAGGTAACTTTTCTCTTCTTTTTAAGTATGCCATAAATGGCATACCTCAGATGTTTGAACTATGATGGGATTTGCCACTTTCAGCTTAAGGAAGAGTTGGACACCCTGCAAGACCAGTGGACTGTGAGGGGAAGAGTCAGCCATGCAGAGACTGGAGGCTTCCCAGTCTGGTCCTTGACCTGCGTTTGAACCTTGGTCCTAATAGCTAGCAGATTGAAGCAAGCTCACTGGCCTCCCGGAGAACCCATGTTGGTTTGAACTGGAGCAATGCTGGCCACAGAACCAGCACTCTGCTTTCACCAGCTACCTCTCTCATTACTCCCCTGTGAGAGGAACTCGGTGCTGGGTCGTGGAGGTTGCCCCTGTTCGGTCACGGAGCAGCCTGCAGAGAGGGGACGCACTCTCTTATGCCCGGCCTGCAAGTGCCATCCAGCCCATGGCCAGAAAGAGAGCCGGTTGCCTGCCAGAGGTCATCTTGGAGCTGTTGTGGACGAGACAGGCAATTGCTAAACTTCTTAACACATCTCTTACCCTACCAAAGTCAGGCCAGCGTTTTCAAAAGCACCAAAGACTCTGAGCTGGTATCACTTAGCTGATGGAGTTTAGTACCAAGTGGCCTGTGTGTATGTTCTCCAGGAATGTGGCTGTTTGGGAAAGCCAGCTGTGCACCTGAGCAGATTAAGGACCAATTTGCTCATTAGCCCGGGGGAACATCTAGCAAGCCACCCCTCAGCCACCTTTCCTGTCCCGTCCCATTACTCTTTCTCAGTTATTCTTATGAATGTAATCTGGCCCGTTGGCTTCACTGGGCTGGTGTACAGAGTGAGGTCATGCTTCCTTTAATGGTTACATTAAATGACTCCATGGACCCCTCTGCTGCTTAGCCTGGGGTGTTCATTCTTCCCCTTAGGTTCACCTAAAGGCTCTTCCTCAAGCAACGTCTGAGAACCCTGAGGAAGCCTTCGTTGGTCCTGAATCGGTCGTTCTTACCGCTCACCTGTTGTCACCAGCTGGGAGGATGGCCCTGTGGCCTCCCTTGCCTCCCTCTCCCGCCCTAGACCTGGAGGGGCTGCAGGAGGACCTTCTGCAGACCTACCAACCCCCGTAGGGCCTCTACCCCCACGTTCCCACAGCCCGTGGGGAAGGACTGCGGCCCCTTCCACTCACCCAGGCTCCGTCAGCTCACCCACGGTGCCGGTTTCCCTGAGGCAGGAGGTCTCCCAGCAGGAGTCTCACGCTCCAGCTGCCCAGGGCCTATCCTCCTCTGTGGTCTGGCCTGAGCCCCTGAAAGCAGAAGGCTCCTCTCTTCCCTGCTTGAGAGAGATTGGCTTGTCCTTTGTCCAGAGGAAAGGCTTGTCTCTAACTAGACCCGTTTAAAGGTCTCCTTCCTCTGCTGCAAGAGGCTGACAGAGCAGCCTTGTCACTGCCTCATGGGCCCTTTGCTGCCTTCCCTCCTTACCCAATACCAGGGATGTTGTGCGGTTGGAAACTGTCCTCCCAGGGAAGAGGTTGACTCATAGCGGGCTCTTCTGCTTGACAGTGGCAACTGCCTCTGGAAAGGGAAAGCCGGGCCTCATGAAGTCTCGGAGTAGCTGTCATCCTTGCAGGCCAGCGTTCCAAGCTGAGCCACTCTGTGGATGGACCCCTGTAGGCCTTGATTAGAGCCCGCACTGGCACAGATGGCAGCCTGTAGGGCTGCCTGTTTCCTTGCCATGCTAGGCTCATGGGACGTATTCAGTAACTACTGTTGAGTGAAGGACCGAGTGCCTCTTCGTAGGCACTGGCAAGATGGGAGCCTCTGGACACCGAGAGGATTTGAGCCACTGCTTGTAGTCTGGTGGCACAGCGACTGAGGGGTGGCACACGTGCGGCAGAATCTCTCTACAGAGGTGAGAGTGATTACAAACTCGGATGAAATTGGGTGACTAGGAGCTTGCAGGGGAACATGATTCTGTGTCTGTAAAATTTTTTTTTAATTATTTATTTCTGGCTACATTGCGTCTTCGGTGCTGCACGCGGGCTTTCTCTAGTTGCGGCGAGCGGGGCCTCCTCTTCGTTGCGGTGCATGGGCTTCTCATTGCAGTGGCTTCTCTTGTTGCGGAGCATGGGCTCTAAGCACACGGGCTTCAGTAGTTGTGGCACGTGGGCTCAGTAGTTGTGGCTTGCGGGCTCTAGAGCACAGGCTCAGTAGTTATGGCACATGGGCTTAGTTGCTCCACGGCATGTGGGATCTTCCCGGACCAGGGCTCGAACCCGTGTCCTCTGCTTCGGCAGTCGATTCTTGACCACTGTGCCACCAGGGAAGTCCCTGTGTCTGTAAATTAAATGACTGGAGCAGTTAGTCGCTGACAGGTAAACGAGATGCTCCAAATCTCTACTCTGCAGTTCAGCTCAGCGACATGCTTTGGGCACCTGCTGTGGACAGAGATAAGGGCACTGAGTGCCCAGGGTACCTGGTGAAGCTACCCATCCCAAACCCTCGGACTCACTGGGGAGAGCGGCCCTGCCTCTAGTTACCAGAGGAGGGAATAATAGAAGGTCCAGTTTTACAGAGAGAATATCAAAGGATGTGTGGGATCTTGCTGGGACAGACAGGAAGGGCTCCCCTGGAAGCAGTCGTGGCACAAGGAGGGGCCCAGAGATAGGAGAGTGTGCACGGCTTGGTCCAGCCTCATGCAGTGAGCTGTGCAGTTGTAGAAGGAACGCACAGAGCTTTGCAGCAGGACGACGCCGGGGCGCTCTTCCCTGTCTGGCAGACTCGTGTTTCTCCTTCAAGACGCCCGTCTTCTGCCCTGGGGCCCTTCCGGCTTGGCATACCCTCCTCGGCACTTGCCACCCCACCAGTCCCTTGGTCACAGTCCATATTTGTTCACGTGGGCAACCAACCCCCAGAGGGCCTGGACCGTGTTTGATTCATGAATATATTTCCGACATATAGACAGCAGGAAGCCATCAGGGTTCTTACAGATGGAAGTGTCATCAGGCTTGTGTTCAGAAGGATGGCTCAGCTGTGTTATGGAGAGTGGATTAGAGAGAGCAGAGCCAGGGCAGTGGAGAGTGTCGGTGTCCTTGAGAGAAATAATGAGCAATTACAAAGAGCGGCCGGGGCCCGGAAGGCTGGCAGAGACCGGGCACAGCTC
Source organism: Stenella coeruleoalba (assembly GCF_951394435.1). NCBI lineage: Eukaryota > Metazoa > Chordata > Mammalia > Artiodactyla > Delphinidae > Stenella > Stenella coeruleoalba. The sequence continues at coordinate 120,532,714 of NC_137151.1, forward strand.
CATCGAGGCCCTGGCTCTGCTGTTCTCTGGGTCTTTTGAGTCTGCTTCCTGTGTGAGTTGGCTCCATTCTCAGGCTGGTAGCAAGCAAGTTGCAGCAGTTCTGGCCCTCGTGCCCGGAAGCACCCAGCAAACGCTGGCCTCCGTTGGATCACATGACCATTCCTAAAGCAGTGCCTAGGGCCAGGAAATGCCATGCACTGGCTGGCATGGGTTCCTGATCAGTTACTGAAAGGTGCATGAGGTTACCTTAGAACGGCCAGGTCCAGCCCCGGAGATTGGATCTGCTTCCCCTTGAATCCCCTGGCCTGGGGTGGGAGGGCGTATAGCTGAATGAAACTAGAATACCAGTAGGAAGGAGGAAATGACTGCTAGACATGCACTTACGTCTGCTCTAGGGACCAGCTGGACCGATTCATTCATGTATTAAGCCGTGCACATAGTAGGTGCCTACTCCCACACCCACACATACCTACACACCTGCAGGGACACGCTTTGTGGACTGGTTTATCTGGGCAACAGCATCTCATCCTCCTGAATGAATATCAGACCTCTCAGGGAGGACCCCACGCCCCACCCCAACCTCTGACTCTCCGTTTCTCGACTTCTCCTTGCATCTTGTGATTGACTGTTCCATCTCCAAGATCAGACATGGCCTTCTCTCTGACCACAGCCTCCAGTGACTCCCACAAACCCTCTCCTTGACCTCATGGACACCTCGGAGGCCAGTATAGGCCAGTGGTTAGCAACATGGACTACACTTCAGTTCTGCCACTTACTTGCTAATTTACTTAAACTACCCTGCAGTGTAAGGATAGGAGCCAACCTCGCAGGGTTGTTGGGAGGATTAAATAAAGTCACACGTGAAAGGTGCCTAGGACAGAGGACGTACTCAAAGAATATTAACTCCATACAAGACCTCCTTCACCCAGACTCTTCTGTTTTCTTCCAGTCAGTCCCTTCCATCTGTATTTCCTGCCCATTTCCCCATAGAGTCCCTGATCCATCTGTTGCCCTTGATCCCTCAAACCTATTCTTCCCTCAGGCCTTTCTGGCAAATGCTCAGCTCCACACCCACCTAACTTTCTTCATGCCAGCATCTAGGTTGCTAGAAAAAAAATCATCTGGACAGATGGTTGCTACGGTGACCTCAGATCCTGTGGCCTCAGCTAGACCCGTAATGCTCCCTGGCAACCCTTATGCTCGTCTCCGGTCAACTGCTTTTCCTGTTCTCCAGAGAAGCAATTTCAAACTTTCATCATATTCCTCCAACTTCCGTTCCTTCCCTCACCAAACCCTCCATTCCTTGCAGGTAATTTGGCCTCCTAGTTCTTAGAAAAGAACGATAATCAGGCTGGCACGTTCCAAACCACCACCATGCCCGCATACCCACCCACCCCAAATCCATAGATAGATCTTCAGCCCCACCCCGCCTTCCCTACCGCTGCAGTGAGAAAGGGTCTTCGCTTGCATGTCGGATTCCACCCCCTCCTGTCATCTCAGGCATCTCTCTCCTGTGTCTTCAACCCCTCCCTCTATATTTCCTCCTTCTATCAGCATTTAAACAAGTCTCTGTCATCTTACAGTCCATTCTCCTTCAATCCCGCATCCTGGTAGCCAGTCCCATTCCGTTCCATTCACCTTGGCTCTTCCCAGCCACTCTGCAGTTTGCTGAGAGAGTTAACACTCATGATCCCCACTTCCTCCCGCTCTGCTCATTTGTCAGCCCATCACGCCCTGACCTCTGCTCCCACCGCTGTCCTGAGGGTTCTCGTTGCTAAATCCTGCAGATTCTTGGTTCAGATGCTTGTTCCTCTCTTACTTGACCTCTTAGAAGGATTTGACGCTGCTGAGTGCTCCCTCCTTACGACGTGTTCCCGCCTTGGCTCCTGTAACGTCATAACTTAGAACACCGTGGCTACCCCTTCTCAGTGTCTGTTGTCCAGCTCTTAAATGTAGCTGTTCTATCGAAAACCTCATTTTCACTCAACATACTCTCTCAGGACCATCTCATCCGCTCCAGTGGCTTCAGTTGCCATCTGTCTTCGCATCCAAAGTTTCCCAGACCTGTACCTCCAGGTTACGGTCTTGCTTATAAAATTCAGAATTGTTTACACAGCTGCCTACTGGTCACCTCCACTAAGATACCTCTTGGGCACCTTAAAATCAGCACTCCCAGCCCTGCCATTCCTCCTTATCACGGGAAGCATCTACCTGGCTCTCCAAGGCAAAAACCCTTAGACATTCATTGTCTTTGGCTCCTCTCTCTTTTGCAGACTTTATTATCTCCGGGCCATCACCAAGTCCAAAATTCTGGTAAAGTGGCAAGAACACAGGTTCTGGTTGAAATTCCAGTTCTAATTGTGGTTTGAACAAATTACTTCACCTTTTTCCAACTCAAGTTCCTCACCTGTGAAAAGGAAATAGTAATACCGAATTCACTTGGCTGTGGTCACGGGGGACTTCTCTGGCGGTCCAGTAGTTAGGACCCCGCGCTTTCACTGCCGAGGGCCCGGGTTCGACCCCTGGCCGGAGAACTAAGGTCCCACGAGCTGTGCGGCACGGCCCCAAGAAAACCCAAAAACATAAAAACAAAAAAACAAACAAAAAACCAAATGGTTGTGGTCAGGATAAAGGAAAGCCTTTACTTGGTAGGCTTTCAATAAATATGAGGGCTCTTCTGTTTCCATTTCCTCTCTCCCCATCTCCATCACCACCTCTGCTTACTCACCTTATTGTTGAATTGGTGTACATATAGTTTCTTGACCTTGAGAATCCCCCAGGAATGAAGTTTCCCATAATTCCTTCATGACTAAGGACAACAGCTTATATCTCGTCATGCTTCTCATAAAGACTTTGGAAAATGCAAAGAAAGTAAAGCAGTCACTGTTGCCATTTTGATATCGTTCCAGTCTTCTATGCGTTCTTTGTTCTTTTTTTAATGTGGTTTTTTCCCTATATAATTGAGTACACATCCTGCTGCTTTTCATCTAATCCAGATACTTTCCCAGGTTAACAAAAGTTCTTCATAAACAGTTTAATGGCTGCCTGCTACTCTGCATGTGACTACAGTATGGTTTATTTAACTATTTTGCTATTGTTGGCTTTTTAGAGTCTTTCCAGTAAATAATACTGAGGTAAACAGTTTTGCAAAAAAAAACCCACTTTTTCTCCTACGTTTATAATAATTTTTCTAAGCCATAAATTCATAACTTGAATCACTGAATTGAAGGATTTGAAAATTTCTAAGCAGTGCAGTCTGAAGTGGACTAAATGAATATAGGCCTTACCTTAACTACAAAGAGGGAAGTAAAGAAAAAAGCGTTGTAATTAACAGATATTTTAAAATAATTGTTTTCTGTTTTACTGAAAGAGGGCTTGGAAGATCCAAGCAGTGCTCTGTGGGGAAAACATGCCTTTGACTTGAAGTTCCTGGGTCCATGATGGTAAAGGAGGGCTTGTTTCTGTTTTTGTATTTTCATCTGGGTCAGTGAGAGGACAGGCCATTCCTACAAGCTCGTTTCCCTCTAAGGAAGAGAAAAATCATCCAGCATCTAATGATGCAGATCATTAGTTGTGTCAACAGCCTTGCAGTTAAAAAAAAAAAAGTTATAACAATGTATCCTCCTAATGTGCAGTTAATTTTAGTTAAAACTTCCCTGGTGATTTTAATTTTTTAATTTAATTTAACTTATTATTAGTTTGTTTGTTTGGCCCCGCGGTGCAGCTTGAAGGATCGTAGTTCCCCAACCAGGGATTGAACCCGGGCCACCGCAGTGAAAGCACCAAGTCCTAACCACTGGACCACCAGGGAATTCCGCCCCTGGTGATTTTTAAACCCAGTGAATTTGTAAATCTAGTAAATGGCCCTGCATTTGGAAATGTTAGAGCTGCCATAGCCAGCCGGGCTCTAGCAAGACACACACAACTCACTGAGCTCGGGCTTCCCAGCAACACCCGAGCGCTCCCCTCAGAATCCATTTTTTTTTTTTTTTTTTACATCTTTATTGGAGTATAATTGCTTTACAATGGTGTGTTAGTTTCTGCTTTATAACAAAGTGAATCAGTTATACATATACATATGTTCCCATATCTCTTCCCTCTTGCGTCTCCCTCCCTCCCACCCTCCCTATCCCACCCCTCCAGGCGGTCACAAAGCACCCAGCTGATCTCCCTGTGCTATGCGGCTGCTTCCCACTAGCTATCTCCCTTACGTTTGGTAGTGTATACATGTCCATGCCTCTCTCTCGCTTTGTCACAGCTTACCCTTCCCCCTCGCCATATCCTCAAGTCCATTCTCTAGTAGGTCTGTGTCTTAAATACTGTATGCTAACACATATATATGGAATTTAAGAAAAAAAAAATGTCATGAAGAACCTAGGGGTAAGACAGAATCCAGAGTTTATTACCAGATTCCTTGTTCCTGATCTTCCCTAATCAGGAAAAGCTACTGAGTGCCTCAAGGTTAACATGTCCAGGACTTCCCTGGAGGTCCAGTGATTAAGACGCTCTGCTCCCATTGCAGCGTTGCAGGGGGCACGGGTTCGATCCCTGGTCAGGGAAGATCCCACATGCCTCGTGGCACAGCCAAAAAAATGTTAACATGTCCAGAACCAGACTTTGGACTCTCTACCCATCCCCGCATTCAGTCTTCTCACTCAGCAATGAAACCACCACCTGCCTGGTTGTTTAAATCAAAAACTTGAACCATCCTTGATTTCTTCTTTTCTGTCCTCACCACTCCCCAACACCA